>NC_136068.1:442385907-443027157 GCF_964261635.1 Lissotriton helveticus
CTGATATAACTTTGGGTTCCAACTCAGGAGAATGTTTCCTAAACCGCTCAACAACTTCATCTGCAAAATGATCTAAAAAATATAATCGTTCCTTTTCAGACCACGTACTCATAAAACCATCAACCTCTGAAACAGTAATAGTATTTGTATTAAGTTTGCGAGCAACCGAGCGCAATTCCGTGGCTCGTTCAGTCATTAACCTTGTACGCTGATTATCCTGATCCTCCTCGCTCGAGTCCTCATCCGGGGCCGTAGGCGGAACATACGGAGGTGGGCAACGATCTAGCAATGAAAAATCATCTGTCTCATTAGTAAGGACAGGATAAAGAGGACGTCGAATAGGAAACTGACCATTAACCTGTAAATTACGTTCTCGAATCTCCTTCTCTTTCTGTTCCTGCAATTCTTTTTCCTGCAACTGTAAAGCTTTATCACGAGCAGCCTTTTGCTGCTCCTTGTCCGCCAAGGCTTGTTCACGCTTCATTCGTTCACGCACCGCTTTCTCCCACATACGCACACAATCAAACATATCCTGTCTAGACCTACGCTGAAACAAACACTGCTCCACATACTGAACCTTTCGCAGATCAAACGACCCATGTAGTGGCAATTGCAATTCACGATCAGTGTTGGTGTATTTGTGCCATAATGTACTATACATAACGGGAGGAAGACCAAATTTTATGTACATTTCGCGATTAGGAGTTCCCTCTGGGGGAGCCGGCTGAGATTCATTTAATCGATAATTGGTACCATTTCCAAAACAGCACATTCCTCGAAGTGTGCTTAGAACAGGCATGTCAAAATATCACGAAAACGCGATATTACATAAAATGGCACTTAAATGTGCTTTACGCACGGTGTGCCGTTCAAACAAATTCAAAGGTAGAGAAATATCTCTACATGCCTGTCTATGTGAGGTGCACTCCACATATAACTCAAATCATAGGTCCAAACGTTAGCTAACTTAAACAAATTCAAAAAGCCACAGTAAGTGTCAGTAGACTACCTTACCAATCACAAGCTTACCAAATATTTTCAAAGCGTCCAGATTCCAACTGCCAAGTTCTGTAATCGAATCAGCCAAACGGGCACTACACGACAATCCAAACGATCAGGATCTCAGTCGAGGACCGGCGCCACCTGGAAGGTCAGATCAGAAGGAAAGGAAGAAACACCGTGGGTGCCAAGACTCGGGTCACTCGGTGGCAGCGTACGCATCCATGGCGAGTTTCCAATCCTTCGTCGCGACCTCTCCTTTGGGCATCCGAGTCGCCGATGAGTCCCTTCGTGGTCGCCAATTGTGGTATTGGGTTTCGTCAGGTCTACATACTCTGCAAAACTCTCGAACACCAAAAAATAGAAGTTGGCACGGAAACTGGAAAATGCAAAAGACAAGTTTATTAGGACCCCATGGGGTGGTGGTACATTCCTACAGCACCCTTCGGCAATGCAAGAAGTATCACACCGAACATCGGTGCGCGACCTCTTTTATACAAGTTTAACAGTAATAAAAAGGTAGGCGGTATACATTTGAACAGTTTTAGGTACATATAAGGGCATTTTTGGAACACAGCCAACATGTGGGAGGAGTTTGATGCCACTGGTCAGTTTGGGGAACATTCCTAAGGAGTGACCACTCGTTAGTCCAAAGATCGTGTGTACGCATGTGCGAGATTGCTAAAAATAGCCTGTTGCTGGGCAGGGTAATGATTCATTGGCATGGAGGAAGGACGAAAGAGCACGCTGACCACGAGGCCGCATGTTCATACAAAATGGAAGCCGATAAATACAAAATGGCCCCCGCACGTTTGGTCAAGTTAACGCTAAAAGTTCGTGTAGCTGAGCTAAATGCTAACTCAGGTGCTGCCAAATTACGACAGAGGGATAGAGGGAGACAGACAGAGGGAGACAGACAGAGGGAGGGAGACAGACAGAGGGAGGGAGGGAGACAGACAGAGGGAGGAAGGGATACAGAGGGAGGGAGGAAGGGAGACAGAGGGAGGGAGGGAGTGAGGGAGGGAGACAGAGGGAGGGATGGAGACAGACAGAGGGAGGGAGGGAGGGAGACAGAGGGCAGACGGAGGGAGGGAGACAGAGGGAGATGGACAGTGGGACACAGATAGAGGGAGACAGATGGAGGGAGACGGAGAGAGGGAAGGAAAGAGAGGGAGGGAGACAGAGAGAGAAAGAGAGGTAAGACAGAGAGAGACAGAGGGAGAGAGACAGAGGGAGACAGAGATAGAGGGAAGGAGGGAGCGAGAGAGAGAGATAGAAGGAGGGAGACAGAGAGAGGGAGGGAGAGATAGGGAGAGAGAGAGAGAGAGAGAGAGATGTGTGTGTATGCTGGTCTGTTGGCTCAGTGGATGAATGCGTCAGCTGCAGGGGCCTGTGTTCAACTTCATGGTCACAGTTTTTTTCTTTCTAGCCCCTTCCCCCTCCCCCACTGACCCCGCCTCCACCGGTGCGGCCCTCGGCCACAAAACACACTGTAAATTTGGCCCCCGAGAGAAAGTTTGTGAGTACCCATGCCTTAGAATCTATTTCAGAATGGTTCGTTTTTGAACTGTGAGTGTGCAACCCAACTTTTTGAAAATATTAACGGGTCTGCTTTGACCAAGCTGTGAGCCTCAGCACGAACACCTTGGGAGTCAGAATGCCTACGGAAATATTTTACTGTGTATATCTTTGTAGATCTTATGTTTTTATGTTTTGGTTTCTTTGCAGGGACCACGTGGGTTAGCGAAATAACAGATTTGATTCTTAATGAAGCTGACACAGAGAAAACGAAACGAGATGCGATCTTTATCCGGGTCCCTTTCCTAGAGTTTGCGGCTCCAGGAATGCAATCAGGTATTTACCAAACCCCCCTTTCACCTTCATGTCTAAAATCTCCCCATTGTGGTATATTGAGCTCAGGAATTTGATCTCCCGTGCTTATAGACTACTGATAAGGGTATTTTGAAAAATCTGTTCTTTTCTGAAGAACTCAGCACATGCTTTAAAATAAATCGGATCATACTTTAGGGACCTCTTTTCTAATGACTGTAAACAAGTTTTAATTGCCTTTTTCATAAAGCATCGCACACAATTCTTCCCCAGCAATACAAGTCTTTAAATTGAGTATGCAAGAGTGGGTGAATGGTGCAATTGTTTAGGTGTTTTGATTGAGAAGGTAAAACATGCCCAGGTAGTGCATTGGGGACTCTGGCTAAGCCAAACCTGCTCCACTAAGCCAAAGTAGTTTCAGACAGAAATTGTACAGAATATTTGAGCTTTATTTTCTTTCAAAGCTTTCAAATAACTCCTCGCCTCTGTACAAATAGAACAATGTTCTTTCCTTTTACACCTCCATAATAAAACGTTATCACGTGACCACTGCCATTTGGTAAGTGAACAAGATGGTAGGTATCGCCTCAATGTGACATTTATATCCCACCTTAGTTGTTTTGCTTACTAAAAGTTATATAATGGCAACAGATTTTTTTACATTTTCTGAAGGTCATGAAACCTGAGCGCATTTCTAAGTTGTTGTGAATGGGGTTTTGTGACACTCTCCTACCTATAAAAGGGTTTAGAATATAGATGCCTGATTTACAATGCTGCAACAATAATTATAGTTTTACTCTCATATATTTACTCCTACATTTGGAGCATATTGCTGTTGATTTCTGGCTTCACAACCAGTCTGATTTAATAAAATTCTGAACGTAATAGTATCTTGCTGATGCTTTAGATGTACATTAAACCTATGTTTCAGCCCTGATTTACAGCAGAGTTTATATGAGAAGTTGTTTCTTACTCCATGTTTTGGTGTCTCTTGTTCGCAAATATGCAGAAGAAAAAGAGCCTGAAGCATGAAAACGTTGTAACAGTGCACCCAAAGAGTAACGTCTCAGCATGGGTACAGATTTACAACATTTAGCAACCACAAATATTTCTTAATTTACAGAAAAAGCGTAACGCTTTTCACAGTTTGCAAACATATTTTGGCGACCTTTTCACCATTGCAGACTTGTGCGCATTAGATTCATCTCACATTACTGAAAGGTAGAGCCTCTGTGCACTGGCATATTTTATTGTTTTCCTTCTTTACCCACCTTCCCCTGTCCCATTGAAAAGCTCCTTCGACTCCAAAATGTTTGGGGGTGTTTTCTTCTCCTCCTCCATCATGGAAACACTTTCTCCAGCCCTTATTAGGAATAAGTCTTCAACTATTTCCAGGGCAGGATAGGGTTGTAAAAAAACATATGTGAGCATTCACTAACTTACCTATCTGAACAGGCCTTGTAATGCTCACTCGCCACACCTTGTCTGGTATTTGCTCCCTATATAAGAATGTGAGTATGCGGGGAACTATTAGGCAGGAGTAACTGAATTTACATCTATCAGGTTTCCTTTAATGAAAGACCACCAATTGTAACATTTTCCGCTGGCTCTTGTGAACTATTTTAGGTGATCAGACGCCTTGTAAGTCAGATCCCACAGCATTAATGAAAAAAAAGGTTTGTGATCACAAATCTTTTATACCTAAGGAGGCACGCATTTGGTTGGAAATGTGTAAGGTATGTGTACTCCTGCTACAGAAAAGGCTTTGTGAATCAGCCATAAAGAATCAAAGGACTGGATAGTTACAACACCTGCAAATTTAAAAGGAGTACTTCTATCAAGCAAAATGCACTCATGCCGACTGATCAGCTCGAGTAACTCATGCTGATATATGCATTTGACCATGTAACTTTTCTCAAAAGGAATTAATTTTTCCCTGTGGAGAAACCCTTTCCCTTACAACCCCGAAGCATTTGGGGGAGCTGCTCTTTGGGGCTTTCCACACCCTTGATAATCACTTTTTAGAACAAGAGCTACTATAAGGGTGCATCCAAGGTGGAAGACTTCTTTAAAATATTCATAGCTACCTACAAATCTGCAAGTTTGCAGGTGATCGCCACATTTTGCCAATTACCCCCAACCATACATTTACAATTGTGTAAATTACACCATACTGTAGATTTTTCACTTTGCCAGGCTAATTTGTGATTTTAAAATCCACAACTGGAACCAGGACATTGAATTTACTATCCTGGTTGCAGTTTTATGTGCACTAAAGATCCAGTTAGCAAAACAAGTAATGAGGTGATTCAGGCCCTCTGGCTAACATTTGTTTACCATGCTATGCTGATGTCCTTGTGGTTTTATCCATGTGGGTTGGCATTGGCACTAACATATTAACGGTAGGAATTTATTTTAGGTAATATCCAACAAGTAATGTGCACAGTGGGCAGTTTTGTTACTGGTCAATGTAATGACAAATCTATTAGCTCTAGATGAGATGACCTATTTAACAACCAACGTAACAGTGAGCAAACACTTCGGCAGATGCACTACATTTCCTATTGGTTTTTTTTCAGGGCTGTCCAAATAAAAACAGCATATATGGATACTTATTTTAACATTGAGGAATACAGAGTGAGCCCAACAAATTGACCAAGATGGGTAGCATGAAGGCCTTAGCAGCATAACTTGAAAACTCATATTATGTTAAGTTTTGCATCACTACGAAAAGTTAAGTTCAGTTTGCTCCATGCTTAGTGCTTTCTTAAGGTTCTCACCAGGATCAAAAAAGAAAACAACAGTGCAAATTGATTTAGCACAATTCTTTCTGTTGCCATTCTAGGGAGTATGTCAAACACCTTTTACCCCAAACTTTTCATAAGTGCAAACAACGGAGGAAAATGTCTTTGTGTTATGTTTTGTTATATCTACAATGCAGTGAAGCTGACTGTGCTGTGATGCAGCATTTATAACTAATACCAAAATGTTGTTATCATTCTTATACTTTGAATTGGCTTGAAAGCATGCCCATATTGCACTGCATCTGTACTGGAAATATCACACCATGCAATTTCTAAATAAGGCCATTTCTCTGTAATAAGATTTTTAGATCATTCTATGTCACCAGCAACACTATATTCCATAGCCGTGCATTCTTTTAATGCATTCTTAATGCTGCAAGCAGGCCGACTAACCAGGAGCTCTTCCACATAATTCCACAGTACATCATACCACATAATTCCACTCCACAAATCCACTCCACACCACGCAATACTACAACTAATACAATACAACCCACATAATTCCACTACACACCACATACATACACTCCATAACACATAGGGAAAAAGCATTGCAATTTACAATGCCAATAGCTCTAACTCAAACAAATGCAAGACCTATTGCATTTCCAATGCTTTTTGTTGCTATGTTGCTCTCGCCATATGTCCACCAGTTCTAGATCTGATAAGTATGTGATAAGCACCAGTGGTTGAAGGTCCTGGCAATGATTCATTTGAACTGTGGTTGAAGGACAATATTACAATTCTCTTCTCATGCCACCTGAAGAGAAGTGTGATGCCTCGGAAATAATGTGGATAAAATTCTCCTTATTCTAATTCGGGCCATATATGAACATTAGTGTGATAGGAGTCTGGCCCCGCATTCCTCTAATTCCTTTACTGTCCATAGTTTTGACTTCTAAGATAAAATCAAGACCCTGTCAAAGGAAGATAGCCACCACCCTTGAATTTGACGTATGAGTGAAACTGGATCAGAAACCAATAAGCTCTCAAGCTCCAGGTGACCTCCCACACCAAGTGAGTTTCCTGTAAACGAATAAGTCTAAGTATTTGCTTTTGCACAACCTAATCAATTCAATTCCAACTGGTAGTTGAATTTTATAATTTTTGGGGTGCTCCTGGGGTAACGTGTCCACCCGTGACGTCCTATTAAATGTACAAGCGTGCTTCCAATATGTTTGGTTGCATCCCCCTGTTTGCACACTCCTTTTTATTTCTCTGTCAAAGAGATTCAATAAAGTTCACATATTCAATTGTTATTTTGATGTTATTTATTGTTTTTCAATTTCATCTTCAATTTCAGATTTGTTTACTTTGTAATTTTCCTTATGTTAGATCAGCATTTCACACATTATTTCTTTTCATAATGCTCCAATGCATTTCTAGCCTTTGCGCTCTTCTTTAGGGAGCCACTCTATTGAACAGAATAAATGCACACATATAAACACATTTGTGTTAACATGTATATTACTATGTGCTCTAAAAAGTCAAAAAACACTTTATTCGATTTAGTTAAAAATCATAAAAGCATTCTACAATCACAATAGAAAAAAGGGGCATTACAAATTCATGAAAATTACAAAGATCAATAGAACAATTAATATAATCACAATTTAAAAACAATTAAAAAGAGCATCAAAGGTAATTTGTATCTTCACAATTTTCAATAATAAAAGGAATAAATATTTGGCTAAAAATGTAAAAATACGAAAAACATTATCCATTTCATCCTTTCATGCAAAACCCTTATGTTACATTTTAAGTCTTCTCCTCCTGATCCGAACCGCAGCAACAAGATAATTGGCCACGCTAAACATAGCCAAAGCAGAATCCAATAATTGGAGATACAGGAGGGCAGGTTTTGCCTGATGAAAGGCTTTATCTTTCAGTAAAGGAACCAGGTATTTCTGTCTGGGCTCAATAAAAAAATGACAGAACAACATAAAGTGCATATTATCTTGCGTTGAAAAATTATCGCAATTACAAACAGGGGCGTCCTCCTCCTTATACCATCCTTGATTATCACAAAGGACCGTATAAATCTGATTAAACCGAAGTTTCATCAGAAGCCACCTATGAAAAGGGATGTTCACAATAGTAAGATACGGTTGTATAGTAAGGCAGGTAAGGGTCAGAAAATGGGCTCTGACCATGGGTTTAGTCAATTGGCGTTCCTCCCTCTCCACATTTTTCAATTTGACAAAGTTGAGCTTGACCCAATCTAGATCAGATTTCCTTAGACCATGAGGGACCGAAAAAATATCGGGACGACCAAGGTCCAAGGAACACTTATGAATGTATGAGAGCCAAGCAATTTTTTTAGAATTATCCAAATTTAAACAGTCCACCAGTATTTTGTGATTCAAACCTAGATTGTTATTGGTCCAGGTCCTTATCCATAACAAGATAGGAGCCATTAAAAGGGTATCGGAAATATACCCTAGACCCAGTTCCTGGTGAACTGAAAACGTGGCTGCAGATTGGGGAAGCCCTAAAATAGATCGAAGAAACTTATTTTCTTCCCTTTGAATGGATTCGGCAGTCACATAGCCCCACAAACCTGAACCATACCTGGCTATTGCCGCAGATTTTGCCCTATACAAGTTTAGTAAAGCACCAGTTGGCTTCCCACCTAGTCTCCTAGAAAAACTTAAAATAGCATTAGCCGAGCTCCTAACTGCTTTGGTTTTAGCTATAATTTGGGGAGCCCAGCTGCCCTTGGTGTCAAAAATTACACCCAGGTAAGTAAACATTTTGATATTAGTGATCACGTCACCATTGCAGTAGAACTGTTTAGAATTATTTTTGACAGCCCCAAAAGCCATGACGTGAGATTTTGAGTTGTTTATCACTAGGTCAAGTGAAGACATAAACTCATTAAAAGCATTTAAAAGTCTTTGCAAACCTAAATGGGTCCGAGCTATCAGAGCTGCGTCATCCGCGTACAGGAGGACAGGGATTCGAGTATCCCCTGCGCGCGGAATATCCAAGGTAGCAGTTAAAAGAGTCTTTTCTGAAGAATTTATATAAAGAGTGAACAGCATGGGCGCAAGAATGCAGCCCTGCCGAACGCCCCTACTTGATTTGAACCACGCTGTGCGGTTACCTTCTTGGTCCATTCTAATAGAAGCTTTTAAATCCTTGTGTAGTTCAGCCAAGAAATATACAAGGGGAGGATCAAGTCCCAATTTTAACAACATGGTCCACAGCCGGGCTCTATTAACCAAATCAAAGGCCGTGGACAGGTCCATAAAAGCAACAAAAATTGACCCCTTTTTAGCAGTAGTGTATTTCGAAATTATCAAATGAAGATTTAAGCATTGGTCCTCTGTTCCTCTGCCTGCGCGAAACCCGTACTGGGCATCTGCTAGAATATTGTTGTCTAGGGACCAACTGTTAATTCTGGCTAGCAGAACTTTGCCCAAAATCTTCATGGAGGAATCCAATAAAGAAATTGGTCGAAAGCACTTGGGGTCACTTCTTTGGCACTTTTTGAAAATGGGTACTATGATTGAACATGCCCAGGTTTTTGGCAAACCCCCCTCATGCACACAGTTAAAAACATTGGCTAAACTCTCAGCCCACAACTCAGGGTTAAGTTTATAAAAATCCAGAGGTACCCCATCTGGGCCCGGGGCTTTATTAGTAGCAGAGCCTAAAATTGCCAGCTCTACTTCTGCTTTACTGAAATTTAACTTAGTAGGGGAGGTTGGGGAGTGGGATATTGCAAACGACTCGACTATATCGTTTGAGCCATATATATTAGAAAAATGATTAATCCAGTCTGCTTCAGGGATGTTTATTTCAAGATCCAATTATTTATTTGAGCAAATAGAGGATTATTAATTATGGCCCAAAATTTGGAACTTTGTTTAAGAGTTGTAGGATCCATTAAAGAATCCCAAGCTTCATCTTTAATGGCCTTTTTTCGTGATTTAATCGCCATTGCATAATCTTTTCTCAACTGTGCCACCAAAGACCTATCTCTAGGGGATTGTCTAAGGGCTTTCAAAAGAGCCGAGTGTGACTTCGAGCAAGTGCGATCAAACCACCTAAACACTGGTGCAGGACCCCTCCTTGGCTTGGCTGTGAGCTCTTTTTCTACTCCGGCACAAATCGCTTCGAAGGCACTAACAACATCCCCCCCCCTCCTCTCTCCATCCCTACATTTCTCAATTTCGGCTGCCATATGTTGCTCAATTAGACCATGAAAGTCCTCTGGGCAGACTTTACACCATTTGAGGCGCCTTCCCTGATCTCTGCTCCTTACATCCCTTGCAGAGGAGGGCCTCAATTCCCCTTTGCATAAGCCAGAGTAGGCGTCCAAAACCAACAACACCGGATTGTGGTCACTGAACCCGCTTACAATTGCATTATAAAACAATACATAGAGTAGAAGCCCCGGGGACATGAAAAAGTAATCGATAATCGATTCACTCCCCCTTGCGTTATACGTGACCACACGATTTGTTGGATCTGAGAATCCTGGTTCATATAAATCATGAGATGATAACAGATTTTCCATTGCCACACCCTTAGGGCTGTGTTCAAAATGTGGCAACGATGTGTAATCTGGGCCGGTATCATCTACGATGTGGCAGTGAGACTCACACAAGTGAACATTAAAATCACCCATCATAATTAGCTGAACAAAAGTGGTTTGTTTTGACATGTAATTTGTTAAAAAGGCCGATAAACCTTCTAAAACAAAATTAGGGCCCCCCCCCCTGCATGGAGTTATAACAATTTATAAACACAATCTTGTTCTTGTCTTCCAAATTAATTTCCACCAACTGAAAGAAGTGAGAGGAACTAGGGACTTCTTTAACTGTCCCTGCTATTTTAATTGAAACAAGAAATAGCAGACCCCCTCTATCCCTTCCCGCCGTGGAGCTCTGGGCATTAACAGAGAATGAAATTGATCCATCTACCCAGAAACCCTTATCTTTTGACCAGGTTTCTTGTAGGGCAACTATATCATGTTCCTTCAATTGTTGTAGCCAAATCGGGTCATCCTGTTTTGCCCGTAAACCCGCAATGTTCCATGACAATAACCTGATATGCCCCCTGCTCGATTCTAATGGGTCATTTATGGCAGTTTTAACCATGACTTCTGACGGGTTAACCTCTGCATAACCTTGGCATGGGACAGTCAGGTTTTCATACTCAGGCTCTAGTCATTCAGTATCTCTTCTATCGATTAGGGCCGTGTACCTATTTGACAGAAATAAATCATTTGGGGGAATATTCCTTACAGAATTAACTGAGCCACTGCCCTTACAAGGCTTTGTCACCCAATCATTAGCAAACATAGGTGAAATAAGTTTGTCCTCCGCCCAAGTATTTTCAGTAAAATGTGACTTGTTATTCTCCGCAGTACCTGGTCTATGGACTCGGGGATAAAAAAAGCCAAGAGGCATCGCCCGAACACCCTTACCTACAGGGTCCACAGGGGAGTCATCCCAGAAGAGGCGGGTGGCGACATTTCTAGATTTAAAGTTGACAATGACACAATCACCCACTACCTCTTTCTTGCTTGTGCCCACCCAGTTGACCCTTCTGCTTGTCACAATATTGTCTGCGATGTTACTTTCTCCCGTGCAGTTGGCATTACACCATTTTTTAACGTGCTTAAGAAGAGTGTCATGATGTTCCACCTCCCCATCTTCAATTTTAGGCACGTTAACCAAAATTGCAACAAAAGGTGTTGCGTCCGGGGGTAGATTTAATGGAGGTGTTCTTCTTGCCACAGCCCCCAGCTGACCTCTAGACCTTACAGAGGTATTTACACTGGGAGCAGCCATCGTCGTTGGAATATATATCCCATTGTCCACTTTCCCTTTATTTTGAACAGGATTATCGGTGGTCACTATAGAGTTAACAGCCGACCTCATTGTGGATGGACCCCCAACCTTAGGGGCAGAAACCTGCTCAACTGTAGGACATGGCGCCATAGGTATAAGGGAAGAGGTGGCCCGAGTATTAAGGGCATCATTGATGCGCTCACATTTTGCCATAAGATTCTTAACACAATCCCTCAGTGTCTCAGTGATGTCAGAGGCAATCTGGATTAAAGCGGTTTCCAGTCTATCTGTAAACAGTTTTTCCAACAGGGCCGAAATACCCTCCTCAGTAACATAAATTGGCTGTAGCGGCCCCTCCTGGTTTGATGCAGTCCTTCCTACATCCCCCGGGGTCATAGGGAATGATGGTATCACTGTTTCAGGCAAAACCGGGAAAGGAAGAACTGTGGAGGATTGTGGCAGGGTGGTTCTACAGGGCTCAATAATAACCCTAGGCTCCAGCGGGATACAATTTATAACAGTGGCATTGGATGTGTTGACAGCCCCAGGGCTGGTAGCAAGACCCAACTCGCGCTCTGACTCTGCAATATGCGTCGATAGCTCCCCCACCTTTGTAGTCAAGTACGTAATAATGCTAGTTGTGTACTTAGGCACCTTAGCGTTTGCTTCACCTGCCGCCGCTGTAGCCAGTTTGCGCTTACCCATGATGAAAGGGATGTGGCCCGACCCGTCCCTGATCGTCCTTGGATGGCCTTAGACGGCCCGCCCTCTGCCCGGGCTCCGCCCGGTGTCGCCCGCGCGCGTCCCGCGACGCGGAGGGATAGGCTGGGCTTTGTAGCGCCTCCGGGCGCGAACACAGCGGGACACAGGAAGTACACGCAAAGCCCGCTGGGAGCTGTAGTCTCAAGCCGCTCCTGGATGGATGATGGCGGCGAGACCTACAGCGTTCCCAACCCAGGGGCAGGAGCTGCGTGCTGGCGTGCTGTCCGGTGAGTGAACCTGCTGCCGTTTGACCCCCGCTCCACCGAGGGATAGGCTGGGCTTTGTAGCGCCTCCGGGCGCGAACACAGAGGGACACAGGAAGTACACGCAAAGCCCGCTGGGAGCTGTAGTCTCAAGCCGCTCCTGGATGGATGATGGCGGGGAGACCTACAGCGTTCCCAACCCAGGGGCAGGAGCTGCGTGCTGGCGTGCTGTCCGGTGAGTGAACCTGCTGCTGTTTGACCCCCGCTCCACCGAGGGATAGGCTGGGCTTTGTAGCGCCTCCGGGCGCGAACACAGCGGGACACAGGAAGTACACGCAAAGCCCGCTGGGAGCTGTAGTCTCAAGCCGCTCCTGGATGGATGATGGCGGCGAGACTTACAGCGTTCCCAACCCAGGGGCCGGAGCTGCGTGCTGGCGTGCTGTCCGGTGAGTGAACCTGCTGCCGTTTGACCCCCGCTCCACCGAGGGATAGGCTGGGCTTTGTAGCGCCTCCGGGCGCGAACACAGCGGGACACAGGAAGTACAAGCAAAGCCCGCTGGGAGCTGTAGTCTCAAGCCGCTCCTGGATGGATGATGGCGGCGAGACCTACAGCGTTCCCAACCCAGGGGCAGGAGCTGCGTGCTGGCGTGCTGTCCGGTGAGTGAACCTGCTGCCGTTTGACCCCCCTATGTGCTCTAGTGAACTAAATAAACCAAATGATAACTGGTACTACCAAGTGTTTCTTATTCTCCTCATATGTACCCGTGTATGTTGCACTGAATTCTAAATGGTGATGTTTGTGCTCAGCGAGCTGAGTGACTAACCCCCAGATGCATCAAGCCCTGATTCTGCGAATTCTAATTTGCGAATAATACCGAATCGGAAATTAGAAATCGCAGAATGGGTTGCAACAATAAAAGCAATCCAAAAATGCAATTCGCAGTCGGCCGCAATCGCCGAATGCGAATTTCGCTAAATCCTTTAAAAATCGCAGAATCTCCTGTTTCCCATGTTGAAATTGCGATTTCGCAATTACCGAAATCGCAAATTGCGATCTCGCTTACTGCGAGATCGAAAAAACGGGAAGTTGCATTTCGAGCACAAGGATGACATCACAACAAGGAAGTAGGCAGTTCCCTCACTCATTCTGAACATAGAGCTTGTGAGAGGAAGAGGCACAGCACTGAGCTCCATCAGACACACCCTGCAGCCCCACAACAGGACACGCAGCCAAAACCAGAATGTCCCAGGAAGCAGCAGGAAGCAGTGCACCTGGCAGAAAAAGAAAAATTAAAATTTCAGAACAGGAGCTGGAGTTCCTCATCGAGGGAGTCAGCAGGGACCATGATAGTCTTTTTGGGAAGCAATCCCGGAAGGTGCCTGAAGCAGACAAGAGGCGCATTTGGCAGCGCATCAGGGCAAAGGTAAACTCTGTAGGAGTGACCCATCGCTCAATTGATGAGTTGAAGAAGAGGTGGTATGACCTCAGAGGCTGTGCCAAAGAGCACATAGCAGAGAGGCTGGGGAAGCAACATGCCACGGGAGGAGGAGACCCCACAGTTGCCGCCAACACACCACTTGAAGACCTGGTGGAGGACACAATCAACCCTGCAGCCTGCGTGGTGGTGACTCAGCTGGACACCTCCCGACTCACCCAACAATCCTATGGTAAGAGCCATGCAACTGCGACCCCGTCCCCTAACAATGCCCATCCCCCCAGAGCTAGCCATTTGATAACACCAGTCATGCAGGCCATGCACATCAGAAACTCCATATTGCATTGTGGGACCTGTAGTGTGATAATAGTTCCCTGATAGCCACACACAGCCAGACCTGTCAAGTGAAACATGTCCCTAAAGCCAGTCAGGGAATGCAAGCCTGCATGCATGTTGCAACATCTCATGTGCAAGATTCATATCATTAATCATGCACCCATTTACATCACAGGTGCTGCAGAACCACAGAGCACAGACAGCGAGGCACTCCAAATTGAGGATAACACATAGGACTCCGAGGGAGAGAGCCATCCTGCCCCACGACCTGGACCGTCTCACACACACCTGCACCAGTACCACCACCTCCCCATGCGAACAGGGCCACCCCTGCAGCCACAGGAGGAGAGCAACCACCCCATGTGTCACACATGGCAGTGGAACAGGCCACACCACCACCCAGGAGGCAGACACGGCGCACAGCCACTGTGCGGTCGCAGTCAAGCGGCAGGATGAGGCAGCAGCGCAACGTGGCAACACGAGCTGACTGGGGGCAACATGACCAAGTTTCAGGGCTTGGCATCGAATGCCGGATGCTAGCTGTCCACCAAAAGCAGGCATGGCACATGGCAGCCATGCAGCTGCAGCTTTACAAGACAGCGCGCAACGTGAGCCAGCTCACCGAAAGCGTGCAGGTGTTAACGGCTGCAGTGAGGGAGAACAGCCAAATCATGGTGTCACAGCAGGACATCAGCCGCCGCCGCCACCGCCAGCTGCTGACCCGGCTATCAGCATATACCAGATCAAACCACCTGATCGGGAATGCAACATCCCAACTGTCACGCCGGTCCCTGGCAATGCAAATCCAGATAGTGCAATGCTGCCAGGATGTTGCTAGGGCGTTGGAACAGGTCACAACCGCTGTCCAAAACCAGCAGGTGTGTGGCCATGCCCATGCAAGGGGGGGCTGATGATGCCAGTGAGGGCACATCCGGTGCTACAAGAACGACGGCGCTGTACTAGGCCCAGTGCAGCATCAAGGCCAGATACTGGCTAGGTGGATGTGGAGAGGCAACAGGGCACGGCCGGCCGGAGGCGCTAGTGATTGACTGACCATTAGCAGCAGTGCCATCCTGAAGTACCAAGCAGGCCTGCTTCGCAATCATGGGGCTGCATGACGTAATAAAGTTTTCATTTTTTCTGAACACAAGAAGTAAATGAAAAATCCTGTTTACATAATAATAAGAATTTATTTCAAACGCAAATCCTACTCATATCATTATTTCATTTGGCATGCATGAGTGCAGTGTTGTGTGAGGGGTATGGGTGCACTAGAAATAATTCAGTTTGATGTTGTTGCGGCGCCTGTGTCCTTCAGCAGGATTCTCCCCGCGTGCATGAAGCACATGTGCAGGTGGGCGGTTGTCTCCCTCCGACTCACTGCCAAAGATATCCACAGGTATCCTCCGCTTGATAGCAATGTTGTGGAGTATGGCACACATGGCCACGATGCGGCAGCAGACCTCAGGGTGGTATTTAAGGACCCCACCAGTCTTATGTAGGATGCGGAATCGGCTCTTTAACATCCCAAATGTCCGTTCAATGACATTCCTGGTGCGAATGTGCGCAGCATTGTAACGCCGTTTCTGTGGTGAGGCAGGGTTGAGGTATGGGGTGAGGAGGTATTGACGGAGGCCATAGGCGCTGTCACCTGAAGGAAAGGAGCAGAGGGTCAGTGCCTGTCATGCGCAGCTACATGGGCTTGACGTACTGTATCAGGGCATGTGTCCTCACCTAGGAGGTGTCCTTCGCCAAAGTCACCCCTGGCCAAGCGGGTGTGCATGCCGCTGTGCCTGAATATGAAAGAATCATGCGTGCTCCCCGGGTATTGGGCCACTATGTCGGTGATGATTGTCTTTGCATTGCAGACCATCTGGATGTTGAGTGAGTGGTGGGACTTGCGGTTCCGGTACATGTATTCTGTCTCAGCGGGTGGGCAGATGTGGATGTGGGTACAGTCAATTCATCCAGTTACATGGGGGAATTGCTCTATGTTGTAGTAGTGAAGCTTTGTTTGATTTAAGTCCTATTGGGTGGTTGGGAAGGTAATGTAATGGTGTATCCGGGTCAGCATGGCGTCCAGGAAACTCCGTAGGCAGCGGGACAGTGTGCTCTGGGAGATCCCCCCTACAACTGCAACTATCCCCAAGGAAGCTTCCATAGGCCAGGAGGTGAAGGCAGCGCAGGAACTGGACATGGGTGGGCACGGCATTGGTCCCCCTTGTTGGGTGCTGCATCAGGGGGTCAAGATCTCGGATGAGCTTGGTTATCATTGCCCCAATCAGTCAGTATTTTAAGTAGATCTCCTCTTCAGTCTGGCCCAGGAGTGTGATCCGCGGCCGGAAGATGCGCTCTTGGATCCTGCGTCGGTCCCTGGCTGCAGCCTGAAGCCTTCGCCGCCTTACCGCGATGTAGAGTCCTGGCATTGTGAATGTCATCATGCTACTACTGTGTCTCCTTAAGTGTGTTTGCTTTGCCCCGCACCTGTATCTTGTTAGTAATTTTTTTTTTCCAATTGAACTTTATGGTTACCACCTGGTTTGAGTTCTCCTTAAATAGCGCCTCGCTAATAGCGATTTTGGGGATTTTCGCTAATTGCGATTATTGATGAATTGGCTTTGCGAATATTTTGCGAGTTCGCAAATGAATTCGCAGATCAGTGGAACATCGCTATTACAGAATCGCAATGGGGGTTCCACGTTGATTCTGCGAATTTAATTGCGAACTCGCTAAATATTTTTTGTGAATTCGCAATTTGGTTGTTTTTTCTATCATAAATTGCGGTAACAGAAATTGCGATCACAATAGCTGTTTCGCAAATATTGCGATCGCAATTTGGGTTGATGAATCTATGCCTAAGTTCCTAACCCCCGGGCATGCCGACAAGTGACTGTGGTATCCCTGAAAGTACAAGGTTATGAGTGCCACACACTCAGTGACCCCCTTAGTAGGTATAGGAAAAAACGATGGGAAAAAACAATATGAATTTTGTTTCTAATTATATATCACGATTAGCGATTCCACAATCACTCTACTTTGCCGTCTATACGACTGCTAACACTTACTTTAAGTTCCGCCTTTCCTTGTCTCCCTTGAGGTAGAAGCACCGGTGAAGTTTCCCGGACTGTTTTTCTTCCGCGTTTAGTATGATTCAGACGCTATGTCCGAAATTGAAATAGGACTGCAGTTTTGGCGGCCATCTTAAAGTGGCAAATATGTTTAAGTCTGAAACGTTCTATGGCTATGTGATCTATGAACCGATATGAAAGGTGACGCTATGAGCTATCAGGTCAACGTTTGTATTGTTGACAGATACGAGAACATGTTATGTGGGTGATGGCTAATGGATGTATGTATGATAATAAAGTCAGGTTGTAGTGCAACTGATCATAACTCATAATCATTAAACATCATAAATTATATATACTCATTAATAATAAATTAATTCTGAAAACTATGAACAAATATGGCAACTACGTTCTTTCCCAAATCCAGAACAATCATTCAATTAGTATGTCTATTGTTTTACAAATAACAGGCGAATTCCATTCTTTCATTTAAACCATTCGGTCTACATGACTGGAGTTTCATGACTCAATAGTTTTCTCTTCTAAGAAGATAGTTGTTATTATCTTTGCCTTCTTCCTTTATCACAACTTCAAGTGCTAAAAATCTTAGTTGAGAAATGTTGTGCTCAGCCTCCATAAAATGTGCTGCGACCGATGATTTTGTGTTCATCGTCCTGATATTAGATTTGTGCTTATTTATCCTGGTTTTAAGTCTCCTTTCTGTTTTTGCCACATACACTTTTCCGCAGGGATATTTCAGTAGGTAAATCAAGTTCTCTGTATCACATGTTGCTGTGACATGGATTTTAATTTCATTCCCTTTCATGGGATGATTGATCTTATTTCCTCGTATCACGCCATGCAATTGTTACAGTTCAGACACGGAGATGTGCCCTTTGACTTTAATGAGAATTTGCTTTTTGTTTTCAGTATTTCTCCTATGTTTTTATTTCTAGTGTAGGCAAAGATGGGTGTTTGTGCAAAACTTTGTTTGAAATCAGGTTCCAGTGTTAGCATGTTCCATCGCCATCTTGGTGTTTATAGGTTTTTCTTTGCTCTTCAATAAATCATCTCGATTAAGTTCTAAACATTCTGATTTGGCTTTCCTCAGTAATGGAGGAGGGTACCCTCGTAGTTCGAACCTTTTTTCCAATTCCGTTAGCCTCGTCGAACATTTGTTAGGATCAGATACTATGTGTTTTATTCTCATCATTTGTGATAATGGCATGTGTGTTTTTAGTGACATTTGATGATGACTATTAAAGTGCAGGGTGTTGTTTCTGTCCGTGCTCTTACAGTAAATATCTATCTCCAGACCTTCGTTGGTTCTTGTGATCAAAACATCCAAAAATGTGATTTTATTCTTTGATATTTCACTTGTGAATTAGATGTGGTCATCTATTAAATTCCATGCTTCTAGCATTTTTTTGGCTTGATCTTCTGTGTTCCTGCCCATACCAGGAATATATCATCGATGCATCAGTGATAGGCTTTAATTTGGTCTTTCCACTGTGGGTTTGATAGGATATGTTGTTCCTCAAATTTTTGCATAACCAAATTTGCATTGGCTGGTGCTGTGCAATTGCCCATCGATGTTCCCCTGAGCTGTAGATACCACTCATTTTGCCATTTGAAATAACTCTGATACAGAGTATAGTGTATTAGTTCCATTAGGAATATGTGCATGGGAGTCTCCAAATCTGTGTGTACCAATGTATATTCCATCGCTTCCAATCCCATTGAATGCGGAATAGAGGTATATAAGGATTTTACATACACTGTGCATAGTATCATGTTTTCCCACGAATTGGATTGTATTTCTTTGATCTTCAAGAGGAAATCCGTGGTGTCTTGGATATATGATCTTATTTTTTTGACACTTGGCTGTAAGTATTTGTCAATAAATTGGCCCACTGGCTCGTGGACACTTCCACACGTTGAAACAATTGGTCTGTAGGGCGGGTCCACCTCATTCTTGTGGATTTTAGGGACCATATAAAGAGTTGGGCTCTTGGGATTTTGTTTAATGAGAATGTTCCTGGTTCCTGAACTATGAGGGTACCCTCCTACAATACTGAGGAAAGCCAAATCAGAATGTTTAGAACTTAATCAAGATGATTTATTGAAGAGCAAAGAAATACCTATAAACACCAGGATGGTGATGGTAACAAGATTCTCAACAGTGAGTCAAACATTTAAAAAAATCATCAACAGGCATTGGAATATGCTAACACTAGAACCTGATTTCAAACAAAGTTTTGCACAAACACCCATCTTTGCCTACACTAGAAATAAAAACATAGGAGAACTATTGAAAACAAAAAGCAAATTCTCATTAAAGTCAAAGGGCACATCTCCGTGTCTGAACTGTAACAATTGCAATGGCGTGATACGAGGCAATAAGATCAATCATCCCATGGAAGGGAATGAAATTAAACTCCATGTCACAGCAACATGTGATACAGAGAACTTGATTTACCTACTGAAATGTCCCTGCAGAAAAGTGTACATGGGAAAAACAGAAAGGAAACTTAACACCAGGATAAATGAGCCCAAATCTAATATCAGAACGATGAACACAAAATCATCGGTCACAGCACATTTTATGGAGGCTAAGCATTACATTTCTCAACTAAGATTTTTAGCACTTGAAGTTGTGATAAAGGAAGATGGCAAAGATAATAACAACTATCTTCTTAGAAGAGAAAGCTATTGGATCATGAAACTCCAGTCATGTAGACCGAATGGTTTAAATGAAAGAATGGAATTCGCCTGTTATTTGTAAAACAATAGACATACTAATTGAATAAATGTTCTGGACTTGGGAAAGAACGTAATTGCCATATTTGTTCATAGTTTTCAGAATGAATTTATTATTAATGAGTTTATATATTTTATGATGTTTAATGATTATGAGTTATGATCAGTTGCACTACTACCTCACTTTAGTATCATGCATACATCCATTAGCCATCACCCACATAACATGTTCTCGTATCTGTCAACAATACAAATGTTGACCTGATAGCTCATAGCGTCACCTTTCATATGGGTTCATAGATCACATAGCCATAGAACGCTTCAGACGTAAACATATTTGCCACTTTAAGATGGCCACCGAAACCGCAGTCTTATTTCACCTTCGGACATCGCGTCTGAATCATACTAAACGCGGAAGAAAAACAGTCCGGGAAACTTCACCGGTGCTTCTACCTCAAGGGAGACAAGGAAAGGCGGAACTTAAAGTAAGTGTTAGCGGTCATATAGATGGCAAAGTAGAGTGATTGTGGAATCGCTAATCGTGATATATAATTAGAAACGAAATTCATATCGTTTTTTCCCATAGTTTTTTCCTATAGCTACTATCACTAATTTCTTATTAAGCTGACAAAGATCCCGTGAGTAATTTATAAGCAATTTGGGTCGTGGAGAAGGGGGTCATTGAGTGTGTGGCACTCATATCCTTGTACTTTCAGGAATACCACAGTCACTTGTCGGCATGCCCGTGTTAGGAACTTAGTCACTCAGCTTGCGGAGCACAAACATCACCATTTAGAATTCAGTGCAACATACACGGGTACATATGATGAGAATAAAAACACTTGGTAGTACCAGTTATCATTTGGTGTATTTAGTTCACTAGAGCACATAGTAATATACATGTTAACACAAATGTGTTTATATGTGTGCATTTATTCTGTTCAATAGAGTGGCTCCCTGAAGAAGAGCGCAAAGGCTCGAAATGCATTGGAGAATTATGAAAAGAAATAATGTGTGAAATGCTGATCTAACATAAGGAAAATTACAAAGTAAAGAAATCTGAAATTGAAGATGAAAATTGGAAAACAATAAATAACATCAAAATAACAATTGAATATGTGAACTGTATTGCATCTCTTAGACAGAGAAATAAAAAGGAGTTTCCTGTAAAAGAGCTACATTGGCTTCTTTCTGTCAGAGCCATTAGAGTATGACTCACCATTTTACCAGGAAACTGAGGCCTTGAATGTTAAGTAAAACCAAGTAAGTACGTTATTTTCCTTTAAGAAATACTTCAAATGTTTTAAATCAATATAAATTTAAATAAGCCTCTAGGTAATATTCTCTCTCTGAGCCAGCTCTGTTGCCTCTTCACTCTTCTAAGTGATTGATTCTCCAAGTAAGATCTGCTTAACCTGTTTAACATGTCTCCATCTGTACAGTATATCAAAAGCTTTTTAAAAACCTGAGCAATAACATTAGGTGTTACTCCATTCCTGACTGTCTTGTTCCAGTCCATCAAGTTATCCAGGTTTCAATTCAGCTTTTTTTTTTATAATTCTTTTTAATAAACATCATCGACATATATTGCGACTTTTATACAATTAGGAGACAGTATACATAGCAGGCATCCGAACGAATACACAGAATTTCTATCACACAGCGGAATGTGGACAACACTTAGGGGGTGTAAGATGTTTGTGCTCTTCTAGTGGTAATGGAGGAGTGCATATGTCTCCCCTGTATGAATTCCACGAACCCCAGACCCTGTTCAATTTCCCGAGGCACCCTCTAGCCACATAGACCGACTTTTCACGGAACATGCACCAGTCTAAGTCCTCCCTCCACTTTCCCATCGTAGGTGCTTGATGAGCTCCCCAGTTCTGAGCAACATTCCTTTTTTCTATCATTAGTGCTAACTTTACCCATTGCTTGCCGCATGATTTGAGATCAGTTGGCTCCCAGATGTTCAAGAGGCATCTTCACACCTCTGGGCGCAGTTCAGTCCTTAGTACCTTGCTAAGTGTGCGGTGTATTGACACCCACGCCTGCACCCCCCACTGCCATCTACATATATTCTGTGGAGAATTTTGAGCTGAACCAACCGCATCCTTGCCTGGATCGCCACCTACCTCGGGCAGGAGACTGCGATCAGCCAGTCTTCCTCATCTAGCTCCAGGCCATCCCTCTCCCATTTTACTTTGAGTGACTGAAGTGGATCTTCCATATTGTTGATTAGTTTTTTATATATCAGTGAGATAGTCTTTTCTGGCAGGCTACCGTCGAGTATCCTATCTTCCAGTGGGGAGGCAGGTGGGACGACACGCAGTAGTGTGTGTTTGGAGGGCATGACAGACTTGGAAATACCTATAACGTTCTGTGTCAGCCAGGCTATATTGTTTCTGGAGGGTAGTGAAGGGAACAATTTCATCCTTAACCCAAAGATTTTTGATCTGGGAGATCCCAATCAGATCCCATTTATCGAAGCCCTTAATTTGCCATAAGTATCCCAGTCTCTGGGAATTACAGAGAGGGGTAGCCAGGGTAAGTCGTCCATCCCACCCCAGATATTTATTTACTACGTGCCAAACATGAACTGAATGAACAGTAGGCCCGGTTAAGCGTTACTTACCAGGCTTAGAATAGAGTGCCCTGCTATAATCTCTTACAGATAGGATCCACCTATCCATGGCGTAAGCTGGATCATCGAACTTACCATAGGTCCCTTGGCTAATGGCCGCAAAATGAGCTGACCAGTAATATTTTTTGAGGTCGGGGAGGCTAATGCCCTCATCAAACCAGTTCAGGGTAAGCTTGGGCAGAGTGATACGAGGTTTCCCGTCCCACAGATGATCTCTCTGTAGACTCTCTATTTCTTTAAAATATGAGGCGGGGACTGGGTCCATCGAGTTCTGAAGGGCATAGAGGAAGCAGGGCAGGGCCATCATTTTAATAAGGGCCACCTTACCTAACAGCGAGAGGGGAAAAGATTTCCAGCTTTTTATGTCCTTTTTCAAGCTTTATATGGGCGGTAGGAGATTGTGTGTAAAACAAGCCGTAGGACACAGGGAGATAAAGATGCCCAAGTATCGAAAGCCCTCAGCTGCTATCTGAAGTGGGTAGTTCCCGGGGAGGGCAGGAGGCTCCCCCCACAGGACATAAACAACCGATTTTGGTTGGTTTATGGTAAAGCCGGAATACCTTCCAAATACTGCAAGGATATCGAATAGACATATCAAGGACACCCTCGGGGAGGTTACATACAGCAGAATATCATCCTCATGTAAGGATATCTTGTCCTCCCAATCCAGGGACCAGTGCATGCCATGCAATCAATCAATCAGGGAATTTGTAAAGCGCACTACTTACCCGTGAGGGTCTCAAGGCGCTGAGGGGTGGGGGTGCTGCTGTTGTTCGAAGAGCCAGGTCTTGAGGAGCTTCCTGAAGGCGAGCATGTCCTGGGTCTCCCGCAGATGGGTGGGGAGGGCGTTCCAGGTCTTTGCGGTGTTGAAGGAGAAGGATCTGCCGCCGGATGTTGCTCGTTGGATGCGAGGGACGGCTGCGAGGGCGAGGCTGGTGGAGCAGAGCTGGCAGGCGGGGGTGTAGAAGGTGAGTCTGTTGTTCAGGTAGGCTGGTCCGGTGTTGTGGAGTGCTTTGTGTGCATGGGTGAGGAGCTTGAAGGTGATCCTCTTGTTGATGGGAGCCAGTGCAGGTCTCTCAGGTGGGAGGTGATGAGGCTGCGTCGAGGGATATTGAGGATCAGGCGGGCCGAGGCGTTCTGGATGCGTTGCAGCCATTGTAGGTGTTTGGTCGGGATTCCTGCGTAGAGTGCATTGCCGTAGTCCAGCCTGCTGCTGACGAGGGCTTGGGTCACTGTTCTTCTGGTTTCGGTTGGGATCCACTTGTAGATCCTGCGAAGCATGCAGACGGTGTTGTAACATGAGGAGGAGACCTCATTGACCTGCTTGGTCATGGAGAGGGAGGAGTCGAGGATGAATCCTAGGTTGCGTGCGTGGTCCGTGGGTGTCTTTGCTGGTCCCAGTGTGGTCGGCCACCAGGAGTTGTCCCAGGCAGAAGAGGTGGGGCCAAGGATGAGGACTTCCGTCTTGTCCGAGTTCAATTTCAGGCGGCTGCTCCTCATCCCCTCTGCGACGGCCTTCATTCCCTCATGGAGGTTGATTTTGGCAGTGTGAGGGTCCTTGGGGAGGGAGAGGATGAGCTGGGTTTCGTCGGCATAGGAGATGATGTTCAAGTCGTGTTGGCGGGCCACTTGTGCGAGGGGGGCCATGTAGACGTTGAACAGGGTGGAGCTGAGGGATGAGCCCTGGGGTACTCCACAGATGCTGTCGGTGGCTTCGGATAGGAAGGGTGGGAAGCGGACTCTCTGGGTTCTACCGGAGAGAAAGGACGTGGTCCAGTCCAGGGCCTTCTACTGGATTCCGGCTTCTTGGAGGCGTGTTCTCAGTGTGTGGTGGCAGACCGTGTCGAAGGCGGCTGACAGGTCCAGGAGGATGAGGGCTGAAGTTTCACCATTGTCGAGTTGGCACCTGATGTCGTCTGTGGCGCCGATGAGGGCTGTCTCGGTGCTGTACTTTCGTCTGAATCCGGACTGGGATGGGTCTAAGATGTTGTTGTCCTCGATGTGGCAGGTCAGCTGTATGTTGGAGATTTTCTCGATGACCTTCGCCGGAAAGGGGAGCAGGGAGATGGGCCAGAAGTTCTTGAGGTCCTTGGGGTCCACCTTGGGTTTCTTGAGGAGGGCGTTGATTTTGGCGTGCTTCCAGCTTTCCGGGAAGGTTGCAGTGTCGAAGGAGAGGTCGATGATCTTCAGTAGTTGGGGGGCGATGGTTGCATCTGCTTTGTTGAAGAAATGGTGCGGGCAGGGGTCGAACGGGGATCCTGAGTGGATGGAGTTCATGACCTTGCGTGTCTCGTCGTCATTGACGTTGGCCCAGGAGGTTAGCTGGTTGGTGTAGGTGGCGTTCAGGGTGGGGTCTGTCATGGCCGGGTCAGACGGGGTGTTGAGACTGCCGTGGATGTCGGCTATCTTGCGGTGGAAGAAGGCGGCCAGTGAGTCGCACAGATCTTGTGAGGGCGGGATGTCTTTGGTGTTGGCGCTGGGGTTGGATAGATCCTTCACTATGTTGAAGAGCTCTTTGCTGTCATGAGCGTTGTTATCCAGGCGGGTTCTGAAGGAGGATCTCTTGGCTGTTCTGATGAGGTGGTGATGTCTGCGTATGGCGTCCTTGTGGGCTGTGTGGCTGTCTGGTGTGCGGTTGTGGAGCCACTTCTTCTCCAGCTTCCGGCATGTCCGTTTGGAGGTGTGGAGTTCTTCGGTGAACCAGGCGGTTCTCTTGCTTTGGTGGTTGATGGAGGGTTTCTTAAGCGGGACGAGAGTGTTGGCACAGTCGTCGATCCACTGTCTGAGGTTACGGGCAGCGGCGTCTGGGTCGATGGGGTCGGTGGGTGGGTTCTGGGCAGGGGTGGAGGTCAGTTGGTCCTTGGTGATTTTGCTCCAACAGCGGCAGGGTAGCTGTTGGTTGTGGTGGTGCGTGGTTGGTTTCTTGAAGGTGAAGTGGATGCAGCGGTGGTCTGTCCAGTGGAGTTCGCTGGTGTGGTTGAAGGAGACGTGGATGCTTGTGGAGGAGATGGGGTCGAGCATGTGGCCGGCGGTGTGGGTGGGTTCAGTGATGAGCTGTCTGAGGCCGAGGTTGGCGAGGTCGTCGATCAGGGTGGCGGAGTTGGCGTCATTATTGTTCTCGAGGTGGAAGTTCAAGTCCCCGAGGATTATGTAGTCCGCGGAGGCAAATGCGTGGGTGCTGGCGAGGTCGGCGATAGAGTTGCTGAACTGGGCTTGTGGTCTGGGGGGTCTGTAGATAAATGTTCCTCTGAGGGTGGTGTTGGGGTCAGTGTGGATCCGGAAGTGCAGGCGTTCGGCGGAGTGGAGTGGGTCGTCTGCGAGGGTGTGGACCTGGAGGGTGGATTTGTGGACGACGGCTATTCCTCCTCCGATTCCGTTGGCGCGATCCCTGCGGGTTGGCTATGGCGATGTCCGGTGGCGAGGAGTTGTTCAACCAGGTCTCGGTCAGGAAGGCAACGTCTGGGGCGAAGGGTCAGTAGGTTCCAGAGCTCGACGGCATGTTTGCGCGCGGAGCGGGTGTTGAGGAGTATGCAGCGGAGGTGGTTGGGTCCGGTCCTTGGAGGCTTGGTGGTTCTGTTGCAGGTGAAGTTGCAGGTGTGGCAGGAGAAGGGTCCGTGGGTGTGTTTTGGAGCAGCCTGGAAGCAGCGTCCAGTATTGAGAGCTTGGAGGGTGTTGGCGTTGTAACGGAGTGTGTCGTTATGGAGTGCGCTGGGTCATTCCGGATCTATGCAGTGAGAGGCTCTAGCGCAAGATCAAATAGCAGTGGGGATAGTGGGCATCCCTGCCGTGTGCCCCGTCGTAATTGGAACACTGGTGACATGTGGTTGTTTACCAATGCCTGGGCCATAGGTCCCGAATATAACAGTAGGACCCAACTCACGAAGCTGGGCCCAAAACCCATTCCACTCAATACAGTAAACAGGTATGGCCACTCTACCATGTAAAATGCCATGGTAGCATCAAGCGAGACCAGGACCGCCGTCTCTTGGATAGTTGCCACCCTGCCTAGGACCCCTTGCACCCTGCAAAGGTTCAAGGCTGTGTTACGGTGCGGCATAAAAGCCCAATTGGCCGGGATGTACCAAACTATCAATCACTTTCACCAATCTGATCGCTAACATCTTGGCGAAGATTTTGGGTTCTGCGTTGAGGAGGGATATCGGCCTATAAGAGGAACAACTATTTCTGGGTTTCCCTTCCTTGTGGATTACCACTGTTAGCAATCCTTTGGTCTGAGGGGAGTGTTCCCTTGTCCCTGCTTTCCTTGAACATCGAACGGAGATATGGGGCTAGCTTGTCTGGCCTGAGTGTGTAGAGTTTGATTGGCAGGCTGTTGGGGCCTGATGCTTTCCCTGAAGGAATCGCACGTATAGCTTGGGCTACTTCGTCCTAAGTGAAGTCGGACTCCAGGTATTCCCTGTTTTCGACTGTCAGTGTGGGGAGCAATATATCCTGAATCAGAGAGCAATTCTCCTTGAGGGAGTACCTCCCTTCCGTACTATATATCGTTTGGTAGTATTCAGAAAACTGGTCCGCAATCTCCTGAGGCTCAGTGACTAGGCCGACGCCTTCCACATGAAAATCAGGCACCAGGCGGCTTGTCCACTCCTTTTTATCTAACCACGCGAGCAGCTTCCCCGCTTTGTCCCCATATTCATAGATTCTGTTTTGCGTTTCCCTTCCCTGAACTTTAGCTCTATCTGTTGCTATGGCTTTGTATTTGTCTTGTTTGAGCTGCAAGAGGTGCAGCTTTTCAGGGGTTACTGACACTTCTAGCTCACTCTCCAGTTCAAGTACCTCATCCTTTGCCTTATTTATGTCTTTCAGCTTTTTTTTCTAACCTGCGATCAATGACAGGGCTTGGCCACGGATCACCAACTTATAAGCTTCCCACAACGTTTGGGAGGATTCTAGTGTACCCTCATTTTCATTAAAGTATAGGTCTGTATTTTGGATCATCTTCTTACGGGTATCAGGGTCACAGAGTTACCAAGGGTTAATAGGGGCAATTTTCCCCGAACTCCTCTGTCCCAGAACCACCCGCGTCCAGATTGGCCAGTGGTCCGAAATACCCTTACGTAAGGGTCTTATCTCTCAAGTGTCCAGCGCCAGTGCGACAGGAACTAGTACATAATCAGTACGGGAGAAACTGCGATGGGCACTCGACAAGTAGGTATACTGAGCCCTATCCAGATGATGCACTCTCCAACCATCCACCAGACCCATGGCGTCCAGGAAGTCGGGCAACCATCTGTGCGCAGGCCTGATATCTCACGGAGGATGGCGATCTAATGTACTAGACACCACAGCGTTGAAGTCTCCCCCTAACAGGAGGAGGCCTTCCAGAAAGGTCAGCAGTATTGCCCCTAGATCTTTAAATGTGTCGCTCTGAATGCCCGGGGAAACATATACTTAGACTATGGTGGCGGTTCTGCCCTCCTAGAGACCTGAAATACCTATATATCTGCCGCTATTATCAGACCATGTAGATTGCAGGGCAAAGGGAAAGGAAATTTTAAGTAATATGCCCAATCCCTGTGACGCCATCATGAAGCCAACATGCGCCACTAGCTTATATCCCCCTTATCATAGCCTTACACACATTCCATACCAAGTGTGTCTCCTGTAGTAGAACGAAGTCTGGGGCTTGTCTCTTGATGTATTGAAGGACCATGCTACACTTAATTTTATCTCCTAGCCCATTGACGTTCCAGCTGAGGATTTTGATCCCCGTATCCCACTGTTTACCCATCAGTATAGGTGTAACGATGCTGCCCCTGTACTGTGCTCCCGTATGATGCTGTTGACAAAACAAATACCTCAAATAATTGAAGGTGCTTAAACTTAAACACCCCATGCCAGCCACCCCCCTCCCTGCGCCCCTGCCCTCCGGGCTTCAAACTGCCCATGACACAACTAGCAGAGTGGCTGTTGCCCATACACATTAACTAAATTAAAAAAGCGAGGTGCGTGGTGTCTCCTCCCCCATTTGTTATGACTAAGATGAGAGCTCCCAGGTGTTTGTCAGTCCAGTAGGTGCATGATGAAGGAGCTACCTCATCTGTCCTGGACTATTGGTGTCTCAATGCACAGACCCGAATCCACCAACAACTTGATAACCCACCCACCAACATCCATGTCAAAAGCACCATCGTCCCAAGTTCACCTCAGCTCAGTACATTACCCCGTGAAGAAATAACACAGTATTCAGCGGCTCTCCAACCAGTCTGCCGCAGCTTCTGGGCGCTTGAAGAACCAGGCCCGACTATCCACCTCCTTCCAGAGCCTAGCTGGGAATAACATTGCATATTTGTATCCTTTTTCCTGTAGTGTCAATTTTATCCCCAGGAATGAGCGTCTTTGTCTCTGGACCATCTGGGTAAAGTCCGGAAAGAAAGTAATTTTCGTGTTTTCAAATCGGAGCGGGGGACCCCCCTGGTATGCTGGAGTTTCACATTTCAGTCTTGAAAATTCAGGACTCTGGCCAGGATTGGACACGGAGGGGCACCCGGTTTCGGACGGCTTCCCGGGTTCCTGTGGCCTCTCTCCATCATGAAAAATGTACTAAGTTCCTTAGGTTGCAATGTTTGAGGATGAGGTCTTGTACAAAAAGGTCAGTGGCCTGCCTTTCTGATTTTTCCGGGACCCCCAGGATACGTACGTTGTTGCGCCGTAGACGCTCTGCAAAGTTGTCTAGCTTGGCTTCCGTAAATGTATGAAAGGTTTGGAGTTCCTTGACTTCCCTCTGCAGCTGGGATGCATCTTCCACCAGGCTCGCAGTTGTAAACTCCACCTTCTTGACTCTCTTGCTATTTTTATTTTGACCCGCCCGGAGAAGGTTGACTTCCACTGTAAGGGCCTCCATCTTGTGTTCCAGGGAGGACTTAATTCCAGCGATAGCGTGAAAGACATCTTTGAGTGTAGGCTCCAGGTCAGTCTCCCGCTGAGCTCCACCACTCTTGCTTGTGGGTGAAGGCTCAGGCAGTGAAGTTTTGGGGAGAGTGTAGCGATCCAGTCTATTCTGTTGCACAGGTTTGCTGACCCGTGACGACGACACGACAAGGCCCCCTGTATCTGTTTTGACCACGGAGGAATCACTCCCACACTGTACGGGATCCCAGATCGACCAACCAGGACGGGCACACAGTCCGGAGGGTAGCTGGCTTGATTAACACAACAAAGACCGTTTCTGATATGAGGCTGTACTCACATCGCTATATGGCACTGCTTTCTCACTCACGAGAGCCCTGTGTAGGACAAGCACTGTAAGGTGTTTTGCCAGCCAGCCGGCTGCGGCTGCTCTCCCCCAATGGCAGTCACCTGCAGTCAAGGCCAGTGAATACTCCTTACGTCTGGTTGCTCACTCCGGGAACGTCGTTACACTGGGGAATTATGGGCAAATGCCAGAGATATTCCTCCAGTTTGTGAAAGCCCACCAACATGGGCTCTAGCCCACGGGTTACTGGCTTCTCTCTCGCATTGTAATTGTGCGCTCGCCTTCTCACCGGTTGCCCCTCCGCATTGATATGAAGTCAGTCTGCGCTGGGCATTAGGGCTCTACGCAGTGTATTTCCTTGGCGGTGGTAAAGCAGAGTGCGGGTGCTACCAAAGGTCTTTATGCCGGTATAGTCTCAGCTCTCAGGCGCTTAGCACATGCAATCAGCAGAGTGTGACCACTGTGGGAGGGCTGCCCCTCCTCCATGCTGTTCTCAACTCCAGTGGGTCTCCACTGCTGATTGCAACTCAGCCCAGCATTTGCTCCTCCATCAGGGGTTCAATCCGCCCCACAACGACACTCCCATGGCCTCCCAAGCTGGGGACTTACAGCTGCGGGCCTCAATTAACCCGCACGTCGTCCGACCGCAGTCTCCTCCTTGCTAAATCCGGACAATTTCACGACAGCAGGCCGGACAGATAGCACAGTTGCAAGCAGCGCTCCCACACTGGAAGTAAATCAGTAGCTCAGGAGGGAGCCTCCGACACCTACCCCCCACCAGGCTGGTACGTCGATCTTCTGAGGGCGCAGTCGAGGCTACGATGAGTGTAGGCTGTCGGGCAGCGGCCCGCCCACTCAGTTACGCAAGGCCCCGGCATCTCTCCCCAAGGAGGCCACAATACGTAGCTCCTCCGATTCTGGCTTCTCGTTGCAGCTCCGATGTCCGGTACAGTCAGATTGGATCTCTGATGCACTCCGGTGCAGCAATCACCTATAAGGCTCATGAATAATTGCGGCGGATATTGAAGGGAAGGGGGAAAATTACAGAGCTACTCTAATCTGCGGCCATTTCGTTCTGCGGCTTAGCCACACCTCCATTTTAATTCAGCTTAATATCATCTAATAGTTTTAAAGTCTACGAACAAGACTTATTCTATGGAATAAGACACAGGCCCAGCCACCAGAATTGCAGAAGACCACGGTGAGGCCACAGTATTTACTAACTTGTCATTGTCCGGCCGTGACCAGAATTATGGCTTATGGTAAAGGGGGTCTGTGGTAGTGGTCACTATTCATCATAGAGGGAGCTGTTGTTCTATGTCCTACTGAGGGTGGAGGCGTCAGTTTTCTCTACATACTACGGAAGACTTTGCGAGTTGTCATTAATTTCCAGTCTCTCCAATGGGGAGGCATAGTCTCTGTTTCCCAATATTTAGGAGTGACAATGTCCAATATTTCCATTACTTCCTGGATTTTTCAACTTTAAAATGTTTCCCTTTGATGGAAAAGTGTAGGCAAAAAGGGAAGGCTCACTTATAAGAGATTTTGTCTAATTGGAGATGGGAGGTCACTTTTTTTAATTGTGCGCGTATCAAGAGAGAGAGAGAGGACTAGAAAGCTAGTCCGAGTCCCCGTGGGATTATATGTATTATCAAAGAAGACTAGCTAAATATGACCATTAGTGTCAGGACTCTGATTAGTATTGTCATGGGCACCTTGTTGGTGAGTTCATGAAGCCCTCACCCACCAACCTAGTTGGTGGCATGCTTCATCATCGGGCCCACCCAGTAACACCTAATGTGTCCCGGGTGTGCTACGACGCCTGATTACAGCGGAGCTGGTATGTTACTGAGAGTGCAGTGTGGGGTGTTTAGTGAAATGTCAGTTAAAACGGCTTGGCGAGGGTCCCAGTACCCGAGGGTACGTTAAATTTTAATAGCTGGGCCGCCGTCAGAGCCTGCCTTGTACCTGTTGCACCGTCCTCGTACTCCGGTCACCGGAGTACGAGGACGGCGCAACAGGTACAAGGCAGGCTCTGACCAGAAAGGCTGGTCACTCCCTTACCGCTTCACTCCAGGAAGCTTTGGCTGCTAAATCTCAGCGTATACATGAGAAGGAAATCCCCCTCTCACACTTAGAGAAACACCTTAGTGAGTGTAACACATAGTCTGGATTACACTCCCAAATCCTTTTATAACTTGCACTAACACTAATTTTAATAGGTCCTGAGGAAAGCCAGATTAATCTAAGGCACTGGCTGAAACATGTCGACCAACTGATGGATGTAGTGGGTAGTAACTCGCCACCCTAACATCCCCAAGCCTTATTTTAACCGCTGACGGCGGCCCAGCTATTAAAATGTAACTTACCCTCGGGTACTGGGACCCTCGCAGCACGATATTCGAAGTAAAAAAAGGATCCTAGAACACACAAAAGCTACTACTCACAGGGACTGTACAAACGCAATTGCCAAGCATATGGAAAAACACCATGATAATAATTGGGAAACATTAAGATACTGCGCCATTGATCAAATACCGGTTTCGAGAGAGGAGGTGACCAAATCAAAACCCTCAGACAACGGGAATCAAAACATATCATCAATGTCAGGACCCTAGACCTGAGGGGTCTTAACCAAAATGAAGAATTATATGTTCACTTATGAACTGTAGTTTGAATAAGAAGAATCAAGACATTGATTTAACTCACTAGAGAGACTCAACACTATTATATTTTGGGAACTATTTCACTGACTTTGATGAATCCCTAGTCATCATAACGCTCACCAGCAAGACAGTATTATAACACATCCATGAATAAGAATATTAATGGAACTACATCATATTCGGCAATCTGTAACTGGCCCCAATGTTATAATTTGTAACTTTTTTGCCCTCTTAGTCAAGCATATTTTGTTTAATTTATCAATGTATGAAATGAGAATACATGTACCACAATGCACCAGCTCCACAGGAAGTACTGGGCAGTAAAATAAAAGAAGGCATCAAACTACAGGCACAACATCCCGTGAGCAAGCCTCAGGCTGAGGTGAAACGCGTTGGGCTTTACTGGTCATGCTAAACTTTATTTTAAATAAAGTTGCTGTAATTTTGAAAACTTTAACTCGAGTGAGTGCGTTTCTTTACCAACTAGATTGGTCACCGTTTTCATATTTTTCAGCTTGAGCCCGACGACGAAAATAAATGCGCCATACTGGGTGCGCCAGCGTCACAAAGGATCACATTGGAGGAAAATATATATATATACATATATATATATTCACTGGAAAAACCATAGGTTTCACACTCGTTGTAGTTAGGAATTAGCATTTAAAAAACCTTTCAAATTCGCTGAAAAAAACATAGGTTTCACACCAGTTATAGTTAGCTGAACATTTTACTCATACAAAACCATTGAAATTCCCACGTTATAGTTAGTTGGACTCACTATAACTCGCGCGCCCGCAATCCACTGCTGATGATGTCACATATTACATCATTCATGACATGGTCAGTGACATCACTGATGACATCACTGATGACATCTCAAATGACATCACTGATGACATCACTGATGGCATCATCCAGTGTCTGTGTGTTCCTGTAAAGTTAAAATATGTTTAACATATTGAAGAATGAGTGTATGTATGAGTGTCTGGATAATGGATTTAGTAGGTGCGTGACTGACTGTATGAGTGGGAGATTAAATGTGTCTTACTGAATGCATAGGTTAGTGACTAAACTGTCTGAATGTGTGCATCATTATGTCTGTTGTTATGTAAGCTGCTGCATGTGTTGATTAGTAGCTATATGACTGGCTATATGGGTTATTGATTGGTTGCCCGAGTATTTGTATGTGAGGGTGAGTGTGTGTGGTAGTGGCTGGGAGGTGTGTGACTCTGTGCATAGATGTGTGAGCAGTTGATTCACTTGGTGTTTGGGTTCAAGAGTACATGTGGAAACAGCTGTATGTGCGGTTGACTGTGTGCATGGGTGTGTTGGTGAGTGAATGGATTTCTCAGTGCTACATGTCCAAGTAAGTACATATGAAAAAAACAGTGCATCTGACAGTTGGCATATATCAATGACTATACATGAGAGCCTGTGATTGCGTAAGTGACTGTATGGATCAATGTGTACTTGTATCAGTGATTGTAAAAGAGAGTAAGTATGTGTTAGTATATGTTTTATTAAGTAAGGTTACGTGTGTATAACTGTATAGATGAGGAAATGGGAGTGTGATTGATTCTTTTCATTACTGAGTAGATTAGAGAGTAACTCCATGGATGAGTGGCACTGTGTGAATGTCTGTATAGGTGTATGAGTGCATATGATAGCGTTGTATTGATGAGTGACTGTATGTATGAGTGATTGTATGGGTGAATGAATGGATGTGTGTATAGACTTAGGAATCAGTGAGTGCGTATGTAGTAACTGGTATTGGTGTGTCAATGGTTTCTGGAATGGTAGTCTGTATTTAACACTGGGTGTATCAAAGGTTAGATTAGAGTGTGAGGAGGTGCATCGTATTATCACATCAATGATGTCATCAGTGATGTCATCAGTGATGTCATTTGAGATGTCATCAGTGATGTCACTGACCATGTCATGAATGATGTAATATGTGACATAATCAGCAGTGTATTGCGGGCGCGCGAGTTATAGTGAGTCCAACTAACTATAAAGTGGGAATTTCAATGGTTTTGTATGAGTAAAATGTTCAGCTAACTATAACTGGTGTGAAACCTATGTTTTTTTCAGTGAATTTGAAAGGTTTTTTAAATGCTAATTCCTAACTATAACGATTGTGAAACCTATGGGTTTTTTTAGGGAATTTCAAAGGTTTTTTAAAAGCTAATTCCTAACTATAACAATTGTGAAACCTATGTTTTTTTCAGTGAATTTCATTGTTTTTTGAAAAGCAAATTCCTTTGTATATCGACTTTGTAACCTACAATTTTTTTATTAGCTGTTTTTTATAAGTATTAATTATATATATATATTTTTTTTAAATATTTGTTCAATGTATATTTTTTTATCATTTTTTCCTGGTGCGCTAAGGGTGCGCGCACCGGTAAGCTTACCCATATCATTTTTATCTGGGGCACTCAGGGTGCGCGCACCGGTAAGCTCTCCCGAGAGTGCAGCGAGAGCGCTATTTCTGCGTTCGTAAAAATAAATATGTATGAAAAGTAAATAATAATGCAAGACATTCAGTACCATACTTATAAAAGCCGTATTTTTAATTTACGAAATGAAAATGATTTTGCATTTCCGTAAAGCTACCAAAACGTCACTCAGGCGCGCCGCGTAAGCGCCCCCGGAAGCGCCTACGTTCGCGCCGCGTAAGCGCCCCCGGAATCGCTCCGGTGCTCGCAGCGTAAGCGCGTCAAGCCATGTGACCTTAAAATAACGCTTTTCATTGGTTCAGAATTTTTTTTTTCCAAATATGGAGAAACCCACCCATTTCTCTCACTATTGCTTTGTACTTGGAGAGAGCAAGAGGTGTTCTGTGCATTATCTGCTTCTCAAAGTTTTCTGATCTACAGCAATGGCTGAAAGGGAGTCATCTAGCAATGATTCTGATGGTTTTTTGCCTGAGGACCCTCCTCACCACAAAACAAAGGACCACTCAATTTGGAAATTTTTTGACATCCCTGACGGAAAAAAAAGGTTAATGCTGCTAAGGTAACCTGCAAGATATGTGGCACTATTTTATCCAGAGGCAATCCTAATAGGAAATATAGCTTTGGAAATGCCACCTTAATTAGGCATGTCCAGAGAAGACACCCAAATAACTTTGCCAGGGAGAGTGTCAGGGACCTGGCCTGGAATTTATCTAGAGATGGCGGCAGCACCTCCACCGGAGAAGCAACACCTTCGGGAACAGCACGTGGAAGAATGGTCCCTAATGTGCAGTCGTTTTTTTCAGGCATAAAATTTCTATGCGTGGACTGTGATGAACTGCTCTCTTATGGGGAGCAGAGCGTTGAACTCATTGCTATGAAGAGACAGGAACACCGCTGCCCTCCCCGTCCCTAATTTTTCAATTTTTTTTTGCTCCTGTTGAGCAGTTTTGGAATCCCTGTTTTTGTTTTTCCCCTGCAAAACATACAAACAAATATAAAATCGTTATAAAAAAGTATAAAAAAATATAAAAAAAAGAAAAAAAGTCATTTTCAGAACTACCTCCAATTCTCAAAAAAGAGCTGTATTTTCACTCTAATTTTTTACACTGTTTTTCACCGTGGCACGCTCAGGGTACGCGTACCGGTAAGCGCCCATGTGCGCACACCCTGAGCTTACTCCGCGAAATACAAAAAAATAAAAAACGAAAACATTTTTTTGCCCTTTGGAGTCCTCCTAGGCCCCCCTGATAAAACATAAGGGGGGCAGGGTAGAGACACCCTGCCCCCCTTATGTTTTCCACTTTTATTTTTCACCTCTTGTGTCTCTGATCTTCAGAGTCACAAGATGGCGGACTATGCAGACCATTTAGAATGTTTACAGACACCCAAGAGCCAACTAGCTTTTGAAATTTAGAACCAATTAAAATGTTTCTTTGGTTTTAAATTTGTGTGTGATGAAGTTTCATTGGTTTTCTACATGAATATACATGAAAAATGAGAGGGAAACAGCCATTTTGTGATAGTATTCTTTGAGGTACATTTGTAAGGAATTCTTGGTGTTCTATTTCTGGTGTGAAATTTACATAGTACTAACTCTTCTACTGCTTTCTAAAAGGTGAGTTGTTAATTTGCAAGGGGAATTTAATACTTGAAAAAACTAGTTTTATATTATCTATTACTAAAAACGATAAATTAAAGTGATTTTTTTTCCTGCAATTTACAGCAAGAAATTTGAAAATAATATGGATCTCAATGAGGACACCGTTGATATTAATTTTGAAATTTCTACGTCTTTTGTTGAGTCGATTTTATTGAGGTTTTGAATGATCCTAATGATAACACTATCCATGAAGAAGACATTTTTTTGAGAGGAGATGGAATGGGGGATTTTAAAGAAGAGACTTTGGATGCTGAATTAATCGAATGTTTGGACTATATTGAGTTCCAGGACTCATGTATGGAGACTTCTGATGAGGAGATTCCTGATCAGTTAATGTTAGAAGTTCTTCTAAATTATGAAAATTCTCAAGAATAAATTTATATTTAGAAATTATAAATTGTTTGAGACATTTTTTATTATTCTACTTGTAATTTATGAGATAGTAGTGAAATGATTGTGGTATAAAGTGAAACTTATAGTATAGAGTGCAACATTTCTGTGTTACATAGTAAGTTTACTCACAGTTACTTCCCTTCTCCCACTATATTTTCTCCAATGTGCATTTCACATCTCTTCTTCATCTCATGCCTTCTTTCTCTCACTGTCTCTCTCTAATGTACACTATTGCCGCCATTTTGTGTACTTTCAAAAGACAGTGAAATGTAATGTGAGAGTCTACCTTATAAACACACAGCTATATCAAAGATTGTGCACGCAGCTTGTAAATATGCCTCTCTTTTTTTGTATAATGCTCCAAAGGTGGAGTGCAAGATCATATTTACAAGACTCTTGAGCAATTTTTGACATGGGTGCAAGCAGAAAATGCATGCAGAATATTAAAATTGGCACCCAGACACCAATATGAAATGCTGTGAGAGATGTTTAAAGCTTTTTTTAAATGGCATAAATTGAGATAGAATATACAAAAAAAGAGAGGCATATTTACAAGCTGCGTGCACAATCTTTGACATAGCTGTGTGTTTATAAGGTAGACTTCTTTATAAATTGTTTTTTATGCTTGGATTCAATGCTGGTTTAGAAATTGTGTAATGGTTTCATTGGACTTGTAAATATGCTCCTTTTTTGAAGCGCCTTGTGCAGCCTTTAGCATGGGTGGAAGCAGTGAATGTATAGAGAGGGATAGGAATAGCAGATGGAAAACCATATGAAATGGTGTGGGAGATGCATAAAGTATTTCAGTAATGGTTTCAATTGAGATGGAATATAAGATAAAGAGAGGCATATTTACAAGACTCTTGCGCATTTTTTGACATGGGTGCAAGCAGAAAATGCATGTAGAATAATAAAATATGCACCCAGACAAGAATATGAAATGCCGTGAGAGATGTTTAAAGCTTTTTTTTGTGGCATAAATTGAGATAGAATATACAAAAAAGAGAGGCATATTTACAAGCTGCGTGCGCAATCTTTGACATAGCTGTGTGTAGGAACATTATGATCATTGTTCGAGCATTAGAGAACCACCGCTGCCGTCCCCAGTCCTAATTTTAGTGAGAGAGGAAAGGAAAATGAGTGAGGGAGCAAAAAAAGGGACGAGAGGGGAAGGGAAGTGAAGTAGGGGGATTGAAAGAAGGTGAGTGTGTGAGTATAACTAAGTTATAGGGAGTGAGCGTGACTGAAGAGGAGTGAGAGACTAAAGAGACAGAGAGAGTGAGACTAACAGAGAGAGAATGAGGTAAGGGGAGTGTAGAAGTAAGAGGATAGAGGGAGTAAGACAAGGAATTAGTGAAGTGAATTAAGGAGAGTAAGGGAAGGGAAAACATTGAAAAAGCGAAGGATGGGAAGAGAGAAGAAGGAATGTAAAGGAGAAGGTCTGAAAGAAGATGAGTGTGGGAGTATGGCTCAGTAATAGGGAGTGAGCATGATAGAAGAGGAGTGAGAGACTAAGAGGACGGAGAGAATGGGGGTAACACAGAGAGAGTGAGAAAAGGGGAGTGAGTAAGTTAGAGGACAGAGGGATTGACAGAAGCAGTTACTGAACTGCAGAAAGAGGAGTAAGGGAAGGGAAAAGAGGGAAGGAGTGAAGGATGGGAAAAGAGAGGAAGGAAAGTAAAGGAGACGGTCTGAAACAAGGTGAGTGTAGGAGTATGGCTGAGTAATAGGGAGTGAGTGTGATGGAAAATGAGTGACAGACTATGAGGACAGAGAGAATGAGGCTAACAGAGAGAGAATGAGGGAAGGGGAGTGTACAAATAAGAGAACAGAAGGAGTAATAGAAGGAGTTAATACAGTGGAATAAGAAAGTAAGGGAAGAGAAAAGAGTGAAGGAGCAAAGGAAGGAAAGAGAGAGGAAGCAAACTAAAGGAGAAGGTCTGACAGAAGGTGAGTGTGGGAGTATAGCTGAGTTATAGGCAGTGAGCGTGACAGAAGAGAAGTGAGAGACTAAGGGGACAGAGAAAATGAGGCTAACAGAAAGAGATTAAGGGAAGGGGAGTGTAGAAGTAAGAAGACAGAGAAAGAAAGAGAAGGAGTAAGTGAAGTAGAGTAAGGAGAATAAAAGAAGGGAAAAATATAAAACAATGAAGTAAGAGAAGAGAGAGGAAATAAAATAAAGGAGAAGGCCTGAAAGAAGGTGAGTGTAAGAGAAAAATGTGAAAAAAGAGAGTAAACTTGGGGATTCAGAATAAGTGAGACAAGCGCAATAAGGGAACAGAGGTGTGGGAGTATCAAAGAAGAGTAGTGAGGTTATGGAAAACAGTATAGTGAAAATAAATATTGTACCTGAAACTTACCTTATAAGTAATGTAAATTTAATATCATATGTCCATTAAAATTTATATCTGTGAAAGACAAAAAAAATAGATTATTTATAATAATCATATATTCATATATCATATCATATATTCTCCTATTGAAATGTAGCAATGATTCTAAGTAATCACCATTTCCTACATCTAATAACTAAATCATTACATCAATAAATCAATTGTATCATGGGGTTGTATGACAAGGGAGACGAAAGGTCAACGCGTTTCAAACCCAACTGTTTGTCGGGTTCTCATCAGGACCGTAAAGTTCTTATTTACGATACAGATCAGATCTGATGCTTCAAAACCACAAGGATATTAGTGTTCAATAGCTGAACTTGGGTGCGTGTTCCCTGTTCCCTGTTCCCTGTTGTTAATCGCTGGTATCAGGGGAACCTCACTAGCAAGTCCGGAAGTCCTTTGCGAATTAAATACAGTTTGCGAGTTGATCTTGGAAAATCAATCTCCCTCTCAGAAAAAGCGTCCACGTCCCGGTAATGTGGTGTGTAGGCGTCTAATCCCACATTGAATGATGTGATATCATGTTGTCTGGATGGTGTGAGTGTTTGAAATTAATGTGTGGCTGAATCTGGTTGAGGTATGTCTGAAGGTTTGCATTGAGTGTATGGTGGTGTCTTGGTGATTGCATGATGAAATGTAGTTTTGTGTACATAGCTTTCCCCTCATTTTGTATTCATTATTGATGCACATGTACATAAGGGGGTCGATACCGAGCCGGTAAAAAGCGCTCCGAATTGCCGTTCGGAGCGTTTTTCCCGTACGAATCGTACCCTGCAACGTCCACCGTACGAACGACGAAGTACGATCCGTACCAGGAGCCGTACTCCGTACCAATCGTACAAGGACCGTACGAATGAAATCCCCGTACGACTCTCCCTCGGAACCCGCTGTACGCGAAATCTGTACGGTTCACGGACGATTTCTCGACCCGGCAAGTACGATTCGTGTTGGGTACGCACCGTACGACCCTTTTCCTACGGGAGCTGAAAACAGTCGTAAAAGCGGTGTTCGCCCCGATACTGGTACGGAACGGCCCCCCCCGGGTACGGCGCGTACACCCCATGATCGCAGGGGTACGCGCCGTAACCCTGCGATCATGGGGGGTAGGTGTCGTACACCCAGCGTACATGGGGTACGCACCGTACCCCATGTACGCTGGGTGTACGGTGCGTACCCCATGTACGCTGGGTGTACGGCACATACCCCCCATGATCGCAGGGGTACGGCGCGTACCCCTGCGATCATGGGGTGTACGCGCCGTACGGTGTGTATGTGAATGTGCGCTTTTCCGTACGGATCGCCCTTACCTGACGTGGACCGTACGACTCGCGTCCTGGTACACCGGTCGGGATCGTACTCGTCGGGTCGTACGGCGTCTGTACGAGTCGTACGGAAACGGCTCCGGATGCGAGTCGTACGGCGGATTTTTTTACCGGATCGGAATCGTCCCCAAAGTATTGTTAATAAAGTGATTTGTATGAGACTTGTTAAATAAATTAACTGATGGTTTAGTAAAAAGTGGGGACCTATTTGATTTAGTCGTAGGCCTGGTTATTAAAACGTTTTTGGAGGTTTGCTCAGTATTGGCAATTGTTCCGTTTTGTTGTTCCCAATCTTGGAAGGGCAGAGCGTCTGGTCTGTGGGCTGGTCTGTTGAGAAACAGGAGGGTAACGTTTGTGTCTGACAATGCAGCAGTGGTGCAGGTGGTAAACAGGGGGAATGCTGCTGATGCATGAGTATTAAAGATTGTGAGAGAATTGACCTTGCTATGCTTGGAGAAGAACATTTTTGTTTTCAACTAAGCAGATTGTGGGTCTGGACAACGAAGAGGCTGATGCACTTTCTCATTCACAGAAGGAGACGATCCTTGTTTTGGCCCGAGTGCGACAAAGTAAGGTCTTCGCGTTCCAGGCTTCTCATGCAACATTGGGCTGTGAAAGCATATTTTATAGTGGAATATTCACTGGCGAATTCCACAAAGAAGAAGTACCGACAGGGCTGGAGTGAGTCCATAGCATCGGGTGCCAGACAGCATGGGCATGGCAGGGCGGGGTTATGGTTGAGACACAGCAACATGCTGGAATTCATTTTGTGTCAGAATAGAGAAGGATTTATCTGCAGATACCATAGGGAGCAAGCTGGCTAGCCTTCCTTCTGTGGGAAGATGTGATGGAGGTATGACTCATGTGGAGGTGAGTTCGAGCAGAGAATGCTGGATGGCTGATACAGACTGCATGACAAAGTACCCCAGGTAAGGTATTCTTTTTCAATCCGAGTCCTGGGGCACAGCTCTTAAGAGCCACTATTCAGTTTGATATTCTTTGGTGCCTTTATGGTTTCAGAGTTGGTAGAGGGAAATGAGGTTTGAGGATGGTGTTGGCCCAGCTCGCGTTGCATGCAAGGCTTTTGAAGTGCGTTTGAGGAGGTCCAATACTGACCAGAAGGGTAAGGGGTCAGTGGTGCAATTAGACTGTTCAGGTGAGGCAAGGGTTTGCCCTTGGCTGCAGTTTTTGAGGTAAGAGGCTAGGGTGAGGGCCCCGTTTTCTTGCTCAAGAATGGGTCTGAATTAAGCTTAGGGCAAGTTCAACAGTTTTGAGAAGATGCCTACAGGACTTTGGCACTCACCATTTTTGGATAGGAACAGTGAAGGAGGGTTTCTGGCTAGGAATGGGGGAAACAGACTGAGGGTTTGAGAAGACTGCAGAGCAGTTGTGTGTGGAGGTATGTTCGGAAAGAAATAAACTAAATGATTCTTTTCTTAATTGACAAGTGGTTCTTGTGGGGAGTCTCACCAATGGGACATATGGATCTGTGGGCATACCTTGGTAAAGTTGGAGCAGGCCAAGAGGAAATTTGGAAGCAACCAGCTGGGGCTAGAAAAAGATGGTACAAAGGTGCATTGGCTTTGCCTTGGTGGAATGCATTGTGGATAACTGGTGCCGGGCTTATGGGATTACATGGCAAAGTGGGGCAAATCCAATGTTTAATCACTCATCTAGGGGAAAGTAATATGGTGCAATTTACGAAGGTGGATTTGATAAAGTCTAGGAAGTGGGACTTGGAAATGCTGAAGGTCAGCTGAGTTTCCACAGATGTTTTCTGAGCTAGGATGTTGCCTAAGATGGTGTGGAGGGGCACACAGACGTTGGCTGTGATAAACAGATCTATAAATCTAGTAAGGTGCTGAGTAGAGAGCTGTCGGTTTTCTGCAAGGTGAGAAGGGTGAAGGTGAAAGTACATCAGAGCATTCTTTTTGAGTCCCTGCATTTGATCAGGCACAGTGGGGTGCTCTCGTCTGAGCAGGGAAATAAACTGCAATTAGAAGGATCAACAAAGTCACTGGACAGGTGGACAAAAGACCATAAAAAACTCAGTGTTTGGGGAGCGGCAGAAGTTACACCATGGGGAGAGTCTTTCTGGTGACGACGGAAGGCAAACTCTTCAGCTGATTGGGGAAGATGAGGGTTGTGCTAGAACAAGCAAAGAACAATGGAGCCAAGATTTGGAATGAGGCCTTAGTCCAAAGCATGCAGGCTGTACAATGTTGTGGAATGTGGGTTCATGTGCAAGGACCACAGGACTTATTGCATTTCAAAGATTGTGTGCAGCTCAGAAGCATTTAGGAAGTGGGGTGTTGAGAGTGGGAGTGACCTTTTGTAGGCTCAGTTAACAGGGTAGAATCTGTGTTTAAGCCGAACAGCTAGGTCTTCTGCTTGCCAGTGGAAAATAAAGCGGTCTTTTGTTCTCAAAGCAAGTGGAGTGGTGTGACCATTTCAACAGTTTCGTACTGATACCTTCTGGTCTACAGGACTTCAGTCAACACTGTGCATCCTTTTCAGGCAGATTAGGTTCTCTGTACTGCTGCAGGTTTGTAAAAATGGCAATGGCAATTGGGGAACTAAGTCTTGTATGTGTTACTCATTTCGCACTAGTGACAGCTTTTTATTGATTCTAGAACAACAAATGAGTGACGAAAGATATAAGAGAAACCAACCCAAGATGGCCTTACTCGGATATCCAGTTTCCAAATATATAAAGAAAAAAGAGCGAAAAGGAGAAAAAAAGGAGAAAAAAGGAAGTACACAATATCAGGGTGTCTGATTAGATAAAAAGCAACTTATGTTAAAAAGTAAAACCCTCACTCATCAACATAGTTGATGACATGCTTCATCATAGGGATCCACCAAGGAGACTGAATGTCTCCTTGGTGTGCTGCCACGCCTGAATTACAGGGAAGCTGGTATGTAGAGGACGTGATGGAAAGTGCTCAAAGGAATAAGCGGATTAAAAGATGGCAGACTGAACTCCAAAGAAACTTTAATGAAGAAACAGTCCACGATCGTTAAAAACAAGTGGTCGGACACTATTGGCTGTAAATTTGAGCCAAATGTGTCCTGTGGAAAGTATAGGTCGACATGTTTCTGCTTTCAAACGCTAGCCCAGCAAAGCTTTCATCAGGACCAGAATTGAAAACAAAAATGAAAATAAAAACTCCCCAGGCGGTATACGCACCCTAAGGCGTACCCTAACCTTGGGGATGTCTGTGCATGTAGAGGTAAACTCACGGTTTTACCCGATGTAGGTAGTCTCAGAATTTCCAAGGCCGACAGTTTTGAAATGTTATATTATAGTGCTGTATGGGCACTGTGGCAAAGGGATCTCTTCACAGCAAGGATGATTTCGTCCTTGGCGGCTCCCCACAGGCAACCTACTTGTTCGGGCCGCGGAAGTGCATTCAGTAGGTTGCCTGTGGGGAGCCGCCAAGGACGAAATCATCCTTGCCGTGAAGAGATTCTCTGCTGTAGTGTCCATGCAGCACTATAATATAACATTTCAAAACTGTAGGCCTTGGAAATTCTGAGACTACCTACATCGGGTAAAACCGTGAGTTTACCTCTACATGCACAGACATCCCCAAGGTTAGGGTACGCCTTAGGGTGCGTATACTGCCTGAGGAGTTTTTATTTTTATTTTTGTTTTCAATTCTGGTCCTGATGAAAGCTTTGCTGAGCTAGCGTTTAAAAGCAGAAACATGTCGACCTATACTTTCCATAGGATACATTTGGCTCAAATTTACGGCCAATAGTGTCCGAACCACTTGTTTTTAATGATCGTGGACAGTCTCTTCATTAAAGTTTCTTTGGAGTTCAGTCTGCCATCTTTTAATCCACTTATTCCTTTGAGCACTTTCCTACACGTCCTGTACATACCAGCTCCACTGTAATTCAGGCGTGACAGCAAACCAAGGAGACATTTGGGCGCCTTGGTGGAACCCTATGATGAAGCATGTCATCAACTATGTTGATGAGTGAGGGTTCTACTTTTTAACATAAGTTGCTTTTTATCTAATCAGACACTCTGATATTGTGTACTTCCTTTCTTCTCCTTTTCGCTCTTTTTTCTTTATATATTTGGAAACTGGATATCCGAGTAAGACCATCTTGGGTTGGTTTCTCTTATATCTTTCGTCAGTCCTTTGTTGTTCTAGAGTTATTAATTGGGGAATAGGAGTGTCCTTTATCCCTACCTCTCCCGTTGTTTGAATATGGCTTTTTATTGATGGCAAACTGCCGTAGTGGTTCATGAACCTAATGGCAATAGCACATTAACTTAACATTAGGGGCCACATGTACAAAAGGTTTTAGTGGTCACAAACGGAAAATCGGGCCATTTGCGATTGCAAAATAGCCTTTTGAAATGTACTAACCCTATTTTGTGAGTCAGTAACCTATTATGGAATCCCACAATAGCGTTTGTGAGCCTGTATTAGGAAGGGCAAATTAAGGGCATCGCTTCATAATAGCGAATCTCATGGGGATATATGAATGTATTGCGGTCGGAATGCAGTCGCAAAACATTCGCAGTTCATCACTAACTTCAAGTTTGTGGCAAACCACTCGTAAATGGGGTGAATGTGGGCACAAAATATTTTTAAGAGCAGGCAGTGGTTTTCATTTTTGTTTTTTAAATGCACCCTGTTTTTTCTTGAAGGTAAACAATCTGCATTACAAAAGAAAATTGCTTTATTGAAAACACAATCACAGCAGGCCACCATCCCTGTGATTTGAGCCATTCCCAATTTGCCGCAAATTGCGTCTGCATCATGAATATTGGTGAGTCATGTCCATTTGCGACCCACTGACAATCCTAAACAGTGCCAAACACTGTGTTGTACATTGCATTTTGTGACTTCCTAATTGCGAGTCGCAATTAGGAACTCGCACATTGCAGCGACTGTACATGTGGCTGTGGTCCATTAGCATTTTTACAGAAAACTAAAGATGAAATGTGAAATAGCTCTAATTATAACAGCTGTAAGCAGCCTCTGCTAATGGTATTAACCACTGTTGTCTGCCTGAAATTATGGGAGAAAGCTAAAGATGAAGGTGCTTAATTAGAGAAAGGATATTGCACTGTTGTTAACAACAAACAGCAAGTGAGTTCTTAGGCTTTTAGTACCAGTTTTCTCATTCGCACCCTACACAGGCAGATAAACACTCATGCTGTCCTCTTTTGTCAATGCCCCTTCTTCACATTCTCCATGAATTTTGTATGCAGCCAGAGTTAATAGGACCTTATTTAGAGAATGATGGACAGAAGACTCTGGGCCATATGTATCAACAAACTATTTTGCGATTTTTAAGGGATCGCTATTTAGGAATCGCAAAATGGTATGTATGAAGAAAATCGCTAATTTTTAGCGATTCCTTAATCTTCCTTATTTGCGAATTTGCATTTTGCGAATTCGCAATTAATCAATAATTTCCAATGCATTCCTATGGGCCAGGAGGCCCATAGGAATGATTGTGAAATAATTCTCAAATTGCGAATTCGCAATTTGCTAATCGCAATTTGAGAATGATTTCAAGGGTGCAGGGGTGTCTCAAAGACACCCTGCTGCACCCCTGAAATGTACATGTGTGTGCATATAACGCACATACATGCCCTATGGGCATGTGTGTGCATCACATGCCACCTTCAAAAATGCAAAAATGTGCATTTTTTGAAGAATTCGCAAGTTACCATCAACTACAAGTTGGTGGTAATTTGCGAATTCTTAACCAAAATTCGCTACCCAAAAATGCTACATACATGGGGCCTCATTTATGAGGCCTTGCATCAGTTTTGCGCTTCTGATGCGTCACTTTTTGTGACGCATCGGCGGCGTAAAACATGCCTCCTGATGCGCACTATTTACAAAGTGACGCATCTAAGCAGATGCGTCACTTTGTAAACCCCTGCGCTACATTATACCTGCGTCAGGTATAATGTATGCAGAGGGGGCTTTCACCCGCAAAAAGCCTCGTAATAGTGACGCAGTGAAATCTATGAGATTTCACTGCGTCACTTTTAGGACGCTGTTGCGTCAAAATCTTGCGCCTGCCTCACAGCAGGCGTAAGACTGACGCAAGCCCTTTCACATGGGGCATTCCCCATGTGAAAGGAAGCATTGCTGGAGTTGCGTCACTTTTGTGACACACTCCAGCAATGCGTCACTTTTGCACCTACAGATACGTCAGAAATACTGACGTATCTGTAGCTCCTTGCGACATGATGCGACATATTATAAATATGACGCATCAATCATGTCGCAGGGAGAGCGCAGTGAAAAGTGACGCATCGCTGTTTTCACGCAGTGATGCGTCACTTTTCATAAATGAGGCCCATAGCATTTAAGAAATCGCAAAATTGCGATTCCTTAAATGCTATGGCAAAATAAGGAATCGCAAAACTCTGCGTTTCTATATTTTGTGAATATTTCATACATCCCAAAACATGGAAAAAGGCCGTTTGCAATTCGCAAAGGCCGAAATTCTACGAATTTCAGCCTTTGCGATTCGCAAAAGGCTTGATACATATGGCCCTCTGTAACAAACGAGGTAGATAGCCCATCTACTGCATTACAAGTGTGGTAGGCTATAATGCACTTTTAATACCATATACAGGACAGCCACCATGTTTGTAACAGTGTATCCTGTCCAACAAACTCTAAATAAGGTGCTCTATTACATAATGGCTGCATGTTAAGCGTCATGATTGCCTGAGCCAATTTCGGCATACCACACAGGGTGCTAATTCAAAATGAAATGTGCCCTTTTCACAATCAACCTCCATTCAAGATGGCACGATTTTATGGTATGAAGGACATTTTCCTAATAGTTGAAGTTCTCTTTAGCTTGGCATCAGAGACCCTTTGCAGATAGTCATGATTTTATTTAACGGGCTTCAGAAATTTCGATCCCTTAGTATGTGATTATCTATCATTTTCAATCTTCTTAGTTCGCAGAGGTACAGAATATTAACACACACATTAAATATTGTTTGCAATCTGAAAACGCTCTTTCAGAAATTATGCACGCTTTTCTAAAAGAATTATGCAAACTTATAAAGCTTTCTCATCACTAGGGGGGTAATACAGCCCCCCCTGCTGCTCCTGCAGTTCTGGGCGCTAACTCCCTTTCATGGGGCCCAAAACCTCCAGGTGCCCCCATTCTGCCCAAGGCCAGTGAATGGGAGACTTGGGGTCTCATCACTTTCCGCAGGAGCACCCCATCATTTTGCGTAACGTCACTGCTCATCACCTTTTCTGAAGAAGTCAACATGCACCTCTGGGGAGCTGTACATGCTTCTCAGGGACATGTTTTGCTCGTATGCGGAAATTTCTGCATACATTTTACAGCATTTTCTTTTGCATTTGGCACATCTTTCTCAACAATTTTCAGTAGAATTAAGCACACTCTTTCTAAATAGTTCTCTTCTTTCTAAGTAATTAATATTACATATTGTGCAAACATTTTCAATTTCAAGACCATGGAGACAGGGCAGTGAAAAGGAGAAGAGAAGGGGTTTAAGTAAAGATGCTTGGCACAAGGGAAGGGGAAATAGAAGAGCTTAAGCTCACAGGGAGAATAGGTGAGGATGAACGCAGTACTGTAGAGTGCTTTGAGGAAACTCAAGTGAACAATTGAAAAGGGACTGTTTATAAATAACAATGTGGTTAGTGGAAGAAGACTGGACAAAGTTAAGATAAAATAACAGGAACACAGTAGAAGTCATAAGAATCTGTTCCCCGCGATGGCAGCTGATCTTTAATAGTGCACTCTTTAGGTCTCGGGGAGGGGGGCTGCGCACATGCGCAGCACGCTCGGCGAGATGTAATGTCTTTGAGGAGTTTCAGTAAAGGGCTTTAAGCACGGCCCTCTTTTCCATTGGCTGGCGTCACCGTTTATGCTAAATTGGTGGCCAGCATTGGAAAAGAGCTTTCTATGTTGTCTCCCTTTGGCTTTTTGGGATGGCCTACTTGGACTCCCTTGCCTGTTTTCCTCCCGTCGCAAACGTTTTCTTATCTTTATGGGGCCATGTGTTTCAAACACATGGCCCCATAAAGACAAGCTCCGGCCCGATCCTCTTTCGCAGTCATAGTTTATCTCTTTAGTGGCTCTCTCTGTCTAGCCAGAACTAGCCGCATATGCTTGTGTGTTCACAGTATGCACTGCTGCCTGTTAATGCACACAGCCCGTCTCCAGTATGTCTGTCTCTCACCTCTGCATATGTGATGCTCACATTCTAGTACACACGTGGAGGGGTGGAGAGGAGAAACAGGAAAAAGAAGAAGGTAAACCCCTAAACACTCCACAAAACAAAAAGTCCTTTGTTTTGAGAATACTGCCCTCACTCACACACCGAAGTGTGTGACATGCTTCATCATCGGGTCTGCTTACAATACGCCCAGGTGTAGCCACACTCTGGACGGAGCATAGGGAGGGGGGTTTTAACATAAAAAGACCATAAGACAGATGTACAAGACCAAACAACATATAAACATATAAATCAAATAGTGATCAGTGGATATCACCCTGTGACTGGAAAAGGTCCACAACACGTGCAGTTAAAGGGAAAGTGTTTAAAACTAGTTTGTGGATACCAAACGAAAACTTTATTAACAGGTTCCACAACCAGGATTAAAAGAAATAAGAGGATGGGTAATGTTTCCAAGAGAAACTCATGATTCTCAAAACTACCCTTCTAATACCGCAAACTTTTTCTTATCTTTATGGGGCCATGTGTTTCAAACACATGGCCCCATAAAGACAAGCTCCGGCGCGATCCTCTTTCGCAGTCATAGTTTAACTCTTTAATGGCTCTCTCTGTCTAGCCAGAACTAGCCGCATATGCTTGTGTGTTCACAGTATGCACTGCTGCCTGTTAATGCACACAGCCCGTCTCCAGTATGTCTGTCTCTCACCTCTGCATATGTGATGCTCACATTCTAGTGCCATGTGCGGGATCGCCCGCTAGTGGCCGCTAGAAATAGGATAGGTATGCAGCTTCCGACAGTCCACCTATGCATTGCCCCTAAGGACAAACCGTGACCGTAAATCTGTGCTGGCTTACCTTTTTGCTACAGTCAGGCTGCATTGTAAAGTATCCTATGGAGTAATGCACCTGCTGCAGAGATCATCGCATTGCCCAAAACTTCCAAGGTATAGATGTGGTGAAATAACTCTGGTGGTTAATGCACTTACTGAGGGATCGTGTGCACTGCTTAACATAGGCACAGGAGGTTTAACTCTTCAAGCACAAAGGTGAATGGGCTATCTCAGAGCACAGCCCAGAACATCAGGTCACAGATTTGTAATTGATGTAGATAGCTTAGTAGGTTAATGCTTTGGCTGCAGCTAGCCTTGTGTTTCCCAGCTTAGGTCTGCCCATCTGTCCCTCGCGCTCACCAGTGCCTGCACACTGCTCTCCTTTCCAGCAGTCCATCTCTCCCTCGTTAATATCACCCCTCGCGCTCACAAGTGCCTCCACACTGCTCTCCTTTCCATCAGTCCATAATCTCTGTTCCTTGTCTGTCCCTCCTCTCTTTCTCCTCAGCTGGTCCCCTCTCCCTTATTAGTCCCTGCTCCCTCTTTTTTCGCCCATCTTTCTCCTGCTCCTCTCACTGGGTCGCGTTTTGCTTTCAACAGCCTGTCCTCTCTTCACACACTCATCCATTCTCTCTCGTTTTCATTCGCCTCTCTCCCCCTCACTATGATCTGCTTATCTTATCAGCCATCGCCCCCTCTCCCTTACTGGCCCCTGGCCCCCTTCCACAGAGTCGGTGGGTAAAAGCATCTGCTGGAGCGCGCACAAGGGGAGTGCAGCTGTATATAGACACGGACACGCAAAGTGTGGCCGTTGACGCTGTTGGGTGGAAAGGAGGGAGGGGGAGCTTATCGTGGGTTTGGCAAGTACATAGATGGTCTCCTACAAAATACAGTTCAGGAACTGTTTGCATTTCTACAACAACAAACGCAGATATTTTAAAACTAGTGGAGTGTTGCAAGGTCCCTTAAATCGTGGGAAAAACATCCTAATTGGGACAGTGCATTTCGAGACCAACTTGCGCATGGCCAGCTAAAAGAGAGCAACAACTCAGTGGGTTCATGCGCTGCCACGTAAAACCGTATAGTCATGGAATTAATTGATTCATAAACCACTAGCCTTGGGCCTCAAGGCGCTTTCAGCAGACGAGGGGGCAGTCGTGGGTAGTGAAGGGGCACATTTTTAATGCCCGCAATGGTGCCTTCTGCTCTAATGGTACTCGGCGATGTCTTCCCAGCTTCCTAAAATCAGACTGCCACAGGAAATGGTTAATCTCTCACTCGCCCTTTGCTATTGGAAATGAGAGGATGTGGTATAATGACCGGAATTGCCACTTTGGACCTGTGGAACCTAGTTCGAGTCTCGGCGTCGGCTCAACATCCTGTGATCCTGGGCAAATCACTTAATCGTCCCATTCCTATATATTTGTGTTTTTCTGTAACGTAACTGGTGCTCAAGTAGAAATTCTAGTCGGGCCAGTTACGGTGCACAGTCAAAATATCGACTACAAAATATCGACTGGACACAATATCGAGTTTTAAATATCGAATAGACAAAACATCGACTGGACAGAATATAGACATCAAAAATATCGTTTTTAAGGTAAGTAATGTAATATCGAATCTAAAAAATATAGACATTTAAAATATCGAAGTATATAATATAGGTTAATAAAATTATCGAATTTTTGATAATATTGAATTTTTTATAGTGTTTTTTATGTTATTATATGTGTTAAAAGTGTGTATTTATGTTATAAAGAATTTTAATTAATGAAATTTTAATTTTTTAATTTTTGAGTAATTTAATTCTGTAGCGGGTTGTGGGTTTATAGGGGAATAGGGTGGGAAGTAATTTAATTATAATTAATTAAATATGTAAATGTATTTATTGTTATTCATTTTTAATTATTTGTTAATTAATTTATATTTGGTAAATAATTAACTTTTAATTGGCAATTAATTTTAATTAATTGATTAATTGCTAATTATGTTAATTTTACTAATTTATTTTCTGTAGCGGGTTGTGGGTTTATAGGGGAATTGGGTGGCAAGTAATTTATTTATAAGTAATTAAATATGCTAACATATTTATTAGTATTGTTTTAGAATTAATTGGTAATTAATGTTTTATGGGTAATTAATTACATTAGAATTGCTAATTAATTTTATTTAATTGATTAATTGCTAATTAGGTTAATTTAATAAATTAATTTCTGTAGTGGGTTGTGGGTTTATAGGGGAATAGGATGGGAAGTAATTTATTTATAATTAATTAAATCATTTTTTTTAAATTGTATTCAATTTGAATTTATTGTAAATTACTTTTTAAATGTTAAATGATTAATTGTTAATTTGTAATTAATTAGTATTAATAGTTAAATAATTTTAATAATTAAATGTATTTGTAATTTTAATTGATTAATTATTATATTATATAAAATTCGTAATTACTTTCAATTAATTTTTGATAGATATTAATTTATATTTATTGAAATAATATATGAAGTATTTAATTTCCCTACTGTTGCACTCTCTGGAGTGGGAATAGTAATTTTTACCTCTACGCTATCCAACGCTTTCCCTACTGTTGCACTCACTGGAGTGGGAATAGTAATTTTTACCTCTACGCTATCCAACGCTTTCTCTACTGTTGCACTCTTTGGAGTGGGAATAGTAATTTAAACCCCTACGCTATCCAACGCTTTCCTCACTGTTGCACCCACTGGAGTGGGAATAGTAATTTTTACTGCTACGCTATCCAACGCTTTCCCTACTGTTGCACTCTTTGGAGTTTGAATAGTAATTTTTACCCCTACGCTATCCAACGCTTTCCCTACTGTTGCACCTACTGGAGTGGGAATAGTAATTTTTACCCCTACGCTATCCAACGCTTTCCCTACTGTTGCACTCACTGGAGTGGGAATAGTAATTTTTACCTCTACGCTATCCAACGCTTTCTCTACTGTTGCACTCTTTGGAGTGGGAATAGTAATTTGTACCCCTACGCTATCCAACGCTTTCCCTACTGTTGCACCTACTGTAGTGGGAATAGTAATTTTTACCCCTACGCTATCCAACGCTTTCCCTACTGTTGCACTCACTGGAGTGGGAATAGTAATTTTTAAACCTAGCGCTATCCAACGCTTTCCCTACTGTTGCACTCTTTGGAGTGGGAATAGTAATTTTAACCCCTACGCTATCCAACGATTTCCCTACTGCACCCACTGGAGTGGTAATAGTAATTTTTACCTCTACGCTATCCAACGCTTTCCCTACTGTTGCACTCTTTGGAGTGGGAATAGTAATTTTCACCCCTACGCTATCCAACGCTTTCCCTACTGTTGCACTCTTTGGATTGGGAATAGTAATTTTAACACCTACGCTATCCAACGCTTTCCCTACTGTTGCACTATTTGGAGTGGGAATAGTCATTTTTACCCCTACGCTATCCAACGCTTTCCCTACTGTTGCACCCACTGGAGTGGGAATAGAAATGTTTACCTCTACGCTATCCACCGCTTTCTCTACTGTTGCACTCGTTGGAGTGGGAATAGTAATTTAAACCACTACGCTATCCAACGCTTTCCCTACTGTTGCACTCTTTGGAGTGGGAATAGTAATTTTTACCCCCACACTGTCCAATGCTTTCCCTACTGTTGCACCCATTGGAGTGGGAATAGTATTTTTTACCCCTACGCTATCCAACAGTTTCCCTACTGTTGCACCCACTGGAGTGGGAATAGTAATTTTTTACCCCTACGCTATCCAACACTTTCCCTACTGTTGCACTCACTGGAGTGGGAATAGTAATTTTAACCCCTACGCTATCCAACGCTTTCCCTACGGTTGCACCCACTGGAGTGGGAATAGTAATTTTTACCCCTATGCTATCCAACGCTTTCCTCACTGTTGCACCCACTGGAGTGGGAATAGTAATTTTTACCCCTACGCTATCCAACGCTTTCCCTACAGTTGCACTCTGTGGAGTGGGAATATTATTTTTTACACTTATGGTAATAATATTGGATATTATTTAATTATATTATGTTAATATATATATGTGTTTTAACAAATATGATTGTAATTTTTTTTATAACTTTCATTTATTATTTAATTATTATAAGTTAATTTAAGTATTTTTAAGTATATTTTAGTAATTAATTTTTAATTTTAATTTACTTTAACACTGTTTTTAATAAAGTCGATATTTTTTAAAACTATATTTTTGTAAACGATATTTTGTACTTGATATTTTTGTGCTTACCTGTTTGTAGATACAAACTCGATATTTTGTCTGTAGATATTTTATCCTCGATATTTTTGCTAGTCGATATTCTGTCAGTCGATATTATGTCAGTGATCCGCCAGTTACATATGGTCTCCATTGGACACAGTTGCTTCCTGGCTTTAGGGTGCTTGGGGCATGCACTCGACTACTGTGGAGGAGTCCCAGTTGTACCTTGGAATTTGTTTGTAGCACATGGTGGGGTCTGTTGGGGTTTTAATTCGAAGAGCTCAGACATATGGCCACATGCACATATAAATGCTGCAGCTGAAACCAGTTGTAAATTGTCCAGGCGATTTTTCCTGCAGGGTTGCCCCATATTAGACTAATGGAACACAAGCGATGCTGCAGTGGCCTGTGATCTTTTGAGAACACCGTATTGACCAACTAGAGAAATGAGGCAGCAAGGTGAGTTGACATGCCGGCTGCCGAGTGACATGTCAGAGATATTAGCCATGGTGAGTTTAGCTCAACCTTTCATCCTCATCAGGGATAGGCTCAGTGATTTGGGCAGTAGTAATAACCATTTCTCATATTGCCACAGAGCCATAAGCATGTCTCCTGCCTCCACCGCACTTAAACCAGACCAGGCTCCCAGGGAAGGCAGACACGTGCCGCACACGCGGGGACAAAGCCAGACAGGGTGGAAAAACAGCCCTGGATCAGAATTTCTGCTTGGATTCATTAAAGCTAAAAGGGCATGAGCTTTAAATAGGAGTAGAGAGGGGTAGTTGTTGCTAGTGCTAGCTCTAGCTTCCTCTTTGGTAGTCCTGGTACTTCTCTACCTACCCCTGGTCCCAGAAATCCTAAGGGCAGTGTCAGGGACAGAAAGAAAACCAACTTGTATGAATTCTGTTAAGGTTCTCTAAACTCCACCCATTTCCCCCTCTAACCTTTTAGATTAGGGGGAATCAGTGGTTGTCGAGGGGTCAGGATGTGATAAGTCGGCAAACCTGTCATGTCACTAGGGTCAAAGTGGACTTGAAGTCACTTGCGCTAATTTGCTACAGTAAATATGCATACCAAGCGCTTTTTTCTGTTTCCTGATTTTAGTATTACAACCTCAAATAAAGGGCTACTCTGGGGGTCTGGACAGTGCCTAGATGACCAAATGTTTTGTTTTACCATTGTAATGGATGTTAAACCATTGTTTCCTTGGTATAGTATCATTACTGGTGCAGTTGTAATGTATACTCCCGCCATTCCACTTTTGATGTTATCTACCTTTTAAAGATATATTTCATTTTTTCATTGCCAAGGGGCGCTTGGGTCTCACATTTTTTTCCAAAACAATTGTTCTCGGATGAGTGAGCCTCCTGGATGGCGGATGTATCACAGGTGGATTCACAGATGTGTGACTAGAGAGTAGGATGGATGGGTGGGTGGATGGAGGGACACATGAAGAAATAGAAGTACTGGGAGGAGGATAGATGTAGAGACAGATGCAGAGAAGAGTGGATGATAGAGAATGATTAATAGAATGATGGATGGAAGGAATGAAGGTTGTATGGATGCATGGTAAGAAGGAAGAGTGGCTAGATTAAACAAGCATTGAAAATGCAATGGGTCTCGCCCTGATTAAGTTAAAGCCATTTGCTTTGCCAATGGTATTGTATAGCAAAGCAAATGGCTTTAACTTAATTAACGGCGAGACCTATTGCATTTTTAATGCTTGTTACTTGATTCCCAGTGGGGCAGCTGCCTACTGAGGCAGGTAATTGGCAATTCACGAGCTTGCATATATCTGGCTTCTGTAGTTCCAGGGATTACAGCAACACAGCAGTATTTGTTACAAGGATTACTTAGTAGTCCTTGAATTTACCAGAAACTGAAGAATAGGTCTAACATGATGTCTCTCTCCATTCACAGGGATTCAGCTCTTGAGGGATGCAGTGTCTACTAGGCTCATCAAGACCCACTTACCAATTGAACTTCTGCCCAATACATTTTGGGAGAACAACTGCAAGGTACCAGGCCCTGACACAAGGGAGAAGAATGGAAAGGGTTACGTAAGGAGTTAAATCCTGGACAGGATGTGATTGGTACAGTGAACAGCTGAACAGCTCTGCAAACAGGCCAATGGATCCAGAGTCCATGAATGACATCTAGGGCTGCATAACTCAGGGAACTTGGAAATAGATGCAAAGCCTGTGTCATTATGTCTCAGAGGGAGGAGACGCAGGGGAATTCAGAATATATCTAGAGTGGGTTGGTTTTGGGATTGGTAGGGGATAAAGAGCCTGTTATCTCTAAGGGTGGATTGGGTTAGTGGGATTGACAGAGGTATACATAGTCTGTAGCCTTAGCTGCTTGATGGGCTCTGGTATGGCACAGGAACGTAGAGCCTGTTTCATTTAGAGCTGGAAGGGTCAGGGGATCAGTTGAGGATGCTGCACCTGTCATTGGTACAGAGGGAGAGCTGATTGTACGAGTGCACGAAGGCTGATCTTGTCATTTATAGGGCCTTACGGGTTTAGAAAACTGTCGCAAATATAGAGAGATTGTTATCTTTAGTACATGTTGGGTTTAGGAAATTGTCATAATAATACAGAACATGTCATCTATGGGAGTACCACTCATTCCTGCCAGGTTGTCTTTTCCTTTAGGTCACTGAATCTCAGTGCCATGTTTGACAACTACCAAATTTTGATATATAGAAGCTCACAGACCTTCCTTTTATCCTGGCATCAACCAAATATGTTATCTTACCAAATAAAAATGAGGTGCTTAATACATCCTTATAGCATGTTGTCGAGGGCTATGCCCAGTTGTCAAAGGCCCTGAACCCAAGTTATAAGACTGAGCAGCGGGTAAAGGCCTGTAAGAAGAGGGCACTGTGACAACCGATATACCCTTTAGCAGAAAGGCTATGAGGCTATTACAACATTCCACCCACTGAGGGACGACTGTGAGGAATTATAAAGGGAGAAAGAGAAAAGCAAACATTGGAATGTTGGTGCTGAAGGTCTACACCAGCCGTTATTGGTCCAGAGCCACTTCATTATCTTCAGTGACTTTCTCAACAATCCAGTGTTCTAATAATTGACACCAGACACCACTTCCGGTTCTTTCTTCTGCAGATCATCTATGTTGCTCGAAATGCCAAGGATGTTGCAGTCTCCTTTTACTACTTCCATCTGATGTCCAGGGTCCATCCAGATCCTGGGACCTGGGACGAGTTCCTGGAGAAGTACTTGGCTGGAAATGGTGAGTCTGCAACCTCCATAGGTTGCTTGCAGCCCGTAACTTAAGATCCAATTGACAAACAATGAGGAAGTCCACAAAGGCACATGCCTGCAGTTTGCTTCCTCTACTTAATTGTTTGCATTTTCTAAACACCAAATGCATTTTAGTGGATACTGTGATGTTCGTAGATTTCCAAATGCATACATTCCAGCCCTAGCCCTAGGAGTGTACATGTTCTACAGCATATTAAGTCAACAGGTACAGTTAGAGAATTGGACATTTTGTTTTTTCTCTCTTTTTCTTCAAACCACCCTTTGAAAAACTGCTATTTAAAATAATTTTGTATACCAACTGCATCACTTATGCCTACTTGAAGTAGGTGTATGTTTAGAAGTGCAAAAAGTGTTAAATTCTCAAGGAGGCAATTTTTTACTGTTGTTAAATGTTATGTCATTCTAGATACAAGACGTGAGGGATACATTAGAGAAATAAATACCAAAGGCCTAGTCGAGCAAACAGCAGTTGAGAAGGAAATGTGATGTCCTCCATATTAGTTTTTGTTTTGCATCACAGATTGGAGTGGTGGTCAGATGTTTTCAGCTGTTCTCTTGATATTCTGCCCACAGTTTATCTTTGTGGTAAAGGAGAGCTGTGAAAGGGAGCTGTAAAAAACCCTCATGTCACTAACACATGAACTGGTCAATTATTCAAATGAAGATGCTACCAGAAAGCTATGTGAGGAGGTTGCAACATGTAATATCAAGTCGCCGTTCCAAGAGCTTTTGAGGATAAGCTCACAGGTCTTTAACATACTCTTCAGGGGTTATGTATGTCGCAGAACCACCCAGAAGGAAAATCACAGGGTGTGCCATTACAATTGGATCAAGACTCACAGCAATGCAATGATATTACAATATACCTTACTGTATCAAAAGGTGTAGAGGAAGACAATTATTTTTCCAAATGACTTCAATGAGCATTGAAAGATGGTTATTCTTTAGAGGATCTTTCTTGATAGTCAGAAGCACTGAAAAGTTCTGCTCATGTGCTTGGTGATATATATATTTTCAAAATAGCTGGAAAGGACAATTAAGTAGGTAATGTTTTCTAAATGCCACTTTCTTTTTCCTTACAAATAGCCTCTTAGCTAATAAAGTCACTAGCAGAATAGGTACTGATAAATATGAAAAGTATAATTTACAGAGATCATTTTCAAAGCGAAAAGATTAAACAGGGGTGTATAATTAGATAGGTTGCTTCTTTAAAATGTTGAAAATTGCACTGTTGGAAACTGGTTTATTAGTTGATGAGGTTATGAGACTTCAACCTTAGCACCACTCTTGGTAGTTTGGCAAAGAGCAGTCAGGCTTAACTTCGGAGAAGAGATGTGTAAAGCTTTTAAAATTCCCCAAAACTTTTTTTTTTTTTAAATAAACATATAACAATAAAAACCCCACTCCAATTCATATAAAACACCAAAACAATAAAAATCCTAAGGTTGCATGCAGGGGGGCACATGGTGGGCCCCCCTGTCTGCATGTGCCCCCGATTCCAGCACGGCATGGACTTTACCATCCATGCCATGCGAGAACACGCTGTGGTGTGCCCATGGTGCTGCCTTTCTAAGACTCTCCTTTGAGCCTTTGAAAGGCAGCACCGTGGGCCTGCCACTGCAGGACCGCCCACTCGGATTACAATGTGCAACCTGGCAGTTGGTTGGCTGTCGGTTTTGGTGGTGTGGGAGGGGGGGGTGGCATGGTGCCCCGCTCCCACACTGCCAAAGTTGTAATGAGGCCCTTTAGCTTTTACGTGGAGAATGCCCCGGCAGGGTCGAGGGCAAACTAATTGGATTGGATCAACTGGAATTTCCTTTTCTATAGGCTGCTAGGGACTTCCTAAAACTTTTTGGGATCCTGTAACTGTACAGGAGCTTAGGTAACTAGTCCTCAGATACCAAGCTTCAATTCTGGGTACATGTGGGAGCAAGACCACCAGCCCTTGAGGCTGCTCCTCACTGATCAAACAGCAGGCACACAGCAGGCACAGTCCTTCTTGGTGAAATCCTTGGTGCAGCAGGTACAGCCCTTCTTGATGCAGCTTCTCTTTGTGCAGTGTAAAGGTCCTGTAGGCACAGGCCTTTCTCTGTTTCTGACAGGTTCACTAGTGATCTGAGTGCTATTGTAGGGTTGTCAATGGTATCTTCCGCACAAACTTGTGTGAAGGTAGGACTCACTAGCCACTAGGGCTAATGCTCTCTGGGGCAATCCTACTCACCTTGTGACTACTTCCTGGGGAGTGTGGCATTAAGCTATCCCAGACTGCACTGTTCTACCTACTACCAACATGGTCACATGGCCACATCCTTTTTTCTCCTTATGGAGCTCCCTATCCCACCTCAGAAGTGTGGCTACCTGGGGACTATACTTAACCTTCAGCACTATTCCTAATCTACTTAAAGTGCAACCATCCTGGCTGGCCAACAAAGGAAACATGGCAGACACGGATTCAGTAATACCTGTTCTTGCCAGGGCATCTTGCCTTAGAAATGTAATTAGACCGCTAGCCCACTCCCCAGCCATCCTGCTACATGAGAGGAAGACTCCTTCCAGCAGATGGCTCCCTTGTTCTCAGTTCCTGAGGACACTTGCCACATAATTGCTGGGCAGGGCGGGGCAGCTGGAAGCAGCTGGGCCAATCGGAAGAGGCTATAAGTGCCCTTTTAGGCAACTTGGAAAAGTACAGTTTCTAGCGCAGCTTTTCTAAAATACTTAACTTAAATCTAACTTTGGCAATAAGTAGCCATTCATTTTACACGTTTAAACACCCTTCTGGCTAGTACCATTGGAATGTTACATTTTATTGGAATTAATTAAAGTCACTGACATATTATATTCTGGGGCTACCAGCTTTCCAAAAGGGAAAATCCACTTTGGAGATGTTCCACTACCAAGTCATGTAAAACACGCACACTCAATACATGGCCTGCTACTCAGAACCATGCCTCCTACACTCTGGGCACTTAGAATAGACTTAAGGGGACTTTAGGGGTGATTTATTGGTAAGAAATTGAGCCTGTCAAAAGGGTTCATTTGACAGGTTGAATATGACAGTGCTTCCACTGTCATGTTTCATTTGCCATGTAAGTAGTGGGACGATTAGAGCTGCAGTCCACTCAAGGCGCCTTACCTCATAGGATGTAGGTACTCTTAGTACCTTTACTAGGGACATACTGGGAAGTCAGCCTTGCTATTCACAGATTAGCCAGTTTGTACCCACTGGTATACACTGGGAGCTTGACAACACCACACTAGTGTTCAAAGTAATTACACTAGTACCTGAAGTCATCAAAAAGTGGAAGTGAACCTGTAAAAAGCCATCCTCCTGCATACACGATTCTTTAAGAAAAACAATAGTTCACATATTCTTCCATGCCATGCAGTGGGAGGTGCTTCTGCTCCCTTCTCCAGCTCCTCTTCGCAGGATCTTTGCAGCAAATGTGCTGTCTCTTTCTTGTTATGAGAAAAATATTCCTGTTTCAGATTTTTTTTAAAGTTGAAATGAATTTAGGGACCTCTGTGGTTGGAAGTGTTATCTGGCAGGATTTGTCACCTTTGTTTCTATTTTACTTTCCTGCTTTCAATTTGTTATGAACTGTCCTAGAAAAAAATAACACACAGAAATACCAAACCTGTCTACTTTGACAAAATAATCCCCCATAGGACATTCCATAGAGAAGATTTTCGTGCATGACATGCGGGAGGAAGCTAAAAAACATTTGAAGACAGAAGGATCTACATACAGCAAGAACCACCATACCCCCTAACACGCAGCCCTTGTTGGAGATCTGAAAACGTGTGCTTGCAGGATAAATATTGGGACTCCCATTTGACATCAAGGACAGGTGTAATTGCTACCTGCTCACCTTTGAGCCTTATTGTGACCCCTTTAATATTGAGATATCCTTAAACACTGAGGCATTCAACAACTGCTCCATCTTGAGTTTCAAAACCCTCAAGACCAGGAAGTCAATACTTGTAAATGTTGGATTCTGAGGATTTTAGTTTTTATTCAACAATGCCACAGTCTCCTGCCATTGTCATTATATCATCTCCATAGACTGTGTCTCAATCTCCCATCTGTGAATATTTCAGCTCTGTTGCTATTTGTGGGGTTTCTGGCACTGCCACCATCACAGACTCTGGAACTAAAAACACTTTTAGTTCGAAGTAAGTCTCCATCATTTCGAAAATCTACTCCACTTCCATATCACATACACTGAGGTGTACTCTTAAAGGGACACTATTCATCTTTAAGGGCTCATTCAACAAAAAGGCCAAAGTCCACCTTATTGATGCACCCAATATGACCAACTACATGTACGAGATTGAATATCAAAATATGCCTTAGCGTATCTACTCTTTCAAGGGGTACACTACTGTATGACATCAACAGATTCCTCAACATATTGGCTACAGAAACAGAAAAACTGATTCTACCAATGACTCCTCCTCAGTCACAGATCTCAGTAAACTTCACGTTAACTTCCGAACATATGGTTCCTTTGTACAGGGACCTAGAAGCTAAGTAGGAGCTTTTTCTTGATGTCTGCTTCCATTAAAAGCTCCGATACAATTGTTGCTAAAGAAATAAAGGCCTAGTGATCAGGATTCACTTTTCCTGAGGTCAAATCAAGTGAAAGGCATGGCTCAGCTGCTTTCTCACTCAGAAGTACCATGACATAGAAAATCAGACACTTGATTATGTTTCCATGAAGGTCTGCAGGTCAGTTGTGACATCAATGAAAGCAGCAAGGACTGCTACTCTCCTTGGCCGATAGAGCCCCTCACTCTGCAGAAGAGTTTCGCGAAAATCAAACAGAAGCCTTTCAAGTATTCCAAGAGGAGTTTAACAAAGCTAAAATAAAGTTCACCCACATCTTTATTGTTGCATCCGTCTCCTCTAACTTGCCATCTCGCAATTACTGCCATGATTTGGTTTTGCCTAATTAATCTTAGTGTTAAACCCGGCAACCATGAACAATCTTAAACCTATACTTTATTGGGGAAACATCCTTTACAACGCAACTTTTACCACGCAGTGCCTTTACGACGCAACTTTTACAACGCAAACCATTACAACGCATTGCGCTGGGGGGCGCTCTAGGATAGGGAATAGGTTTAATTTACTATCCAACACCTTCCCTACTATCCACGGGGACTGGAGTTGGAATAGTAAATTAAACAATTCACTATCCAGCGCCCCAAAGCACTATGCGTTGTAAAGGCATGTGTTGTAAAAACCGCGTTGTAAAGGCATGCGTTGTAAAAGCATGCGTTGTGATGTCATACATCCACTTTATTGAACATCAGTTTTCGGTTCACACAGAGACAGAAAGGTTCATCAAATACAAATGAGAACTACAGGTGAAATCAGAAGTCTCAAGCCCATCAGTATTATCAACAGAGGGTTAAACACCCTCACTGACACCAACATCAGTCTCAAATGAAACGGCCCAATGTGCAATGGGGGGTAGCTAGAGGTAGAGGATGACAATGTTCCACTGCTGCAGCTGGAAAGACTTCAACCTGACTAAAGCAAAGGTTTTGTATTGCCCTGTTTCCATTATCAGCTCCAAGAGGAGGAAGTATTTTGAAATATCTTCCAGAGTGGCAGGAAATCATAAAAGACATATGGGTGCTGAATATTGTGCAAAGCAACCACACATCGAAGTTCATTATTCCACCTCTGTGTCATGGTTTGGCTGAGAGCTGAGAAGGCTGAAATGTAGGAGACCTCCCGTTCACTAGCTGCTGTTTCTCCTGATCCCTAATCGTTCACTTCTAATGAACTAAAATGTGCCTTAAATGTGATTAACCACCTTCGGCACAATCAAATTCTACGTAGTTGGTCCAGGTACAGACAGCTTTGACCTAATTGGCTATCCCTTGCTTAGGTTTGTAGCTGGTTACTTCGCACATTTGCAGCATGAACCCATTCCGGCAGCTCCTACATCACACACTCCTATTTTAAAGATTAATGAAAGAACAGCGTTCACTCTTACTGTAGGGTGATGAATCAATATTCAATATACAAGAAACTGTTGCCCAGCTTCCCCAACTTCAAATTCACCAATGTCAACAGGTATCTGAATTAAAGTTGTGTTTACCACTTTGTCATAATGAACCATTTTATTTCTGAAGGTGACCTAACCCGGGCAATAGTTCATCGTGTATCAAACGGGTTTTATGGTAAAATATCACGGTCAATAATATCGACCAAGAAATATACAGACTCCTCAATAGTGACACCCAAGCGTTGCCCTAGTAAGCATTTATATGGACATATACATTCACTATTCTGAACTCCCCAGTTACTTATCTTGATAATATGTTGGGATCTAATATTGGGAGTCAGTATAAGTGCAAGTTGCTAATAAAAACTCCTGGGTAGAGCTACCATCCTTTCACGCAGAGCAGCGCAGCAAGGCAACTTGCTGCACTGCATTGAGTGAAAATGAGAGAGCAGAAATTCAACATATTTACAAAAATATTGAGCATTTCTGCTCTCTCCTTGTGCTGACATACTGTGTGCTGCCAAGCGCCAACGGAGACTTCCATGCACCGTAGTGCAAAAGACACCCGCACAAAAATAATCCTTAGAGCTATATTTCTCTTTCTATTTGTGCCGTAGAATGTGGCACACGTATAAAGAGCAATTAACTAGGAGAAATAAAGTTATTTCTCCCTGTTACAACTCTGTTGGTTAGGTGCACCATTCTGGCACAAACCCAGGTGTACAAATCTTTGTAAATCTGAGTTTTGTGTCGAAATACATAGGTAGATGCATGAGAATAACCATGTTCCACCCATGTAACACCTACCTCACACAAAGTAATGTGTTGTGTTACTTTGTATTTACTAAACCACACAAAGTGGCTTTGCATGGCTTAGTAAATCTCAGTTAAGGACTTTAATTGCCTTACAACAACTTGTGTCACACAAGAACAACGCAAGGCCTTAGTAAGTCTGCCCCACCATATTTTGGTAGGACTCCTGCACACTAGCAGAGGCCTAGCTAAATGCTTGGAATGGGCGATTACACAATCCTCTGATGTAATGTCCTCACAGAAGATTTCTGAAGTGGCTTTTGTTGATTATGTGTGGTATACTATCATGAGATCGAGTAGTAAATATTGTGCTTAAAAAAATATTGTTATTGAAATATTTACAACCAGAATAATGTAATGGTACGTGTATATTGGTAAGCCAAGTTTCAAAATACATAGCACTAGATAAATTTACATTGATGATATATATCTTCAAGATACATAAATGTCGATTTAAGAGAAGTAGGTCTATACTTACCAATATATATGTGTATCCACAGTATTTTAGTTTTCAGTATATTGGCCATGATATGCTAGCAGCACACATGTTTGTTGAAATTCTGAGATATGATGTTGTAGGCATACATTGGCATAAACTAACTTGTGAGACTCCAGAATTCTATACATTTTGGTGTAATTACAGGCAGACTGCACAATAGGAAAACATATATTAAATATGAGCCATGTCTATCTCCATCTGTTTTTTTTAACTGTAATTATTTCTTATTGTTAAGGGAGCATGGTCACTTGGACAGAGTTCTTAGTGGATATGTAACATGTTGATGTAATTGTATGCATTTTGACTGCTCTTGTAACAGTTAGCTACGGCTCTTGGTATGCCCACGTGAAGGGCTGGTGGGAGAAGAGAAAGGATCCCTGTGTCCTCTACCTGTTCTATGAGGATATTATGGAGGTGAGAGCTGAAAGTTCCCCAACATCATGTAAGCAAATCTCACCATTACATCTACCTGCACGACTGCAGGTAGCATTCAGCAAACTAACACCTTATCCCATTCTCCTCAGGACCCGATGCGTGAAATACGGAAGATCAGTGAGTTCTTGGAGAAGGATCTTGGCGATGAGGTTCTAGAGAAGATTGTCTACCACACATCATTCAAGGAGATGGAGCAGAACTTTATGTCCATCTATGGTACCATCCCAATTGTTGTCATGGATCATAATGTGTCCCCATTCATGAGAAAGGGTGAGTCCCTCCCTTTGACCACAAATTGTCCTTGTAAAAGAGAGTTATGTCCTACTCAGATCTCTTCCCTGAGGGCTGGTCATTCTTTGTTGAGCTACAATATATGTACTGCCCAGCAGTGGTGGCTAGAGATCTTTGAAGGTGGTGTGTCAGAGTATTTTCCACACATTCCAGTCAGTGAATTGAGCTAGCAGTCTCTGGTGGGTTTTCCACAAAGATTGTTCTCTAAAAAAGAAGCCAAATAGTGCACAGTTTTCGTATAATGTTCTTTAAAAAACATAGACTCTGTAAAGGGCACCTCCAGTACTTTTCCTATGAGTTTTCTCAATGTTTGAGAGTTTGCCATTCATACTCTCATGTGTCATGCATCCTCTATATTATAGTTCTACCAAGTTGCTCTGGGTATCATCATATGCCAATAATTAATTTGAATATGTCAGGGACTGCTTTTTGCCAGGGGTGCCTGCTGCATGTCTTGGCTGTCCTTCCTATGCCAAAACTTACCTCTAGCATTTCAGTGTTAGCATTTTGCCATAGAGGCACAGATAGGCCAAGAATCACCTCAAATATGTCAGTTACTGCGTTTTAGCTCAAGTCGATCACACTTATACCCACACACATGCACAGGGACACACAAAAGCATACACATACTCTCACACTCAAGCCATAGACATTCAAATGCACACAACTCAAACCCTCTCATGCTTTTCCACACACTCATGAGCTCAGGCACACATTCACACTCTCCCTTCAAGCTCTCACATTCACAAACACACTCTCTAGCACATTTACACTCTAACATGCTATCACTCCTCCCACCACACACACACACACACACTCTCACACTCACTCACATGCCCACTGTTGCTCTCACATATAGTGTAGCAAATTCAAAAACACACATGCCCACATACACTTAAACACTCTCTCTCCCACACAGAAACACACTCCCAGAGCAATACTGCATACATTGTTTACTGAAATTGCCTCCATGAAGCCAGTGCTGGGTTTGGGCCCCTGCCCCTGCTCCTCTGCGTGGAATGAAATAGGTCATAGGGGTTGCATTGTTGGTCACCCTGACAGCCTCATTTTTAGCAGCTATGCCACATTGCCCGAGGCATAGACAGTATGCCTGCAAATTAATATGAAATGTGCCTTAGTGAGAGGGCAAAGCTGAATTAAAACCTAACCGCGTATTTTCAGACATCTGTCTGGAGAGTGCTACGTACAGACACAACACTGCAGGTGGATCATAGTTAGGTTCCACTGGTACATTTGTGCCATTGTTTGCTGATGGTGTTCCCCAGTGATCGTTTTTTAGCACTTCTACTTATTTTTTATCCTCTGACTTTGATCCAGTGTAGAGAACCTGCAAGAGTGAGATAGAAACAGGAAGGGTAGGGAGGTGGGAAAATAGGCATGAATTTCAGTCAAGACTAGGCAGCCTCGGCCTCCGTCTTCATCCTCCTCATGTGCTCCTCAGCTGATCCTGGTGTGGAGCACTGAGGTGCAATAGCAGTGTACATGAAAACATCATATTTTTTATGGGAACTGCGAACTGTGATCTGGCAGAGACCAGTGTAAGATGTAGAGGCATAGCAAATGTGTAATGAACCTTCATGCAGGCATGGAAACGCGCCTCCACCATCCTTTTTGGTTGAAAAAAGGCACCTACACTTTGGTTTCAGGGAGCCCCTCAGATCTTTGGGCTGTAGTTCCACTGTGCCTGCTGCATTGCTGATAGCTATGCCCTTGGCACTATGTGGTTGCTCACAGGTGGCTGCCCTAACACTCATGTTGATGAGCTGCCAAAGCTACCTTCAGAACTATACAGAGTTTCTGTTCCATGGTAGGCCAGAGAGTTGGGGGCACCTGTAAGTATCCCAGGATGCAATATCCTCAGATTACCTCCAAGCCTACCTTTGCTGCACGATATTCACTCTAACTGAGACATTCTGAAAGCTGTTTTTGCCACATCTGCATGAATACAACTTCTTTGAGTGCTCTGTGGCAGTGTTAGTGTGATGCGCAAAAACCTAAACAAACACATAGGACATATTTGGAATGAAGTTCTAGATTATGCCAAATTAAGGACCACCATATATATAAATGTGAAGTTGTCGAAAGACTGCCTGGATGTCCACAGAAATGCCTCCTCGATGACTCCAAACATTAGACTGCCATAAAGAGATCCATTTTGTGTCCTATGAAGAATACCATTCCTTTTCAATGTTCACCTGCATTTCTTCTTCCCTTGCAGTTCATGTTGCCTCCTATCACTACCATTTCGGCTCTCTTTATAATGTATACATCAGCAAAAAACTCCTTGTGTTCCCAGGGCACCTCCACCTGTGCTTGCCCATGATACCTCTCCTTGCTGGGAAAAAATAGACAGCATTTGTTTCTCTTGAAACCTCCAATGTATAATTTAAAGTGATATCTCTCTTTGGACAGGAATTGTCTGGGACTGGAAGAACCACTTCACTGTAACCCAAAATGAAAAGTTCGATGAAGACTACGAGAAGAATATGGCGGGTCCCTCGTTGCCCTTTAGAACAGAACTCTGACATTCGGATCAAGGATCCCCTCCTTGTTTTCGTCTCACAAAAAATGTGTTTGACCTGCCACAAGCAGTTTTTGAATTTCCATTGATCCCATTCCTCATTTGGTTTCTTCGGCAAGGGGGATGTCTTTACCCTTTAGCCCATCAGCCTGCATATGTTATAGCTTTTTGCCACACCCACCATCCAGCCCTCCCTATAGTCCACTCTTGATCACCTCAGTGAATACATTGCATCTTGTTCCAGGGAAATTCAAATCCTTTAGAATGGTAAAAAGCACTGTGGACTAATTTAGAGTTTGACTGAGAGGTACTGAGTCACAAATGTGATGAATATTCAGTATACCTTATTAGAAAGGGCCATAGGCTATAATACACTTGTAATAAGATAGACAGGATATCCGTCATGTTTGTGATGAAGCGACCCATCCTCCATACTCTAAGCTAGGCACCCTGTCTTCTGTGGGCCCATGAACGACATGACCATCTCGCTTTCAATGTATGAAGGTACATTTCCACACAATATGTTGGTAAATATTAGAGTGTTGATGACTTGCCTTATAAGATGATCAAAACAATCTCTTAGGAGGATCTCGCCCTAGTTCAGGGCTCTCTGTGGATCTGCTAGGTCCCCTAATTGAATGGGTTTGCATGATTTTTTTGTAGTTACCTCACGTAAGTGGATTGTGTTTACTTTCTAAGCGTGATCCTCTTTTCTCTGAAACATGAATTGGTGTGGGCATTCTGTAGATCTCTTAGAAAAGCAAAAAAGTGATTGAGGGGATGTTTGAATTATTCTTGGCAATTACTTGGGCCACCTTTCAGTCCATCTTTATTTTGTTTGCTATGCCACAGTAAATAAGGACTTGCAATATGCAAATCCGTCTTGGTTATCCTCCTAGCGGAACTGTCCTGTCTGAAATGCCAGGCCAGGTCCCATTCAGATGGTAACACAAGCAGCCCCAAACCTGTATCGGCCTTTTGGTTGTCGTCATTGAGTTGCAGCTTGAATTCAATGGTAAAGTATCATTGGACCCACATCTGAGCATATGTATCACACAACTTGCTCAGAAAAAACAAAAAAGTAATGGCTGGAATGCTTTAAATATTTTCAGCCACAGGTAATTATGGATGGAATACTTGAACTGATCTCAGTCATTGGTACTTCGTGGCATAAGGTGCAAAACAAATGCTGAACTGGTAAGTTGCCCTAGTTTGTCCTGGTGGCTGAGATTAATTCAAAAATTCCACTCATCACCTTTTTTCTTTTCCTCAGTGCTACAACTTAAGTGAGACCGTAAGGACAGCCATGGGCCTTGTGTTCACTATGCTATAGGAATCAAGGTGCACCCTACTGATGCGGCCTAAATAGGCCGAAAGCTGTCTGGGGTTGCTTGTGTTCTTGGGCAAAGGGGACCTGGCCTGTTCCTATTCACCAAGAGTGCCACAGTTGGCAAAAGCAAAAAAGGACTGGAATGAGACACGTGTGACGACCAATGGCAGATTTCAATATGTACATTCCATTTGGAAGAACCCCCACGTAAAAGTTACTAAAAAAGCTTATTGAAATGTACACACCTGTTGAGACATTCATTAGAAGCAGAACACAGGATTCAACATTCATTGAAAGGGCCACTGTGCTCAGATGAATAATGGAAAAATGTTTGGGGACACAGTCTGAATATGGAGCCCCTGAGAGTCCTGTAGTGAGATGCTTTGCCAGGTCTGGTTTCATTGCCTTCATAGAGGCTGAGCAGGTTAATCTTTGATCGGCTCCTGATTCTTGTCCCAGAACTTAGTGGTTAAAATCTTTCATGAAAAGATCTTGCAATTTATCTTTGCCTAGTTTAGGCACTTCCTTCTCTTGTCTCGGTCTCGTTCTGCACGTATAAATGGCAATAGAAGGCATTTGGATGCTTCTAAATCTCATTCTTAACCTATACTCTTCAATAAATCTTCAGTACGTTTAACAATGCTCATTTATCAATTTTGTGTCACAAATTTATTCTAGTAATACGTTTCCATACTGAGCAACGCTGCATGTACATTTCAGTGGGCAATCTTCCATATCACCACTTGAAAATCTTGGGGGCTGATTTGCTAATGCAAAGTTGCTGTGTTGCTTTGCGCTACGGGAGACAGCAGCACAGCGCCATGTCTAGTAATAGTTGCCATGCTGCTCTCTTCCCCAGCGCTGGTGCTCTTTCGGGCTGCATAGCGCCACACGTATAAAAGTAGAAAGGTGTGTGCCTAATGCCTAGCAAAGGGTTTGTACTGCAGGGGCACGCTTCGAGTACAACATTCAATGCCTAGATAAGCTTTTAAAGATTGCACATATTCAATGTGCGGTGCACAGTGCAACATGTGACGTTCTAGTGTTTCGCGGGTCTCGACTGAGACCCGGAAGCACCCACACACTTTGTAGCACCTTCTGGCCAGGCGTGGCCAGAAGGCTATAAATAAATGGACGGAGGTTGCTCGAGGCTTCCGGTCCACACTAGCATCCAAAGTGTGTGGTGTCAGTCATTGTTGTGTGCAACCCTTGTCTGTGAGCCCCCGAGTGCAGCGACCCCCCCTTACTCCCTTACACAACACACATGCAGTGTGTGAAACGTTAGGAGAAATTAAGAGTTATCCTTTTTACACGTTTGTGTGACTTTGTAGTTCTATGTATACTTATGTGTATGCGTGTGGATTTATGTAGCACAAACCTTGCTACATATCAGTATGTAACTGGGCAACCACCTCCCTCCAGGTCACTACGGACACTAGTTCAAGTCCTGGGCTTTTGTGTAATAGCCTAAACCATCCTGTATGTTGTTGGCTTGTTTTTCTTCCATTGGACTCATTAATAACACACCTGATGTCAATAATTAGACTGTGAAAAATTAGGACTGGACACTTTCGGTAATGAACTGGAGGGAGGTGGTCACCCTATAAGTACAGTGGTAGAGGAGATACAATGCAGAACAAAGGAAGGGTAAAACAGTAAAAAAAAAATTTGAAGAATGAAGGACGTGCACACAGTGGAAGTAGAGAGGAGAGTGTACTTAATGATGTGGAAGGGAACAAGAGGTCAAAGGTGAGCAAGGCGGCTTAAGGCATGGAACTAAAAAGAACGGGTAAAGAAGGGCAGGGCTGGGCCAGGGGTAGAAGAGTGTGGCTCTCTTGGCATGTGATGCCTGAGTGGGGAGAATCTGAAAATTCTATCTGAAAAGGAAAGAAAATTGCCAGCTGCTTTTCAAGATATACTTTAGGGAGGTTTGAGATAAGGGCTCATTTACAGTTTATCAACCAGCTATATTTAGAGACTCCTGTAATGTTGGCGGAAATGATTGGGGACGCCCACAACTAAGGGCGAGGTGCCCTTATTTGCATCTCGGACGGGAGCCTCCGATGGCCTGGAATGTTTTGGCAGCAAGAGGCGCTCTTGTGACGTCATTCAAATGCACAAGGGGGCGCCTGCACAGGATATAAGCTGGTAAACCCTCTTTGCCCTTTCCAATGGCTCCTGAAGTGGTGGACCAGTGGGGAAATTCCCACACACCCATCCCAAACATTGAAAGGCTGGTTCCCTGGCAGAAAAATGGCTATGGATACTGAGATGTGGACTCTTCTTTGTATGGACTGACTGACCCTTAGAGCAGGGTGAGCATTCAATTGGGGCCCTGGGCTGCCGGGAGGGGGGACTGACCTACAGGTGGTCCTGGACTCTCCTGCCCTACCCGAGATGCCTGGGTGTGTGTTAAGAACTTTTTGGGGGTGCCCTGGGTCAGGAACCCCAGTGGGGTCAAGGTGATATGCAGTGCCCTGGTGGTAGTACCACTGGAATGCAGGGCTGAAAAGGTACTACCAATAAAAATGACTGCTGGTCAATATGTTGCGTCAGTGCTGTCGGAAACCCTGGGTGGTCCCCAGAGGCCAGGGCAGGTTGAGGCCTGCTGGCACAGCGAGTACCAAGGAGTTCAGCATAATTTGTGGGTCATGATGATTAAGCCAATGTATATAATATAAATACAATCTTTTCCATAACGCAACCTTTTGTATGCTTGCATCTTCTGGGCAATTCATTATGTAATTGTACAGGTGTGTGTTTCACTTATGCTTGAAATATGATCAATTTAATAAAGTAAAGATCTAAACAGGAACGAGTAAATTAAAGTGAAATAAAGGACTACACTGTGGATGAACAACAATCTTTGTTTGTTTCGGTCATTCCAGGGTACAAGAGGGGATTGTAGAGAGAGGGGATTGTACAACAAGTGGGGCGATTCGAACGTTGAATGCATACTATCTCTTTGTGAAAGGTGCCATCTGGTGTACTGGATGCACTGTCTTCAAACATAAATGGCAAGTGGCTGACTGCTCTGCATTATTTTATTTTATTTAAGATCCAAACCTCAAAACGGATGGCACTAGGGTAGGGGTGGGGGCATTGTTTCTGAAAAAAAAAAAAAAACGGTCATGCAGCACAGGGAGTTTTCTCCTGTTCGTTGAGGCGGTGTTGAATGTCTAACTCCTGCATCCATTATGCCTTGCCTGCAAAATCTTCATCAGGAGTATTGCCCTGGCTATGTCAGAACTGACAAATTACAGGCTGGATCCCTCTGATGGAGAGGCCCCTGTCAATGATTAACTCCCAGCAGTGGTTCCCTCAACTTTAAATGAAGTGGACGAACAGCAAATTTGAGGGAACAGAAGCTCTGTCAATTTCTGGCTGAGCACCTGCTCTGCCAATATTTAAAAGAGGCCTTTAGGCCTTCATTACACATGTTACTGCTTTGTTCACTAGGGAAGTAATGGGTGTGTTACCAATTTTTCCCTCCTCAGACATTTTAGCAGGATAAAAGCTGCTACAATTTTCGAATGAGAAATCTCTGAATAATGAGGAATTATGTCAGAATTCGGTTGCGAAACATGGATTCCTGTGATAATTCACCATTTCTGATTGACAGCTTGAGTTTCAACATTGGAACTTGGACAATATCACTTTGACCCTTTTGGTGCTCATGAAGGAATGGTTCCATCATGAACACCAGTGCTCCTGTGCTCATGACAAAACCATTCCGTCATGTGCACAGGCACACTAAATCCCTCTGCTGCAAACATCAGAGGGATTTCCTTTTTTGGGGGGGTATCGGCAGGTGGGGAAGAGCTTCTTCAACCTCCTGAGGCCTGTTTCTGATTTTCAATGTACTGACAATCACGTGCATGGCGCTCTGTCGTCATTACATTGAAAACTAAACTGAAGCTTAGTTTCAGTTTCGATGTTTGGTGCTCGTTGGGTGATCTCAGGCCCCCAAGCATCAAAACACTTGGGAGAGGTATCGTTGGAAAGGGGAGAATCTCATGCTTTACAATGTACCCTTCCCTAGTGGATACCAGGAGAGTGATCCCCAAGCAGAAATCAACCCAGTAGACACCAGGGAGAGGGGAGTGGCCCCTTGGGCAGTGGCCTTTGCTCCCCCCATTAAATTTTGACAAACAGTCTTTCTACTCACCGGGGGGTGGGCAGAAAACACCCTAGGTGCCAGGGATTCTTTTTTATTAGCCAAGGTGTGGGGGCAACCCAGAATGGGCATGCCAATGCTCCCACCCTAAAAAATGTCAGTGTTTTTGTCCCCCCCCCGGAGCAGATGGGGCAGTAGACCCTGTCCTGCCCCCCCAGGAGGGCAGAAAGCCCACTAGGCGTTTCTTTCTTTTTCTAAAACGTAGGGGTGGGGGCTGCCCAGAATGGGTATGCCAATGCCCCCACCCCCCAAAAAGATGCTACAGTTATTCTTTTTTTTTAAGCTCAAGTTTATTGAAACCAAAAACAAGGCGGGCTATTCCACCCACTTTTTGCCGGCAGTAGAAAGTGCAACTGGCAGGGGCCGCCCCTCTGGTGGCCTGTTAATCTGGGTAGCCACCGAACTCAACTGTAGGGTGGAGGAGAGGGACACTAATTGCCCTGACCTCCTAAATATTTTGCTTAGAAATTCCCAGGGCAGAGTCATTCTAAATATTTTTAACATCTATGCCCGTGGCACTAAGGGGGGAAGAGAATCCCCAGTTATAGCTTGCCTGGAAGCGCAACTCCGCTCATCTCCACACAGGTCCTGTACCTTGTTGGCAGGTGACCTGAACTGCACTTTCGAGCCCCTGGACCTGGACATCCTAGCAGATCAAGAGGAACTTGATAATGGGTGGGGGATTCCGCCCCTCGAGCTTAGTCCTGTTAAAAAGTGGACAGAAGTGGCCCTCCAGATTAACTCACTAGTTATGGAGTTTGGTCTTAGAGCTGCCAATGGCAGGACCAGGTCCGACAAAGTAGGGGCGCACACCTACAACAGGCCAGGACACACGTCACGGATTGATTATTTCCTCCTTGACATACACCTGTGGAGCCTGGTGGAGGACATGGTAGTTTTACCTTCTGTGGAGAGTGACCACAATCTCCTGTCCCTCACCCTGTCCCACAGGTGTGTCAATAGCACCGTGAGTAGTTCTCCTTGTAACCCCGCTCCGGACCTGTCAGTGGTCACGAACTGTGGACGAAGGCTAAAGTGGGCGAAGCTAGCTCTTTCGGAGGAGAAAACCTCTGCGATTAGGCAGCTTCTGGTCTCAGCCCTAGCCAATCTTGACTGCCAAGAGGAAGGGCTGATGGAGGTGGCACCCAGGTTTTGTGTCATAATTCAGGCCATTGGCGACCTCTTTGTAGTTCCAGCTCACCCGAGCGGAAGGAAACCAAGCCTACGATCGGGTCAGGGCTGGTACAACCAGAAGTGTAGGGAGGCGAAATCACTTCTTATCGAGGCAGTCAAGTCCAAATTACCGTCTAGGACTAGGGAGGCCAGGAGACACTATGCACTCTGCCAGAAAAATGCAAGGATGGAGTGGGAGGTTAATTTCTGGCAGGACCTCCTGGCTGCCAGTCGTGGGAAAGATGCCAAAGGTTTTTGGGACATGGTGGGCAAAAGGAATCGTCCTGACGATTCCCGGAGGACTTGTGCCATTAACGCCCAGACTTGGTTCTCCCATTTCCAAAATCTTTATTCTGCTGTTGAAGGCCCACTTAATGATTCCTTTAAAATCCCACCCTTTACTCTAGTTCGTGACCTGGAACTGTTTTCCCCCCTGGATGTAACAAAGCAGATCAAAACCTTGGTCCCTTTGAAAGCAGCTGGCCCGGATGGTCTACCGGGGGACATCCTCCGTGCTTACCCGGAAGAATGGGGGGTACTAATCTCTGCACTCCTCAATGCAATCATGGGGGGAGGGCCTGTGCCTGACTCCTGGAGAGGTGCGGAGGTGGTCCCCATTTTTAAAAAGGGCAGTCGGGACTTACCCGGGAACTATAGGCCTATAAGCCTAATAGACTCCAGCCAGAAATTGGCCGGGAAAACCATCTTGGGGAGAATCACTCAATGGGTGGACGACAATCACATTCTGTCCGACATGCAGGCTGGGTTCCGTTCGGGTACAGGAACTATTGAACAGGCCTTTAGGCTTTTGTTGTTACACTGGAAGGTGGTGGTGCTGGGCAAAGGCAGTCTTTACTTGGCCTTTATTGACCTTAAGACTGCCTTTGACCTGGTACCAAGGGAGGAACTTTGGAGGGTGCTTCATGGTTTAGGGATGCCCCCGTACCTATTGAACCTCCTTATTAACCTGCACATCAACACCTATGCCCAGGTTAGATGGGGGCTGAATGGGGAAAAGACCGATAAGATCAGGGTCGAGAGGGGAGTAAGACAGGGCTGTGTCTTGGCCCCTACCTTATTCTCCCTCTATATTAACGGGGTGGTAGATCATCTACTGGGCGAACCATCAGACGCTCCCAGCCTGGGTGGAGTAAAAATTCCAACTCTGTTGTTCGCCGACGACACCCTCCTCATTTCCAAAACCCCCCAAGGTCTACAGACATTGCTGAACCGCTTCCAGGACTTCTGTACCACTAAAGGCCTCGTCATTAACATAGACAAGACCAAGTACCTAGTCATGCATCCACCTCGCAAACTTGGCCGCCCTCCAATTCTGAACTCTATACCCTTAGAAAGAGTGGCGGAATTTGATTATCTGGGAATCCGACTGAATGATGCAATGAGCTGGACTGCCCACATTGATAAAATGACTCTGGCCCACAAAAGGGTGGGGGGCGCCCTTCTTAAGGAGTACAATAACTCCACAAAACATTGTGTTGCTCCTATACTTGAGATCTACAAAGCTCGTGCGGTCCCAGCTTCACTCTATGGATCGGAACTGTGGGGCTTGGGCAAAGTCGACTCATTGAGTAAGGCCGAAAACAAATTTATCAAGGATCTTCTTGCCATTCCATCGAGCAGCCCGACCATCCCAGTGCTCATGGACACTGGCTGTAAAGCCATAAGGGACCAGGCTCGGCTTCGTCCCCTTCTGCTCTGGGCACGCTTGTGGAGGGTCCCGGAGCTACAATCCTATGCCAATGGGCTGGCAGAAGTGATGCATGCTGATGGTTGGAGTAGCATCAAATGGCTGAAGGACATAAAACATCTTTTAGGGGAACTTGGTTTGGACTCTTGCTGGCATAGTCACTCCGCTCCTCCAAAGAAGATTCTAAAAAAACTTTTCTGGGAGTGGGTTAGTGTGAAGCGCTCCAGAAGCCAGCAGCACTGCAAAACCACCGCAGCTTTCCTGCTGTTCAAAGACGCTGTCTTGTATGAGCCATATATGGATATTATATCAGTTGCTATGGATAGGTCCTTGTACATTAAATTTCGGCTAGGAACCTTGCCCTTGGCCGACCTCTGTTCAAGGTGGAATAAAGCCCAGCCCACATCACGCTTTTGTGCCTTTTGCCAGGACAAACCAGAGACGGTGCCACACTTCCTTTTCGAATGCCCGGACTATGGTCGCCCCAGATCACGTTGGCTTGGTCCCATTTGCAGAGAACTGGGGACTCGTCAGTACTCTGTTGCCCTTCGGATTCTTTTAACTAATACAGCCCCTCCTATTGTTTGTGCTGTTGCTAAGTTTTTAAAATGGGCTTGGTTGATTAGACTTAGAAGACTGACCATAACAATTTAATTCCTTTTTATCTAATTTATGCTGATATAACGTGTTTTAATTTTCATTCCATTTGTACAGTCTTACTTATTTCGACATGCTGTTTTTATCTTTTTGTACTGCTTTTATGATATGTGCATATCGAAATAAAGCATCAATCAATGAAACCAAAAACATAGCATAAATACAAAATGTAATACAGTCAATCAATGAGAGGCATAAGAGATATACAAATGAAATTTAAGGAGGTATAATAAAACGGAATCAATAAACACCTATAGCTAAATCATGAAAAAGAAATAGCAAGGAAGGGAAAAAGAAAACAAAATAAAAGGGGGAATGGAACATGACAATTCATAAAACGTAACATTGTATGCAAATAATGAATGTAAATAAAACAATGTGTGATAGACAGCAAGCAATAAATAAGCACATAACTTGAAATCGAAATAAAAAGAGAAATAAGCAAAATCATGGTGGTTTGTGAACATCATCAGATGGATTTTGGTAATTAACAATAACAGTTTGAGGAGAGGGAGAGGTTTTGGAAAGGTAGGTAGTGAGAGGGATCCATAACATATCTCGTTTAACAGCCAATGAAACGGGGGTAACATAGTTGGTATCAAGTCTATGATGGAAACAAATAGCATTCCACCAAGCAGAATAACTAACTTTAGTGGAATCTTTCCAATTGGAGGTAATGAGTTGAAATGCAACGGCTAAAAACAGGTCAAGCAACTTAAAGTGAGAAGGAGAAAGTGGTAAATCAGGGGATAGGGAACCCAAAAGGACATTGGGAAGGGAGAAAGGAAGTGTAAAACCAAAAATCTTATGTAAACGAGACCAGACCATTTTCCAAAAGGAAGCAATGTTGGGGCAATGAAACAGCATGTGAAGTAAATCTGCATGTGGACAGGAGCAGGACCAACATTTAGGCGAGAGGTCTTGGGAAAAGGTGGCTAATTTTTGTGGAGTGAAAAGTAAACGATTATATAAAAAGTAAAGAGTCTGAGTGGTATTAGCAGCTCTGGACGTTTTGTGTATTTTTAACCACAGCCTATCCCATAAAGAGATAGGCCAGGATATTGATAAATCCCGTTCCCAGGCCAATTCAGTCTTTGATTTGAGTCGATGAGGTGAAGTCATAACACATTTGTATAAAAGAGAAGCGGGCGGGGAAGAATCCAAAAGTGGGCAAATAGTAGAATAAGAGGAAGGTATCTCAGAGGAAGAAGGAAGAGATTGAAGATACTGAAGAAGAGCAGGAAGTAACAGGTCGTATTGTTTCATAAAGGAAGCGGGGAGGAAAAATTGAGTTTGAAGGTCTGTAAAAGAGAGAGGAGCGTTATGGGATAGAAGTTAGGAGATCCAAGATAGACCTTTGGATTGCCAAGATTTCCAATAAAAGGAACGATTCTTGATGCGCAGTAATTTATTATGCCAAATGGACTGATGAGATAAAGAAGTAAGAGAGGGATAGGAAGAGGGTAGAAGGGGAGTTAAGAGATGACGGGTATGAGCAATGACAGGGGATTTCAAGAGAGAAACATTGGCAGAAAAGGCGAGAATCTCCAAAAAAGTAAACGGTGAAATGAGAGATTCTTCCAGAGTGAGCCAAACCGGAGAGTAAGTGGGAGTATCAGTAGAAAGCCAGCGAGAGGCTTGTTTAAGGATGAAAGAATAATTGTAAGCCTTAAAATCTGGAAATTTAAGACCTCCAGATTGTTTATCTTTTTTAAGAGAGGATAAGGCGATCCGAGGGGGTTTATTTTTCCAAAGAAATTTCACCAAGAGTGAATCTAGTCGCTTAAAATAGTAAGAGGGTATGCGAACGGGAATCATGGATAGGAAATATAAAACTATAGGAGCTAGCATCATTTTGATGGAGTCCAAACGACCCCACCATGAAAGAAAGAGGGGATGCCATCTAGTAATAGAATCACTCAATTTCTTTGTAATATAATCAAAATTAGCCTTCAAAGTGTCTGATATGGAAGGGGAAAACCATAATCCTAAATATTTTACCTTAGTTGACTGCCAAGAGAAACCAGTATGATCGAAATAATGACGTTGACATAAAACATTAAGGGGTAAAACTTCACATTTGTCACGGTTAAGACGATATCCCGAAACCTGTGAGAAGGCGTCAACTTGGAGTGAAAAGGCAGGAAGAGTGGACTCAGGGTTAGAGCAATAAAAAAGAATGTCGTCTGCATAAACCGACAATTTAACTTGATGGGGACCAGGGTTAAAACCGGTAATTTGGGCATCTAGTCGGAGCTTAGTAAGAAAAGGTTCCAATGCCACAATAAACAATAAGGGAGATAAGGGACAACCTTGCCGGACACCTCTGGAGAGGGAGAAATAATCAGAAATTTTTCCATTAGCAAAAATAGAAGCTCTAGGGCCGGAGTACAAAAGGGAGATGAGGGAGATTAATTTAGGTGAGAAGCCAATCCAAGTGAGGGCACGAAACATAAAGTCCCAACTGATCCTGTCAAAGGCCTTTTCGGCATCTAATGTGATGGCCGCAAGTGGGTAGGAAAGGGAAGAAGCTTTACTAAGGACATTAAAGAAAACTCTGGAATTATCAGAGGACAAACGTCCTTTTACAAAACCTGATTGTTCAGGACCTATAAGTTCGGGTAAAATGGGATCAATACACAGGGCAAATAATTTGGCAAAAATCTTATAATCCGTATTAACAAGGAAATTGGGCGGTAATTTTTACAAAAAGAAGGATCTTTGTTGTCTTTGGGATGAGGCAGATCATAGCATCTTGAAAGGTACCTTGGGAAGAGCCATTTGCAGTAAATGAGTTAAATAAAGCGAGCATGTGCGGAAGAAGAAGTTTCGAAAAATGATCATAGAATTCAATAGAGAAGCCATCAGGGCCGGGGGCTTTACCACGTTTTAAAACTGATACTGCATGGGATATTTCTTGGAGGGATATATCCGCTTCAAGTGAAGCAAAATCAACATGGGAAGAAGACGGAGGAGGGATGGAATAAAAGTAAGAGGATAAATCAGAGGGAAGCGGAGGGAAGCGGAGAGGACTCAGGGGTGTAGAGATCTTTGTAGAAAGAGACAAACTCCTGCAGGATGTCATCATCCTTAAAGTGAGAAATACCAGAAGGATCAATTATGGAGGAAATCCGAGTTCTGTCGCGGCAAATTTTCAAATAGTTAGCTAACAGCTTACCCATTTTATTTTGACCTCCATAATATCGAGCACTACTTTTTAAAAGATAAGAAGCAGCAGCGTCAGTAGATATTTTATTGAAGGCAATCTTAGCAGTAATGAGTTCTTTTAAGGAGGCATCCGAGTAGGAATGAAAATATGTGTGTTCTAATTGTTTAATTTGAGTCAAAAGTTGGGAAGACTGTTTCTCGAATTTCTTTTTCTTCTGGGAGACATAATTAATGATAAAACCTCTAGCGGTTGCTTTAAAAGAGTTCCAAATCATGGTTGGAGAAGAGTCCGGGGTGGAATTGACAGTAAAAAAGTCAGCAATAAAAGAACTGAATTGACCAGAGAATTTAGGGTCTGCAAGAAGGGAATTATTAAAACGCCATCTGCCAGAGGGAGGAGAGAAAGGGACTATATCAAAGTCAACAAAAACTGGGGCATGGTCAGAGATAAGAATAGAGCCTATTTCTGAAGCAAGTGTGCACTGTGTTAAGGATTTACTGAGAAAAAGATAATCAATACGGGATTGTGTCTTGTGGGGAGGGGAAAAGTAACTAAATTCTTGGAGATCAGGATGGCAAAGTCTCCATATATCAACTAAGGGTTTACGACGGGTGGCCGAGGTAAATTGATTATGCATTTTAGAATGAACAAATTTAACAGGAGATTTTCTATCAAGAATGGGATCATGGATTTGATTACAATCACCACCGAAAATAATATAATCATCATCATGGGAAACCAGCTTATCAGAAATAAATGGCCAAAAAGTGTTGTCAACATTTACAGGGGCATATACATTAAAAATAACCAAAGGTACATTATCGATTAGTAATTTGCTAAGTATCCAACGAGCATCAGAGTCTGATTCTTGATGGATAACAGAAACTGTGAATTTTTTATGAACTAAGATAACCACCCCATTCTTTTTTCCTAGAGCTGGGGAAAAGAAAACATTACCAACCCAGAGTCTCGTCAATTTAGAAGTTTCAACATCAGAAAGATGAGACTCTTGTAACATAGCAATATCTGTATTTAGCTTAGACAGGTGAGATAACACTCGCTGTCTTTTAATAGGATTATTTAATCCTTTAACATTCCACGAGGTAACTCTGAATGCAACAAGATAAAACAGTACAATAACATGTAAAGCATACAATACAACAGAACGTCCATAGAAACAAATAACAGATCAGGTAAAAAATAGTAAAGAAATAAAGCAAAAAGGTAGAGGAAGAAGTAAAGCAAAAAGAGAGAGAGAGAGCAAGGAGAAAAGTGTAGAAAGGGCAAGAAAAGAAAAAAGAAGAGAGGAAGGACCATTGAAGAAAACAAGATAGAACACAAAAAGGACAGACAACGAAAGAAGTAAAAACTTACATAAACTGTAGGTCAAACGGAGGGAGGGAGGGTGGGAGGCCATATGAGGGAATGACGCTCATCCGAACTCACGGAGGAGAAGCGAGGCGAGGAGGGAAACAGCACTAACGAGCCACTAATGAACATAGGAGAGGAAGGAGTAGTGGGTAGACAACCTGTGAAAAGAAGAAACATGTTAATCATATGAAAGAAAACAAGTAACTAGAAAAAGTATAATTGGAAAGCAAAGAGAGAAGGAAAATCCCAGGGAGAGGAGATGAAGAAATAGAAAACAGAAGAGGAAGAGGGAGCCAAGAAGATTAAAACTGCAAGAACAATAAAGAGAGAAGGAAGAAATAAAAATGCACATCTTAGAACAAAGCGAAGAACACATATGCAGATGGCAAAAGTGTAACAAAGGCTAAGATATATTATGGAGCAGCAGATGAAGAAGCACTATCCATGGAGTCAGCATTGAAGGAGTAAAGAAAGCTCTTGAGTTTCAGTGGATCTTCATAAGAAGTAGTTTTATTGTTGACAATAACTCTAAAGAGGCATGGATGATATAGGCCATATCTGGCACCGATGGAGCGTAACTGGGGTCTCAGTGCCAAAAACTCCTTACGACGATCTGCAGTTGATTTAGCATAGTCTTGAACAAATAATAAAGTATTTCCAGACCAAGTAATCTTCTTCAGTGCCCTAGCGGCTGCCAGGACTTTTAATAAGTCTGTGTATTCAAGGAAGTAAAGAATCATCCCTCTGGGCTTACTCATTGAAGGAGCAGATGTATGATGTGGCAAAGAACCCAGTCAATGCGCTCTCTGGATGTTCAGTGGAGGACTTTCTGGAAGCTTCAAAAGTTTAGGCAAGAAGGACTTAAAGAAAGAAATTGGATCCGATCCCTCTGAATTTTCCACTAGGCCATAAATGCGAAGGTTGTTGCGACGATTTCTATTTTCCAAATTTTCAATTTGTTTGTGCAAGCTGGAGACTTGAGAGTAGAGGGAGTTCACCTTGGAGGCGGAGGCATTTAAGGAGTCCACATTTTTTTCCAACGTTGTGACACGACCTTCCACAGTCAACCATTTGTTAGAAAGTTCTTGAAGAGTAGAAGTGGTTTCCTGGAGAGTGGTAGTAGTTTCTTCAACAAAGGGGCGTAGAGCCCTGATTTCCTCAAGGAGTAAATCCATGGTGACTGAAGAGGTTGATGAAGGAGGAGGAGAAGGTGGGTCCTTCTTTAGTCTCTTGGAGGAAGCTTTACCACTAAGAGTAGTGGGCGTGTTTGCTGGTGAAGAGGTCTTCGTAGGAGAAGCGGATTGAGCAGAGGAGGTATTTGACTCAGCCATGGATAAACACTGATATCGTGAGCCTGTGTGGATCAGGAACTTACGGGCAGTGGTTTTAGCATGAGAAGACTCCTTGAGCAATTTACCCATAAGTAAGACCCAATATAGGGGAATAATAAGAAGCAGTGTTGTGCAGAAGGTATCAGCTGAGTAAAATAGAGCAAAGAAGAAAGTACCAGAGCATCAATGAAATCAGGCTCCTTACAAGGAGTGAATGGAAAAACAGGCGACCATTTCAATGACACAGGAACAAGGTTGCAGAAATGCCCATCCAAAACCTGTTAGTACAAGCGCATGAAAGTAATGTCCAAAATCATTTTTCTATATGACTTCCATTTTGAAACATGCTGAAGAGATGCAGATAATTCCACAAGCATATTTTAGCAACATAGAAATATGGTTACAGAAATGCCCATCCAAAATCTTGTAATATAAGCGCATGGAAGTAATGACCAAAAACACTTTCCTACATGACTATTTAGTATGAAACATCCAAAGTCAGTAAACCTGAGTCATTAAATGAATAAAACAATTCTGCTGTTGAAGAAATTCAGCACACAATGAAGAGAAACTCTTCTCAGTAAGTGAAAGTCAATAAATGATTGAAACAATGCTACTTTGAAAAGACGCAATGTTCATTGAAAATAAATCTCCTCAGCATGCAGGTTACTGTTGTGGGTTAATATGCAGTTAGAATTCACTTTGTGCCTTAGACCTGAATTACGACCTTTGCTTGGTGAGTTTCCTGTCATAAATACTTCATTGCAGGCTTTATAGAAACATCGCGTTATGGAAATGAATTTCCTCACACTGCCAGCTGTAAAATGAAATGTTTTTGTTGATCTGGTTCAGAGTGTAATGAGGAGCAGAAATGGGGCACTGCGCCGTAAAACACAGCCAGGACTTAAATCAATTAGTTAGCCTTCATGTGACAGGCTTTGTTGCTGAATTTTCACGTTTGCCGGTGAAGGAATTAAAACCTTAAGGGCAAAGACGAACAGCGCTGTGAAAGCCGTTTCCGCTTCCTCACACGTGACAAGCACTGAGGTGACGGTGACGATTACCAGAGCAGCAGGGAAGGCGTGATGAAGAAAAATAAGACTTTTCACGCCTGAACAGATTTTAAAAGCTATCACCTTGTAGCGCCAGTGTTCCGGTTGTCAGTTCTTCATTTAGTGGTGAATTATGAGACGGCTGACGCAGGAAAATCCCTCAGACTGCCTCGCCTCGCTACGGGAAAGCCGCCATCTTCCTCGGGCGCTAGCCATGCCCCCCGATGCTACCGTTATTCTGAACCCCAGAAAGCAGATGGGGACAGTAGCCCTTGATCTGCCCCCCCGGGGAGCCGAGAGCCCACTAGGCACCAGTGATTTTTCTGGCTTTTATATACATAGTTGTGGGGGCTGCCTAGAATGGGAATCCCAATGTCCCCCCCCCCCAAATAAAATAGCCATAGCCTTTCTGCACCCCTTGTGGGCATATCAGGGCACTAGCCACTGATTACCCCTACCCCAGTAGCAGAAAGCCCACTAGGCACTGCCTTTTTTTTTAATGTGCCTACCTATGGATTTTGGGTCCTAGCACAGCCGGTACCCAAAGAAACCTAGAAAGCCTATATATTTTTAAAAACTAGACACCCAGGGGAATCCAGGATGTGGTGACTTTTGTGGCTCTCACTAAGTTCTGCTACCCAGAATCCCTTGCAAACCTCACACTTTGTAAAAAAAACCATTTTCCTCACATTTCTGTGATGGAAAGTTTTGGAATTTGCGCAGATCCACAAACCTCCACCCACCCAGCATTCCCCAAAGTCTCCCGATAAAAATGGTACCTCACTGCTTTGGGCAGGCCTGCTCTCCGCGACAGGAAAGTGCCCAAAATGCAACTTAGGCACACCACATTTTTACACTGAAAACTGGCCCTTTTTTTTGCAATGTGCCTAGCTGTAGATTTTGAGCCCTAGCTCTGCCGGCACCTAGGGAAACCTAGCAAACCTACACATTTTTGAAAAGTAGACACCAATGGAAATTCAGTATGGGTTGACTGGTGTGGCACTCACTAGGTTCTGTTACCTAGAATCCCTTGCAAACCTCAAATTTTGTAAAAAAGAAAACATTTTCCTCACATTTCTGTAATGGAAAGTTCTGGAATCTGCGCAGATCCACAAACATTCACCCACCCAGCATTTTCCAAAGTCTCCTGATAAAAATGGTACCTCATTTGTGTGGGTAGACCTAGTGCCCACAACAGGAAACCGCACAAAATGTTAAGTGGACACACCACATTTTTTCAGTGAAAACGGACCCTTTTTTTTTGCAAAGTGCCTAACTGTATATTTTGAACCCTAGCTCTACCGGCACCTAGGGACCTAGCAAACCTATAAATTTTTTAATACTGGACGCCAAGGGGAATCTAGGATGGGGTGACTTGTGTGGCTCTCACCAGGTTCTGTTACGCAGATTCCCTTGCACACCTCAAACATTGTAAAAATAACAATTTTCCCCATTTTTGTGTGATGGAAAGTTCTGGAATCTACGTGGGTCCAGAAACTTCCACCCACCCTGCATTCTCCAAAGTCTCCTGATCAAAATGGTCCCTCACTTGTGTGGGTGGGTCAAGTAGCCATGGCAGGTAAGGGCCAAATCGTATTGTAGAGACACCAAAATAACCTATCAAAAAACGACCTGGTTTTGAAAACTAGACACCCTGGGTAGTCCAGTGAGGTATGGCTTGAATGGATCCCCCAATGTTTCCTTACCCAGAATCCCCTGCAAACCTCAAAATTAGCTGAAATAACTCACCTTTTCCTCAGTTGTGGGATCACCGGGCTGACATGAATTTCCTAACCCCAGGTTTCCCGATAAAGATGGTACCTCACTTGTGGGGATAGGCATAGTGGCTGCAACAGGTAATGGCCCAAATCATACTTCAAAATTACCTATCATAAAATGACTTTGTTTTGCAGGGGGGTCACATGAGTTTTTGGTCCCGCGCATGGCGGCCTTCTAGGGAAGCCTACTACACCACACATTTATGAAAACTAGAGACCCGGGGGAGTCTAGGAAGGTATAGCTTGCATGTACCCCCAAGTTTTCCTACCCAGAATCCCCTGCAAAACTCAAATTTTGCTGAAAATAATCAAATCTTTCACAAATTTCTGAGTGGAAAAGTTGTGGGATCACCGGGCTGACACAACTTCCTTCCCCTCAGCGTTCCCCCAGATCTCCCAATAAAATTGCCCCTCACTTGTGTGGGTGTGCCAAGTACTCACGACAGGCAAGGGCCCAAAAAGTATTGTGGAGACATCAAAATGACCTATCACAAAACTATCTGGTTTTGCAAGGGGTGTCAGATGAGATTTTGGTCCCGGGCTTGGCGGCCATCTAGGGAATCCTACCAAGCCCACACATTTCTGAAAACTAGAGACCCAGGGGAGTCCAGAGAGGTATGGCTTACGTGGATCCTCCAACGTTTCCCTAGCCAGAGTCCCCTGCAACCCTCACATTTTGCTGAAAAAATTAAAAAAAATTCACATTTTTGTGTGGGTCAATTGTAGTATCACCGGGCTGGCACAAATTTCCTACCACCAGCGTTACCCCAGGTCTCCCAATAAAAATGGTACCTCACTTGTGTGGGTGGGTCAAGTACTGGTGACAGGCAAAGGCCCTAAACGTATTGTTGAGAGATCAAAATGACCTATTATAAAACAACCTGGTTTTGCGGGGAGGGCACATGGGTTTTTCACCCCAGGCTCAGCGGCCAATTAGGGAAACCTATCAAAACTGCACAATTCTGAAAACTAGACACCTTGGGTAGTCCAGTGAGGTATGGCTTATGTGGCTCCTTCAACGTTTCCCTACCAGAATCCCCTGCAAACCACAAGTTTAGCTGAAAAAAATCACTATTTCCACACATGTTTGTGTGGGATCACTGTGCCGGCACCTATTTCCTACGACCCAGTGTTCCCCTTGTTTTCTTATGTAAAAGGATACCTCACTTATGTGGGTGGGCCAAAGGCCTGTGACTGTGAAGGGCCAAAAACATAGGGATTAAGGGTAAAGCACCGCAAATTCTTACTGCTACTTTAAAACAAAATATGTTTTTAGCTGATTGTGCATTGAACAGTCACCCAAGTGAGGTATCATTGTACTCGAGAAACCAAGGGGAATGCTAGGTGATAGGACATTTGTGCCAGCAAACCTCAAAATTAGCTGAAATAACTCACATTTTCCTCAGTTGTGGGATCACCGGACTGACATAAATTTCCTAACCCCAGGTCTCCCGATAAAGATGGTACCTCACTTGTGGGGATAGGCATAGTGGCTGCAACAGGTAATGGCCCAAATCATACTTCAAAATTACCTATCATAAAATGACTTTGTTTTGCAGGGAGGTCACATGAGTTTTTGGTCCCGCGCATGGCGGCCTTCTAGGAAAGCCTACCACCCCACACATTTCTGAAAACTAGAGACCCAGGGGAGTCCAGAGAGGTATGGCTTACGTGGATCATCCAACGTTTCCCTAGCAAGAGTCCCCTGCAAACCTCAAATTTTGCTGAAAAAATCAAATTTTTCTCAAATTTCTGTGTGGGTAAACTGTAGTATCACCGGGCTGGCACAAATTTCCTACCACCAGCGTTACCCCAGGTCTCCCAATAAAAATGGTACCTCACTTGTGTGGGTGGGTCAAGTACTGGTGACAGGCAAAGGCCCTAAACGTATTGTTGAGGGATCAAAATGACCTATCATAAAACAACCTGGTTTTGCGGGGAGGGCACCTGGGTTTTTCACCCCAGGCTAAGCGGCCATTTCGGGAAACCTATCAAAACTGCACAATTCGGAAAACTAGACTCCTTGGGTAGTCCTGTGAGATATGGCTTATGTGGCTCCTTCAACGTTTCCCTACCAGAATCCCCTGCAAACCACAAGTTTAGCTGAAAAAAATCACTATTTCCACACATGTTTGTGTGTGATCACTCTGCCGGCACCTATGTCCTACCACCCAGTGTTCCCCTTGTTTTCTTGAGTAAAAGGATACCTCACTTATGTGAGTGGGCCAAAGGCCTGTGACTGTGAAGGGCCAAAAACATAGGGATTAAGGGTAAAGCACCGCAAATTCTTAGTGCTACTTTAAAACAAAATATTTTTTAGCTGATTCTGCATTGAACAGTCACCCAAGTGAGTTATCATTGTACTCGAGAAACCAAGGGGAATGCTAGGTGATAGGACATTTGTGCCAGCACAGTGATCCCACACAAAAATGTGTGGAAAAAGTGATTTTTTTCAGCTGAATTGGAGGTTTGCAGGGGATTCTGTGTAGGAAAATGTGTGGTATCCATGCAAGCCATACCTCCCTGGACTCCCCAAGGTGTCTAGTTTTCTGAAATGTGTGGGTTTGGTTGGTTTCCCTAGATGGCAGTGAGCCTGGGGCCTTAAAACCAGGTGCCACCTTGCAAAACCAGGTCGTTTTAGGATCGGTAATTTTGATGTCTCCACAATAAATTTTGGGCCCTTGCCTGCCGCGGGTACTTGACCCACCCACACGAGTGAGGTGCCATTTTTATCGGTAAACTTTTGAGAATGCGGGGTGGGTGGAAGTTAATGTACTAATGCAGATTCCAGAACTTTTCGTCACAGAAATGTGGGTAAATTCGTTTTTTTTTTACAAAGTTTGAGGTTTTTCAATAGATTCTGGATAACAGAATCTGGTGAGTGCCACACAAGTCACCCCATCTTAGATTTTCCTGCGTGTCTAGTTTTAAAAAATGAATAGGTTTGCTAGGCTTCCCCAGGTGCCGGCAGAGCTAGGCTTCAAAATCTACAGCTAGGCACATTGCAAAAAAGGGGTCCGTTTTCAATGTGAAAATGCAGTGTGCTTACCTTGCGTTTTGGGCCGTTTCCTGTTGATTGCACTAGGCCTATCCACACAAATGAGGTACCATTTTTATCAGAAGCCTTTGGAGAATGCGGGGTGGGCGGAAATGTGTGGATCTGTGCAGATTCCAGAAATTTGAGGAAAATTTGTTTTTTAGGGGGGGATAAATTTAAGGTTTGCAAGGGATTCTGAGTAACAGAACCTTGTGAGAGCCACACAAGTCACCTCATCTTGGATTTCCTTGGATGTATCGTTTTCAAAAACATATAGGTTTGCTAGGTTTCACTTGGTGCCGGCAGAGCTAGTGTTCAAAATATACAGCTAGGCCCTCTGCAAAAAAGGGTCAGTTTCCACTGTAAAAATGTGGTGTGTTCAGATTGCGATTTGGGCCATTTCCTGTCACAGGCACTAGGCCTCCCCACACACGTGAGGTACCATTCTTTTCAGAAAACCTTGGGTAATGGAGGGTAGGTGGAATTCTGTGAACCCACAGAGATTCCAGAACTTTCCTTCACAGAAATGTGGGGAAAATGTGTTTCTTTTACAAAGTTTGAGGTTTGCATTAGATTCTGGGTAACATAATCTGGTGTGAGACACACAAGTCACCCCATCCTGGATTCCCCTAGGTGTCTAGTTTTTGAAAATATATAGGTTTGCTAGGTTTCACTAGGGGCCGGCAGAGCTAGGCTTCAAAATCCACAGCTAGGCACGATGAAAAAAATGGTCAGTTTTCACTGTAAAAATGTGGTGTGTCCACGTTGCGTTCTGGGCTGTTTCCTGTCACGGGCACTAGGCCTACCCACAAAAGTGAGGTATAATTTGTTTTGGAAGACTTTGGGGAATGCAGGGTGGGTGATATTGTGTGGATCCACACAGATTCCAGAACTTTCCATCACAGAAATTTGAGGTAAATGTGTTTTTTTAAAATAAAGTTTGAGGTTTGCAAGGGATCCTGGGTAACAGAACCTGGTGAGAGCCACTCAAGTCACCCCATCCTAGATTCGTCTGGGTGCCTAGTTTTCAAAAATGTATAAGTTTTCTAGGTTTCACTAAGTCCCAGCAGAGCTAGGGTTCAAAATCTATAGCTAGACACTTTGCAAAAAAACTTTCTGTTTTCACTGTAAAAATGTGGAGTCCCGCGTTGCATTTTGGACCATTTCTTTTCACGGGCACTAGGCCTACCCACACAAGCGAGGTACCATTTTTATAGGGAGACTTAGGGAAACACAGAATTGTAGAGCAACTGTTATTACCTATTGACCTTTGATGCATTTCTGCCTTCCAAATGTAAGACAATGTGTAAAAAAGAAGTCACTTTGAAAAATGTCCTCTAATTAACATGCTAGTATGGGTACACAATTTCAGTGATGTGCAAATAGCTACTGTTTCTAAACTCTATATTTTGTTCCCATTTCAGAACTACATAGATGTCTTTCATACTGATTTTTCACTGTTTATATTTTTCTAAATGATTTGCTATATACCCGGTACACAATAAAAAACCATTGCAAGACGCTGCTCAGTTATTGGCTCTGGGTGTGTCGGGTTCTTGGTGAACTTACAAGTCCTATATATCCCCACAACCAGAAGGGTCCTGTGGATTCAACAGTATATTGCTTTGAAAAAAATGTCATACTTAGTTGAAGTTACAGGTGAAAGGGTTGGAACAAATGGCTGTTTTTTTCAACTAATTTGCAATCTCCGGGTCCTCTCCAAGAAAATCAACAAACCCTGGGTACCTTTAAAATCCCAATGCTGTTGGAAGAAAAGGACGCAAATTTGGCGTGGATACCTTAGTGGTCAAACAGTTACAGGGGCCTAAGTGCAAACTATCCCAAGGAGCCAAAAAAAGGCTTAGCACGGGGGGAGGCCTAGCAGCGAAGGGGTTACATTGCATACATCTGTATTGTGATTGTTTATGTGTTTGTGTGTGTGTGTTCTTATTGCTGTCTGGATAACATGACATTTTTGACAGAACTAACTTTTTAGGCAGTTTTTATGTTTTCATATTAGATGAATTAGACAGAATTTCAAAAAGGCTTGTTAGCTATTTGACATAAATTGATCAGGCCTCCAAAAATACACACCTTATTCCCATGTGAGGTATGGCCAATGTACTTCATGGTAACGTTTATTTCTTTGGAAGTAATTTGTCCATCAACTACCTTGAACAAACATATCTACTTACAGTTCCAGTCCCAAATTAAAGAAAAAGTATCCTCTCCCTTGGAATGAAATGGTCCTAAAGGGCGACTCTGCAACCAGAAAATCCTGATTTCCTACCAGAGCTCTTGATCAGGTGAGACAGTAAGTGGGAGAAACTTAAGGAGTGGGATGTTTAAAGAAGAACTGGATAATATAGATATTAACGTAAGTGACATGCGCATGAACTCCTCATCTCATTATTCATTTTAGCCCTTACTACTCAAAGATACACAGAAGAAACACAACCTGGGTTGATGACAAAGAAGAATCAAATTATCCAAGTATATTGCAAACATGGTACTGCCTCTCAAATCCAACAAAGAAATTTCATTTGTGAAGGGCAGATGACATTACTTCATTTCCAAATATCAAAGCTCCTCGGACCATCAGGTTGGGCTATAATAGGACACAAATGTAGAAGAGAAGTGGTACACCATGTAGTAACTTTATGGATCTCTGGGAACAGCCTGCATGCCTCTGGTGGTGATACGTCAGAGAGATGCTGATCCAAATCCCCTGCCCAGGGAAGTAGAAGAGGCCTTCTAACCATATCCAGCACCTTGAAAGTAAAAATACACTCTTCATGTTTGCAAAATATGTCAGAATGGGGAACATAAGACTTCTTTAGCAAGGTCTGGGCTATAGAGAAGAGTTTCTGAGTCTCCACAGGGAAAAATGGAAAAAACTAGCAAACAATCCTGTCCTTGATAGAAGTTAAAGCTATCTTTAGTACATATCTTACATTGAACCAAAGAACTAGGCATCCTCAAATATTGGAGTCTTATTGTAACATAATCTAACTCTTCCACACAGAGTTGCCATTTTGGTCACTGAAATAAGATTTTTTAAAGAAAGAAACTTTTCAGATAGGCCCTCCAGTATCAGCGGAGGCTGGCAGAGAGTGTGAAAAATGGCAGGCTCCATTCCAGCAATAACAGGGAGGTTTAGCTCCATAGGGCTGAAACTCTTACTACCTAGTTTAGGAAGAAGTTTGTAGAAATTATCAGTTCTCCAACGATGATGACAAAAAGTCTTCCTTTTGATAAAGCATTAGATCAATTATAATAAATCCCATCCAGCTCTAGATAGGTCCAGAAACCAACTGACACTTCACTTCTAAACATAAAATTCCCCCCTTGAGCCTTCATCACATAAACCTTCCAGAACAGTGGTAGGCTAGCAAAGCTACCACAAAACCTTTAGTATAGCATACCACACACCTCCCCCCTTACTTCAACAAAAATAGAGACACACACATGACTATGAAGATGAGACAACTAATGCGCAGCAAAGCATGAAGAACACTACATTACATAAATCACATTTAAGAATATGATTACACAAAACCTTGGAGATGGGTTGGTCTCCTGCTTATACATTGACTTTTCCTGTTGCTTGCTTATATACAGTTGGCAACCCTGGATTGCAAAGAGCGCTAAACTTACTGCCCCTTGGAAACAGGTTTACTACCATCCTCGGATACAAGATCATCCCAGAGCTAGTAGCCAAATCCATTGATCCTGCGCCCTTCCGTACTGCAATTCTACCCAAATTCCAAATACGGTGATCATCAGTCTTGATTGCATTACTGAGCAGATTGATAAATCTCCTGGGTTGGGAGAAATTGTCCAACAACCCACCTATCCATGGATTTTTAATCTTTACCTAATCAACAACTTTTACATTGGTACACTTAACTGCCATTTATTTTCAAAATACGCTTTCCACTTCCTCACCACCTCTTTCTCTGTGTTAGCCCTCAAACTCAGGCACAAATCTTCACTTTCTGAAATTAGATTGGTTCCAGATGTCCTCACTTCCTTTATCCATGCGGGACCAAACAGATCATTGGGAGACCTTTTCTTAAACAGTAGAAACAGCGTACTGTCTGTAGAAGAGTCAATCTGTACATACAAACTTTCTTTTTCAAGTCATCCACCCAACTCATCCCATTTACTACTGCATGCTGGATACACTCCTTTACCACTTTGTTGTATAGTTCAATCATACCTTTGGCAGCGGGATGATATAAAGATGTAGTCCTGTGCTTGATTGCCCCTTTCAAACAAAAACTTCTCCATAATCATTGATGTTAATTGTACTCCATTATCTGTCAACAAGACCACTGGAAACTCATTGCAGACAAAAATGTATTCTAAAAATAAAATCTTATCCCGGGTCCCTACAGCATTGACCACTTTAAGCTCAGGCCACGTAGAGAACATATCCATGCAGGTGATAATAAACTTATCACTAACTGAAATCCTGATAGGACCTTCTATGGCCAGGGCAACCTCTGTCCAATGACCAGACACAGGTTCTCTGATTAACAAAGGTTGAGTCCTGCATTTCAAGATTTTGTCACTCTTACTGCACTCGATGCAATCTTATACCACTCTCTCAATTACCACATCCATACCTGGCCACCAATAATTCATTCTTATTCTCTCCTTCGTTTTCGAAATCCCCGGGTGACTCTCATAAGCATTCTCAATAAGCTTCATCCTCACCTTCTCCAGGGAAATCAATCTTCCACCTCTCATTATCAGGCTATTTTCCAATGACAGCTCATCCGTCACTTGCAAAAAGCCTTTTTTTGCTCTTGGAGACTTTAACCCCACCAGACCAAACATTGTTTTTAAGCTGTGAAGCAGTTCCTGAAAATGTGCATCGTTCATCAGTTCTTTTGTCTACTCTTCCTCTTGAATGATGCCACCTGATATGGCACAGACCACGAAAGATTCATCCCCAAATTCATTTTCAAAACCTATGTCATTGTCTGCTCCGGCCCCTGTGCACACAATCTAGAACAACAGTGTGCAATAATTTTCAATACACCAGGAACACATGTGTCAGTGAAATCAAATTCCTGTAGTACCACCACCCCCTTCTGATCCTACTGGAGATGGCATGAATCTCTTTTTTACAAAAAACTTCTTTCAAGGGTTTATGGTCAGTTTTTGCCTAAAATGGACTTCCCGACAAGAACTTTTTTTGCTTGGATATTGCCCAGTACACCACCAAAGCCTCTCTTCTAATGACAGGGTAGTTTGCTTCAGAGCCTTGTATCCCCCTACACAAAAACAAGGTGGTGCTATCCTTACCACACGTTTCTTGTTCCAACACTGCTCTTAATCCTTTCACGCTGGCATCTGTTCTCCATATAGTTTTCACACCTGGTTGGAAACTACTTAAACTAGACGCCTTAGCCAAGTCTCTTTTTACCTTGTTAAACTCCTTCTCACATTCTGAGGTCAAAATAAACTCAACCCCCATTTTTCAGCAACATTCTCATGCTTTTACATCCTTTAGCAAAGCTGGGAATGAACTTGCTGTAGAATTTTGCTGTTCTCAAAAACGTAACTAGCTCTTCCTTGTAATTAGGGGTTTTCATATCTTTTAACACACACACAAGACTGGCTATGGGACGAATCCCCTCTGGGGTAACTAGATGGCAAAGATACTCTATTTCTATCACTCCAAATCTGCATTTCTGAAGTTTCAAAGTCAACCCACTGGACCCCAATCTCCTCAACACATCACACACCCTTCCATTATGTTCATATTTGTTTTCACAGTAGACTAGTACATCATGTACATCATCTTGAAATATTTTCACATGATCAACCCCTTTCAAAACATTCTCCATGGCTCTTTGAAAAACTGCCAAAGCAAATATTAAGCCAAAAGGCATCTGTAAATACTTATAGTGTGCCAAATGGTGTAATAAATGAAGTCAATTCTTGCGATTGAGGATGCAATGATATTTGATGGTATTCTGACGTGAGGTTCAACGAGGTAAATAACCATCCTCGTTGCCAATGCAGAACTGGATCAGTTCTCCAAGGATGATAATAAAAAGTCTTCAGTTTATTAAAGTATTAGATCAAGGCCAATAAACCGCAACCGTCTGTAGATAGGTCCAAAAAACAACTGACTCTTCACTTCTAAACATAACATTCCCCCCCCTAGAGCCTTCATCACATAAACCTTCCAGAACAGTGGTAGGCTAGCAAGGATACTGTACAACTTTTAGTATAGGATACCACACAGTTCCAAAAGAAATGCAAATATCCTAGATGTGTAATGCACCTCCTAATGTCTCATCCACTAATGTATACTGTATTGAGAGAAATGAGATGATGTTTTGCCCATATTTCAATCTGTAACTCCAGGTAGGACAAAAGGGTATCCTCAAGTATTTTTGGTTGATTTATAAAGACTTTTACCATACTATTGTCCATCCACATCCCTGATTTGTCATTCATCAGCTTGGGGACAAAGAAAATAATTTATAATAGCTCCTTCAAGCTGAAAGAGAAGCTTATTATCCTCACACAATTCTTTTTACCAGAGTCTTGAACAAATATGCCTCCCCAATTAGACCCTCTGGTGTCAGTGGTGAGAACTAACAGTACCAGGGTTAATGCCCTTTGCCGAAGTAAGTGGGCATAAACTACCTCTGCACTGAGTCATTTATTGAGCTTGGGATGTTAACTAGCCTCTCAACATCCCCTGAACTGGTGCCTATTGCTTCACAAGGCTGCAAAGCAACCCCCTGGTATGCAGCCTTGCAAAGTGAATGACCAACAATCAGGAGTCCTGAAACAAGACCATTGTTTTTATTAAGACTCATATGGATAATACCTAATGTCTTCCTTCTAAGGGTAACATGTATATATATATGTTTGTGTATGTTATATTTATAGCGCAAACCTAGCCAAAAGTTAGCAAAGAACATGTATTGAACATACCTTCAGCTCAGCAATTATCTAGATAGCAATGAATTCCACCAAATCGATTGTGAGAGCTTTTCACCAGAGGAGTCAGGGCTTTAGCTGGTACTCCCAATGAGAATGAAGTACTTGGAGCTGCCACTGTCACCTTTGGGCAGATAAAAGCCAGAAATATTTTGCAAAGTGCCCTGATTGTGATGTGAAATTGCATATTTTGTAGGCTGAGAAGTGTGCTAAAGAACATTGGACTATTCATGGACAAAAACGCCATTATGAAGTACCTGAGTATTACAGACCACTTGATGATGTTTAGGATTAAAGTAGCATAACATGTATTGGATACCTCCTGCACCACAAGACTTTCACAAATGAACATTCATTTCCTGTTCCTGGTCCAGGCCTGTACATTTGTTTGGGACAAAGACTCTTGTTTGACTTTTCTGTGTGGCCAGTGAGTATAGATGAGATTTGCAGAGGGAGGCAACATAAGGATAATATGGCATAGCCTGTAGAAATAATGTCTATGATCCAAAATTCTGAAAAAGTTTTCCTCCAGGCTGGAAAAGAAATTGTGACTGCCCAACACTCGAAGATGGTCCACTGGTTCCTTCCTCATGACGCTGTCTGTCTGGCATCCTTTGGCAAAGTATGTTGAAACCTTCCTTTGCTGTAGGAAGGGACCTGTCCATTGGAATGGTCCTTGGAGTAGAACATCTTCACTTTGTCAGCAGCCATCCCCATGGTTCGTACTGAATGGGTGTGCTTCCATCCCTTACAGAATGCAGCACACATTCTAAGATTCACATTCCTTCCTGTCTTTGATGTGTACAGATGATGGGCGTCCATAACACTCTCTGATGCAGGAGCTCCATGTTTATAAAATGCCATATCTGAAACTAGTGTGATGGTCTGTATAACAGTGAAAAGCCCTGCACTGTGCTCCCAAACCTCAAAATGGCAAAAGGTATGAAAATCCTTCACCAGTAATTGGGAAATATGAACTACATATTCAATACACATATAGCCAAGGAGAGACAAGAACAAGCTTCCTTCAAAACTGATTCCACCATGCAATCCATCTGGTTAGAAACAGCAACTTCCTCTGCGGAACACTGTCCTCCATGATAAATTTTCAACTGTAAAGTCCTGATGAAAGGACTGCAGGAGCTCCAATGCACTCTTAAAGAAGGTGTTCAGCCTCTCCAGAAACCTTGGGAGAAAAGCAAGTTCTGGATCACTTCATTCATCACTTCTTTAGTCGAAGAAGGCAAACTATGTGTATCTGCTCTCATGAAGTATGGTATGCCAGGAACCCAATTATGACCGCTCTGATAGGTAGGATGCGCACAATAGGTTAGCGAGAGCTTCCTTATGCCACAGCCACCATAAACCTATAAACCCTACAATATGTCAAGTTTGGCTACCTTATGTCAGTGCTACCATCTGCCCTAAAAGTCCATATTGTGCCAAGAAGGACTGCTATATGCTAGACTTTATTCTAATCAGAGAACAATTACTTTATGGCATAGAGAGTCATGTTATGCCAAGACCACAATGCCTATATTGCCCACAGAATAGCAAGGAGACCAGTAGCATAATATGTACTAATATCCAAATCACTTACCACTGCCGTCTTTAGTTTAATTCACACCTGTTGTTTAGCCTTTCTCTCTGGCTGGCCCTTACTTCTGCCTCCTGCTTTCCATCATTTCCATTCCCAGTGCAGTAATCACATCTGTTTTCTTTCTTACCCTTTTTAGCACCAACACCTGCCTTTATGTCTACCTGGATTTTCCACCTTTCATTCTCCTTTGTATTTCATTATCTCTCCCTTGGTATTGGTATCTTTTTCTGTTACAACTACTTTCTTTTTTATGTTCATCACACTCCTTCTCTCCTTTGCCCTTTTTTTACCCATTTTTGTGTTCTTCCACTTTTCATTTATTTTTTGTTTTATTTTTCTATTTAAATCTTCATTTCCTCCTTCTTCCCAATCTGTTAATTTATAGTGTTGTGTTTACTATTTTCTCATGTTTTTCTTTTTTCCTTTTTCTAACATTCCTTCTCCTATTTTATTGTTATTTTTTTCTTACTTTAATTGCGTTTGACAACATTTCTTTTTGTTTTCTGTTTCAGTTCTTGAACCTCAACTTTTCGTCCAACTTCCTCTTACCTTCTTGCTCTTTTTCAGACTTTCATCTTCATCTTCCTTTCCATCCATCTTCCCATGTTGTATGTATTTGCTTCCTTTTCTGTTTCTCTCTTTCCTTTTCACGTTCCTTCTACTTAGTAATTTTTGTTCTAACTTCCTTTAAGTCTTTACGTTCTCTTCATATTTACTTCCTTTTTATTGCATCTTTTTTCCATTTTGCATCTGCCCTCATAGTTTTAATCTTTCTCTATTCTTAACATGTTTATTTCCTAACGTGTTACTTATTTATTTGATCTTTAACTGCTTCACCCCTTTTCATTTATATTTGCCGTTCATCTTTTTCTCATATTTTCTTTCTCTCTTTCATTATGTCTTTTCTTCCTTTGTTTTTTTAATTTCACCATTCCTGCTTTATTCCTCCCTTTCATCATCTTAAATTACATCATCTATTCCTTTTTTTGATGCCTTCTTTCTTTTACCTTTTCTTACTTTACTCATTTTTCTCATTCTACTTCCTTCCTTTCATCATCTTTACTCTGTTGAACCATTTATATTTTTCTTTCCTCCCTACTCCTTTCATCCCATATTTGAAACCATCAATTATTTGTCTGCAGGAGACTCGTTCACGGCTAAACTAATGTCACACTTGTATTTTGCAGAAGAGGTTCCCAGACAGCCAGTCTCCAAAGGCGCCACACTAAAGGAGGTTTTGCTATTTTGTTTTCCATACATTTTTATTGGGAGTTTGAGATTCTTACTCTGTCATAGAAAAATAAAATATTCAACGCATTTGTATTGAATTCCCAAAGAGAGATAACCTTCCTTATTCTCTCCTGGCCCGTTTTCTGCCTCACCGGTTGCTGCTACTGATGCCACCCGAATCAGCCCCTGGGAGGGCTGCACCATCAACACTGCACCTGTAACTGTGCCGCAAACAGGGGGGCAAGAACTACATTGCCCAGTGTGCCCTACTGACCTTCAGGCGCCCAGCAGCACGTGATCGCCAGAGCGCCAGGAGGCGCTTTAAAACCACGAGAGCGCTCCCGCAGCGCAGGTTCCTTATTCTCTCCTGGCCCGTAAGACGCATTACGCGGCAACGCGATACGTCGCGCTTTCGCGACGCGCCGCGGATCGCTTCCGGGGAGCTGCGTTTCGCGCCTCGGTCCGCGCCCCGGGGCACTTCCGGGTGCGCTAACGCGGTACATCATAAGATGCATTACGCTGCAACGCGATACGTCGCGCTTTCGCGACGCGTCACGATGTTGATTTCTAAAGCGGCAGTTGCGGAAACGGAACGTTTACCGGTTCGCGGACCGGGTCGCGGCATCAATTTGAGCTAACGGAAAGCTTTCCGGTTCGCGGACCGGGAGCGAAACAAAAAAAATATTTAAAAAAAAAATTATTAATAAACATATAAAATATATTTTTGGATTTAAAGAAGAATACATTTTACAGCTATAGATATTAGCTTTTAAAAAACCAATGAAATTCACTGAAAAAACCATAGGTTATAGACCATATATAGTTAGGAATTAGCATTTACAAAACCTTGAAAATTCACTGAAAAAACCATAGGTTATACACCATATATAGTTAGGAATTAGCATTTAAAAAACCTTATTTTACTCACACAAAACCATTGAAATTCCATATATAGTTAGTTGTACTAACTATATATCGCGCACCCGCAATCCACTGCTGATCATGTCACATATTAGATCATTCATGACATGGTCAGTGACATCACTGATGACATCACTGATGACATCTCAAATGACATCACTGATGACATCACTGATGACATCTCAAATGACATCACTGATGACATCTCAAATGACATCACTGATAACATCTCAAATGACATCACTGATGACATCTCATTTGACATTACTGATCACATCACTGATGACATCATTCATGTGATAATACAATTAACCTCTTCAGACTCTAATATAACCTTAGATACACTCAGTGTAAACAGACACTCACAGACTGTCACTCATCCATGGAGTTACTCACACACCTAGTCAGTCATGCAAAAATCAATCATACCTCCATTTTCTCAACTATACAGTTATACACACCTTACTTATTCAAACATATACTAAAACATATTTACTCTCTTATACAATCCCTGATACAAGTTCACAATGATCCATACAGCCACTCACACATTCACTGGCTCTTATGCACAGTTATTTATATATGTCAACTCTCACATGTACTGTGTTTTACATATGTACTTACTTTGACATGTAACACTGAGATATCCATTCACTCACCAATACACTCATGCACACAGTCAACCGCCCATACAGCTGTTTCCACATGCACTTTTGAACCCATACATCTAGTGAATCAACTGCTCACACATCTATGCACAGAGTCATACACCTCCCAGCCACCCACACACACACTCAGTCGCCCATACAAATACTTGGGCAACCAATCAATAACCCATATAGTTACTCATATAGCTACTGATCAACACATGCAGCAGTTTACAGAACAACAGACATAATGATGCACAAATTAAGACAGTTTAGTCACTAACCCATGCACTCAGTGAGACACATTTAATCACTCACTCATACAGTCAGTCATGCACCTACTAAATCCTTCATCCAGACACTTATACATCCACTCAAGACATATTTTAACTTTACAGAAAAATACAGTCACTGGATGTTGTCATCAGTGATGTCATCAGTGATGTCATTTGAGATGTCATCAGTGATGTCATCAGTGATGTCATTTGAGATGTCATCAGTGATGTCATCAGTGATGTCACTGACCATGTCATGAATGATGTAATATGTGACATGATCAGCAGTGGATTGCGGGTGCGCGATATATAGTTAGTACAACTAACTATATATGGAATTTCAATGGTTTTGTGTGAGTAAAATAAGGTTTTTTAAATGCTAATTCCTAACTATATATGGTGTATAACCTATGGTTTTTTCAGTGAATTTTCAAGGTTTTGTAAATGCTAATTCCTAACTATATATGGTCTATAACCTATGGTTTTTTCAGTGAATATATATATATATAAAACTCATGTATCATCTCCCATGCATTCCTTTTGATCAGGAACAGATGATGCGGACCCAGGGTTTGGTGCAAATCATTTAATTGGTGCCCTGCACCACCGCCATGACGCATTTCTGCCCTTGTGGGGCCTTGATCAAATATATATGTATAGATATATATATGGAGTATACGTGTAGGTGTTTGCTACTTTGAAATATAGACAAGTGGATAATTATCTTTGGAGGCTGGAGTGCAGCATTTTTTTATATCGAGTTGTGGAAGCGGATGTGCGATATATATGGCATGCCATTCACTGTATTGGCGCCCTTGCTGGCACCAGCGCGTTGTCGAGGGGCAGATGTAAGCAGCGCACAAAATGGAGGCAATATACCCTTAAGAGGAGTGAAGGGGACGTGTCTTCACCATGAGGGAGTGATGACGTGAACATCCTAAAGGACCCCAGGTGGAACTGCCTTATTTTGAAACTGGCACTGAGGAAAGCGGAAACGCTGAAACGCGTCTGCCGATAGTTTCACACATTAAGGACATTGCGCTATGTATTGGTGAAGATTAAAGCACTGCGGATTTACCTTGGCTGTCAGACCCTTTTATTTATTTATTTATTTATTTAAGAGGTTTTATATAGCGCTAGCCAGACCCGAAGGTATCAGAGCGCTTTACAGCGAGTAGAAAAAACACATAAAAGAGGAACAAGAAAGCGTAAGTGCTCAAAAGTTCCAGTGTGCTGTGCGTCCCTCGGAGCACATTGAGGTAGAGTGGTTCCGATGTAGTTTCGATCCGAGGGTAAAGTCCTGAGCTCCGTTTCCCTCCGTGAGTGGAGGAGAGTAGGGGGTTAAGGGGCGTGGATGAGGATGGGAATGTTGGAGCAATTGTCTGTTGGCAGCAAGGTGTCAGCTTGTGCACTTCGGATTTCAGTTTGGGAAGGTACGGTTGAGGTATAAGTCTTTTAGGAGTCTTTTGAATTTTATGAAGGAGGGAGTAGTCCTGATGTCAACCGGGATGGAGTTCCATATTTTGGGTGCGTTTCCTGCGAAAGAACGAGCTGCAGTTTTTTGCTTGCGTGTTTTCAGAGGGATTAGTAGGAGGGTGTTGGAACTCCTAAGGTTTCTTGACTGGCCGGCTTTCTTGAGCTTGGAGGCCAGGTATTCTGGTTTCCCTGTGTGTAAGGCTTTGTGAGTAAGGCAGGCGGTTCTGAAGTTGGCACGCAATTCCACTGGGAGCCATTTTAGTTCTCTGAGTGCGGGAGATAAGTGGTCGTACTTTTTTACTCCGGTGACCATTCTGGCAGCCGCGTTGAGAGTTGTTTTGAGTGGGGCTAGGCGGGAGAGAGCTGTACCGGAGAGAACTGCATTCCCATAGTCCAGTCTAGATAACACCAGTGATTGGGTGGCTTGCTTGAGGTCCGTGGGTGGGATGAAAGGTTTGATTTTGTTGAGGAACTTCAAATTAAGGAAGGCACTCTTGGCAGAGGTCATGATGTGATTTGTCATGGTTAGTTTTTGGTCGAGGGTGATTCCTAGAGATTTTACTGAGTTAGCCAGGGTGAGATTGCCATTGAGAGCATCTATAGCTTTCAGCCACTCTCTGATTTGCGGGTTTTCATCTTTGTTGGAGATAAGGAGGATTTCGGTTTTTTCATGATTAAGTTTAAGGTGGTTTGTGGCAAGCCATTGTTGAACTTCTTTGAGAGTGTTGTTGAGTCTTAGGATGTCATTAATGGAGGAGGTTTCCAGGTAGATCTGGGTGTCGTCAGCATATAGGTGGAAGGGTATGTTGGCTCTTTGTAGGATGGTTGTGAGGGGTTCCATGTATATGTTGAACAGTTGAGGAGAGAGTACTGAGCCTTGGGGGACGCCTCTGTTGACGGGGAGTGGGTCGGACGTAAAGGATTTGATTTTTATCCTTTGGGAGCGACCATGAAAGAAGGAAGAGAACCATTGAAGGACCACCTCGTCTGCACCTACTCGGTCTTTGAGAGCCTTGATGAGAAGATTGTGATCCACAGTGTCGAAGGCTGCCGAGAGGTCTAGGAGAATGAGTAGGCAACATTGGTCAGAGTCAAGGGATTTGAGGATGTCATCCACGATGTTAAGGATCGCAGTTTCAGTGCTACATCCTTTTCTGAAGCCTGATTGGTGTTGGTCTAGCAGGTTGATATTGTCCAGGTGCCGATTCAGTTGCTGGAGAACGCATTTTTCGAGGAGTTTGGCTAGGAAGGGGAGATTGGAAACCGGTCTGAAGTTGTTCAGGTCGTTGGGGTCTAGGCCAGGCTTTTTGAGTAAAGGTGTGACTTGTCCGACTTTGAGACAATCTGGTATGATGCCAGTTTTTAAGGAACTGTTTATGATTTCGCACCATCGTGGTGCGAGGGAGAGTTTCAGCTTTTTGGTCAGTTGAGAGGGTACAGGGTCGAGGATGTGTGAAGAGGGTTTGGAGGAGGAGATTAGATTGAGAATCTCAGCTACAGGTACGAGGTCGAAGGTTCTCCAGGTTTTAGTGGGACGCAAGCTAGAGGTGGTTTCAATTGCTGGGGCTGAGTTTTTAGAGGCGTGATTGAGGATGGTGCCGAGTGATTGCTCGATCTTGTTGATTTTTTCGTTGAAGAAGGTTGCGAAGTTGTCGCATAGAACTTTGGAGGCCTGCACTGGGGTTGAAGAGGGTTTGGAGGTTTGCTGCTTGATGATGTTAAAGAGTTCTTTTGGCCTGTTTTTCGCATTGTCGAGGGCGGTGCAGAAGAAACTGGTTTTTTCCTTAATGATATGTTTTTTGTACACTCTTCTTGCAGTTTTGAGTTTTTCGCAGAGGTTAGCAGAGGGATCCTTTCTCCATAGACGTTCTGTGGATCTAAGCTGCCTCCTTTCGTCGTTAATGTCCTTGTTGAACCAGGATCTGGAGGGGATGTTCCTGGATTTTTTCAGTTTCAGGGGGGCAAGTTGGTCTAGGATAGAGGACATGGTTGTGTTGTAGTGGGATGTGAGGTCTGTTGTGGAGAGACCAACCTGGGGGGTGGGGAGGAGAGTGGTTATTTTTTCTTCCAGGTCATCCATGTTGATCTGTGTTAGGTTTCTTGTCCATGTGGGAGGGTCTTGGATGGGAGGTTGGCGCATGATCGGTTGGGAGATGCGGAATAAGATTAAGTGGTGGTCTGACCAGTCGACAGGTAGGATGCGGTATAATGTGATTACGTTATGTTGGGCGATGATGGCATCCAGAATTGCACCTTTGTTGTGGGTTTCTTCTGAGCAGTACTGGGTGAGGTCGTTGCTCTGTAATAGTTCGTTCAGGTTTTGTATTGGTGCGCTGTTTAAATCATTCCAGTGCATGTTGAGGTCTCCGAGAATTAGGTTGTTGCTGTCTCGTAGAGAGCAGTGGGCGACCAGGTCTGAGAAGTGTTCCATGAACGAGGGGGTGTTGCCAGGAGGGTGGTATAGGAGATGACAGAGTAGTGAATTATTGTTACTGGTGATAATGTTGGTGGCTAGGCATTCGAAGGAGTTGTACTTGAACGTGTCAATTTCCGTCACAGATAGGTTGTTGTTGTGAATGATTGCTAGTCCCCCACCTTTCTGGTCTGGCCTATCTTTGTTGATTATAGAGAAGCCCGGGGGTACAAGCATATCCATGATTGGAGGAGAGGTGTCGTTCAGCCAAGTCTCTGTGATGAAGGCTATATCAATGCCATGTTTGAGGATGGATTCCGCTAACTCCGTGGCATGTTTAGTAGCTGACCTGCAGTTAATGAGCATGCAGTTGGTCAGGGGTGACTCTTCTTTTGGTTCATTCATGAGGGGGATAGTTGGGATGTTGATGAGGGAGGGTGGGGGTCTAGGGGGTTTCCGGATGGGGTGATCACTTCTGAGTCCAGTGATTACTTGGATCGAGGACTGGGGGGGGTGCGAAGATGGGGTGGTGTACGAGGAGGCCAGCTCGGTCGCTTCGACAGGCGACATGGCTTCCATAGTTCTATTGGGTCTTGTAGTTCGGTTCGAGAGGGGGGGTGAGGTACAGCTGGGCCGCGGAACCTTCGGAGTGGTTTGGTGAGAGAGGTTGGGGGTGATAGGGGTCAAGTGGGGGTTTAAGGACGGCATATGACATGTGGCGAGGTTGCTTAGGATGACTTTCAGGTCCTGTATTATAGTAGCCACTTGGCTTTCAATCAGGGAAAGTCGGCGCCCTGTCTCTTCTTGGGGAGGAGTGGGGGGGATTTTGGTGAGGTCTTCACGGAGGGGCGAAGATCTGAGAGTGTTTGGCTTACTTTTGGTGGTTGTTGTGTTGTCGGTCGGGGTTGTGGTATTGGAGGGAGGGTGGGTGGGGTCATGATGTGGTGGTTGCTTTCTTATAAGGGTGGGGGGGTGCTTGGGAGACTTAGCTTGGGTGTTGTGGTCGCCCGGTAATGCTCGAAGTCGAGACGGAGCGTGAGTGTTGGTGGGGGCGGGTGGGGGTATGGCGTGGATGTTCTGGTGGGGGGACTGGTTGTCGAGGAAGGGGGGGACCGATGGGAGGGGAGGCTGCGTGCCGGTGAGGGTAGTCCTCAGAGAGGGAAAGAGGAGATCGAATGACTCCAGGTTGATATTGTTGGCTTGAATCAAGACTGTGCCATTGGAGTAAATGGTCACAAAGGTGTTCCCACAGCGCGCCTTCCGGTTAGGGGTGGAGAAAGATAGTTTGCAGCTATGGGGAGTACTGATGGTTTTGGAGATGTGGAGTTGTGCTCTCAGGATGGAATTCCACCTGTCGGGGCTTTCCGTGTGAAAGATGAGGTCCATTTTTACTTGGCCTTTGGTGGAACAATGGTAAAGGTCAGCAAAGAGTGATTCGGGGAATTGCCTGATCAGTTTGTGTTTGAGGTTTTTTTTCACTTTGGGAGAGAGGTTGGGGGGGAGACTGATCAGGAAGGAGTTCGGGCCGTACGGTTTAACGTAGGGTGAGGTGAGGGGGTTGGGGGAGAATGACATGGTGAAAGGTGGGTCGTTTAAGACGTCGGTTGGGCTGATTATTGTCGGGGTCTTTGCGGACTAGGTGCGTTATGGTAGTACCTGGGACAAGTGGTTGTAGTGGGGGACGGGACTACTAGCGAGGTCGGACCGCTTCTGTAAGGGTTGTGTTGGGTGGATGCCCAATATGAGGCCTGAGGGGGTAGGGAGAGAGGGAATGGAGAGGCATAGGATGATCTGGTTTCTGACGTTGGAGTCTGAAATTAAGGGCACCATCAGCCTTTGATAGGTGAGTGGAAGAGAACTGAGCTGCAGTGGGGGGATGCAGCGGCTGCTTTAATATCAATGCTGGCACTAGTGTTAGATGATTATGCGTCTGGCCGCAGTTAGGGGTTGGTCGGTGGCATGTCTGAGGGGTTTACATGGACGGTGGGAGGTGCGATGTCTGAGTGGAAAGAAGTATCAGACAGGGGGGGGCAATTTTGGGAGAAAGCGTAACTCTGGAGCGGCTTGCACTCCAGTTTTCTAGTAGCTATTCCAAATTGTTGGCCACTAGGAGGGGAATGATTTGTGTCTGGGGCTGTCTGGATACTCAGAGGCTGAGAGGTTACCTTAGGGAGTGAGCCTTTCGAATCCTTGGTTTCCTTGTTCATGAACTCAGAGGCTGTGTCTGCGGAGTGGCCAATTTTAAGGGGAAGCAGTGCAGAGCTCTGAGGTGACTCCCATCCAAATGGCAGCGGTCACCGTCATGCCAGCTTATGGGTTCTGGCCTGAAGCAGGATGTTCTTGAGTTAGATTGCAGGCTGTTCACCGTGGGGGTATCTTCCCCTCAGGAACTCGGGTGCTGTGTCGGCAAGGCGGCCATTTTAGGGGCAGGCAGTGAATAACTCAGTGGTGTCTCTTATTCCGCTGCATGCGGACCCCTTAATGTCAGCGATTGTGTCCTGGTGGGTTGGGGCTCTTACTGGCCTGCAGCAGGATGCCTTTGCGCTCTCTGGAGAACGTTTGTAGAGAGTTATCTCCAGCTCTGTCCTGAGTGTGTGACCATTTCAGGGTCAGGCACTACGTGGCTTCGGTCCAAGCGGGGCAGCCATTTCAAGGGCAGGCAGAGCTGAGCTCTGCAGTGGCTCCGATAGAGCTGCCTGCGGTGTCCATTATGGCAGAATGAATATTAGGAGGGGTCGAGGCCTTCTCTGGAGCATTGCAGGGAGATCCTGAGGATGTCTGGAGGCCGTTAACAGCAGCTTCCCATTAGCGATGTCTCGAAAGGTCGGCCATTTTGGGGTCAGGCACTACGGAGCTTTCGTGAGGGCTCCCGCTCCGTTTTTGGGTGGCAGACTTTGCAATGATCTGGTGCAGTGAGCGGTCCGAGTCTGGGGCTAGGCTGTACCTGCTTGATGGTCCCCAATTGCATCCCTCGGGTTCCTTGAGGGTTTGGGCGCTGCTTGCGCCTGTCGGCACGTAATGGAGATGAGTGCAGTCTTTGCAGTCCGGTCGAGAGGGGCCGGTTTCTGGAGTTTAGTGAAGCCTGTGAATAGGCTGCGATCCCTCAGCGTGGTCCAAGATGGGTGACCTGGGATTGCTTGAGGTCTGCAGGCCGCCGAACATCCCTGGGGCGTCAGTTTCAAACTGAGGGTGACGCGGCGCCGATCCTCGTATCTTCTTCGTTTGGAGGCGAAGAGAGGTCAATACCCTTTTCCAAGAAGGAATTGGTATTGGTCCGATGTAAATAACGGTAAGCTAACACCATTCTTCTGACACCCCCTACCGGTCTGGCGCCCCGCGTTGGATCAGCAAAGTTTGGGTGGAGCATGAAAGTGCAAAACGTGGAGCCCCCCTAGCTGCCAAACACCACAGTGTGAAAAATACTGCCTGCGATGGGGAGGGAGTGTTTGGTATCTCCCACTAACTCACCGTGCGGATTTCATCAACTAAAACCTGCTTTTGTGTTCAATGTGCTGTGAGCCGTCTTAACCTGTTTTGGGACACCACTGTGTGTCAGGCATGCCTTTCACTGTATTGGCGCCCTTGCTGGCACCAGCACGTTGTCGAGGGGCAGATGTAAGCAGCGCACGAAATGGAGGCAATATACCCTTAAGAGGAGTGAAGGGGCCGTGTCTTCACCATGAGGGAGTGATGACGTGACCATCCTAAAGGACCCCAGGTGGAACTGCCTTGTTTTGAAACTGGCACTGAGGAAAGCGGAAACGCTGAAACGCGTCTGCCGATAGTTTCACACATTAAGGACATTGCGCTATGTATTGGTGAAGATTAAAGCAGTGCGGATTTACCTTGGCTGTGTCAGACCCTTTTCTAAGACGGAAGCTGTATTGGTCCGATGTAAAGAACGGTAAGCTGACGCCGTTCTACTGACACCCCCTCCCGGTTGGATCAGCAAAGTTTGGGTGGAGCATGAAAGTGCAAATCAACGTGGAGCCCCCCCTAGGTGCCAAACACCACAGTGTGAAAAACACTGCCTGAGAAGGGGAGGGAGTGTTAGGTATCTCCCACTAACTCACCGTGCGGATTCCATCAACTAAAACCTGCTTTTGTGTTCAATGTGCTGTGAGCCGGCTTAACCTGTTTGGGGACACCACTGTGTGTCAGGCATGCCTTTCACTGTATTGGCGCCCTTGCTGGCACCAGCACGTTGTCGAGGGGCAGATGTAAGCAGCGCACGAAATGGAGGCAATATACCCTTAAGAGGAGTGAAGTGGCCGTGTCTTCACCATGAGGGAGTGATGACGTGAACATCCTAAAGGACCCCAGGTGGAACTGCCTTATTTTGAAACTAAGCGAAAGAAAAGGGGATGATGGACGGAGCGTTTGAGCAAATCAAACACTCACCCCCAGTCAACTGATCTGGTTTTAATCCATCACCATTCTTTAGCTCACTCAGCCACCCCAGTTCAGTTATGCCCATATGCAAATCAGTCTGACCCTGTGATGAAGCAAAGCTTTGCATATTTTGCGGCTTGCCGAAATCAAGAACCTCATTTATGTGTAATAAGGTAACCCGTGTATGTTTTACTAACGTTTATATTTAGCTTAGGTAAAGTTCCCGAAGCTTGCCTATGTGTATTTCTAATGAATTAATCCGTGTCCTTTTAAAAATGGCCGTCGCTTGTATTTTAGTTACTGCGCATGCGTCAGCCACACTCACGTGTCCTGACGCGTCTGCAGAAGTGGAGGGAAAGTTATGCGCATGCGTAATTCATAGCTGTGCTTATCATGTGGTACAGCTCGTGCCACTGCTCTTGTGTCCGTGTCAATGTAGCTAACATTTAATGCAATTAAGTTTATTTCTGGATGATGAGTTAAAAGTACAAACCCTGTGATGTGTTTTCATAATGACATTATTATGTATTAATTTGTTTTCGCTTACTTTTCATGTACCGCGGGAAATGGGGGTCTGAGTGAGAGGAGAGCCATATTGGAGGTCCCTTCTGCGCCTGTGCGACATTCGGCAGCACAAGGGACCTTGGCTGATGGAACATAGCCAGCTGGCAGTGATGGGCGAGATGCTCCTGAGAAAGTCACCTCTGCCCTGCGAGAACAGCGAATGTAGCTCCTTATGTGATACATTGTTATATTGCGCTACTGTTAGCTCATGGGAACCCCAAATCTGCTAGGCGGTACCCAAATATGTTAATGAAGGCTTCAATTCGCGTATTGTGATTGGTGTGTTACCCAAACCCTACCTTAGGACCAATTGAAATTGAGGGATTCTGACACTTTGCAACATTGGGGGGTGGTACACTGTCCCCAAACTGTATATCTACCCTGGGTTCACCTAGTGAACCGTCCGACTTGTCTGGTTTAGCTGACCTGTCACTGACCCAACGCACTCAATAGGTGACTGAAGATACAGAGCGCTGCGGAGCACTCTGTCCGAATTTGACCATAGGCTAAGGTTCTACTGAACCTTAAAGTGCTGGCAAAGCACTTAGCTGGGAGTTCGCTGACCCAATCGGGGTCTTGATCGATAGCTGCAGAGCGGGTGGAGCGCAGGCGTTGCTTCCGAACTGTGGGTTCCGGTCCTGTCCTGAAGAGGGTCCTGTCCTGAAGAGGGTCCTGTCCTGAGGGTTTGCTGTCCTGTCCTGAGGGTCCTGTCCTGATTCCTATTCCGAGGGTATCCTGTCCTGTCCTGGGTGTCCATTCTGCACCTGCTGTCCTTTGAGGGGTATCCTTCCTTGAGGGTTTCCTGTCCTTAACTGACCCGTGGCCAGGGTTTGGTTCCCACACCTTTTCTAGGTAAATATTACTCTGAACCTCTTAAAATTCTTGCACCTTCTGAATTTCTAACTTTTGCTTAAATAAAGTTCAACATTGCATATGTTATATTTCCATGCCTTTCCGCAACTATTGAACAGTCATTTATAATTTTGCGAAGTTATTCCTATGTCTTCTCATTTGTTAGAAATCATATTTTGCATAGCAGTGTGTCATTTTCTGATATGGTCTAGAACTTCGTTGCCTAGGTTGTTCAAAGGCCCTTTCACCTTAAGTGAAGCGTGTTATTCATTATAAGTTCTTCTATAGTCACACTCACTTAGTCTATCCCTGTCTAGATAATACTGACTTATATAGTATTTTCTCGTTACATTTTATTTTGTACCTTGATGATTACTCTGTCATTATTTCTTTCTGCCTATGTGATTTACGTTATCTTGGTTATTGATTGCCTTATTTTACTGTACCTCATGCAAGAAAATATTGAACTTTAGATAAACATTTTAAAACTTCCAGTTGTCCGTGGTCATTTAAACAGTATTTGAAGGTTATTGGTTGGGTTTGTATTTTGCTGCCTTTCCTTTACAGCTAGCTCCCTGATTCATTGTGGTCATTAGGCACCCGCATCGGTGGATGGTAAGTCGGGTGCACCGAAATTTGGTAGCAGGGAACACACATACACCAACTTGATAGAGCTCGTGAAGTCACCTGATCGACGTATATGGTGGTTTGGAAAGTATATGGGCCCTGAAGCCGGAAACGGCTAAAACTGTTGGCCGGGTGGCCTCGCGCGCTCTATCAGTTTTCTGGTAGCTAGAGGATGGTTAGGGACTAGCTAAAGGTTAGGCAGGATTAGTTGGACTAGTTAAGTCGGAAGCTGCTATTATATTAATGCTGCTATAAGAGCGGCTGTTCTGAGGGAACTGATCACTCTCTTGTGAATACGCTGCTAAAATTCATGAATTGCTGTATTGTTATTTTTCTTGTTCTTATATTATTATATGTACTAATCCATGCAATTGTCAATCGTTTAGTTAAGTGTTGTCCGAACTCCCCGGGGAATTGAAAGGGCAAGTGGTGAATAGAATCCATTGTCCTGAGGTCACAGGTTCGAGGAAAGTTAGGTGCAGGTTAGGATAACCGGGAAGCACTAACTAGGGTTTTCTGAATACATGTGTGAATAAATGACAGTAACGGGGTTCATTGGCAAAATTCCCATAGTGGCGTAACCTAGTAAGGGTCACATCGGAAGAGTAGCAGGTTCCTCGGAGCTAGCGTGAAAGCAGAGGGGTCCGCTGAGAAACCTTAAACTCGGAATATATCCCGGAAAGAAGTGGATGAGTTTAGGGGAATAACAGGTTCACCGATGCTAGAGTGAAGGGTAGGCGGAAGAGATCTGCCCGCAGCGAGTGAAAAGTAAATGGAAGTAGTTTACTTGCTGTAAAAGAATTCTTTCTCTGTCTAGACACTTGAGCACTGTGGCGAATGTGTATTTGTTGTAAAATAACCAAGCACTGAGCACTTTAAAAGTAAGAAAGTTTCCGTTACCTTGTGAAGGGAGGGAGTCAGTCGCGAAGCGCCTCTGACGTCACTCTGTGCCGCGCTGGGATTGGTAGACGCAGCGGGCGGGTAGCGGAGCTGAAATTGTAAAGGAGGGGTGAGCGCCGGAGCGTGGGAACTATCTCACGAAGGGGCCGCGCACCCATTGGCGGAGCTTATTTTGTGTCGCGCACCCATTGGTTGCACGAATTTTCTGAAGCGCATTCTGATTGGAGGTAGTTTGTAAACAAAGTTAGCGCAGAAGTCGTATGTGGCACTCGCGGACTACAGAGACTCGACCTGATCCAAGGCATCTAGGGTTTGAAAGGGATCAGTGGAAGGCTAACAGATACGATATTATGTACGGAACCAAGAGAAAAATGTCCCTTGTAAATAAGGTGAAAAATTATTTTAAAACGGACAAACCGATTAAATCTAGGGAAGGTGTTCTTGTCCCAGCACCCAATACTCCCGCCTCATTCATGATGTTTGACCGAGGGTACAATACCTGTGTGTGGCTGGAGAATTGGGTGAAGTACACAAAAGATGACGGAGTATTGGCTTTTCCGTTAGATGGTACTTTCAATGGTAGAATCTTATTTAATTTAAGAACCCGAATGAATGAACTGCATCCCAGACCGAGACTAACGCAGTATGAGGCATTAGAGGAATGGGAGATTGAGGCTTTTGAAAGAGAAAGACCCCGAATGGACAAGGGTTTGACCAAGTGGTACCCCAGGCAGAAACAGGAGTCCAGGGATAAAAGGATGAAACAGTGGAGACAGAGCATGATTGTTGAAGGTCTGTTTCCCATGATGCCGGCATGTCATAACATTGGAGCGGGTGAGAAAAGTACTGAAAAATGTAAGCATTGGGGGGCCCTGGGGGATTCAGATGATGAATTAATAGATGACATCTGTACCAGAAGTCCGCCACCTTACAATGAGGGAACCCGACCTTCCAGTGTAGGAGATGTTCCCCGACGCCACTTCCTAAAGGAAGAAGACAGGTCCCTGGGACTGGGAGGGGGTGGTCAAGTATTACCCTATCCTGAGAAACCCGAACTGGTGGAAACAAGGGATATATATCCCAAAGTGCCCGCAAGTCAGGAAGAAAAATATCCACGTACGAAAACTTTTTTCCCCAGACCCTTGTATGAAAGCGAAGAGAAACCCTCGAATTCGGGACTGCCGTTTGTTCAACCTCCATATGGGGAAGAGCGCAGGTCCTTTAATACTGGAACTTTATTCCCGAAACCAAATTATGGGGGAGGACCAAGTGAAACGCATCCTACTGCCCCGAGTTTTACTCCTCCATTGACCCCACAGATATTACATGACACAACTCTAAGAAGGGTACTAGTGGAAAAGGAGCAAGAGGCTCTAGCTAGACAAAGAACAGAAATAATTCAGAAAATTTCTCAGATAAATACCAGTCCTGAGGCATTGACTATTCCAGTAACTATTGGACCGGTGGTCCCGTTATACGGAAATGGTCAGGGAAATCCGATTACTCCAGTCATGACCCCAGTCATAGCAACCCCGAGACAGGAACCAATCATCATAGATGATCAGTCCAGTGAGTGCGAGTCTGAAGTTGCATTCTTAGAATTGCCAAACAAACAGACTGGAAAAGGAATACAGCAGAGGTATAACCCTTTTAATACAAAGGAAATTAAATTAGAGACAGCAACAGGTACTAGGAATGTCTCTCTGGTAACTCCGGATGAAATTGAGAGTTGGAGTCGTGAATTAGAAAAGCAGACTCCGCAAACAAAGCCTTTAGACCTCTACAAGCTGAGGGTTGAAATAGAAGAATTAATGGCAGGAAATGTGGGGTTGGATCGATTGAATACCTACTCTGAGGAAGAATTGTCGTTCATATGTAAAAGCTTTACAAGGAACACCAGAGTGCTCCATGAAAAACTGACCGAAACAGCAGTTAGTATGGGGGTAGATATCTCAAAATCCAAGCCCTTACAGAAACCGTACAGAGCAGACTTCTCAGACAAAGATATAGAACACCTGAATGTGGCAGGGAAGAAGTTGCAGATTAAAGAATTAATGGGGGTACTGCAGAAATGGGGAGATGTGGAAAAATGGAGAAGCAGGTGGGCAAAAAAGAGGGAAGAGGTTCGCTCCCGACAAGTGACTCCCGAGTTTGCTTTAAGAGAGGTAGAAAAACCTGAGCAGTTATGCCCCATGCGCGAAGTTCCAGGGGGGAAATATGTGCATGTCCCCTGGTCTAGGCAGGATATTGTGTCCTTCACGAACGATTTTCCAAAGTTACGAGAGAAACCAGTTGACTGGTACCGGCAGGTGGAGAGGTTCGTGAAGGTACAAAAATGTCTGTGGAAAGACCTGGATGGGTTTTTCGACATTGTGGTTCCAGTAGATTTATGGACCCAGTGTAAAATAAACATAGATTGGCCCAGTGAAGAGTATCCCAGAAACAAGGAAACAGGGGAGCCATCAAAGGAAGTCATGCGAAAATATGAGCAGGTAATTCAGCACTTGAAAGAAAAGGTGCCCGCTAAGGAAACTGATTGGACAAAAATAGATAGAACAACACAGGAAAGGGACGAGACAGTGCACTCTTTTTATGAGAGGTTATTGCAGGTATTTAAAACATACAGTGGTATTGATAACATCGACCTGAAGGATATGACGCACTTTATTTACAGGTTTGTAAATGGTTTAAGACCTGAAATTTGTCAGTGGATAAAAGACAATAAAATCTGTTGGCATACTAAGAAAATGGATGAGGTCCTGCGGTACGCTAAGTACTGCGAGGACGAGATGGCAGAAAAGAAAAAGGCCCTTAAGGAGAAGGTTATGTGGGCTCAGGTGAAGCTCGCAGAACAACAGGAAAAACAATTGAGTAACATGGTTAAAAATGCTGAGAACAAAAGTCCTGGGGGAGGGGGTGGAGGAAAGCCCCGGCCCAAATTTAGCAGGGAAGAGGCTATGAAAAAATTTCCCTGCCATCAGTGCGGCGAAATTGGACACTGGCGAAACGAGTGTCCCCAATTAGTCGATGTTAATGAGAAAACTCCTGATTTAATTCCACAGACGCAGAAAGAAAGACCAAGAAAGACTCAACCCCAGGTAAAAACAGTTCAGGTGCCTCGAGCACCCAAACAGGTATACAGGGGAAGACAGGCAGAAAATGAAGAGATAGAGGTTTGGGAAAGCGGGGAGAACAGAAATACAGCAACTTCGCAGTATCTGCTGAATGATACCTTCCTTTGTAATGATCAGGACTGACGGGGCCTGAGAGGGGAGGACGAGGAGTGCGTACTTGGCGCTTCCTTGCCGGTAGACCAGTCTGGACCATATATTGAAGGAAAAGTTGACGGAAATGATGTCACCTTTCTGTTGGACACTGGCGCTACCCGTTCTACTGTAAGAACAGTGGACGTTCCAAACCTACCCCTCTCGGGAGAAAATATCCAAGTAGTAGGTGTATCTAATCAATTGATTAGTACTCCTGTTACCGAACCAATGGAGATTTCAATTGGAAATTTTAAACAGATGCATAGATTTGTCGTCTGTGACACCAGTCCAGTAAATTTACTGGGACGTGATTTGCTGTGCAAAATGAACTGTACCATCTTTTGCACACCAAAAGGTGTTGAAATACAGACCCCAGATGAAGACGGCATTTATAAATTATTGTTGCTTAGACCTGACTCAGAAATTAAAAGATTGACCCTGCAGGACTTGCCCCAAGAACTACAGGAAGCCGTAAAACCAGAGGTGTGGGATTTCACTGGAAAGGATGTGGGGTTGATGAAAGATGTGGACCCCATACAAATAGCCATCAAGGACAATGCAGTATATCCTAACACTAGGCCCTACCGAATGAATGCTGAGGTGAAAGCAGGTGTCACTCTGGAAATACAAAAATTATTGGAAGGAAACATCATACAGGAAGTGATGAGCAGCCCATGCAACTCACCGATTATGGGCATCAAAAAGCCTAGTGGCAAGTATAGGGTAGTGCAGGACCTGAGAAAGGTTAACAAAATTGTAGTTCCTTGCTGCCCTATTGTCCCGAACCCTGCAGTAATTCTGTACCAAATTCCTTGGGATGCTGAGTGGTTCACTGTGATTGATTTGTGTCATGCATTCTTTTCGATACCCCTGCACCCCGACAGCAAATTTCTTTTCTCATTTGCTTTCGAGGGTCACGTGTATTGTTGGAACAGGGTCCCTCAAGGGTATACAGAGAGTCCCTCTATCTTTAATCAGATCTTGAAAAAATGTCTAGAGACTTTGATCTTACCTGGGAACTCTGTGTTAGTGCAGTACATAGACGACCTTCTAGTGGCGTCTAAAAGTCACCGGGACTGTGTGGTTGACACCATTGCCCTCCTAAATCATCTGTGTGAGAAAGGGCATAAAGTAGCCCCTGACAAACTACAGTTCTGTGCGAAATCTGTAAAATATCTGGGACACCAAATAGAAAAGGGTGTCAGAAAAGTCACATCAGAAAGAGTGAGAATAATTCAAAAAATGCAGCTGCCCCGTACTCAAAAAGATGTCAGAATGTTCCTGGGTGTATTAGGGTACTGCAGGCAGTGGATTCTGGGATTTGCAGCCTTAGCCAGGCCCTTGATAAAAATGACCACGAGAGGGATGCCAGATGTTGTACAGTGGGACGATGAAAGTCTAATGGCTTTCACAAGATTGAAGAACTGTCTGTGTACAGCCCCTGCGTTGGGAATGCCAGATTATTCCAAAGAGTTTGCCCTATTCTGTGACACTCGCGATAATTGCGCATTGTCAGTCCTGACTCAAGAACATGGCACGACCAGGAGGCCTGTGGCCTATTTCTCTGCCACACTGGACCCAGTAGCCGCTGGGTTACCAGGCTGTCTGAAAGCAGTAGCTGCTACCTGTGCAAGTTTGGAGCAGAGTGAGTCCATTGTCATGGGACATCCTGTGACCGTGTATGTTTCACATGGAGTGGTAATTCTATTGACCAGAACTAAAACACAATATCTCACCCCTAGTCGGCTGACTAAATACGAGAGGATTCTTGTGGGTGCAGCAAATGTGAGCATTGTTAGGTGCGGTATTCTGAACCCTGCCACCTTACTCCCCGACCCCTTGGAAATGGAAGGTGGGGATGATGATGAACATGATTGTATTGATCTGACAGAGTTCAGTACCAAGCCACGCCCTGACATAAAAGAAGTACCATTGCCTGAGCATGATAAAGAACTATTTGTGGATGGTTCCTGTCTAAGACATGAATTAGGAGGCTTGAGTGCTGCTTATGCAGTAGTGTCTTTCACAAAAATTGAACAAGCAGGTTACCTATATAACATCAAGTCTGCACAAGTAGCCGAATTGATAGCCATGATAATGGCTTGCAAAATTGGGAAGGACTTACGCATAACAGTGTATACTGACAGTCAGTACTGTTATGGCGTTGTGCATGACTTTGGCCAATTATGGCTGCAGAGGGAATTCATGACTTCCTCAGGTACTCCCATTCGGAATGCAAAAGTTGTTCATGACCTTTTAGAGGCCATCCAGTTACCCAAAGAACTGGCAGTGGTAAAATGTACTGCTCATCAAAGGAGCATGGACAGAGTATCTCTGGGAAACGATTATGCTGATCGAGTGGCTCAATGGTGTGCCAAAGATCGGTATATTGTAAATCCAAAACGAGGGGGGCCAGGAACCAGCTGCCAGCTTCAGGTGTTTGAGGAAGTGCCTACATGGGATGAGGTGAGAGAGTGGCAGGAGTCGGCTCCTTGGCAAGAAAGGGAGAAATGGAAGGAGGATGGCTGTAGACCGAGACGTGTGGATGGTGTGATTCTGGGCCCAACTGGTATGCCTGTGTTACCCCGACACTTGCTTGGCACAATGGCAAGATTAATACATGAAGGATCACACATTGGTAGGGATGCCATGATTCTGGTATTTCAACAGACTTGGTACAGCAAGAAATTCAGGAAGGTAGCAGAGTCCCTCTGCCAGAGGTGCCTGTCATGTCAACAGATGAACCCAGGCAAAAGGACAATGGTTGAGCTGAGCAAGATTGGGAGATCAGGGGGTCCCTTTATAAAGATACAGGTTGATTTCATCACCATGCCCCGTTGTGAAGGGAAACGATATGTCCTTGTCATTGTTTGCGTATTTTCAAAATGGGTAGAAGCTTACCCTACTCCTCAAAATGACGCACTGACAGTAGCGAAGTGTTTACTAAAAGAACTGATACCTAGGTTCGGAATACCATGCATTATTGAATCAGATAAGGGTGGACATTTCCAGAATGACATACTGGCTGAACTTTGTAAGGCCTTTGGAATAAGGCAGAAACTCCATTGTGCATACCACCCAGAGGCTTCTGGAATAGTGGAACAAGTAAATGGAACTATCAAAAACAGACTAGCAAAACTGACAGATGCTACTGGCATGACCTGGGTGAAGGCCCTGCCCCTGGTCCTGATGGGACTGAGAAGTGTTCCAGACCGCAAGACAGGCCTAAGTCCCCATGAAATCATTATGGGAAGAGTGATGAGACAAGCATGGGTGCCAGGAAGCAAACTGTTGAGTATTACTGATGATTTGGTGCTTGAATACTGCAGAAGATTGGGTGACCAAGTGCGTTCTATCTCTCGCCAGATTGGAGACGACGGCATCCTTAATCCAACGACTCCTCTCCACAACTTGGTTCCAGGAGACTGGGTCAAAATAAAGAAGCACACTCGATCAAGCTGTCTGGCACCAAGGTGGGGAAAGAAACGCCAAGTAATCCTGGTGACAACCACTGCAGTGAAAGTCGCAGGTGTTCCCCAGTGGATCCACGCCGGACACACTCAGAAGGTATTGCCAGACAAAGGATTTGAAGAACCAGGGCAACCAGCAGAGGACCCTGAAGGAGCCAGACCAGTAGCAACTGACAACGAGCAGCCCAGCACCAGTCAGGTTGCAGGAACAGCAGACGTTGGCCCAGGAGTAGTTGACTGCGAACTGCCAAGAAACCAGCCTGCTGAAGAGGTCCAGGAAACTGAGCCAGGAGTGGCTGAAGACGAGCTGCCAAGCATATGGCCAGAAGAATGGATACCGATGATTGATCTGACCGAAGATCCTATCAGAACAAGAGAACGACTTAGTGAAGGTAGAGAGTGGACTAGTCAGGAAAAGCAAGGCACAGGCGAAGATCCTCAGCCGATTGAGATTCAAATCAAAACTGAGGAAGGAGAAGGTCAGACAGGGACAGAGCACGTGATTGATACAGAACAAGTGAATAAGACTGAACAAGTGCCCGATACTGAACACGTGCAGGATACAGAACAAGTGTTTGATACTCCTCCATTAACTCCTGATGTGGATAAGGGACAGACTAGACATAGAGTAATAGTTCGAGCAGAAGAAAATAAAGAGATCGAAGTGCTTGAACAGGATCAGATAGGGTTAGAAAAACGGGTTCAGGAAACAGAAACAGAAACAGAAACAGAGACAATTGAAAGCCAAAAACAAAATATTCCTGAACAAGGCCAGATTAGTAACCAGGCAGAAGAATTTGATGCTAGTCCTGGAACTAGTCAGATAAGGGAAGTAGGAGAAGAAAGTGGAGAAGAATTACCACAAGATAAAGAGAACAAGAGAATAAGAAAAGAAAGTGAAGTCAAAGTACCGACTAAGAGACTAAAGAAAAGAAACAACCTTGAGCCTAGGTTTGTAAAAAGACTGAGACTAAGGATAAAGACAGTGGAAGAAAAACGTGCAGAAGCAAGAAGAAGTGCTCGAATAGCAGAACAAGAAGAAGACTCTTCCAAAAGAAGGAGTGAGCGAATAAAAAGGCAAAACAAAAAGTACAAGTCTCCTGAATGGACACTGGTTTTGGAAGAACTTGAAGATCTTGATATAACTGACGTGAGCGACGGAGAACCTGTCCCAGAGTACTCAGCTGAAGAGGAAGACGAGCCACCGTGAATTTGCACAAAGTAAGCTAGTTGTGTAAAAAGCCAAAAAGAGGGGTGAGAACACTCCTTCTGAGCCAAAATGTCTGATTCAACAGTGAATGGTAGTCCTAGTTGCAGCCGTTTTAAGACGTGTTGCAAGGTGTGTATATGTAGTGTAGTAGTGCTGATAGTTATCTGGATAGGATTAACAATTTTCATTCCCTTTGCTGTAAGTAAAGATACTAACATTGTCCCTACTGAAGTTGTAAATACTGACAATGAGGAGCTGACAACACAGAGTGTAGAAAGACATGAGAGAGCATTGAGACAAACTAAACGAGACTTAGAAGCATCAGATGAGAAAGGACTACATTACCATGGAATGAAAAACAGGACACATTTGAATGTTTTCGCAAACTTGTTAATACACTATGTAGAAACTATGGAAATTGAAGATTGCTATGTCTGCATGAAGCTACCTACTTCGGTGGCTGAAGGCGTGACATACCATCATCTGCCATTAACATATGGAATTTCCTGTAGCATTTTAGCTAGTTTATTTTACAAAAGGGGACCGTTACAGTATTATTACTCTAACAATGACGTGATCTTTTCTGAACTGCCTATACGTGGGAACTTGAATCCTGTACATACCAAAACTGACACCATAAGATATATGGGAGACTACTTTCTGACTATAGGGAACATTGACATAGCAGATGCACACAGAGATAACTTGACTTGTTCTTTGCGTGAGCAGGAAAAGATGTTCCTGAACATGGCAGAGAAAAGGAGAATTAAAATTCAGAAGAAGGCTAATGACGAAAGTCAGAAAAAGCCAAAGTGGGCAGAAAACATGGAAGGCACCTCATCTGGTGGAGCGGGTCCTGCTCTGTTGCTGGATTTTGAAAAGAAAGGCAAGCTATGTCTTCACCGCGAGAAGACTAGCTATTATAATAATGTTTTCATTGGTTCCAGTGAATGCGAACATAATTACAAGGTAATTGGAGGTTGGGGTTTCAAAAATGGGTCAGAGCCTGTGTTTCCTGGAATTTATTATATTTGTGGGGACAAGGCTTATTTCAAATTGCCGGATCACTGGTATGGGAGCTGCTACTTTGGCATTGTTTTCCCGAAAATATACCATGTGAATGGAAAAGCTGGAAGCAATGAAGATACTAATGGCTTAGTGCGTAGTAAAAGAGAAAGTATAGGTGAAATTATGGGTAGTATTTTCAGTGCACTGATACCTGGAGTGGGAGTGGTTCTGAACACTCACAGAATTTGCAAATTGTCTACTATAGTAGATGTGCTGTCTACTGAAACAGCTCATGGATTTCTGCTGGTCAATACCGAAATGGTTGCGATCAGATCAATGGTTTTACAAAATCGACTTGCTCTTGACACCTTATTAGCGAAAGAGGGCGGAGTCTGCCGGATGTTGAAGGCGCAACATTGTTGCACTTATATTCCGGATAAAAGTGTACAGATCAAAAGATATGTGAAAAACATTACTAATTTGGCAAAGGAACTCAAACCACTCGAGGTTGATAGTGCCTGGAAGAGACTGGTAGATGGTCTCTCAAATGTAGGTCATTGGCTTGCTAGCATAGGTAAAAGCTTATTATTCAAAATTCTGATGCCAATTGGTATTATAGGTCTTATTATACTTTCCATTTTCTTATGCTGTAAATACCGCAAGCGCACCAAAAAGCACGAGGTAAATGCAAGAGGAGTGAAACGAAGTGTGGATGAGATTGAATTAGAGGAAGTGAATGATCAGATATACAAAAAGGTGAAAACTTCTCACCCTGCTAAAACTGAAAGAGAAAAGTTAGAGCGGTTGCTGGAAGAAATAGAACTTTATAAAGTATGAAAGAAAGTTGGCATCTGGTTCCAGTATAATTTGTGATGATAGTAGATATCATCAAAGAGGGGATTGATGAAGCAAAGCTTTGCATATTTTGCGGCTTGCCGAAATCAAGAACCTCATTTATGTGTAATAAGGTAACCCGTGTATGTTTTACTAACGTTTATATTTAGCTTAGGTAAAGTTCCCGAAGCTTGCCTATGTGTATTTCTAATGAATTAATCCGTGTCCTTTTAAAAATGGCCGTCGCTTGTATTTTAGTTACTGCGCATGCGTCAGCCACACTCACGTGTCCTGACGCGTCTGCAGAAGTGGAGGGAAAGTTATGCGCATGCGTAATTCATAGCTGTGCTTATCATGTGGTACAGCTCGTGCCACTGCTCTTGTGTCCGTGTCAATGTAGCTAACATTTAATGCAATTAAGTTTATTTCTGGATGATGAGTTAAAAGTACAAACCCTGTGATGTGTTTTCATAATGACATTATTATGTATTAATTTGTTTTCGCTTACTTTTCATGTACCGCGGGAAATGGGGGTCTGAGTGAGAGGAGAGCCATATTGGAGGTCCCTTCTGCGCCTGTGCGACATTCGGCAGCACGAGGGACCTTGGCTGATGGAACATAGCCAGCTGGCAGTGATGGGCGAGATGCTCCTGAGAAAGTCACCTCTGCCCTGCGAGAACAGCGAATGTAGCTCCTTATGTGATACATTGTTATATTGCGCTACTGTTAGCTCATGGGAACCCCAAATCTGCTAGGCGGTACCCAAATATGTTAATGAAGGCTTCAATTCGCGTATTGTGATTGGTGTGTTACCCAAACCCTACCTTAGGACCAATTGAAATTGAGGGATTCTGACACTTTGCAACATTGGGGGGTGGTACACTGTCCCCAAACTGTATATCTACCCTGGGTTCACCTAGTGAACCGTCCGACTTGTCTGGTTTAGCTGACCTGTCACTGACCCAACGCACTCAATAGGTGACTGAAGATACAGAGCGCTGCGGAGCACTCTGTCCGAATTTGACCATAGGCTAAGGTTCTACTGAACCTTAAAGTGCTGGCAAAGCACTTAGCTGGGAGTTCGCTGACCCAATCGGGGTCTTGATCGATAGCTGCAGAGCGGGTGGAGCGCAGGCGTTGCTTCCGAACTGTGGGTTCCGGTCCTGTCCTGAAGAGGGTCCTGTCCTGAAGACGGTCCTGTCCTGAGGGTTTGCTGTCCTGTCCTGAGGGTCCTGTCCTGATTCCTATTCCGAGGGTATCCTGTCCTGTCCTGGGTGTCCATTCTGCACCTGCTGTCCTTTGAGGGGTATCCTTCCTTGAGGGTTTCCTGTCCTTAACTGACCCGTGGCCAGGGTTTGGTTCCCACACCTTTTCTAGGTAAATATTACTCTGAACCTCTTAAAATTCTTGCACCTTCTGAATTTCTAACTTTTGCTTAAATAAAGTTCAACATTGCATATGTTATATTTCCATGCCTTTCCGCAACTATTGAACAGTCATTTATAATTTTGCGAAGTTATTCCTATGTCTTCTCATTTGTTAGAAATCATATTTTGCATAGCAGTGTGTCATTTTCTGATATGGTCTAGAACTTCGTTGCCTAGGTTGTTCAAAGGCCCTTTCACCTTAAGTGAAGCGTGTTATTCATTATAAGTTCTTCTATAGTCACACTCACTTAGTCTATCCCTGTCTAGATAATACTGACTTATATAGTATTTTCTCGTTACATTTTATTTTGTACCTTGATGATTACTCTGTCATTATTTCTTTCTGCCTATGTGATTTACGTTATCTTGGTTATTGATTGCCTTATTTTACTGTACCTCATGCAAGAAAATATTGAACTTTAGATAAACATTTTAAAACTTCCAGTTGTCCGTGGTCATTTAAACAGTATTTGAAGGTTATTGGTTGGGTTTGTATTTTGCTGCCTTTCCTTTACAGCTAGCTCCCTGATTCATTGTGGTCATTAGGCACCCGCATCGGTGGATGGTAAGTCGGGTGCACCGAAATTTGGTAGCAGGGAACACACACACACCAACTTGATAGAGCTCGTGAAGTCACCTGATCGACGTATATGGTGGTTTGGAAAGTATATGGGCCCTGAAGCCGGAAACGGCTAAAACTGTTGGCCGGGTGGCCTCGCGCGCTCTATCACCTGTGCCTCATGGGAACAGTCCAGTCCGAACTGCCAACCCATGTCTTCCCTGAACTGGAAACAAGCATCCTGGGACCGGTTTCGGATTCTTACTCCTCATCAGCCAGGCTATCTTGAATCCAGTGGCCAAGTGAGCAAGGGACTCACGTCTGAGCATACGCTGCCAACTTAGGGCGAACAAAGCGAAACAAAAGGGGATGATGGACGGAGTGTTTGAGCAAATCAAACACTCACCCCCAGTCAACTGATCTGGGTTTAATCCATCACCATTCTTTAGGTTACTCAGCCACCCCAGTTCAGACATGGCCATATGCAAATCAGTCTGACCCTGTGCCTCATGGGAACAGTCCAGCCTGAACTGCCAAACCATGTCTTCCCTGGACCGGAAACAAGCATCCTGGGACCGGTTTCGGATTCATAATCCTCATCAGCCAGGCTATCTTGAATCCAGTGGCCAAGTGAGCAAGGGACTCACGTCTGAGCATACCCGGCCAACTTAGGGAGAACAAAGCGAAACAAAAGGGGATGATGGAAGGAGCATTTGAGCAAATCAAACACTCACCCCCATTCAACTGATCTGGGGTTAATCCATCACCATTCTTTAGCTCACTCAGCCACCCCAGTTCAGACATGGCCATATGCAAATCAGTCTGACCCTGTGCCTCATTGGAACAGTCCAGCCTGAACTGCCAAGCCATGTCTTCCCTGGACCGGAAACAAGCATACTGGGACCGGTTTCGGATTCATAATCCTCATCAGCCAGGCTATCTTGATTCCAGTGGCCAAGTCAGCAAGGGACTCACGTCTGAGCATACCCTGCCAACTTAGGGTGAACTTTGAGAGGGAGACGTGAGGCTTCGCGCTCCCCCAAACTCCCCGTAGAAAAACCCGGGGAGAAACGCCGATACACGGCGAGATTTTGTTCATTTCCGTTTACTCTGCACCCAAGTTTGCGCACCTCTTATATGGAATTATGTATCCGTACTGCAGGTTTAAACGTGTATTTATATGTTTAAAGATGGCGCGAGCTTGGCTACATTGTTTATAGTCCATCATCAATGTTTAGCTAAACGTGTGATTGTATTAATACCTTGGCCAGCCTGCGCAGTGCGACTAACACTGACGAAGGCTTGATGCTGAAAGGCGTCTGTTGTCTCTGAGAAAATGAAAACGATGGTGTGAGCATCCACTTGGTGTACGAGTGCGGTTCTTCTAAGCAGATTCTTGGGAGCCGAGCTTTGTGTTATTGCGGGAACCCTCTACCGCAGACCGCACCCACCCGCGAGTGCTTTGGATTTTTAGCGGGACCTGGAGCAGTTATATACAGACAGGCACTGCTGCAAACCGCATCGCGCAAGGAGAACGATACGAGGATCCGAAGACCTGGGGATTACAGATCGGACGGTGGAATCAAACATCGGAGACTGTCTCTGAGAACGGTACCCCCACGGTAAGAGCGCAAACTCAGATTTAAATGAGCAGCGGCGTGAAAACAGCAGGGTAACGGTAAACACAAGTGGACACACACACCGAATCCTATCAGAGCAGTAAGTGAAATCCATGAGAGAATATGTATTGCGAGAACACGCGCAGAGATGCAGCTAAGGGAATGTTTAAAAAGCAAGAAACTGCAGCAGTACGCGCCAGTGCACAGCTACCACAGCAATCAACTAAATGTAATGAATTATTGGTGAAACTTGACAGACTCTACGAGCGCGAAGTGCGCAAGTGGTGGGAGGCGACTAGCCTCCACAGTTACATAGACGACAAGAGGGTACCCAGAGGTCTACTGGTGTATACTATTCCATCTTATGAGAACCCGGATCCCCAGCTCCTAACTGACTGGGCAAAACACACAGCCCAGTACTGTGAAGGCACACTAAGAATACTGGTCCAATATGCATGGAGCGATCGTGAGAAGGCGTTGGCGGAGATACAAACAGTCGAAGAAGAATTGGCAAAAGAGGAGGAGGCCAGCAAGTTAACGGCATTGAAAGATCTAATGAAAATTAGACTGACCAAATATGAAGAAAAGATAAAGACAAGAAAACAAGAAAAATATACAAGAGACAAGAACGACTATTTGCGTGGACAAGTTTTAACTTTCGCCCAAAAATACGACGCCCCGAGAAAAGAGGTGTATCGCAGAAGGGCCTTGGGCTTAGAATCGCCAGAAATCACATCGGAATCTGAAGTTACCGATAGTGAGGCCGTGAAAGATCAACGAAAGAAAACCACAGCTGGGAGGCCAAAAGGAGGACAAACCAACCCTCCTCCCCCTTTTCCCCACGAATTCAGCGTAATCCGCCAGGCCTGGCTACGAGGCGGCAAGAACAAAGCCACCCGAAAGTCAACCCGGAGAACTCGGAGGGCAGGCGGAGGCAGGAAGAGGAAGGGCTCAATCTTGGAGAAGCAAGAAGAAAACCAACAAATAATATCAACAAGGACGAGAGATGATCTAACGGTGGTTAACTTAACAGAGAGAGTATTGACGAAAGAAGAAGGAGATCTGTTAAGCTTGGGATTAAGCTTTTGTCCAAATAACAAAACTGAATATACACAAACAAGAATTGATCTGTACAGTTTTGTGAGAAAACTTAAACTACATAAATATCATAAACTGAGAATGTCGACCAAAGGGATGAAAATAACTAATAAAAGACTGACTGCTACTGACATATTATCCTGTGAAGATCTAAGGGGTGTTGAAAACCTAGAAAACCTCAGAACGGAACGAGATACCAAAGTTCACAAGGCAACACTATGATCGAAAGAGCAAGAATTAATGATATAGAGCAGGACAGGGAAGAAAGTGGATTTAAGCCTGTCTCAACATTTTGCCCCGTAATGCCCTGGGATGCGATAGATGCATTCTCTGAAACGGTCCTGAAAGATCTAGTGACCCTGAGAGGTAAATACAAAACTCCCAAGGGGAGGGACAATATTACAACACAAGAAAGAATTGCTCTACAAAATTTACAAAAAGACGAAAGTATCATAATTAAGCCCTCTGATAAGGGCGGCAACGTGGTGTTACTTACCAGGGAATATTATTGCAAAGAAGCCCTGAGGCAACTCTCAGACACTCAATACTATGAAAAGACTGATGAGAAGGCATATAAAGAAAGTATCCGCCGATATGACGATCTGATGAATAAATGGTATAGGAAGTCAATGCTGGGGAGGGAAGAGAATCTATTCCTACGCAGTAACAACCCAACCATACCCACTTTCTACCATCTGCCTAAGCTACACAAAAACGCCACTGAACCGCCGGGAAGGCCTATCGTCTCTTCGATTAATGGACTGACTGAGCGCATGTCTAAGTTCATAGACAGTTTCTTATTCCCCCTGGTCGTTTAACTCAAATCCCACGTGAGAGACACTAAAGACTTCTTGGAAAAAATTGAAGACATTGTTTGGGATCCCACATATTTAATAATGGTGTTGGATATAAGTAGTTTATACACTAACATCAGGCATGAACTGGGAATAACTGCAATAGAACATTTTTTGAACAAAATGCCTGCCAGGTTTGCCTTACATAACTGTATGTTGCTTGAATTCATTGAATTTTGTCTGACGAGCAATATCTTCCTGTTCGATGGGCAACTCTATGCACAGGCATCTGGGACCGCGATGGGCACCTGCTTTGCCCCCAGCTACGCGAACTTGTTCGTAGGCTGGTGGGAGGAGCGGGTGCCCATGGCGCTCCAGGTAGGAGGGCATGAGGCAGGAAGGGTAGTGAGATGGTACCGATATATAGATGACCTCTTCATCGTGTGGCAAGGGGCGGTGGAGACGGCACATCAGTATATCGAGGTCCTGAACAATAACAACTGCAACCTGCACTTCTCGGGGACAGTTAGTCCGGTGGCAGCGGACTATCTGGACCTGAGGGTGTTTGTGGAGCAAGGCAGGCTACATACCTCACTATACCGCAAACCGACAGCAGGGAATTCCATCCTGAGAGCTGACAGTAATCATCCCAGCAGATTGATACAAAGCATCACCTATGGGGAACTCCTCAGACTTAAAAGGAACAGCAGTAGGGATGATGATTTCGACCTGGCAGCCCAAGGTTGTATAGAGAGATTCTGTAAAAGAGGATATAACTCCGCTTTGGTATTGAAAACACTGGCAAAAGTGAGAAAGATCCCAAGAACCCACTTACTCAAGCAGAAACCCATAAATACTCAATCAACCAAGGAAGGTAAATCCTGGATGATCACACCATACACTACGGAATCCCACAATCTCAAGAGAATACTGCACAAAAACTGGCATATTCTAAGAACTGACCCAGTACTAAAGGAAGACATTCCATCTAAACCTTTAGTAACATTCCGGAAGGCAAAGGATCTTTGAAAGATTCATTGGTGAGGAGTCATTTTGATAAAGTAACTCCCAAGACAGGCAAAATTGCGGATATGTTTTTTTCTTACCCCTGCGGCAAATGTAAAGCCTGTTCAGGAAGCAAGAGGGTTCGCTCTTACAGTGTGCCAGGAGCAGGTATCTCTAGACTGATTAATAAATTCTTGACATGCAGCACTACCTATGCTGTATACTGCCTTGTCTGCCCGTGCGGCCTAAGATACATAGGGAGCACAATCCACCAGCTAAAGGTCAGAGTCCTTGAACACCTTAGGGCGATTGATAAGGCAGACCCCACTTACCCTGTTGCAAGACACTTTGATCAAGCACATAAAAGAGACAGAAGTAGATTACAATACTTCGGCCTAGACTATGTGCCGGAGAGTGCGAGAGGGGGAGACAGGCTAAAAAAGCTGAGACGCCTGGAATCGAGGTACATTATGGATCTGATGACAAAAGTACCGTTGGGGTTGAACAGCGGGGAAGAGCTTGCTGTCCATTTGGGAAGATGAATGCAATGTGAAATGTGGACTGATCTAAAATAGAGTAGAACTGGGAAAATAATCTGCAAATCTGTAAATCATGATTGGGATTGATGAACTCGTGAATCCTGGTGATTTGAACTGATTATTTGAACTGATTGAGTCTTTCTGATTTTGAAAAACTTTGAAACTTTGAAATCATGGGAGCAACTAGGGTCTTGTCGGAATCTCTGATATCTATTGATTTTAACCCCCTTTTGATTCCTTTTGATCTTGTCTGATCTTTTCTGATTGATTGTTTGATTAGATTCCTGGGCCAATTTAATTTCCTGACTTTCCTGACTGATTTGCACAGTCTCATAGAATCTGTTGAATTTTGATGGAATTTGGGATGTGAATTACTTGAACTCATAATTTACACATGAGAATGTAAAGATACTTTTGATTTTGTTGATTGTATAGAAAATCTATGTGGTATTTTGCACTGGTTGCCCTGACTGCTGGCTGAACTGGGGAATGAGCCAATTCATGGCTCTACTGACTTTTGGAAATTTGAGAGGGAGACGCGAGGCTTCGCGCTCCCCCAAACTCCCCATAGAAAAATCAGGGGAGAAACGTCGATACACGGCGAGATTTTGTTAATTTCCGTTTAGTCTGCAACCAAGTTTGCGCACTGCTTATTTGGAATTATGTATCCGTACAGCAGGTTTAAAGGTGTATTTATATGTTTAAAGATGGCGAGGAGCTTGGCTACATTGTTTATAGTCCATCATCAATGTTTAGCTAAACATGTGACTGTATTAATACCTTGGCCAGCCTGCGCAGTGCGACTAACACTGACGAAGGCTTGATGCTGAAACGCGTCTGTTGTCTCTGAGAAAATAAAAACAATGGTGTGAGCATCCACTTGGTTTACGAGTGCGGTTCTTCTAAGCAGATTCTTGGGAGCCGAGCTTTGTGTATATATATATATATATATATATATATTCACTAAAAAAACCATAGGTTTCAGGCCTTATATAGTTAGGAATCAGCATTTAAAAAACCTTTAAAATTCACTCAAAAAACTATAAGTTTTAGGGTTGTTATAGTTAGCTGGACATTTCACTCATACAAAACCATTGAAATTGCTCTTATATAGTTAGTTGTACTAACTATATTTCACGCACCCGCAATCCACTGCTGATGATGTCACATATTACATCATTCATGACATGGTCAGTGACATCACTGATGACATCTCAAATGACATCACTGATGACATCACTGATGACATCATCCAGTGAATGTGGTTTGCTTCGTTATTTAAATGTGCATTATATATATAGCAATTTGCTTTGAAGAATGAGTGGATATATAAAAATAAATATTTGCATGGAGGATTTAGTAGCAGTGTAATTGACTGTTTACTTGACCAATTTATAGTGTCTCACTAAATATAGTAGATAGTGACTAAACTGTTTGAATATCTGTATCACTTTGTCAGTTGTTGTGTAAACTGGTTCTCCAGTTGGTTACTAGCTATGTGAAAGTCTGTATTAGTTATTGATTAGTTAACTGAGTATTTGTATGGGAGAGTGAATGTGTGTGTGGTTCGGTGGGGGGGGTGACTGCCCAAAGATGTGTGAATAGTTGATTCACTAGATATATGAAGTAAAAACTACATGTTCTAACAGTTGTTTGGGTGAGTGAATATCTTTATGGGTGTGGTGATGAGCAAATATATTTCTCAATGGTACATGTCCAACAAACTAGAAAAATAAAAGGCAGTGTATGTGTCAGTTGTTGTATATTAATAAGTATACCTAAGACTCAATGATTGTGTGAGTGACTGGATGGATAACTTTATACTTGTAATAATGATTTTATAATTCACTAAGTATGACTTACTATCTAAATGAATAGATGAAGTTGTGTTTGTATAAGTGTGTAGCTAAGTAAATATGTAAGTATGATCCATTGTTTGCATAAGTGAGTAGCATGACCTCATATGTGAATGGGATGTGTGCTGGTGTGTAATGTCGATTTAGGTGTATAAGTATTTTTGATAGTGTTCTATTGTTCATTGACAGCATGTATGAGTGAATCTACAGGTAAGTGATTAGATGTGTGTATAGATCTAGGAATCACTGAGTGGATTTTAAGAAACTTGTATCGGTGTGTCAATGGATTCAAATATGATACTCTGTATTTTACAAAGAGTGATGAAAGATTTTACTAGTGTATGAAAAGGTGTATGTGATTGTCACGTGGAAGATGTCATCAGTGATGTCATTTGAGAGGTCATCAGTGATGTCACTGACCATGTCATGAATGATTTAATATGTGACATCATCAGCAGTGGATTGCGGGTGCGCGAAATATAGTTAGTACAACTAACTATATTGGAGCAATTTCAATTTTTTTGTATGAGTGAAATGTCCAGCTAACTATAACACCCCTAAAACTTATAGTTTTTTGAGTGAATTTTAAGGGGTATTTAAATGCTAATTCCTAACTTTATAAGTCCTGAAACCTATGGTTTTTTCTAAGTATGGGCGAATTTTGAGAATTTGCGATCCGCGAATTTGCGGATTTGCGAATTCGCGATCCGCAAAATTCGCGAATTTGTGGATTTTTTTTTGCGTGTTCGCTGGGCGCTTTGTGTGTTCGTGGGGCAATTTGCGTGTTCGCGGGGCGCTTTGCGTGTTCGCGGTTTTTTTTGGTGCGAGACCGCTCGTTGTTGTGCCATTCTGCCCTCTGCCCCACTCGTTGTTGTGCCCTTCTGCCCTCTGCCCCACTCGTTGTTGTGCCCTTCTGCCCTCTGCCACACTCGTTGTTGTGCCCGTTTGCCCTCTGCCCCTCTCCTGTTTTATTTTAGAATGGAGCCGGCAAGCTGCCAGCGCCATTCTAAAATAGTTACTAAGTTAGCTTCATCAGGAAGCACTAATAGATACAATAAAGCATATGGCCGGGATGCCCGCCACCCCCTCCCAACACATATCCCCAAGGATGGGAAGTCGGACAATAGTTGAACTTTTGGAAGACGGGAGGGAGTCACCCTCCCGGCCGTATTTATTAAAATATGAAACAAATTTAAAACATTAAATAAAAGTTTCATCATTATGCATTATGTACAATTTGTCATTTTATTACATTTCGATGCAGTCATGTACTTTTGGCTAACATCCTGAAACTGCATATACTCTAATTCAAATTGTACATCCTAGCATTAAGGGCCAACGGCAAGGTCTTAACCGGTGTCAGATCCCTACTACCAAACTCCCGCCCTCACTGTGTGAGCGGCGCATACGCAGAGGGCTCTACCCTCATTGCCAACTGTAACTTCCCTTGTCGTGGTGGGGGGCCCCTTTCTACTCGACGCCATCTTAAGGGTCATCCGAGTTCCCGTATGAGGTCTCTGTAGGAAGGACAGCGTGGACTCTCCCCCCCAACCCCACACTCTCTATCCGCCGTCGCGAAAATCCGGCCCCCGGGAAATTAGTAAGGAGGGGCATATAACCGCCTCCCCCCCTGGGAGGGGCCCATGGCCATCTCCCCCTAGGCGCCCCATCCTTAGTGGGTGCCGCCTCCCCGTGGAAGGGGCCAATGGCCGTCTTCCCCCGGGCGCTCCCATCCATTGTGGGTGGCGCCCCACTCTAGGGACCTTGAAATTACTGCTCACCGATCATGACCTTACCGCCCGACAAATAAATACGACAGTTGTTTTACCTACGAAAAGAAAAAATTTCACATCATCTTACTGTTATCACTGCTCTTTCCTGCAAGAAGACATTTCTCTAATGCAAACCAAATCTTTATTCTCAAAGTTCCTTCATTCACTGTACCAAGGAAAAAAGGCCTAAACTTTCATCACTCAGAAAAACTTTATTTTCCTCCAAACATTTGCTATCAGGGGCTGGTGGGTGGGTCAAAATTGCTGCTTGTTCCGTCGAGGGCTCACGAGCAACGAGTGGGTGCAGCCTTCCGATCCAAGGAACAAGAGGACGATCTTCTGGATTCCCGCTCCTTTATCCTTCTGCGGGAGGGCGTGTACCCGTCCCCGATACGCCTACTGGGCGAGGTCTTCCATCGAGGTGTCTAGGACAACCCCTCTTGGGCGGGGAAGGCGCGCCCCGGCTACGCCGCTTTGGGCATACCAGCCAGGTTACGCCCACCCCGCCAAAACTGGTTTCCCGGGGGGTTCGGGGCACCCATCCATACGTTCGGGGGGACCGAGCGGTCGCCCCTTTCCATATGGCCGGGATGCCCGCCACCCCCTCCCAACACATATCCCCAAGGATGGAAAGTCGCACAATAGTTGAACTTTTGGAAGACGGGAGGGAGTCACCCTCCCGGCCGTATTTATTAAAATATGAAACAAATTTAAAACATTAAATAAAAGTTTCATCATTATGCATTATGTACAATTTGTCATTTTATTACATTTCGATGCAGTCATGTACTTTTGGCTAACATCCTGAAAATGCATATACTCTAATTCAAATTGTACATCCTAGCATTAAGGGCCAACGGCAAGGTCTTAACCGGTGTCAGATCCCTACTACCAAACTCCCGCCCTCACTGTGTGAGCGGCGCATGCGCAGAGGGCTCTACCCTCATTGCCAACTGTAACTTTCCTTGTCGTGGTGGGGGGCCCCTTTCTACTCGACGCCATATTAAGGGTCGTCCGAGTTCCCGTATGAGGTCTCTGTAGGAAGGACAGCATGGACTCTCCCCCCCAACCCCACACTCTCTATCCGCCGTCGCGGATATCCGGCCCCCGGGAAATTAGTAAGGAGGGGCATATAACCGCCTCCCCCCCTGGGAGGGGCCCATGGCCATCTCCCCCTAGGCGCCCCATCCTTAGTGGGTGCCGCCTCCCCGTGGAAGGGGCCAATGGCCGTCTTCCCCCGGGCGCTCCCATCCATTGTGGGTGGCGCCCCACTCTAGGGACCTTGAAATTACTGCTCACCGATCATGACCTTACCGCCACAGACCGGATAGTTGACCGACGATCCGGTCCCCCCCAACTCCTCCTATAGGTCATGCTTCCTCAAACCTCTTAGCCATGCAACAAAGTCTCCTATGAGTAAATCATTCCCCTCCCTGGACAGGTGAACCCCATCGTTCAGATACATATGGTCACCCCGGATACACCCATGAGGAATGACATGCAACTGTGCAGAACGGAACAATCTACCAATTTTATTATTGACCCGTTTAACCGAATGGTTCAGAGCCGACACCGAAAGGCCCCCCTGCCACCTCCTTCTAGGAATCATGTGGGACCAGGCAATCGTGCACCCCGGGACTCTTTTAGCCAACCAGCTAACAGCCGACAAGACTCGTTCAAGTAACACTGGTCTACCCAGTGTCACCAAGTCGTTGCCTCCCAGGTGTACTATGACTACAGATGGCGCTGACCTATGCCGCCCTAAAAGTCCCTCGAAAAATGACTCAAATTTGTCAAAAACGAGCCCACCTTTCCCATGGAAGGCCACTCTGAACCCGTATTCCCCAGGTGCGTGAATCGCGTCACCTTCCTTGAATACGTCACCGGCGCGCCTCACGTATGAGTGGCCCACGACCCATACCATCCTCTCTCCAGTCGGTGACCTCTGACCGCTGGTCTCTTGATGCAGGGTCGACCTCCAATTCCGCCCTGCGTGGCAGGCTCGCGAAACTGCAAAGTAAACAAAAGACAGAAAACGTGAGTGTATGTCAATTGATCACTTACAACATGTGCAAGCGCACATACCTCTTGAAGCAATTAGAGGACCAACGGCCCAATTGTTTCACTTCCTCAGCACTCTGACCCCTGGCTGTAGCCTCAGTAGCAGCCCCTATCCTAAAGGAGTGGGTCCCAAAATCGCACGGGTCCATGCCCGCGTCAGCGATTGCCAGTGCTAGCACCCTCTGAAACTGAAATCTCGTCAGTGGGGTGCCATCCTTGTGTCGGAGCAAACTCCCCCCCCATGCGGCCGCTCTCAGCGCCAAATAGTCTTCCACACCCCTCAACGGGCAAACGGGGGACCCACGTCTGCGCTGCACGACAACACTATCTCCCATAGCCCCCTGGTCAGTCTTGAACCTGGCTATCGTGATTACCATTGAATCACCCCTTATTTGGATGTGATCCCTGCACAAGCCTCCCTCCATATCTCTCTTGTTCCTTGCGACAAGTTCGCTCACCCTCATGGCCCCATGGAATGCCAATGTGAACGCTGCCCGGAACAGAACTGCTTCGTAATGGGAGGAACACGTCTCATCCAGCTTTGCTAAAAGCAGAGATAGTCTGTCTAAGCCAATCGGGTGCCTCGTATCTTTCTTGCAACCCTCAAGGCGCTACCAACCGCGAAGGGCTTTCTTCACCAAAAAAGAACCTGTAGGGTCTTTTATGCCGTGTACCTGGGCCATGAAGGAAATGGCCGCCCTATGCCTACCGGCCGTTGCCACTGATCGGCCCTCCCTGTGTAGTGCAACTAGGTACCCCAGGAAGGATTCCTCCTGACCCCAATTCTGACTCCCCGTGGGACCTAAATATGTGCAATAGGAACGAAACGCTCCTTCGTATGCTTTCCTTGTCCTGGGGGCTAGACTCGCTGCCACGAGGTCTTGTAATCCGAGGCACCGATTAGCCACATTGCTTCTGGGAATGGTGCTGCCTCTAGGTCTGCTGTGGGCAGATAACCCCTGAATGCCTGTATATGTGAACGAGAGAGTGCATCAGCCGCATGATTCAGTACACCTGGCACATGTTTCGCCCTGAACAGTACATTCAATCTCATGCAAAGCAGCACAATCTCTTTCAACAATCTCAATATCATTTTGCAGCGTGCTGCCTGTTGGTTAATGCAATCAACAACAGTCATATTGTCGGACCAAAACACCACTGAGCGGCCCCTGAAGTCGTCAGTCCATGTCATCAGAGCAACCCAGATGGGGAATAACTCCAGGAACCCAATGTTACCTGTGAGACCGTTGGAGTGCCACCATGTTGGCCATGTTTGTGCCGACCATCGATCACCTAAGATGGCGCCAAAACCCACGCTCCCTGCCGAGTCGGTCCATAGACCTAATTCCTCCGAAGACTCTGGCGGGGAGCTCCAGACGACTCAACCGTTGAAGTCCGCCAGAAATGCCAACCAAATACGCATATCCTGGCGAACCTCTCCAGACAGTCTCGTACGGTGGTGAGCCTCTTTGAGACCACCCATAGCTTGTGCGATAGAGCGCGAAAACGGGCGGGCCATAGGAATCACCCTCAAGGCAAAATTAAGCTGACCCACTGTTTGTTGTAACTGGTGCAGGGTCACTTTCTCCCCACCCAGGCATTGCATCAAGGAAGCCTGGAACTTGATCACTTTGTCTACTGGTAGTCGGAAACACCCCTCCACAGAATCGAGCTCAATTCCCAGAAACTCCAGTGAAGTAGATGGTCCGACCGTCTTACCTGGTGCCAATGGGACACCAAATTCATTCATGAGGATGCAGAAATCATACAGCGCCTGTGCGCAGTTCGTATCACCGGCTGCCCCCAAAAACAGAAAGTCATCCAGATAATGCATAACATGTCTATGCCCTGTAGCCTCGGTAAATGCCCATTCCAAAAAACAGCTAAACATCTCAAAATATGCACATGAAATGGAGCAACCCATGGGCATGCATTTATCCATGTAATAACTTCCCTGAAATGCAAAACCTAGCAGGCGCTGATCCTGCGGGTGCACCGGAAGCAACCGGAATGCTGATTCGATATCACATTTCGCCATCAGCGCCCCAGGGCCTAGGTGGTTCAATATGGCCACGGCATCGTCGAACGATGCGTATCGTACCGAACAAACTTCTGGGTCAATGGCATCATTCACCGAGGAACCCCTAGGAGCAGAAAGGTTATGTATGAGTCTAAACTCCCCCGGATCTTTCTTCGGGACAACCCCTAACGGGGAACAGATGAACTCGGCCACCGGCGGGCAGGAAAAGGGGCCAGCCACTCGTCCTAAACTGACCTCTTTTGCTATTCTCTTTTCTGCCACGCCTGGGTTGTGCCGTACCGATAACTGGTTTCTACAAAAGGAGTTCCCCCGAACTTCCCCCGCCGGGATGTGGAAGCCATGTAAGAATCCCTTCCTCAACACCCCAGCGGATACATGATCAGGGTATTTGTTTAACCACGGAATCATAACCATGAGATCAACGGGTGTAGGCAATCGGTTACAAAGGTCTACCTCACTCCTGCTTAGGTCCACCTTTTCCTCCCGTCCCGCCATTTTTTGATCTACATGCACTTTCCGGGTGTGAGGAATTCCCACAGCCGACACACACATGCTTAAACTTGCATGTCCCCTGCGGTCTGTTACAATTGCCTCGATTGAAGCCCCAACAGACCCCTCCTTTTCCGCCATTCCCGCCAACTCTAGGCTGATAGCCCCCACCTGTGCCTGCTCGAAAGGGCACCCCGGGCTTTTGGCGGACCACTCCGGACCCGCTCCCGCCTGGCGAGGACGTACCTGTCGCCCCTGGCAGGAGTTGCTTGTGCCATGACACCGAGTCCAAACAATCCCAAGACAAAGAAGCATCATATTCTTTTGCTTTACGGAACTTCATGTCATAGCCTTTCCATTCTTCCCCCTCATACATTGAATAAAAATCCATAATGCGATTCTGATAGCAAACCAACTCAGTCATAACCTCAGGTTTACGTTCCCCCATAACTGCGGTAAATATAGAGAAGGCCTTAACCCAGTTCGTCACTGTCTCTTCCACCCTGAACTCGGCCATCTTGGCGCGCCAGACACTAGGGTGCCACAAATCTTTCTGCGTTTTAGCATACTCCATCTCGCGATGGTCCGTTAACAATGAAAACATGTTGACATACTTGTCTCCCCATATTAACTCTTTCGTGGCCAAGGGAGTGTGCTGTGCAACCTTTTCCCGCCTTGAGGGTATCGAGCCCTCCCCCACCATCGGCAATGCGAGCTTACCCGGATCGGCTGTTGTTGCCGCCGTCTTTTCTTGACCAGCTGCTGGTACTCCCGGTGCCACCTGTGGGGGAACAAGAGGAACACTCGCCTTCGCGACATCTCTCGATTGCCGCAACTGCTTTATTAACACTCTGGCTTCTTCGGCCGGATCTCCCGGGGTCGCTGTGCCCCCCACCTTTGTTTTGAGCCATGCCGTCAACTGTGCGGCCAATTCTGGGGGTATTTCATCGTCCTCGACAGAGGTGATCACCACCGGGATAGGCTGGCCTACATCTGGGTTCTGAACCGGGTTATCAACCGGTACGAGGGGGGCGATGAGAGGTACCTCTGGAACTGGGACCCCCCCCGAAACCGCCCTTTCCTTGACCCGCTTCCCTCTTCCCCCGGGGACTATTCCCGGCAAAGCCGGGCCTATAACCTTTTTTGGCTGACCTGGGTCGTTCAATGCGGCCAATTGCTTCTTTACCTCCGCTAAACCTCTCCCGAGCGATTGGACTTGTCCGAGCTTTCGGTCCATACAAGCCATCCGATTCGACAACAGGCGTAACATCCTCTCTGTCTCGGAACCCTTTCCTGCTTTCTTGCTAGGCATGGTTTCGAGTCTTCCGCCCTTGGTCGATCCACGAGGTCCTGAAATCTGTGGGCCCTCGAAACTGAAAGAGAAAAAACAAGATTACCACATTCAAAATTGCTGCTTGTTCCGTCGAGGGCTCACGAGCAACGAGTGGGTGCAGCCTTCCGATCCGAGGAACAAGAGGACGATCTTCTGGATTCCCGCTCCTTTATCCTTCTGCGGGAGGGCGTGTACCCGTCCCCGATACGCCTACTGGGCGTGGTCTTCCATCGAGGTGTCTAGGACAACCCCTCTTGGGAGGGGGAAGGCGCGCCCCGGCTACGCCGCTTTGGGCATACCAGCCGGGCTACGCCCACCCCTCCAAAACTGGTTTCCCGGGGGGTTCGGGGCACCCATCCATACGTTCGGGGGGACCGAGCGGTCGCCCCTTTCCAGGTGCTCGAATTCAGTTAAACTCGAGCACCTGCTTCTATTAGTGCTTCCTGTTGAAGCTAACTTAGTAACTATTTTAGAATGGCGATGGCAGCTTGCCAGCGCCATTCTAAAATAGTTACAAGCTTGAAGCTTGAACTTTTGCCAACCCGGATCCGTTCCGCTCGCGGATTTGCGGATTTTCGGCAAATTCGCGGGAATTCGCTGATCGTGAATTTGCCGAAAATCCGCAAAATCCGCGAGCGGAACGGATTTTGCGCCCATGCATAGTCAAAACCCTGCGCCTGCTTGAAGCAGGCGCAAGGCTTGATGCAGCATTAGGGAGATAGGGCCCCCCCCCAGAGCATTGCGGGAGCTGCATCGCAAGCGCGACGCAGCTCCAGCAATGCGCTGCTTTTACGGCACCAATGCGTGACGCATCTGTGCCGTTTTTGCCACATGGTGCGCCGCATTGTAAATGCGGCGCACCATGGGTGGCGGAGCTGCGGCGCACAATAACTGGCGCATCCCTGGGGATGCGCCAGTTATTGTAAATCTGCCCCTATACATTTAGCCAACGAGGGAGCGCTTACTGATTAGACAGTAGAAAGTACTCCAGTTGAGTAGAGGTATTGCACAAAAAGGTGGCATCTTCGTGGACAAACATGCAGGGCGGGATTCATTCTGCCCCCTGTTAGACTCGTTTTTGTGCCCTTCTGCCCTCTGTTAGACTCGCTTTTCCCTTGTTTTTCTGCCCTTCTGCCCTCTGTTAGACTCGTTTTTCCCTTGTTTTTCTGCCCTTCTGCCCCTGTTAGACTCGTTTTGTGTGCCCTTGTGCCCTCTGTTAGACTCATTTTTCCCTTGTTTTTCTGCCCTTCTGCCCTCTGTTATACTCGTTTTTTGTGCCATTCTGCCCTCTGTTATTCCTTTGTTTTTGTGCCCTTCTGCCCTCTGTTAGACTTGTTTTTGTGCCTTTCTGTCCCGTTAGACTCGTTTTTTGTGCCCTTGCGCCCTCTGTTAGACTAGTTTTTCCCTTGTTTTTCTGCCCTTCTGCCCTTTGTTAGACTGCTTTTTGTGCCTTTCTGCCCTCTACATCACCACATCATCACTCAACGCTACCCCAGCATCACTCAGCTCCACCACAGCACCACTCAGCACCACCACAGCATCACTCAGCACCACCACAGCATCACTCAGCACCACCACAGCATCACTCAACACCACCACAGCACCACTCAGCACCACCCCAGCATCACTCAGCACCATCCCAGTATCACTCAGCACCACCACAGCACCACTCAGCATCACCACAGCACCACTCAGCACCACCACAGCACCACTCAGCGCCACTCCAGCATCAATCTGCGCAACCATTCAACAACAACTGGTTCAAATATGTTCTCTCAATGTTTCAAACTTTATTACAAATGTCACAAAAAGATGTTAATATTTCACTTCTGTTCTTGGATTTTCGTCACAATAAAATACACTGAACATAATCTTCACAAAAGTTATTTACAAAAGTTTAAGCTATTGCCATTATAAATTAAAATCACTTTTATTTAAGTATTAATTATTTAAAAAAATGAAAAGCCATTGTAATTTGTAATATCAATACAGCTAAGTCACGTAAATACAAAACATGCGAGACCTATTGCAGTGCAAATGCGTGTTTGTACTTTGTCATCTACGAGATCTTTGTAATGTTTCAAAAGAGAGAAAGAGAGAGAGATAGAGAGAGAGAGAGGGAGGGAGAGAGAGAGTGAAAGAAAGAACGAAAGAAAGAAAGAAAGAAGAAAGAAAGAAAGAGAGAGAAAAAAGAAAGAGAGAGACAGACAGAGAAAGAGCAAGTAAGTGAAAGTGAAAGGGAGAGAAAGGGAAAGAGAGGGAGAGAAAGAGAAAGAGAAAGAGAGAGTAAGAGAGAGAGGGGAGAGAAAGAAAGAAAGAAAGAAAGAAAGAAAGAAAGAAAGAAAGAAAGAAAGAAAGAAAGAAAGAAAGAAAGAAACAAACAAACAGGGAGAGAGAGAATGAGAGAGAAAGAAAGAGAGAGACAGCGAAAGAGCAAGAAAGTGAAAGAGAGAAAGAGAGGGAGAAAGGGAGAGAGAGAGAGAGAGAGACAAGAGGAGAGAGGGATCGAGAGAGAGAAAGAGAGGGAGAGAGAAAGAGAGAACGAGAGAGAAAGAAAGAAAGAGACAGGGAAAGAGCAAGAAAGTAAAAGAGAGAGAGAAAGAGAGAGAGAGACCTGGAAAGAGAGAGAGAAAGAGAGAAAGACACACAGAGAGGGAGAGAGAGAGAGAGGATGAGAGAGAGAAAGAGAAAGAGAGAGAGAAAGAGGGAGAGTGAGAGAGAAAGAAAGAGAGAGAAAGAGAGAGCGAGAAAGAGAGGATGTGAGAGAGAGAGAGAAAGAAAGAGAGGGAGATATAGAGAAAGAGAGAGAGAACAACAGAGAAAGAAAGAGATAAGCAGAGAAAGAGGAAGAACTTGAAAGAGAGAGAGAAAGAGATAAATAGAGCAAGAAAGGAGAGGGAGAGAGAGAGAGAAAGAGAGAAAGAGAGAGAAAGAGAGGGAAAGAGAGAACAAGAGAAAGAAAAATAGGCCGGATCTCTGAAGGGCCAGATTTCTGAGTTGCCCCTACAGAACATACAGCTTTTTATTTTTAGCAAAATGCATATGAAAATTGTGCTGTAAAGCTCTATTTTAGTTTAACCCCTCCTGACAACTCAAAATGGGTGTATTTGCCATCCTCTCCCTTCTTCCTGTTTTTTACATCTGTAAGTGCTTCCTGATGAGGTTTAATTCCTGGGACAGGTGCCTCGTTGCCTACTTGTAACTATTCTCTGACCCTGCTTCAAGGGTCAGAGCAGGGTCAGAGAATAGTTGCAAGTAGGCAACGAGGCACCAGGAAGCACTTAGCAGCAGGTGCAGTTGAAGTTAATTTCTTTGTAACCCTTTTGTAAAAGGTTACAAAGAAATTAGGTTAAACTTTTGCACCTGCTGCTGTAAATCTTGCTTGGCTGAAAATTCATCTCCGCTGATTCGCGGATTTTACCGCGATTTCGCGAGATTCGCGTGTCGCGAAATCGCGGAAAATCCGCAAATTCGCCCGCGAAACGGATTTTACGCCCACCCTTAGTTTTTTCAGTGAATTTCAAAGGTTTTTTAAATGCTAATTCCTAACTATATAAGGCCTGAACCCTATGGTTTTTTCAGTGAATTTGCAAGGTTTTTTAAATGCTAATTCCTAACTATATAAGGCCTGAAACCTATGTTTTTTTCAGTGAATTTCAAAGGTTTTTTTAATGCTAATTCCTAACTATATAAGACCTGAAAGCCCACCAGGAATCTCCAGTATGTGCCAGGGGACTGCGCTGCAGAGAGGTGTAATGAAGCCACGCCCCTTTTTACACTTCTCTGCAACGCAGCCCCTGTGCATGTTTGAAGAGGGGGAACTAATTCCCCTTGCATACCGGGGGCCCCTAAGGGCCAACTAGCCCACGTGAACCTCCAGTATTCACCAGGGGGCTGCATTGCAGAGGTGTAATGAGGATATGCTCCTTGTTACACCTCTCTGCAACGCAGCCCCCTGGCGCGTTTGCAGAGGGGGAACTAATTCCCGTTGCATCCTGGGGTCCCTGGGGGCCAACTAGCCCACCAGTAGCCTCCAGTATGCGCCAGGGGGCTGCATTGTGGAGAGGTGTAATGAGGCCACACCCTTTTTTACACCTCTCTGCAACGCAGCCCCCGTGCATGTTTGAAGAGGGGGAACTAATTCCCCTTGCATACTGGGGGTCCCTGGGGGCCAACTAGCCCACCTGGAACCTCAAGTTTGCGCCAGGGGGCTGCATTGCACAGAGGTGTAATGAGGCTATGCCTCTTTTTACACCTCTCTGCAACGCAGGCCACTGGCGCGTTTGCAGGGGGGGGGGACTAATTCCCCTTGCATACTGGGGGTCCCTAGGTCATATCTGCCCAAACGCCGAAATTCCGAATGATTGAAAATGACTTTTCTTGAGAAACATTTGGATTATCATATCCTATACTTTGGAATTTTTGAAAGACTGACTTTGAGGATGCTATAAATTACTCAAGTCTGCCCGAATTGTGTGGGTAAAATTGATACCTAGTCACTTTGAATAAGAATGTACATACGTCTCATCTAACATTTGGAAGAAATATCTAGTTATATAACAACAGGATACCAACATAACTTGAAGGAAATAAGAACACCCTGAAGAAGTGCTGTTGTACAGAACGAAACGCGTCAGCTGGCTGTGGCACATAAACTTAAGGAAAACAAAAGCATTTGAATATACACCAAGATTCAGCGCTTCAATAAGGACTCTAAGTGATATGATGTTGACTTATACCGCAGAGCCCGTGTCAGTGGGAGAAGCTAAGTTTTTAGGCTTAATGTGGATAATCAGAGCGAGGCACCTCAATTCTTAAATTAAAATGATGAAACTGTTATGAGTAGAAATTGTAATTCTGTATACGTCTTTCAAATGTTATTTAATCTAGTTTTAACCATCGTATTTATTTCCTCATAAAATGTCTTTTGCATCCATATTAGTCCCTTGTGTGATGAAATTTGTTGTGTATTTTAGGGCCTTTGTATGTTTTTGTAGGATAATGTTGTATTAGGATGTGAAATGTGTGTTTTCTCCTGTCTTTTATGATGAAATATTTCGAAAATAAAGACGTATGAACTGAACTGATATGATTTGATTGGACTTATTGTACAAGTGGTGCTGTGCCAAACTTTGGAATATTCTCCTCTACTCTTTACTACTTACTCTCTACTACTACACTACTCTCTAATACTCACTCTCTACTACTCATTCTCTACTACTCTACTACTCTCTACTACTCTCTCTCTACTACTCACGCCCTACTACTCACTATCTACTACTCTCTACTACTCACTCTCTACTCTCTACTACTCACTCTCTACTACTCTCTCTCTACTACTCACTCTTTACTACTCACTATCTACTACTCTCTACTACTCACTCTCTACTTCTCACTCTCTACTACTCTCTCTCTACTACTCTCTACTACTCACTCTCTACTACTCTCTACTACTCTCTCTACTACTCTCTCTCTCTACTACTCTCTACTACTAACTCTACTACTCACTCTCTACTATTCTCTCTCTCTGCTACTCACTCTCTACTACTCTCTACTACTCACTCTTTACTACTCTCTACTACTCACTTTCTACTGTTCTCTACTACTCACTCTACTACTTACTCTCTACTACTCTATACTACTCACTCTCTACTACTCACTCTACTATTCACTCTACTACTCACTCTCTGCTACTCTCTCTACTGCTCTCTACTACTCTCTACTACTCACTCTCTACTCTATTACTCACTCTCTTCTCTCTACCGCTCTACCTCTCTCTACTTCTTTATCTACTAGTCTCTACCTCTCTACCTCTACCTCTCTACCTCTACACCTCTACTTCTCTACCTCTCTCTACACGCACACATATACACATATATATGTACATATATGCATATGCATATATGTATTTGTATATATATATATAGGCTGAGCTCCTACGAATGGGAGCGCCCTGGCAATGACATAGGAGGGAGGAGGAGATACCTGTAAACACTGCAGCATCTGAAGAAGGCGTAATGGCCAAAATGCATCATGCTGGTTGTTTTTGGTGATTAAAGGCTTCCCATCTGTACCCCGCTGTGTCCCTGGGTTTCTTTGTATGAAGGTAATCGTGTGTGGCATATTTTCGCGCCTGCCAGCAGCGCGATACAGGGACCCGTCCAAGCAAGTGTCCTGGTTGTTCGTTGGCAATTTGTTTTCCCATCACGGTAGTGATACAATCCCAGGACCGCCTCAAGGAACGGGCCGAGCAAGTGGCCGCTGTCAGTGGCAGCCTGTAATTGTACAGGGAGGCAGGTTGAGTCACTCCCGCTTCACGGCCCAGCCGTGTTCCAATCTTTTGGGGCTTTGGAAGTTTGGGACATAAGGGAGCATTGTACACGGACAATTCAAAGGGGGTCACCAGCCGCTACACTGCCCCTCCTATGCGTGGCAAAAACTCTGCGCGACAATTTCTGCATCCAGCCGCCACAATGACTGTTTCCAGTGCATGTTGGGAGCTGTAGTTGTTTACAACGCTACAGCATTCTCAGGCGGCAGGATAGGCTGAGCTCCTACCAATGGGAGCGCCCTGGCAATTACATAGGAGGGAGGAGGAGATACCTGTAAACACTGCAGCATCTGAAGAAGGCGTAATGGCCGAAATGCATCATGCTGGTTGTTTTTGGTGATTAAAGGCTTCCCATCTGTACCCCGCTGTGTCCCTGGGTTTCCTTGTATGAAGGTAATTGTGTGTGGCATATTTTCACGCCTGCCAGCAGCGCGATACAGGGACCCGTCCAAGCAAGTGTCCTGGATCTTCGTTGGCAATTTGTTTTCCCATCACGGTAGTGATACAATCCCAGGACCGCCTCAAGGAACGGGCCGAGCAAGTGGCCGCTGTCAGTGGCAGCCTGTAATTGTACAGGGAGGCGGGTTGAGTCACTCCCGCTTCACGGCCCAGCCGTGTTCCAATCTTTTGGGGCTTCGGACGTTGGGGACATAAGGGAGCCTTGTACACGGACAATTCAAACGGGGTCACCAGCCGCTACACGGCCCCTCCTATGCGTGACAAAAACTCAGCGCGACAATTTCTGCATCCAGCCGCCACAAGGACTGTTTCCAGTGCATGTTGGGAGCTGTAGTTGTTTACAGCGCTACAGCATTCTCAGGCGGCAGGATAGGCTGAGCTCTTACTAATGGGAGCGCCCTGGCAATTACATAGGAGGGAAGAGGAGATACCTGTAAACACTGCAGCATCTGAAGAAGGCGTAATGGCCGAAATGCATCATGCTGGTTGCTTTTGGTGATTAAAGGCTTCCGATCTGTACCCCGCTGTGTCCCTGGGTTTCCTTGTATGAAGGTAATCGTGTGTGGCATATATATATATATACATACATATATAAACATATATAATCTGCATATCTATATAAATACAAATATAAATGCATGCATATGTATACATATATGCATACATATGCATGATATTTACATGAAAGTTTTAAAAACACTAATAAAAGCAAAGCTAAAAAGCCACCTCATTACAAACAGAATGGCTTTAACTTAAACGAGGGCGAGATCTATTGCATTTTCAATGCTTGTTTACTTTGGTTCCATCAAGAAGGCATTCAGATGTGTCACACATTTGCCATAAATTCTGAATGTTAGCACTCTAGTTGCTCATTAGATCACTGTAGTAAAGCTACTGCTCACCAGGGAAGTCTGCTGCTAATCATACTTTCTATTTCTATGGCAAAATGAACCCCCTCATTTTGTTCCTTTTTAAATTAAATGTTTTCAGACTTACCACTTCATTCCAATCAAGATGGCTTCTGGTGTGCCATACTTTTGTCATAAGTAAGACTGTTAGCGCTCTAGTTGTTCTTTAGAACACTCTGGGACATTCTGTCATTGGGCTATACTTGGGCTACATCTGGGTGATATTTGGGCTACATTTGGGCTCTTTTGTCTCTGGTGGCCATCTTGGGAGACTGCATGTCAGAATTTTTTAATGAAATAGAAGAGGATTTGGGAAGTCACTCAAAATGTGCCCTAATTTTACTTTCTGCAGCACTAATCATACTTTCTATGGCAAAATATACCCCCTCATTTTGTTCCTTTTTAAATTAAATGTTTTAAGAGTTACCACTTTATTCCAATCAAGATGACTTCAGGTGTGCCATACCTTTGTAATAAGTAGGACTGTTAGCGCTCTAGTTGTTCTTTAGAACACTCTAGGAGGCTACAGTAGAACACAAAGGAATCAACTGACAGTCTCTGTCCTTGTTGGATGTGCATGTTTTACTGAGAATGTCAGACTTCATTCTCACATGACTGAGAAAGATAATGTGAATTTACAGAAAATATGCTTTCAGTTTAGCTTATAGATCCCCTTCCAAACCACTGTGGGAAAAGCATGAGATAATAGTTTTCTTTCAAACATGATTCATGATATCCCAGCAGAAGGCTTTTTCACATGGTAAAATCACCTTAGAACACACCACAATTCCTAAAATGAGTATGGTACCATCAACAAATGATTTATAATGTAACTAAAGTCCTAAAACCCTCTATTAACTACAATGCTTTTTAATGAGGTGCTATCATGTATATTGGTCCCAAGATGGCTGCCAACACTTCTTGGATGAAGTGCTGACAGCCAATCAGATTTCACGATGAGATGTGTGGTTAGGCTCCGCCCAGATATATATGTGTTTTTGAAGTTAATTTTCATAGAAACCACTGGAGCAATTTTCACCAAATATAGCAAAGGCACTTCTGCATACCAGTCCCTACAATTTTGCCAAGTTTGGTGTAATTCCGTTGAGCGGTTCGGGATGTAGCCTTGTCAGAACGTCCTATGGAAATTAACATGGGGAAAACACGTTTTGGGACCCCCCTTTTTTCTCCGCCCCCACTTCACGAATCTCCCCGAAACTTTCAGGGAAGAAGCGCAGCGGAGCTGGCCAAAATTTTAGAAAATTACACGCAAATTCCTCAACCGGCGCCAAAGTTATTCCCAATAGAATGTTGCGGATTTCCTATGGTAGCTAGGTCCTAACTATGTATACCTACTGGCTATCGCCAGTAGGTAATATAAATATATATATATATATATATATATATATATATATATATATATATATATATATATATATATATATATATATATATATATTACCTACTGGCGGTCGCCAGTAGGTATATATAGTTAGGATTTTTTTCCTATGGGATTTTTGAAAATTCTATGTCGAATAACTTTTGCGTTTGAGGACGGAATTGGCTGAAATTTATAGGAAAATGGAACATATTGTTTCTGAGCAGCCCCTGAAAATTTGGGGGGGTTTCGTCAAGGGGGGGCTGAGAAAAAAGGGGGGTCCCAAAACACGTTTTTCCCATGCAATTTTCCATAGGGCGGTTGGACTCACTTTTAGCTCGAACGGCTGAATGGATTCCCATGAAACTTGGCAAAATTGTAGATATTGTTTGCCCGATGTGCCTTTGTAGGGCTCAATATATGTGCTCCAGTGGATTTTGATAAATTAACGTTCAAAAAAATATATATATCTGTAACAGCGCTCCGGTTAGCGCCCCGGTTCGCGTACCTGACGCGTAACGGAACTTCGCAAAGCAAAGCTGATTGGCTCTCCGGTGTCTGTCAACATTCTAAACAGTCCGGAGCGGCCGCCATCTTGTCTCTCGGTAGGATCGAGAGACAAGAGGTGAAGAAAAACGAAGGGGGAAATTAATGAAAGGGGGCAAGGTAGACCCCTCCTGACCCCCTAGGATTGATGAGGGGGCTATTAAAGGGTCCTGCGGGGCAAAAAATAAAAAAAAAACAGTTTTTTCGCGATAGAGGCGCTACCCGGTACGCGAACCGGTTAGCTAACCGGTAGCGTAACGGGAGTCCGCCATCTTGTGTTTCGGTCGAATTTAATCACAAGATGGAGGAAAAACAATGTGGGAAATGGGTATAAGGGGGCACGGGAGACGTATCCTGACCCCCTAGGTTTTCTGAGGGTGGCTGAGGAGGCCCATATATGCGGGAAAAAAAATACATTTTTTTTTCAAATTTTCGCGCGGTTAGCGTCCGGTGCGCGAACCGGGTAGCGCTCCGGAAAGCGTAAATCATGAAAATTATTTTAAAAAAAGTTACATTTAAAATTTGTTTAGAGTGATCATAGTTAGGGTAGCTCTGAGAAGAGCTTTTGGGTCTGTGGTAGATTTAGGTACTTATAAGTAGGTACCAATACATAGTCTTAAATTCAGGATGAAAATTCTGTTCCCCTCATCTGAGAAGTGAACTCCATCTCCTCTGTAGATATCTTGCATGTAGTAACGCAAGTTATTGTTGTAGATGGAGCCCATTCCATGGTCTCTCATGTAAGCTGACACAGACTTATTTACATGCTTCCTCGATTTCTCAATTTGTGGAGAAAATTGCTTGGACCACCTCCATTTCTGTTTTTGGCATATATTTGAATATACCAAGGCAGTTTGAGGAAAAAGTGCCATCAATTGTTCAAAGGTGTCCTTTAAAAGCATTTCCAGACCTACCCCAGTCAAAGTGCCCAAATCATTTTCTCCACAGTGCACAATTAACAGATCAGGGTTTGGCAAATGCAAAAAGGTTTTCACCAATGGTATCAATTGGTGACATCTCAATCCTCTGTGGCCAATCCATTTAATTTCCACATTTTGTAAATTGAGGTTGTGTACATTTCTGTTATCAGCATACCTTTGAGCCCAGTGGATATAACTATGTCCAATAATCCAGACAGAAAACATGGTGAGAGGAGGTTCTGCTGCAGTCAGATGAAGTGTGGGAATGAAATGGCAGTTGAAACAGTAGGAGTTTGTAATGAAAAAAACGGTGGAGTTTCAGTGCTAATGATTCAGTAGCAGTGATTGGTGGATTTTGATTGCTGAAAACAGAAAGTTAGGGTGCATGGATGAGTTCTTTGAAAGATGAAATTTGAATGGTTAAGAAAAAAACATTTTAAGAAACAATGCACTGGATACGCAGGTGTACTGAGAGTTCAGAGTTCAATTGAAACATTGTTGTGTGAACTTGTAAACATGAGAGGTCTTTCAGGAGGTAGTTGCTATGGAAAAAAGGCAGAAAGGGTAGAGGGGGAAGGGTGTTGATTTGAAAAAAGTGAGGGAAGAGTTTTGATGAGACATGAGAGATATGTGTGATGAATTACAGCATTTCTGTGCCTTTGTTGGTTGCAGCCTCTGGAGTGCATACCCTTTGCTCTGCTAAAGAAAAATTGGTGTGTGTCTGAGACTGTTTTGAAACTCAAAAAGTATTTGCTAAGGTGAGAAAGATTCATTTAATTTAGATAGAGATTAGTATGCTTAAGGGAAAAAAATAGGAAGAAAGTTGTGTATTTAAAATGTTGCTTTGTGTGAAGTGTTTTAGAAATAGATTTTGTTTCTTTGAGAAATTGTAATTGGAGATAATGTGAAGTATTAGTACTGACAGGGTGTGCTTGTACATAGGAGCTGTGCTGTGTTTTCAAATTATGACTTGAAAATCGTTTTTGAGGAAACAAATATTTCACTTGCCCCATGATTTAGGGAGAATAATTTGCTTACTTGATGTGTTTAAAAACGTTTCTTGAAGACATTTGGGTTTCTTGATATGTACTGCTAGAGTTTCATAGCCAGCATGGGGCATATTTAGAAAAACTTTGAGCCACTTTCACGTTATTTTCTCCATATTAAAAGTGACGTACAAGTGGTGCAAGGGCCTTGTAAATACACTCTCATGTTTGAGCCACTTTCATGTTATTTTCCCTATGTTAAAAGTGACGCAAAAGTGGTGCAAGGGCCTTGTAAAATATGCCCTCATGTGTGTTAGGGCATTTTTTTAAAATCATTTAGGTTTGTTGATATATACTGCTAGAGTTTCATAGCCTGCTTGGGGCATATTTACAAGGCCTTTGAGTCACTTTCACGTCATTTTCCCTATGTTAAAAGTGACGCAAAAGTGGTGCAAGGGCCTTGTAAAATATGCCCTCAAGTGTGTTAGGGCATTTTAAGTCACTTCACCATGAATCTGGGTGAATAATTTGCTTACTTGATGTGTTTAAGAACGTTTCTTGGAATCATTAAGGTTTCACAATATGTTCTACAAGAGTTTCATAGTCAACATGGGGGCAAATTTACAAAGCTTATGAGCTATATTCACGTCATTTTCCCCATGTTAAAAGTGACTTTAAAGGTGGTGCAAGGTCCTTGTACATAAGCCCTCATGAGTGCTTGGTAAATTTAAGTCATTTCTCCGTGGTGCAAGGCTCTTGTAAATACGCCCGCTTGTGTGCTTGGCAAATTTAAGTACTGACAGGGTGTACTTGTACATAGGAGTTGTGCTGTGTTTTCAAATTATGACATGAAAATAGTTCATAAAGAAAAGGAATGCATTTTACATTTATGACAATGACAAAAAGGTGTCTGTTTCTTTAAATAAATATATCACTTCTCACCATCAATCTGGGAGAATAATTTGCTTGTTTGTCGGTTAAAAAATCGTTACTTTAAGACATTTAGGATTCACAATATGTACTGCTAGAGTTTCATAGTCACTATGATGATAATGATATACATTTAGAACTGTGTAGGAGGCATGGAGAAACTGAGGCTTCTGTAAGTGTCAAGGGAGGTGAGTAATGTACATTGCTCTGTTGCATACAGTCCTCATCTTCTGCGTACTCTTGGATATGCTAGACTACATATGCACAATGAGATACCTAAGCTGAGGAAATACAGGTGATGTGATTGTGAAATGAGCAAAAATATTTGCATGTTTTTCAATTATATCACCTGTGTTTCCTAACATTACGAATCACATTGTGCAGATGAGGTTTAGGCCTGTCCAGGGAGACAGAGGAGGTCTGGCCTTTGTTGAAGAGTGCAGTGGACATGACTCACTTCATTGGTAGGCCTGCACATGTATTATGTCCTCTGTACTCTTCAACAAAACTAAATTTCATCTGCAACCCTGAGTAGGCCTCACCTCAAACAAACCTCTGGATAGGCCACACCTTATCGGCATCCTGAACCAATCATTTAAAATGTTAGGGGAAGGTTTATGATGGACGTGCGCCTCTTTTGCGCCGCCGTTGCGTCACTTTTGTGACGCAGCGGCGGCGCAAAAGATGCGCCATGTTGCGACATATTTACAACTTGATGCATCTAGGCAAATGTGTCACGTTGTAAAGTCCTGCGCCACATGAAACCTGCGTCAGGTTTCATGTGGGCGTTTTGTTGCAGGGTGGGCGTTCACTTGCATGAAAGCCCGGTAAAACTAACACAGTGAAATTGACAAGATTTCACTGAGTCAGCTTTATGGCATTGCTGAATCAAATCCTTACACCTGTTTGAAACAGGCATAAGGAGTGACGCACCATGCAATGTGTGGCTTGCCCCTGTGCATTGCAGGAGTCATGTCGCGCTTGCGACGTGATTCCTGCAATGTGCCGCATCTGTGCTGTTTTTGCCCCATGGTGCTCCGCATTGTAAATGCGGCACACCATGGGTGGCAGAGCAGCGGCGCACGTTAACTGGTGCATCCCTGGGGATGCGCCAGTTAACATAAATCTGCCCCTTTACATTTAAGTATGAGCAGGGGACACAGAGTTGGTGAGGCTTATCCAAGGTTAAGAAGAGATGAGTCCTGTTCACTGAAAACTTGGACATAGGCCTCACCTCCTCAGCATCGCTGGACATGGCTAAATAATATCTGCAAAATGTTACTCTTGTTAAACAATTTTACTATTATAGTCTCTGAGATTTGTCTCTTACTCTGCAACATCTCATTGTTGTTCTCTTTCTTTAAAGATAACGACAACATCAACCATGAGTGATAATGAGCAATCTGTTGATCTAGATCTTATCATTGAACTTGTCATTGAAACGTCAGTGGAAGTAGATCCCTTGGATGATTTATATCCTGTGGATGATGAAGAATATGATGAGGATGCCGATTTGTCAGAATTGTATGACATAGGGTGGGCAGCTGATCTGCTCGAGCCTATTGAACTATAAAGACTTTTAAAAAAAAATTTAAGTTACTGGAAATGAAAAGTAACCATGTTAACCGTTTTATTTAAAATTAAATACAACTTCAAAAACAGCTTGTGTGAAGTGTCTTTAATAAAATATTGAAATATGCTAATAAAATTAGTTCAGATTCACATATAAAAGAGCACAGTTCAAATGTAGAAGCATTTCATTTCTTTGCTACTATTTGTGAGTTTTAAATTTGTCAATGCACTAAAAATTATTGTATGTAGAATTGACAACTAGTGTGTTAATGTTTTGACGACTGTTATTGATTTACTGTTTGGTAATAGTGGTTAATAACATTTTTTATTATATTTTACCACAGATTCAACTGCAGATCATTTCAAAATTAAAAAATGCCTTCACGGCAACGGAGGAGAAATCCTACAAAATGTCAAACACAGCAGCTTACTACATGCTTGCAGCAGTCCTCTACAATAAAAACTCGTCAAGTCACCAAAAAAGCTTCGGGTAAGACAACGAAATCTTTCCTAAGAAACATTTTCAGAAAAAAAGTATCACTACAGAACATGTTTTAGTCCAGAAGAAGAGAGTCAATTTAAACAGGAAGGAAAGGCCCCTTAATAAAGTTAGTGGTAGAGCAGGAGAAAACTCTGTGAGTGCCGGTAGAAGGCACAATCAATTTAGAGACATTCGTACACGAATTTTCCGCAACAGGATAATTGTAAATTTTATGAAAAATGTAAACAAAGGTCAACAGAAACTGGCTTTTTATAAGAAAAAGAAACATTTTGAGAAAATTATTGATCAGGCTTTGGAAATGAAACGAAAGTTATTTATTTTGGTAATCAATAGAATTAGGAAACTAAATAAGGCAATTTATGAATTCAAAACAAATAGTAGATGGAAGAGAATAGTTAATCGTATAAATTTTTGTGAAGTATTTTCAGGAGAATGGATGCATAGTTCAAGTTGTGAGGCATTTTTCAATGAGGAGAGTTACTTCCAGGACAATGATTTGGTGCATGCAATTGACACCAGTGGTCGAGCATATGAGGTGAAAGACGGTTGTCCAGTTGAAAAAGAAAAACTTGTGTCAACAGAGGCAGAAGAGGTGTTAGGTGATGAAGTTTTAGGGAGACGTCCTAAGGGTCCAGTGTACACCTGGAAGTGTAGTAGTATTTGCAGTGTGCGACAGGATTCCATCAATTTGCTTTGTGATTTTGTACGGACATTAATTAAGAAAAGTTTAAAACAGAAAATGAAGTTGTTGCAGGAATTAGATCCATGCAGAGTGAGAGAAGTGACAGGTTTACATGGTCATTCACTGGTTTGTCTTTCCAGGAGAGTATGCCAGAGTGTTTTTCATCATTTCAGGATGCTAGCAGTCCATCATAATAAAGTGAGGAAATTAGTGAGAATGTTGTATTTTGCTAAGAGTCCAGCAATTAAGCTTAAACAATTAAGCAGTGCTCTTTTGCATGGTTCTGAAGTAGATGTGAAGAATATTTGTGAAGAAATTGAGTTTTGTTACTTTGCAAGTAAAAAGGAGATTGTTGAAATTAACCCAGAAGAAGAAGGTAATGTGGAAGAGAGTGTACAGATTTCCAGTACAGATAATTTTCAGAAGGAAATTGCCACGTTTCAGGTGAAATCAAGTGAGAGGCCTAATTTCACTTGTGTGTGTTGTCGACGCACTTATTATAAGAATCAGACTAAGTTAGTGGATTTATATGCAAAAAGTGAAAGGGAAAATATTAGTGAATGGAAGGATTTCGCAACATACTTGATGGTAGAAAATTGTTTTGATTTGGGATCGGATCAACGTGTGTGTACTTATTGTTGTAACAAATTAAATCAAAACCGGATGCCTGCTAGAGCGGTTCATATTAATCTGGAATTGGTTGACATTCCTTCTGAATTGAAGGATTTAAATACTTATGAATCTATTTTGATTCAAAGTGTCCAACCCTTTCAGGCTATTGTACGAATGGAGCCAAAGACAGGGAAATTGCCTCCATCAGATTTACAGAGAGGATTAAAGGGAAGAGTTGTTTATTTGCCTCTAGATTTGAAGAAAAACATTAATACAATTGGAGTAGAGAAAGTGGAAGAGGAACCTCTGGTTATCTTAGTTAATGGGGTTCCGACAAAGAGTAAGAAAATCTGGCAAGATTTAGTGGATGTTAGGAAAGTCAAAAAGGCAACATTGTATTTGATGAAAAACAATAAGTATTACAAGAATGTATGTGTTGCAGAAGAGGAAGTAAGTGAAGAAGAGGACAGCGATTTGTGTGCTGGACAAATTGAGAAAGTAGAAGCCTCTAAAAATGAAGAAATATATGAACATTATAGTGTTCATCCTTTGCATTCCAAGGAAGTCATGGGGAATGCTATTGAGTTGTTTCAAATGAAACAAGCCAAAGGGAGTCCCATTAGTGTTTGGGAGGAAAGTTTGGAAGCTCGGTGTTTCCCACAGCTATTTCCAACAGGTCAAGGAGGAAGATATGATGAGCGACCTGATCAAATTCCTGCTTCTGAATACCGGACTTTACGATTGTATGCAGAAGATCCTAGGTTTCGTCAATGCATTCCCTATTTGTTTCATCTACTGTTTGAAAGTGATCTGTCTGGACTGTCATATGCAGTGAACCACATCTTGAAAAGTGGTGTACAGATGCAAAATATCTCGGCAAGGGACTTTATGGATAAAGTCAATGTGCAAGACAGTATTTTGGATTCTCACCTGATTAATCTCATGGCATGTCAGCGTGGTACTAATGAGTACTGGTACCGTCGTCATGGTGATTTAAAATGTATGCTGAGGAACTTAGGAACTCCCACATGGTTCCTCACTCTCAGCTGTGCCGAGTATGGCTGCGAAGACTTACTTGTATTTCTACGAGAGGCAAATGGAAACATTGAAAATATTGAATTCAAGACACCCGGAGAACTGTGCTCTTTGGATCCAGTGAATGTATGCAGGTACTTCAATTATAGATTTGAAAATATGATGTCTTTCATCATGAACAAGAAAAATCCACCTCTTGGAGAGGTGTTGGATTTCTTCTGGAGAAAGGAGTATCAAGCAAGAGGTGCTCCTCATATACATATGCTGCTATGGATCAAAGATGCACCCAAATTTGGAACAGATCTGGATGACTTAGTGATGAGTTTCATAGAACAGTATTCTACATGTGCTGTTCCAAAGACAAAGGAAGACAAAAGCCTAAGAGAACAAGTTTTACGCTTTCAAAGCCATCGTTGTGGAAAGTACTGTCGTCGTAAATTCAGAAACAAGGACAAGTCCTACACAAAATGTCGTTTCGGCTTTCCACGACCGGTGATTTCTAAAGGAAGAGTGAACAGTTTGATGTCTTCGCTGCGACATAATGTGACGAGGAAATCACCCAAAAATACATACAATTTGAAAAGAAACGAAGAGTCCAAGTACATCAACGACTACAACCCAGTGATTTTGTCCATGTGGAATGCTAACATGGATATACAGTTTGTGGCTGATAACTGTATGGCTGTGGCTCGGTATGTGACATCTTACATCACAAAAAAAGAAAAGACAGAATTGAAGGATATGTGGGAGGACATTTCCCATGAAAAGAGCCTCAGTAAGAAGTTGTACAGTTTCAGTCTGAAGATGTTGTCGCATCGAGAAATCGGAGCTTACGAATGTTCTAACCGGTTATCTTCAGCAAGTCTCTATGCCAAATCTAGGAGTATCATTTGGGCGAGTCTTGGTCTTGCTGCAACGCGTAATCGAATTCTGAAACCTGTACGGGAAATTGAGTATTTGGCGGAGAAGGAGCCAAACAGTACAGATATTTTGAAGACCAACATGTTGGATACATATTATCCAAATAGAAGCAGTCACCTCGAGAATGTTTGTCTGTATGAGGTTCTACAAAATTACATATTCAAGAGGAACATCAAAGAAGATATTGATAAAGGAGTGTATGCTGTAATTGGAAGTGAGGGATGTCTGGTCAAGCAAAGAAAATGCCAATTGGTAAATCATCGAAAATTGAGTGGCGAATCTCCTGAAAGAAAAGAGTTTTTCTATTTAGCTCTTTTGCAACTTTTCAAGCCTTGGCGTGCAGAAGAGGAACTGCTTGGAGATTTCCTCTGTTACGAAGATTCTTTCAATGCAGCCAAGGAGACCATAGAATGTCCTGTTTTTCCAAAATATCTAGAAATGTTGAATGCGGAAATCGAGCAGGAAGCAACAATTGCAGCCGAGATTGCTAGAGACAGTTCTCAGGACAGTCAGAGTTCTGTTTCATTGAGTCCGGATCCACTAGGAGGACCAGTTATCGAAAATGAAGCTGCCACTGCCATGATTGAAGTGGAAAGAGCCATGGCACATGCTCAGGAGGATGCAGTTAACTTAGAAGATTTGGAAAGACAACTCAACGTTGAGCAGAGGAAAATATATGACGAAGTTACCAACCAAATTGATCATGGATTAAGTCATGAGAAGAAAGAGTGCTCATGTACGTCGTTGAAGCCTGTCCGACTGTACGTAAGTGGAGAAGCAGGAACTGGAAAAAGTTTCCTCATTAAAGCAATTTCATGTTATCTGCAGAAAAGGACCGAGTCATCGCTGTCTTGTGTTGTCACCGCTCCAACTGGGCTGGCAGCACATAACATTAAAGGGATTACTTTACATCGTCTACTGATGCTGCCAGTGGAGCATGATAACAAATTACAATACCACAAGTTATCTGGAGATGCTTGTTGTGAAGTTTCAAGAATCCTGAAGAAGATGAAACTACTTATCATTGACGAAGTAAGCATGGTTTCTAATGTAATGCTTGCCTTTGTGCATTTGAGAATGCAGGAAGTTCTTAAAACAGAGTATGATGTGTTATTTGGTGGCAAACACATCATTGTTTTCGGTGATCTTCTGCAGCTGACACCAGTGAAAGGACAACCAGTGTTTAATCTGCTTATGCATGAAGATACCAGGAAGTGCCTAGGGAGCATTGGCAACGTTAACATATGGTTAAACTTCAATTATGCTGAGCTGCGTGAAAATATGTGTCAGGCGAAGGATGAAGATTACAAGAATATTCTACAAGATGTTAGAATCGGGAAAGTGACCGAGCATGGGAAAGAAGCTTTACATGCACGATTACTGTCAAATTTGTATCCAGAAGAAGACATTCTGCCAGAGAATATTTTTCGGAAAATTACTGAGAAGAAATCTGGAATATGTTTGATGCCAACTCTTGCAGAATGTGCCATCTTCAACAACAAAATGTTGAATTTAGAAAACCAAGAGATTGTGAAACTGGAAGCTATTGACAGAATAGAGCATATGGGAGCAACAATTATTTTGTCTGAGAATTTGAAATCTAAATTGGATTCATTAGAGAAGACTATATCTAAAACTGCTGGTTTTGAAAAGGCTCTGAATGTGTGCTTAAATTGCCGTATCATTTTGAGAAGGAATTTACATGTTGAAAGAGGTCTGGTAAATGGATCAATGGGTAATGTTGTTGATTTTGAGAAATACAGAAATAGAGATGGAATTGAATTTTTAAAAATTAAATTTGATGGCATTGAGGAAGTACAGCTAATTGGTTGTTGCTCTGCTAGGTTTTTGCTTGTAAAAGACTTATATGTTCGCCGTAAGCAGTTTCCTGTTTGCTTGGCATATGCGGTGACAATCCATAAATCGCAAGGTTTAAGTGTAGACAGTGCATTGGTGAATATTGGCAGTTATGTGTTCAAGGAGGGTATGGCATATGTGGCATTGTCACGAGTCAGAACTTTATCGGGATTGTACTTGATTGAGTGTGATGTCACAAACATTTGTGCGGATCTAGATTGTGTTAAGGAATACAATAGGTTAAGAAGAGAGTATGCGCCACATTTGCCTCAATATCCTTTGTTTGAGAAACGTGTGGTAGGCCGGAAACGAAGAAATGTGACCAATAGTAGGGAGGTTGTAGCAAAAAGACGAAAAGTCGATGAACCCGAAATTATAAGCAGAAAGAAAATGGATTCTGTTGAAGATGTTGTTGGTTTTCAGTTTGAAAATAGTTCTGGTGTCAACTGCTATGCTAATGTAGTGGTTAATGTTGTCTTTTCTCTAGAAACTTTAAAAGAACAGATTGTGATCAATTCGGATCAAAGTTTTTGCTGTTTGTTGAATTCTGTGTTAGAGAAATGTAGTACTGATAGAACAAAAATAGAAAGTGTGTCTGAAATTCGAAATCTGTTAGACAAATGTTCAGGTCAAACGCAATTCTCTCAAAATATTCAGCAAGATTGTCAGGAGTTTTTAATGTATATGCTTGATGTATTGCAAGATGAAGGTGTAGATGTAGATCATCTGTTTAGCCTTTCTTATCAATGGCAGCATGACTGCGAGAACTGTAGGGTATCAAGTACTACTAGTGTAGACTCAGAAAGATTTATATATTTAACTTTGCCAGACAGTAAATCAGTGTCCTTTAATAAGCTAGTAAAAGCAGCCGATCAAAACATGGAGTGTAGCCAATGTAAGTCTGCAATGCTGTCCACATTATTTATAAGAAGTTATGGCCAGTATGTCATTTTAATGTTCCAACGATGTAGGCCTGATGGAACAAAATTGACAACTTTAATTAACAATTTTGTGGCTTCGCAGTTGTCAATATCAGGAAGGACTTTTGTAACTGCAGCAATTATATATCATGACGGTCCTTCAACAACATCAGGACATTATACAGCTTATTTGAAGTCTGGCAATGGCTGGTCATTCTGCAATGATTCTGTTTTAACTTTGAAAAAAAGATTGCCTTTTGACCTTAAAAATTCTTACCTGGTGTTTTTACAACCAAATTTTAGGGAAGGAATCTCGGGATTTGCTCTGAGGAATTTCAAGAGGTTCTAATGGCTCCTACACTATTTGGCCTTGAGGATAAGTGTAGTACAGAGTGAAAAGTTAATGTGGAACATGAGTGAGCAAGAAGGGTGAGATATTACTAGTACAGGATTGTGAAAGTGATCTTGGACGTTTTCTTTCTGAAAGTTGTGGAAAAAGAAAATGACGGGATTTGCTTAGAAGAATTCCAAGAGTTATAAATGGCTCTTACACTATTTGGCCTTGAGGAGAAGTGCGGTAGAGAGCGAGAAGTCATTTATTGTATGTAACATATTTGTCAAAACGATGGAGCTTTTCTTTCAGAAAGTGGCGGGCAGAAAATAATAACAGCACAACAGAGTATAAGCTGTTCATAGGACATCCTTCGACGTCATGGAAAGTAAGTTACTTTTGAGGAGTTCTGATTTTTGATTGGTTATGTTATATGGGTTTTTTAAACACAATCATTTTGATTGTGTTTTTTTCCCCCCGCTGTTATATGATGAATACCTTCAACTCACTGTTTTTAGTGAAATTTGATATATTTTGAGAACAGCAAAAATAAACCATTTAACATGTATAATTAATTCTGTACTTTGTATAGTGAATTTTAATTTGTACTCGTCTTGTCTCATGCTCACTCGTCTTTTACTACCTTCTATCAATCCTCTTTACATACTCACATTGCCTTTTGTTTTATTCTCTTTCACCCTTGTTCTCTAACTCCACTTATCTTTCAACCTTTGTTTCCCTATTCCAACTTTGCTTTTTTCTTTTCTCCCTTGCACCATTTTCCAGCTTTTAGACCTTCTGCTTCGCTTGTCTTTTCCATCTTTCCTCCCTTTGTTTTCTAAATTAAATATTTTTGGGTTTTCCTTTTTTGGTGCAATCAGTTAGTATAACTCACCCTCACTCATTTATCTTTCTTTGTTGCCTCACTCAGTCTGTATCTGACACTCTTTCCTTCACTTCCTCTGTCTCCTCTCTCCCTCACTCTCTTTTCCTTATTCACCCTTTCCTTATATAGTTTACCTTACTCACTTTCTTTTAGTAGCTTACACAACTTCAATTTAGTTTTCTCTTCTATTCTTCTTTTCTGTCACTGAAAGTATCTTCCTTTTTTTCTCTTAGTAATTTACTCAATTACAATTTCTTTTTGTCTCTGACTGTCTATCACCGTTTCTTTCTCTTTTTTTTCTGCATGTTTATCTCTAACTCTATTTCTTTGTAAAATTGGATGATTTTCAATCTTTTCCCTTGTCTTTTCTAATTTTTAAATACATGTTTTAATATTTTTCAAATGTTTGTTCTTTCTTTCACAGATTGAAAGTATAAAAATAACAAGTGACTAAGTTAACGACAATTATAAGGTAAGTGTTTTGTACTCTTTTCGTTACATCTCTATCACATTTAACTTCTATTAGTTCCACTGCTTCATTTCTTTAACCCTCAGTTTCCTGCCTTTGCTACTTCCCTCATTCCTTTTTCTATTACTTACTTACTCTACTCCTTCCACTCCTTTTCTCAGTCCCTCTGTTCTCATAGTTCCTCACTCCTGTTCACTCACTCCGTCTCTATTACTCTCACTGTCTCTGACTCATCACTCTTTCACTACTTGTTCATTATGCTTTCTCCCTGTAGTTCAAGCACACTATGTTATTTACATTTCTTTGCTGTTTCAATTATTCCTTTTCTGTCACTTCTTCTTTTCTGCTTTCTGTTTTTTCTCTCTGTTATTCCACATGTTTTAACCTTAGTCACTGTCATACATCTTGTTTTATTCCTATTTACTTTCGCTCACTGTTTTCTTAACACTTTCCCTCAGGGTTGTTCTTTTAGTCCGGTTCTATCCCTACCTCTCATTCCACATCCTTTACTGTTTTTCTTCTTAATTTGAACATTCACTCACATTCTCTAAGAAACTCTTGTTTATTATTCTTCTACTCTCCGTTTTTTATTTCACTTCCTTATCTATTTTGTTTTTCTCAATTATACCCTCTTACATCTTTTCTTTGGTAAATAGATCTACTAAACATGATCTCTGTGTTACTCCCTCTAGCTGTCTTTCTTTTAACAATACTCTCTGTTTCCTTCCCTTATACTCACTCTTCCTTTTTTTTAAAAAAAACATTTTTTGTTTCGCTTCCGGTTCGCGTACCGGTGCGGGAACCGGGAAGCGAATCAAAAGAAATAGAGGTTGCCAGAGTGCTAAACATTCTAGCAATTTTTTATAAATGGGAGGTAGTTCTGAAAAGAACTTTTTTTTATTGTTTTTGTTGTTTTATATTTTTTTTATTATTTTTCTGAACATGTTTTTACCTTTTTTGTATTTTTTGAACGATTTTATATTTTTTTGTTTTTTTTGGGGGGGGCAACGAAAATCATTCATTATAAAGGGCTCAACAGGAGCAACAAAAAAAAAAGATAATTTACTTTCTGGGGCGTTTTGGACATTTATGATTTTCAATAGCTGTGTTGATAAGATTTATGCTACTCTCCCTATAGCAAATTAATTTGCCGCAAAAAATGCAGACTTGCTTCACGACCCCGAAGTTCATCTGAATGTTTGGGACCGTCTCCCTCGCCTCTAGTCCCGTCACTGCCTGATCAGTTGATGTACTGGCCACAGGAGGGGGATTATCCTGCAGGTCACGTACCTGCGCAGCACTATAATTTATAGGGTGCCACCTGTCCATGTGCCGATGCATGGTGTAATTGCCATAGCTGTACTTCTTATCAGTCCCTCTGGACAGATCTTTTTTACAGATGAGACAGGTAACGTAGCGGGCATTTACTTTTTTTCGGCCCTGGGGAAATGTGTAAAATTGCCAGATGTAATTTTCTTTCACATGGGACCTCCTTGGCTCTTCAGGCAAAAACTGCCTCGTCTCTTGCTCCTCTTCCTCTTCTTCCTCTTCTTCCTCCTCTTGATGAAGGATAACCTGAGGAGGTGGTCCATCCTTTTTTGGTGGTGGTGGTGGTGGTGGTGGTGGATTGGCTCCAGCAGCTGCAGCTACAAGACTTGCCATTTTTGCAAATATTGAAAGTAGGTCTTCCTCTCACAAAGATGAAAGTCAGAGTGAGAAAAAAAGGTGGGGGCTTTCATCATTTGTGAAAAAAAATGTTCTAAACCAATGAAAAGTGTTATTTTTAGGTCACATGACCTAGCCTTACATCATTAGGAAACCAAAAGTGAAATGAACCAATGAAAAGTTTTATTAACAAGTCACATGACCTGTTATGCTTACGTTACGCGCTCCGCGCCGCGCCCCAGATCGCTTCCGGGGTGCTGCGCTTCGCGCCTTAGTTCGCGCTCCGGAGCACTTCCGGGTGCGCTAACGCGGCGCGTCATAAGACGCATTACGTGACAACGCGATACGTCGCGCTTACGCGACGCGTCACGATGTTGTTTTCTAACGCGGCAGTTGCGCAAACGGAACGTTTACCGGTTCGCGGACCGAGTCGCGGCACCAAATTGAGCTAACGGAAAGCTACCCGGTTCGCGGACCGGTAGCGCAACAAAATAAAATAATAAAAAAAAATACATAAAAAAATTATATTAAAACATATAAAATATATTTTTCGATTTAAAGAAGTATACTTTTTAAAGCTTTTGATATTTGCTATTAAAAAACCATTGAAATTCACTGAAAAAACCATAGGTTATAGACCATATATAGTTAGGAATTAGCATTTACAAAACCTTGAAAATTCACTGAAAAAACCATAGGTTATACACCATATATAGTTAGGTATAAGCATTTACAAAACCTTATTTTACTCACACAAAAACATTGAAATTCGCATATATAGTTAGTTGCACTAACTATATATCGCGCACCCGCAATCCACTGCTGATTATGTCACGTATTACATCATTCATGACATGGTCAGTGACATCACTGATGACATCACTGATGACATCTCAAATGACATCACTGATGACATCACTGATGACATCTCAAATGACATCACTGATGACATCACTGATGACTACATCCAGTGACTGTATGTTTCTGTAAAGTTAAAATATGTCTTACATATTGAAGAATGAGTGGATGTATAAGTGTCTGGATGAAGGATTTAGTAGGTGCATGACTGACTGTATGAGTGAGTGATTAAATGTGTCTCACTGAGTGCATGGGTTAGTGACTAAACTGTTTTAATTTGTGCATCATTATGTCTGTTGTTCTGTAAACTGCTGCATGTGTTGATCAGTAGCTATATGAGTAACTATATGGGTTATTGATTGGTTGCCCAAGTATTTGTATGGGAGACTGTGTGTGTGTGTGGGTGACTGGGAGGTGTATGACTCTGTGCATAGATGTGTGAGCAGTTGATTCACTAGATGTATGGGTTCAAAAGTGCATGTGGAAACAGCTGTATGGGCGGTTGACTGTGTGCATGAGTGTATTGGTGAGTGAACGGATATCTCAGTGCTACATGTCAAAGTAAGTACATATGTAAAACACAGTACATGTGAGAGTTGACATATATAAATAACTGTGCATAAGAGCCAGTGAATGTGTGAGTGGCTGTATGGATCATTGTGAACTTGTATCCCGGATTGTATAAGAGAGTAAATATGTGTTAGTATATGTTTGAATAAGTAAGGTGTGTATAACTGTATAGTTGAGAAAATGGAGGTGTGATTGATTCTTTGCATGACTGACTAGGTGTGTGTGTAACTTCATGGATGAGTGACAGTCTGTGAGTCTCTGTTTAAACTGAGTGTATCTAAGGTTATATTAGAGTCTGAAGAGGTTCATCGTATTATCACATGAATGATGTCATCAGTGATGTAATCAGTAATGTCAAATGAGATGTCATCAGTGATGTCATCAGTGATGTCATTTGAGATGTCATCAGTGATGTCATCAGTGATGTCACTGACCATGTCATGAATGATGTAATATGTGACATGATCAGCAGTGGATTGCGGGTGCGCGATATATAGTTAGTGCAACTAACTATATATGCGAATTTCAATGGTTTTGTGTGAGTAAAATAAGGTTTTGTAAATGCTAATTCCTAACTATATATGGTGTATAACCTATGGTTTTTTCAGTGAATATATATATATATATATATCCTCACACGCCGGTTCTCTGGTCCCCGACCATCGGGCGCTCACAGCGGGTGCGTACACCTACGGCAGAACCACGCCGTTACTTATCACCACACTCCTTCTCTTTTGGAAAAGTATTCGGGCGCACTCCCTTGGAATTTCCACAAGTTAATTTATTTAGCTCCGTTTAAGCATGAAAAAGCAGTCGATCTACGCGTTTCGACGCTGCAAGCGTCTTGCTCACGATCAGCTTCCTGCAATTTTTTCAATACATTTAAGGCATTCAATTAGGTGTTACGTCATTTCCTTTGCTTAGTCACAAACCATTGTGGGTATTGTAGTTTTAATTAAAAAGAGTCTTTGAAGGAATGAGTAAATGTTCAATTTTTCGAGAAAATAATAACCCTTATTTTCTTGTTTCCTTTTAACATCATTGAGTCCCATTCTTTTTATTTATTTCATTTTTCCGTTTTTCCTTTTCATTCCCATTGTTGTTTAATACCCTCTGGTGGGTTTAGTCCTTCCTTTCAGGTACATATATATATATATCCAATTCCAAACTCCACACAGCTGATCAGCTATACCATGGAGAAACGGACTCTCAGATTACTTCGGTTGCAGGTCTTTTTTATTTTTTAAAGTTTCAAAAGTGCATTGCTGTGCTCGTGGAAACCAAACGCGTTTTGGCGATCCCAGTCGCCTTGATCGCTGGTACATAATGTGTTTAACCCCTTAACATTTAAAACACCAACTTCCAATCACATTCTGTCATTACATTTCGTCATGGATATAAAGAAAAGACTTCACTTTTTTACTCATTTTGAGTCCTTTCACAATACAATTTTCTGGCTTAGGGGGTATCTCAATAACTGCGTAATGCAAAGTTAATAAAGTGCTTAGTGCGACTATTCAATATTTATAAATATATTTCTTATCTCTTATTAATTAGTTCATATTAACAATGAGTTTTTCTAAACTAACGATAAATAATCTAAAAAATATATATATTTACTGTACAAATACAGAAACAACGGAAGCTAGGAACATTTTTGAATCCTACCCTCAATGGCTCCAGCCATTATCCTATTGGTTACCGTTGAGTCTAATGTAATGTGTCGGTAAACTAGCTGTATGATCCCCTGTGTCAATCTATTTCCATTTTAATGACAGAAAGAGAAAGTGCATGCGTAAAGTGAGTATATAAAGTGCAAGGTATACTCCCATCCGGGGGTAACCCAAAATTTATGGACAAAACCTAATCTAGGGGAAGGGTATTGGAGCAGGGATAACTGTTTCATTTTCTGCAATGTGGATTGATATATCTGTACAAATACTAAATGTATGGGCGATATGCGGAGTTCTCAAAGATTACATAAATTACAAAAATACAGGATTTGAAATGGAGCAAAGGTAAACCTTTAATGTTAATCGATTCATGCGGCCCATAACTCTCCAGCGCGGTACCCATGAACGTGGGAAGTCAAAACTCCATGTATAACATGAATTAATGAAAAAACCACTGTCGAACGACCTCCACGTCCGAGAGTCACAAATTCTACATAAAAAGATTAAAATATCACTAAAACCATACTTTTCGATAAATATATAAGAAAGTTAAGTTAATTTAATAGTTATTCATTATATTTCAAGCAAGGTCAATATTTAAAATAAATATTTTTCTGTACAATAAATATATAAAAATCAAATTAATTTTAGAGGTAGTGATGCAGATCTTCACAAATATTAAGCCCTTTCGGGGTTTTAGTATCGAGCTCTAAAATGTATCTTGTGTCCAATTGGAGTAATAACTTTTCTCGATTACCGCAGTCAATTACATAATATTGCAGTACGTTTAAATTGTTACCATGTTCTGCTTTTACATGTCTCGCCACTGGGTAAGAGGGGTCGGAATTTACAGTTGCCCTTAAGTGCTGCAGAATTTTTGTGTGTACTTGCAGTTTCGTACTTCCTACATATTGGATTCCACATATGCATTTTAACACATACACGGCGAATTCAGTTTTACACATGTAGTGACCCTTGATTTTAATTGGGATTTCAGAAAATGCATCTTTGTACTTGCTGGTGTTAACTCCAAATTTGCAGGCTCTGCGAGTACTGCACTTAAAGAAGCCTTTTCGGTTAGAAAGCCAATTATCTTTATGGTGGAGCTCAGGGCTAGTTTTAACTAATTCACTGCTCATAGAGTATGCCTTACAAAAAGTAAAATTTGGTTTAGAGGTTAAAACTCCATTTAGAACCGTATCGGTGAGCACTATCGACCATTGTGTGTTAATAATTTTCTTTATGTTTTGGGATTGTCTACTGAAGGTAGAAATAAACCTACATGGGTGATCTGTAGTGACTGTCTGACTGGTTGCCTGTTGTATCTGTGTGGAGATTTCTATGGATGTGGGTGGCTTCATCAGCCAGGCTATCTTGAATCCAGTGGCCAGGTCAGCAAGGGACTCACGTCTGAGCATACCCTGCCAACTTAGGGCGAACAAAGCGAAACAAAAGGGGATGATGGACCGAGCGTTTGAGCAAATCAAACACTCATCCCCAGTCACTTGATCTGGGTTTACTCCATCACCATTCTTTAGCTCACTTAGCCACCCCAGTTCAGACATGGCTTGGCAGTCCGGGCTGGACTGTTCCAATGAGGCACGGGGTCAAGGCTGATTTGCATATGGCCATGTCTGAACTGGGGTGGTGTGTAGAGCAAAAAAATAGATTGATTTAGGCCCAGATTTCTGTACTGGGGTGAATGTGTGACATTGTTCTGCATTCTGTCCATTAATTGTTGTTTTTGTATTTGTCACCCCGAGTGGGATGGGTATGCTCAGACGTGAGTCCCATGCTCTCCACATCACTGGAGTCAAGCTATCCTGGCTGAAGACGGCTGATAGCCAGAAACCGGTCCTAGGATGCTTGATTCCGGTCCAGGAAAGACATGGCTTGGCAGTTCGGGCTGGACTGTTCCCATGAGGCACGGGGTCAAGGCTGATTTGCATATGGCCATGTCTGAACTGGGGTGGTGTGGAGTGCAACAAAACGATGGATTTGGGCCCAGATCTCTGTTCTGGGGTGAATGTATGATATTGTTCTGCATTCTGTCCATTAATTGTTGTTTTTGCATTTGTCACCCCGAGTGGGATGGGTATGCTCAGTCGTGAGTCCCATGCTCTCCACACCACTGGAGTCAAGCTATCCTGGCTGAAGACGGCTGATAGCCAGAAACCGGACCTAGGATGCTTGATTCCGGTCCAGGAAAGACATGGCTTGGCAGTTCGGGCTGGACTGTTCCTATGAGGCACAGGGTCAAGGCTGATTTGCATATGGCCATGTCTGAACTGGGGTGGTGTGGAGTGCAAAAAAACGATGGATTTAGGCCCAGATCTCTGTACTGGGGTGAATGTGTGACATTGTTCTGCATTCTGTCCATCAATTGTTGTTTTTGCATTTGTCACCCCGAGTGGGATGGGTTTGCTCAGACGTGAGTCCCATGCTCTCCACACCACTGGAGTCAAGCTATCCTGGCTGAAGACGGCTGATAGCCAGAAACCTGTCCTAGGATGCTTGTTTCCGGTCCAGGAAAGACATGGCTTGGCAGTTCGGGCTGGACTGTTCCCATAAGGCACAGGGTCAAGGCTGATTTGCATATGGCCATGTCTGAACTGGGGTGGTGTGGAGTGCAACAAAACGATGGATTTGGGGCCAGATCTCTGTTCTGGGGTGAATGTATGATATTGTTCTGCATTCTGTCCATTAATTGTTGTTTTTGCATTTGTCACCCCGAGTGGGATGGGTAGGCTCAGACGTGAGTCCCATGCTCTCCACATCACTGGAGCCAAGCTATCCTGGCTGAAGACGGCTGATAGCCAGAAACCGGTCCTAGGATGCTTGATTCCGGTCCAGGAAAGACATGGCTTGGCAGTTCGGGCTGGACTGTTCCCATGAGGCACGGGGTCAAGGCTGATTTGCATATGGCCATGTCTGAACTGGGGTGGTGTGGAGTGCATAAAAACAATGGATTTAGGCCCAGATCTCTGTACTGGGGTGAATGTATGACATTGTTCTGCATTCTGTTCATCAATTGTTGTTTTTGCATTTTTTTTATTTTGAAACTGGCACTGAGGTAAGCGGAAATGCTGAAACGCGTCTGCCGATAGTTTCACACATTAAGGACATTGCGCTATGTATTGGTGAAGATTAAAGCAGTGCGGATTTACCTTGGCTGTGTCAGACCCTTTTCTAAGAAGGAAGGGGTATTGGTCCGATATATATATATATATATCTGAGGACAACTCATCTCGGGTGAGAAACACTGGCGAAGAAAGAGGAGCCATAGGCGGGGGACAGCGTACAGAAACAGGGGCAGAACCCTCCACATCGGCTCTAGAATTGGAACCTTTTTTCGAGGAGTACGAAGTTATAAGAGGATTGAAACAACGACCAGCAGCAACAACACATCCTCCAAGGGCAGCAAGAGGAAAACGAGGAGGGGCAGGAGGGGCCGCTCCAGGAAGGCCCACCCCGATAGTGACGAGGAGCACTCGAGGGGAGAATCGGAAATGAATGCAACTACTCTAGCGCAGAATACCATAGTCAACTTATCTGACAGGAAACTGACAGAAAAGGAAGAAAAGATTTTACAACTTGGCCTAACTTTCTGTCCTACTCCTGTCTTCGACTACACGCAGACACGAATAGATCTGTTCAGATTTATCAGAAAGATGAAACTACAGAAGATACATACAATGCATCCGAAAAATACCGATACATTGGAAACAGAGGAAATTGATCCTCTGGAAACACTAACAGGAAATGATCTAAATGCTATTGCAACAGCACAAACCCTAATCGGAACAGCAGTACACAGGATTGGGAAATATTACCCACACAGATGCTAGAAGAAAGTGGGATTATTCAACAAAGTTGCAAAAGCACCATGGTGATCAAATCAAAAACCAATCCAAGAACTCCACATGATGGTATTGATACCTTTCAGGAAATCGTAATCGATGAGTTGAAGAAACTACAGGAAGAGAAATTCAATTGGAGGAGAAGGAATCTTAAAAAAGAAGAATGGTCAATAATTAAAAGCCTCAAAGAAGATGAGAATATCATAATTAAACAGAGTGATAAAGGCGGCAACATTGTCATCTTGAAACGCAGCCAATATGAAGATGAAGCTTTGTCTCAATTGAGGAATAAAGAACATTACACTCAAATAAAAAGAGAAAAACATGTGGAAAGTACTGTGGCCTTCAACAAACTTATTACTAAATGGAAGGATGATGGCATTTTGGATCTCAAAGACTGGAAGAATCTGAAATGTGAATTTCCTCAAATAGTCACGTTTTACCACCTACCTAAGGTGCATAAGAGTAAAGTGTGGCCACCAGGAAGACCTATCGTGTCAGCGAAGGATGGTTTGTTAGCGAAAACATCTACCTATATTGACAGTTTTATTTCCCCATTTGTCAAAGACCTCAGTTCATACTTAAAAGACACGAAAGATTTTTTGAGAATCATCCAAGGTGTGAAATGGGAGTAGGACATGATCTTAATCACACTAGACATTACAAGTCTCTATACGTCGATCAGACATGAAGACGGACTATTGGCAATGAAAAGTTTCCTAGACAAAAGACCTCTTAAATTTCAAAGTCATAACAAGATGCTATTGGAACTAACCAGTTTCTGTTTGAGAAATAACATCTTTTTATTCTCAGGGCAGCTTTATCTACAACTCCAGGGGACCGCGATGGGCACGTGCTTCGCCCTCAGCTACGCGAATCTCTTCGTGGGCTGGTGGGAGAAGCACGTGGCCTGGGCGGGAGAGAATGAACGATGGATGAACAACATCATGTTGTGGACCCGCTATATCGATGATTTTTTCTTGGTATGGCGGGGTACACAAAGTGAGGCTGAAGAATACGTAAGAGATCTTAACAATAACAGCCAAAATCTCAGCTTCACTAGCAGTATGAGCAAGAATGAAGTCTTCTACTTGGACCTTCAAGTCTATGTCGAAGATGAGACCATTCAAACTGCAGTCTACCGTAAGCCCACAGCAGGCAACACAATTCTACACTCGGGAAGTTATCATCCGCGGAGCGTAGTTAACAACATCCCACTGGGGGATGCTCATCACATGAAGAATTCGAGAAAGCAAGAGGGGAATCTAGAAAAAGATTTAGACAGAGGGGATACTGTGAAGGGATTCTTGATCAAGCTGAGAAAAAGAGCGATACAGTAGGGAGAAATTATCTACTGATAGATAAACCTAAAGTAGGCAAATCAGAAATCAGAATGATCACAACTATTCAGAAAAATCACCAGAGGTCTTCAACATTATGAGAAGAAATTGGAAAATTCTGAAGATGGACTCTGTGATAGGGAAATCACTTTCCAGTTATCCCCTCATTTCCTATAGAAAAGGGAATTCATTCAAGGACCATCTAGTCAATAGTCATTACGAGTGCGGAAAAAGGAGGAATTCAACAGTTTTGGGTTTCTTTCCCTGTATGAAATGTAAGGCCTGTAAAAACTCACATAAGGTCAAGGAATATCATGTACCAGGGAAAAGGAACAAAAGTAGGATTACGAAATTACTTAATTGTAATTCTGAATACACAGTATACTGCTTGGTGTGCCCCTGTGGAAAGAAGTATATAGGGAGCACGGTCAAGCAGACTAAACTCAGGGTTTTAGAACATATGAGGGCCATCACCTCAAAAGATCAAAGCTACCCTGTAGCCCGACATTTTGAGGCAATGCACAACAGCAATAGTAATCTACTCACCTATTTCGCACTGGACCAACTAACTAGAACTGAGAGAGGAGGGAACTGGGTGAAAAAATTACGAACCTTAGAATCTAGGTTCATCATTCAGCTCCAGACTAAGACCCCAGGAGGGATGAACAACGAAGAAGAAATGTGGAAACATATCTGAATCGTTGCCATCCACAATAATTGTATGAACAGAGGTATAGACAATTTTGAGAAGAAGAATCTACCCCTAAAAATATTGTATCTGCCCACCCAGAGTATGAATGAAATAATCTGATCTTGTAAATATATAAATGTGGTAACAAAACACGATGAATGTTGTGGATTAAGCCCATTCAGGGCTAGATTGGTGAAACTACACACAGCAAAAACAATATGTCACCAATCCGTGAACTATTCGATGGGACTCTGAACATGATGTTGGGGGACCTAACGAATTAACGGTACTAATAGGATAGGCGACCAGTAATATGTGAAACAATATTACTCATACTATCGTAGACACTGTTTATAAATTGATTTTCGTATACATAAAAAATTATTAAGTATATGAGTGTCTAAGAAAGATAATGAAATGCTTCAATGCTATATCTTTTGTGATTTATCACACGTATTATTTAACCACTATAAGATGGCCGCCATGAAACATATTGGAACTACATGAATTGTGCCGTTTTTTATGTCTATGTTTTATGCACGTGACAGGAAAGTCACCACGAATTTTATTTAAATCACCTTAAAAAAAATATGCGGGATTACACTGACGAAGGCGGCAACGCCGAAACGCGTTTGTAACCTTGCCAAAACTGCAAAGAGACTGTAAATAAATCTTGGCAAACCACGCAAGAGAGGCTCAGAGTGCTCTATTTTGGAAAACGAGTCCCGAGGATCGAGGGACCTGGTGTTAGGAGAATATATATATATAAATATATATGGCGGCAGCGCTGGCATCTATTAAATAAACCACGCTTTGCACCAGCAACTTTTGGGTCGACTCTTCGTCATTTTGTACTTGGCACTACGTTTCTGTGGCGTTTGACGAACTACATGAATATATATATATATATATATTTACATGTATACAGAAAGGCTGCTTCTTGCCTCCCGCAGGTATTTCTTCAGCAAAGCAGACACGGACCCAGAAGTGAGTGCTTAAAGTTGCAATTTAATGTCGGCCATTACGTGTTTCTGTCCGGATCGGACCTTGATCATATGACAACGCTGTTAAGTATCAAGAGACCATTTAAAGTGCTCCATTCTCGCACGTGATTGATGATGTGCAATAGAACTAAAAGAAACATTCTGAACATTCAATACATGAGTCGAATCTTCACTTTCTATAAATCAGAGAAAGAAAACAAATAAAATCTGTCTCTGTTGATAGCATGTCTTGAATACTTTTAAAATAAAAAGGAACAGTCACAATTGATGATAAATAGCCTATAGAAACATTCGATTAAATAATTGAAAAATAAATAGTTATATTACTTGAACCATAAATAAAATGTATCAATACATATCAGATTTTAAAAGGTTTCTAAAAACTGAATTGTGTTATGTAAAAGACATTTGAAAAAGTGTTATTATGTAAACAATCTTGGGATCAATCCCTGATTCGACATTGCTAGATTAATTGCATAAATGCGATTGCTTATATCATAAATTGTAACTGAATGTATTGATTCTCCGTTCTATATAAAACCAATGTAAAGTGCTGTGTGCTACCTGAAATAATTGAAAAAATTCCCCATTCATATTGTTCATTTCACGTTCAACAAATACAAAACTTCAGTTCTAAAAACTTTAGTGCATCTAAGTGCAGCTTATTACAAAAACATAATGTTTACTGGTTATGGTGATTTGGCAGCTTCCAATTACGTCACTATCCTGATTACCTTAATCCAGGGGTCTCCAACCAGTAGCTCGGGAGCTAATGGTAGCTCACCAGTATCCTCAAAGTAGCTCTCAGAGGTGAAGCCAAACCAAGCCAATCTCAGAGATTCTGTGTATATTAAAGAAGGCAGCACTGCTCATTTCACTACCCTTAAGAGTTACAGACAGCCAAACCAATGGCAGGGCCTATTGATAACACTCAAACACACACTGTGGTGGCCTATCAATCAATCAATCAGGGATTTATAAGGCGCACCACTCACCTGTGAGGGTCTCAAGGCACTGGGGGAGTGTGTGGGGGGGATTTGGACAGCTCAGGTCATTCAAAAATCCAGGTCTTGAGGCTCTTCCTAAATGCTTTCAGTGTGGGGCTTCATCTGATGCTGAGGGGGAGTTCATTCCAGGTCTTGCCCATGATGTAGGAGAAGGGTGTGCCTCTTGTTCTGGTTCTGTGGATGCAGGGGATTTTGGCCAAGGCCCGGTCAGCGGAGCGGAGATTTCTTTTGGAGGTGTAGAAGGAGATTCTTTCGTTGAGGTATTGGGGTCAGGTGTTGTGGAGGGCTTCATAGGTGTGTGTGAGCAGCTTGAAGGTCACTCTTTTTTCGTCGGGGAGCCAGTGGAGTTCTCGTATATGCTGGGTAATATGGTTTTGGCATGGGATGCTGAGGATGAGTCTGACTGCAGCGTTCTGGACAGTCTGAATTTTGTGGAGTAGAGATTTGTTGATTCCAGCATAGAAGGCCTTCCCGTACTCAAGCCTGCTGGTGATGAATGCATGGGTGACGGTCTTCCTGGATTCGGGGGGGTGGGTCCATTTGAAGGTCTTGCTGAGTATGCGGAGGGTGTTGAAGCATGTGGAAGCTGCAGCGTTGGCCGATGGGTCAGCCACTAGAACCATCTTTATCTACTTTAAATCTACTTAAGAAGGAGATTGGCCATGTTATCCGCCCTGCTCGATCAGTCGCACTGTGTATGACATCAAAGAATAGTAGCAGCAGTAACCAGGGCTGTCCCACCAAAGGGTCTGACTGCCAGAACTAGAGTAAAAATGTGTTAGTTGGGAGCATGATCAATCAAAGAGCTGAGTAGAAGAGAGTATACATCCACTACAGAGAAAATTAAAAGCATCACATTCATTTTTGTGTGGGTGTGTGACATTGTGTCCTTCCCAAATAAATAGTGTTGATTCCTTAAAGCTACTCCTAGCTTCAAGGACTGCCAAATATGTATGCTGGTCTCTATCATGAAAGTATTATCTCTGATGCAATTGTGCCCATTCATGGTATAATTCTGCCATAGCCATGATAATTGTTGTTCAGACTATTTTGGGCATACAAGTCTAGTAATTGCATACTTACTGCCATCACTGACATATTAGGAGCATGACTGGCCTGCCTTTAGCGATTCCTGACAGATTGGCAACCGCTTCTCCCATAACAGTGGCCATAACTGATGTATGTTGGGCATCCAATTGTGGCACAGTGGTAGCCCTGGTTTAATGGTGGCCATAATTGGCATAACAGAGGCATTCTTAGTGTTATGGTGAGGAAGCATGTCCTATGATTCCAATACTTGGTTTGGTATTTGAAGCCTAATTTGTCCATGAGAGGCATTTTTACATGGCGGTACTCAATGAAAACAAAAAGCTGATGTTTAGGGACTGTGTATTTTCTAACGATGAAAACTGTTTCAATTTTTAAAGGAAAAAAGTATGATTTTTCAGAAAAGGTTTTCCTTCTGGAAAATTTTGCTTGATTGCTCAAAGTGGAAAGGGATTTTGATAGAAAAATATGTGCATTTTCAAAAACTAATATGCTAATGATGTCAAAATATTGCAATTCTAAAACACCTTTAAAGTTGTTAGCTGATTGATAATTCAATTTGAGTTGGGGAGAATTACTGCTGCGGTAATACCCTTGTGGCACAGAGCACATGATGATTTGAATTTTACTTGATTACAAGCATTTAATATTGATAAATGTTTTCCTAGCATTCTGCTGATAACTTCACCTGTAATTTTTGGGTGGTTATTACTGACAATTTTGCTTAGGGTGGTCATAATGTAATGTTAATACATATCATCAGCATTTGACAGTGATAAAATATGCTAGTAGCTCAGCTGGACTTTCCTTGAGCGGAATTAGCTCTCACTACAGAAAAGGTTGGAGACCCCTGCCTTAATCATACTATTCTATTTCTAAAATACATTTCAGTTAGAAGAATAGATTAAATAGACTAAATATGGGATGACGTTGGGATGTTAATAAAACAGTACAGATCAAAAGAAACATAACTGATGATATTTTTAGGAAAAGGACGCGCCAAGTTTAGGGATGCGCAGGTCATATTTATAAACAAATATATAAATTCCCTGTGTTGTTTAACCCTCCTGAGGATTTGCTATCCATATTAAGAATATAGCACGTCTCCAATTTTCTGAGCTGATGATCCCTGTCACCGCCTCTTTTAGTTTTAGGTATGGCATCAATTACAAAGTACAAGAAGTCTTTTAAATTATTGTTATGGACTTCTTGAAAATGTCTTGCGATGGGGTAAGTAGGCTCACATTTGTTGATGGCTCTTATGTATTGCAAGATTATTTTGCTCACCGGTAGCTTAGTGCTACCTACATATCTAAGTTGGCATGTACATTCCAGTACGTAGATTGCATATTCAGTTTTGCAATGGAGGGGTTTGTTAATTTTTACCTTCTTGTCACAAAATGCAGTGGAATAGCATTTTCTATTTATGTCGTACTGGCATGCCTTGCATGTCTTGCAATTACTACATCCATTGGGAACAGTCAACCAGTTTGTAATATTAGATGATTCGGGACTGCTGGAAACTAAGCGGCTGTACATTGAGGGAGATCTTTTATAGGTGATGTTAGGTTTCATTGACAGCTCATTGTGAGAAGTTGGCCTGATATATGATGTCCACTATTTTAGTGGGCACCTTGCACCAGTCCAATCGACCCTTATTGACGGTAGGTTATAAAGTTAACCTTATAAAAAGCTATCCTAGTGGTAGCTGTGGAAAGCAGCCTTCAGGCTATGACTTGGAGACAAGTTCAGTAAGTTGTGTTACCATTCATAATCTCTTGAGTACCAAAGGAAATCAGACCAATCAATCAATCATTACATTTGCAGAGCGTGCTACATACCCGTGAGGGTCTCAAGGTGCTGGTGGTGGGGGGGGGGCTGCTACAGATCGAAAAGCCAGGTCTTGAGAAGTCTCCTAAAGGCCAGTAGGTCCTTGCTCTGTTGTAGGTCGGTAGGGAGAGTGTTCCAACTGTTGGCGGCGAGGTAGGAGAAGGATCTGCCACCGGCAGTGGATTTCCGGATGCGTGGAAAAGTGGCGAGGGCGAGGTTGGCGGAGCGGAGGCGTCGGGTGGGGGTGTAGAGGCTGAGTCGGTCATTGAGGTATGCTGGTCCGGCATTGTGTAGGGCTTTGTGTGCGTGGATGAGGAGTTTAAAGGTGATCCTCTTTGTCGACGGGGAGCCAATGCAGGCCTCTCAGGTGGGGTGTGATGTGGCTGCGTCCGGGGAAGTCCTGGATCAGTCGTGCCGAGGCGTTCTGGATGCGGTGCAGCCGTCTCAGGAGCTTAGGTGTTGTTCCTGTGTAGAGGGCGTTCCCGTAGTCCAGTCTATTGGTAACGAGGGCCTGGTGACGTTTTTTCTCGTGTCGGGGGGAATCCATTTGAAGATCCTGCGGAGCATGCGTAGGGTGTTGAAGCAGGACGCGGAGACGTCGTTGACTTGCTTGCTCATGGAGAGGGCGGAGTCGAGGATGACCCCCAGGTTGCGCGCGTGGTCGGTGGGTTCCGGGGCTGTTCCTAGCGATGTAGGCCACCAGGAGTTTAACCCAGCCTGATGGGGTGGGGCCGAGGATGAGGTCCTCCGTCTTGTCTGAATTCAGCTTCAGCCTGCTGTCCTTCATCCACTCGGCAGATGGCCTTCATTCCTCTGTGGACGTTGGCTTTGGCGGTGTGGGGGTCTTCGTGAGGGATATGATCAGCTGGGTGTCGTTGGCATAGGAGATGATGTTGAGGCTGTGTTGTCGTGCGACGTGGGCGAGTGGTGCCATTTAGATATTAAACAGTGTAGGGCTAAGGGAGGATCCTTGCGGAAAGCTACAGATGATTTCGGTGGTCTTGGAGCGGAAGGGTGGGAGGCGGATGCTCTGGGTTCTGCCGAAGAGGAAGGAGGTGGTCCAGGCCAGGGCCTTCTCTTGGATTCCGGCGTCGTGGAGGGGTGCTGTTAGGGTGCGGTGGCAGACCGCGTCGAAGGCTACTGATAGGTCAAGAAGGATGAGGGCGGCGGTTTCTCCTTTGTCCATGAGGATCCTGATGTAATCGGTGGCGGCGATGAGGGCGGTCTCGGTGCTGTGGTTTCTGCATAAGCCGGACTGGGAGGGGTCCAGGATGTTGTTATCTTCAAGGTAGCGGGTCAGCTGTCTGTTGACGATCTTCTCCATGACTTTCGCCGGGAAGGGGAGAAGGGAGATGGGCCGAACGTTCTTGAGGTCCTTGGGGTCCACCTTGGGTTTCTTCAGTAAGGCGTTGATCTTGGGGTGCTTCCAGCTCTCTGGAAAGGTTGCTGTCTCAAAGGAGATGTTGATTGTTTTCCGGAGATGGGGTGCGATGGCTGTGCTGGCTTAGTTGAAAACGTGATGAGGGCATGAGTCAGATGGGGATCCGGAGTGGATGGAGTTCATGGTCTTGATGGTGTCTTCGTCGCTGACGTTTGACCAGGCGGTCAGGTGATTGGTGCGGGTGGAAGTCGCCGGGGTGGTGGTGTCGGCGGTGGGTGTGGGGGTGTCAGTGTTGAAGCTGTCCTGGATGTCGGTGATCTTGCGGTGAAAGAAGGTGGCTAGTGAGTCGCACAGGTCTTGTGATGGTGGAATGTCGTTGGTGTTGGAGCTGGGGTTGGAGAGTTCTTTCACTATGTTGAAGAGCTCTTTGCTGTTGTGTGCGTTGTTGTCGAGGCGGTCCTTGAGAGCGGTTCTCTTGGCAGTCCTGATGAGTTGATGGTGTCTGCGGGTGGTGTTCTTGTGGGCTGTGTAGCTTTCTGGTGTTTGGTCGCAGAGCCAGTTCTTCCCCAGCCTTCGACAGGTGCGCTTGGAGGTCCAGAGGTCTTCAGTGAACCATGCGGCTTTTTTGATGGTGTGATTGGTTGCGGAGGTCTTGAGTGGGGCGAGGGTGTTTGCGCAGTCGGAGAGTGGTGGTCAGTTGGTCCTTGGTGACCTTGCCCCAGTAATGGCGTGGCCCCTGTTGGGTGCGGTGGTGTGTGGTAGGTTTCCGGAAGGTGAAGTGGACGCATCTGTGGTCAGTCCAGTGGTGTTCGGTGGCGTCGTTGAAGGAGACGTGGGGACTTGCGGAGAAGATGGGGTCCAATGTGTGTCCAGCAGCGTGAGTGGGTGTCGTCACGAGCTGTTTGAGTCCGAGGTTGGCGAGGTTGTCGATCAGGGCGGTGGAGTTGGCGTTGTTGTGGTTCTCAAGGTGGAAGGTCAGGTCCCCGAGGATATATGTAGTCCATTGAGGTGAGGGCGTGGGTGGTGACGAGGTCGGCGATGGTGTCGCTGAACTGTGGTCGGGGTTCGGGTGGTCGGTAAACGAGTGTTCCTCTGAGGGTGGTGTTGGGGTCAGTGTGGATCTGGAAGTGATGTGCTCGGCGGTGTTGAGTGTGTTGTCGGTGTTGGTCGAGACACTGAGGGTGTCCTTGTGGATGATGGCGATTCCCCCTCCCACTCCGTTGGTGCGGTCTCTGCAGGAGATCTTGTAGCCCTCTGGGATGGCTATAGCGATGTCTGGTGCTGAGGTGGCGTTCAGCCAGATCTCCGTCAGGAAGGCGACGTCGGGGTGGTTGAGTCTAGGAGGTCCCAGAGTTCGATGGCGTGTTTGCGAGCGGAGCGGGTGTTGAGGAGGATGCATCGGAGGTGGTTGGGTTCTTTGGTTGATGGTTTGACGGGGGCGGGTGCTCGTGAAGCTGCAGTTCCGGCAGGTGAAGGGACCTTGGGTGCGCTTCGGGATGGCCCGGTAGCAGTGGTGATCTCGTCCGGGGTTGAGTGCGTGGAGGGTGCTGGAGTTGTAGTGTAGTCCGGTGTTGCGGCGGCCTCAGAGTCCAGGGGTTCTGGCACTGGGCGCGGTCCAGGCATGGACAGGCGCAGACGGGCTTGCCTTTGGAGCGTCTTCGGCGCGCAATCGGCGCGCCGCTGCGCGCCCGGGCGGCGTTCGCCATTTAAGGCGGAAGGAGGGAGGAGCAGCTGGGAGGCAGGAGCGGGGTGGCGAGGGGCGTTGCCTCAGGAGGAGTTGGCGGCAAGAGGGGTTAACCAAGGGGAGAAGGGCGGTGGGGGGTGAAGGGCTGACGAGAAAAAGGCAAAGCACTGGAAGAAAACAGAAATAAAGGCAAAATATACTGCAAGCACAACAGAGAGAAATACAAGCGGCAAAAGATCAGCGGCAGCTTTCACCGCAGGATCGAACTTGCGCTGGTGGGGTCAGCGGTGAGGCGTCAGCTGGTGAGCCGAGTGGCGGTCAGGGAGCGGCTTGGCCTGCAGGCAGGTCAGACCACACAAGGTATATATCAAATATATATGTATTTATTCTAAACACAACCCCTCGGCCCTCTTTATGAGGTCAGAGGTAAAAGTACAATATAAGGAACTTAATTAGCATACGATAAGTTGCACTGTATACATTTTGCCCTAAGGGCCTCACAAATCATATACTAAAATAATGGTATAAGAACCACGTGTGAGTTAGAAAGAAGGCCTGGGGCCTGTGGAATCGCTGGAGCTTCTAGGAACAACCAAAGGTTAGGATATAGGAGGCCCCTGGAGACACGTGCAGTGTCTAAACACAGCCGTGGGTTACCATTGACTTTCTATGGGAAACAAACAAGTTACAAGTTTAAAGATTAAGGGTACAAGGAGGTGAACTATGATGGAACCCTCTTAGACTAGGACACTTGGAGAGTCAATACCAACATGAGCACCGGAGTATTTGTGTTACCTCACCCAGGGAAGCCGGGTGCATAGGTTTCCTTTCGTGTCGGGTTTCGTCGTCGATTCCAATTGAGAGCTGCAAAGCAGTGCTGCAGGCGACCAGAGGAAAAGTGTCCGGGAGGATCGAAGGGTGGATCGGAGATGTGAAGAACCTGAAAGCAGAGGAGACAGAGTCTGGGCCACTAGCCAGTGACCAGGATGGCGATAGGAAGATGCCATCGAATGTTGGGTGATTTCAGGTGAGAGGGTGAAGTTTGTCTCTTCAGCCAAGAGGTCCAGGAGGCATCGACGACAACCAGGAGCTGGATTCGAGCTGTACCACAAAGGATCTAGTTCACTGCGGTGTCGGTATCCGGATTGGACCCAACAAGCCTTGGCAAACGCATTCCACACAGGATGTCAAGATTGGCTTCGGTGCAGACCAGCAAGGTCTGAGGAACTTCTCCTTTGCAGAGAAGTTGGAGCAAGCCTGGAGCAACCAGGAAAATAAGTTAAATCAAGGATTGGTCATCTTGGTGGCTCATTAGCCAACAGACTAGGAACCGCAAAGACGCATTGAGCGGAAATGCACAAAGCAGGCTCACGGGACACTCATGGAGTGTGGGCCTCTTAGCTTCTGTGCAAAAGGTGCTGGGGCTGGGGCTTCAAGCACCCCAATGCACAACTTCGGGATACCTCGGTAAGTCGGTGCAGGTAGCAAAATGCAGGCTGTCTAGGAGTTCCGGTCCCACGTCTCTCGTGTCCGGCACAGGTCTCAGCTTTGCTGGGAGTGCAGGTCAGTGTTTGAGATGTCTGGAAGTCCATGTCCTGTGTCACAGATTCTTCAGGATCCGGCGGGAGCCTCGAAAATGCAGACCGGCAAAGATGCTGTTGGTGCCTGTTTGAACAGGGTGGTCACTCTTTGACCACAAGGGGGATTTTTTCCATCTTCCAGTCGAAACGGAATGTCAAAGGTCCAAGATATTTGTTGCAGAGTTTCGTCCAGGGTAATCTAAAGTCCTAGGGACTGGGGTTCTATACTTATAGTAAGTTTAGGAGTTGGACTAACTCTAAGGTCCCTCCTATGGGTGGACCTGGGGAGGGGGTGGTTACACCCCTTCCCCTTTGTCCAGTTTTGCACAAGAGCTGGGACTGAGTGCCCCAGCCACCGGTTTGAACTGGAAAATGCATGGAGCACCTAGTGTGCCCCAGGCAGTGTCTGAAAAGCATTCACTAAATGCAACCTTCCCTGCCCCAATACACTAAAGCCTGTCTGGGGAGGTGCCAGCACCTCCCTGGACAGGAAACGTATTTTCCAGGCCTCCCACGCCGGAGTTTCGTCCAGCAGCAGGAGGGCAGACTCGTGTCAGTGGCAGCAGCATCCATTTTGTGATGCTAGGGCTCAGTTTATCTTTAACCTGGTTTTACCAGTAACTACATGTCTTCTCCCTCTAGAAGGGTGGAATGCTACCCCCGCCACCAGAACTGGTGGGGGGTAGTATTCTAAAGTGTTTGACACCTTACACAACATATTTTGATAAAGCCAAACCAAAGTTAGTATTAATCGCGAGGATTATAATGCACTTAAGAGTATATGGTAAGGCTATATCATAGAACAGCTATAAGGGGATGGTTCCGAAAGCTGCAGAGTGGCTCAGCTCATGCTAGGGCACCCTCTCACATAAAACAAAGCACTCTGCCTCCAGAGTTGTTAAGGCCTGCTATAGGAGTGACTTATAGGTTACTATGTGTCTGTATATAAGGTATATATAGATATACTATATATAAGTAAGGGGTGATTACACCACCTTACCCAGGCTGTAAGAACAGACCTGTGGTGTCAGTTTGGAAGGTTAACCAGGGGTGGCACAATACATGCTGCAGCCCCTGGTAGGCCTAGGGTGCATCTATGCCCTGGGTAACTATGGTTCACTATACAGGGGCTCACAAGGGTGACCCAGTAACCAATCTGGGATGTTCCTAAAGTACGTGGTATCAATTTAGATAGAGACTATGTAGGCTGTGGGCCTGATTAGCAGGACCACAGCCATACTAAAGTCGAAAAACCAGAGAATCACAGCAAAAAATGGGGGTAACCATATAAAGCAGACCCTACTCTCCTACACTCATGACCTGTTACAGGGTCATTTTTAACAATTGCCCAGTTTCATTGTATAATTTTCTTTATGGGTTTTTGTTGAGCATTATAGGTAATAATAAGTCTCAGCTCATCAGTCTTATGATTTGTTGTTTAAGTCACTGTTCTGTTTTTTTGGGGGATTAACAATTCGTTTCTGACCAAATTCTGTGCTTTTTTAATAGCCTCTTGTACAATTTTAATGGGATACCCTCTAGATAAAAATCTCCTTTTGCTTTGCTGTTGGGCATTTGCTAGGTCTTCAGGGCTGCTGCAGATACTTTTGAGATGTAGCATTTCCCCATTGGGGTTGCTGTGTACTAAGTGTTGTGGGTGTAAACTAGAAAAGTGTAACACGGCATTGCAGGCAGTTTCCTTTCTACATAACCTGTTTTCTGGTTTGTTTCTGTTGGAATATATTTCTACATCTAAAAAGTTGATGTTAGTATTACTTATAGTTGATGTGAAACTCAGGTTGACCCCATTGTCATTGATCTCTGAAACAAAGTTAATGGCTTGCTCTTTGGTTCCCTCCCATACAATGAATAGGTCATCAATATACCTGTAGTATAGTTTGACATGATCATCCATATACCTTTTGTGTGTGTCTCTGAGAACCAGCTCCTCCCACCAACCCATGAATAAACAGGCATATCTGGGGGAGAAGCTGGCTCCCATTGCGACTCCTCGCATTTGCTGATAGTATGTTTTGTCAAACAAAAATATATTGTTGTTTAACACCTTCGCTGCGGCGGCAATTCCGCCGCAGCGCCAGGGGCGGCCGCGCGGCGCTCCCATGCTCGTGACGGAACCGCTCCGTCACAAGCCTCGGGTGCGCTGGTTGTGACGGAGCGGTACTGTCATGGCCCCGCCCCCTCAATAGAACACGCCGCGTAGGCGCGAAATCAGCGGCGCGCAGGCGTGCCGAGCGGGCCGTGACGGAACCGCTCCGTCATCAGCACAGCGCGACCGTGGCTGGTGACGGAGCGGTTCCGTCACCAGCATGGAAGGGGTTAAAGAGAAGGTGATCCTGCATTGTGTTGGGGGAGAGAGTTGCCTTATTCTTGTTTAGATAGAATTCAACAGCACGTAGACCATCCTTATGGTTAATACAAGTATAGAAGGAAGCAACATCCAAAGTTAAAAGAAAAAATTACTGTTCTACTTAAAATCATTTAACTTCGAAATAAAATAACTTGTGTCCCTAATATAGGAAGGTAATCCCTGAACCCATTCTTGAAGGAAAAAGTCAATATATTTGGAAGTATTCTCCAATAGGCTTGATCTGGCAGAAATGATGAGCCTGCCTGTGTGTGGTATTCTCCACTACAAGCTTTCTTCCATGTTTATCTCAGACTTGGTGTTCCAGTGTGGAATGGAGTTACTTAGAATGTTTGGTCTTAGTAACAGACCATTTGTCAGCTGGACTCTGGAGGATGAGGTCTTTAGATTGAAGCTTACAATAAAACCTCTGCTTCTTCAACATCAACTTGACTCTTCATTATTTACAAGGTGATACTACATTTTGGCGACGATTGGACTCATCCCATGCCTAAAGACCTCAACTCAACTCGTCATTTCAACGAATTTTGCAGCTTCTATATCTTGGAGTCTCCTGACATCTACTTTCATCCACAACTCACCACTGAAGTTAGAGACATTTTCATGTTCTTACTCTCCTGAAATAATGAGGAATTTAGAACTCTCTGCCTTCTTTCTTCACTGTTTGGAAGAGTTTTAATAGTTTTTAGAAATATCCATCTGATTTTTAATCCCAGTCGAGGGATCTGTGGATACTACTTCCCAAACTATAGATAGCGTGGACATACAAGTATGGATATACTAAATGTTTTATAAAACAAAGATCATCAACTTTGCTTCATTTACAACGTTTATACTAGCGCGCTGTATTGCCATTTAAATCAGCTCCTAGCAACGAACCCTACCTACTGTTTTCCTGCGTCATTGCATTCTTGCTGCTCTGCAACGCCTGGACTCTGATACAGCATTCGGTCTTTCACGGAAGCTGAGTGACGTCTCTCCCATGCTACGCGCAGTTCACGCTGCGCACTGACGTCATCGCGTGATCGCCCATTTTCAAAGAAAAAAAGAAGGTAAAGAACTTTATTGATTCTATCTTGTCCTACACATCGCATCAATCCCAAAGCTAATTGAACCGTGTATGACACCTTCTTCGTTCTCGGCTGTTACTCCGGCTGCTACTCTCACCAGGACACTGCAAGTAAGCAAGTTCGTGTTCTTTCAAGCCGACAGTTTACTCGCTGATCGCACAGCATTTCGAGTGTATTGTTGCTTACTCATCTAGCTGATCGGCACAGCATATGCCGGTCATCTGTCATATTCCGGTAACTTTGAATTCACTATTCTTGCTGATTGGCACAGCGTGAGCCAGTCATTCAATATAAACTTCTTCGCTTGTTATCAAACGTAAAAAAAAAAAAAAAATTCACATATACATTATACTAAACTGTTTTCAGTCTTGTTTTAAACTGTATCTTGAATCACTTTATGTTAAATCCTGCTTTAGCTAAAAAAAAAGGGGAAAGGGAGGACTCAGTTGTATTCTTGTGTTTTTAACTGTTTCTTTTACACACATAAGGACTCTGAGTACTGTAATTTATTTTTCTTTTCAGCATGCAGAACGTTACAGCTCCACCTTTCTTCCTCTCTGAGCCGGGCGATCCCCCCATTCCATGGCTTAAATGGAAAAAGGTTTTCGCACATTACGCAAGGGTGTGTGGTACCTCGCTCAGCGCAGAGAGGAAGTCTTCTCTTTTTATGCACTGTTTAGGCTCAAAGGGGCAGGATGTTTTTGAAAATCTCCCAGACTTATCTGATGCTAATTCCCTTAATGAATATGAAGTATGCATAAAGAAAATAGACCTACATTATCTTCCTAAATTGAGCATGGTGTTGGAACGTTTTCACTTTGGGAAAAGAATGCAGAGGCAAGATGAAACTGTTGAGCAATACGTCACTGCTCTTCGCAAACTTGCTTCTACCTGCTCTTTTGCTGGAACTTTGGATGAGCGTCTCAGAGACCAATTAATGCTTGGTTCTTCTCTTGAGAAAGCTAAGGACAGTCTATGGCAAAAAGACAATCCCACTCTCCAGGAGGTAATTGTAGCACTTAAATTACACGAACATTCAAATACCTGCTCTGAGGTGATTCGGAAAAACATTTCTGAAGAGAAAAAAGGATCTACTGAAGTGAAGGAAATAAAGACTTCCCCAAGTACTAGCTCTCATAAGTCATCTTCCCACAAAATGGGAAACTCTACGGACAACAAGAGTTCTAATTTAAGTTCTAAATTAGCGAACGTAAAGTGTTATCGGTGTGGCAATATGGGTCATCTGGCCAATGCAAAGGATTGCCCAGGGTTGAAAATGATATGCTCTTTGTGCAAGAGGAAAGGGCATTCTTCGAAATGTTGTAGATCGGGCAAGAGTCAAAAGAAAGTAAGAGAGATTGACATCTTTGGCAAAGCCCAAGATGAGTTTGTTGTCTCTCAGGTGAATGTTGTTGATATGGATGGTCCCATGGAAAAGGTATTGATTGATGAGTGTCCAGTAGATATGTTGTTTGACTCCGGGGCAAGAATCACCCTGATACCCAAGTTCTTCTTTGAGAGATATCTGGTTGGTAAAGTCAAGCTACTTAAACCAGACATAATTCCTAAGGGCTATGGTGGTCAAATTATAAATCTCTTGGGATACTTCATGGGAACCATTGATTTTAAATGAAGAATTAATGCAGGGAAAATGTATATTTCCATGAAAGGGGATTCTCTCATTAGTTGGCCTCATCAAAGAGATCTTGGGGTTGACCTTGACCCCAACCAAAACCCTTCCGTGTGTTTGAGAGATATTCCTCCTAAGGTGGATGTGATTTCAGATTACAGTCACTGGGCCAAGAAATATCCAAGTGTGTTCTGTAAAGATCTGGTATGTCTGAAGAAATATCTCCATCTTATTAAGTTAAAGAAAGATTCTGTCCCTAAAGTAGCGAAAGTCAGGAATGTTCCGCTATTAGTACGTGACAAAATGAAGGCTGAATTGGACAAATTGATAAACAATGGTGTGATTGAGGAGGTGGAAGGTACCGAGTGGGTTTCTCCAGTCGTGATTGCTCGGAAGGCCAATGGCGAGGCAAGATTATGCATTGATATGAGAGAATTGAACAAAGCTGTCATAGATGACCACTACCCACTGCCCAACATAACAGAAATGATGTCTTCGTTAGGTGGGGCAACATTTTTCTCCACGTTAGATCTCTCCTCCGCTTATCACCAGGTTAAGTTACACCCGTCTTGTCAGGAGTTTACCACATTTATCACTCCTTTTGGTACCTATAAATTCCTTAGGATGTCTTTCGGGTTAATATCAGCTGCATCTGTATTTCAAAGAGTGATGGAGGGTGTTTTGGTTGGAATTAAAGGCGTTAAAGTTTATCAAGACGATTTTTTAGTACATGGTATAAGTCGTGATGAACATGATGAAAGAATCTCTAAAGTCTTGGAAAGACTAGAGGATGCAGGTCTCACTCTTAGACTTGACAAGTGTTAGCTTGGTGTAGAGACTATTGAATATTTAGGACATTTGGTTTCTAGCTCAGGTATCAAACCCAAACCCTCTTTGGTAGAAGCAATCTCCAACCTGAAATACCCTAGCTGTAAGGATAAATTAGTGAAGTTTCTAGGGATGTCCGAATTTTACAACAAGTTCGTTCCCGGGTTTGCTCAAAAGACAGAGAAAATGAGGAACTTATTGAAGAAAGGCCAAGAATTTATCTGGGACAAAGATTGTTCACTTGAGTATGACCACATCAAAAACTGTCTTAGCCACGCTCAAGATTTGGCTAGTTTTGACCCCACTAAAGATTCATTCATCATGACTGATGCAAGCTTTAAAGGTATTGGTGCGGTGCTTCTGCAAAAAGGTGAGAAAGTAGATAAGACTATTCTTTTCATATCAAGGCCTTTAAGAGGTGCCGAGTGCAATTACTCGGTTGTTGAAAAAGAAGCTTTGGCTGTGTACTGGGCTGTTCATAAGCTTAAGAAGTTTGTGTGGGGTAAAAGCTTCTCAGTTATTTCAGATCACAAGCCTCTTAAAGAGGTCTTTGGAAAGAAAGGTTTAGATTGTATTTCACACAGAATAAGAAAATGGGTGGTAGCCTTACAGGATTTTGAATTTAGTGTTTCTTATTTGCCTGGGTCAAACAATATACTTGCAGACTGTTTATCAAGACTCACGGGAGATGATGTGGCTGATGACCTGGATGATACCTCTGTTGGCAATGAGGATTCTTTTGAGAACTTTAAAGTGTGTGTTGTCACACAAGGTGTGATCACGGAGGGTGAATGGACATCTGAGTTAGTTTCTGACCCGATTCTTCAACTTGTTGTTGGATTTCTAAGTGATGGTTGGTGCCAAAAAAAGGACTGTAGTGAAGAAATTAAAGGGTTTTGGTGCGTAAAGGATCAACTCTCTATGCTAAATGGTTTGTTAGTTAGAGGGAGTAGACTCATACCTCCAGTGAAACTTAGGTCAAAGATCATTGATTTTGCACACTCTAGTCACATGGGTATTGCCAAGACCAAGGCGAGAGTTAGAGACACATATTGGTGGCCAGCCATGGACACAGAAATTGAAAGATTAGTTCGTGATTGTGTGCAGTGTTCTTCTAGCGATAAGATTTTGAAATGTAGAACACAACCCATGATCATCAGAAAACAATCTGAGGGTCCGTGGGTCGATATCTCTTTGGACATTTTGGGTCCCGTCAAGGTGAATAGTCAGGATAAATATGTTCTGGTGTGTGTGGATATGTTTTCTAGGTGGCCCTTCATAAAGATTGTATCTCGTGTAGATTCTTCCTCAGTCGTCTCGTTTCTAGATGGACTGTTTGCTCATGAGGGTTTACCAAGTTCAGTTCTTACTGACAATGGGGTGCAGTTCACCTCTACGCTTGCAGAGAAGTTTTTGAGTGAGAGGAGCATTGTTCACAAGCGTGCTTCCGTATATCATCCGGAAAGCAACGGTGTTGTTGAGAGATTCATTAAAGTTCTTAAGGAAGCGATGCAGTTAGCTCTTGTTTCTAAGTGTTGTTGGGAGGAGGCTGTAGAAAAGAAGGTCTGTGAATACAGATTCACCGCACACTTTTCCACTGGCGTTGCTCCGTTCATCTTATTCAAGGGTAGATCTGCCTGTACCCCTCTCAAACCCTCTTACATAACACACGTGATTCTCTTTCCTGGAGAGAGAAAGAGTTAGAGAAAATGGTTAGAAGGAAGTGTGAGTATGATGAAAGGAAAGCCGTTAAAAAAACTGTTGTATGTGTGGAGGATGTGGTAAAGATCAAGTTACCTGAAAGGAAGTTTGGAGTCTCCAAATTCAGTAAACCTATAAAAGTTATTAAAGTGTTAGGGAACGCTATCAGAACTCAAGACCACAAGGTTTGGAATCTCAGTAGGATTGTTGTCTGTCGTTCTAATAGTGTCATACAGGACACTGATTCTTCTTCATCCATGCCTTCATCTGCTGGTGAAGTGAGGAGGTCCACGAGGGTGAGAGTTGGTTCTTCACGCTTGAATGGATTTGTTACTTCCTGAAATAGGAGGTTAATTTTCCTAAAATAAGAGATTAATTTTCCTCTTGTATTTTGCTTTTGCCAAATCTTTAATTTTATGCGTTATTGATGGGAGGGAGGTGCTGTGGTATTCTCCACTATAAGCTTTCTTCCATGTTTATCTCAGACTTGGTGTTCCAGTGTGGAATGGAGTTACTTAGAATGTTTGGTCTTAGTAACAGACCATTTGTCAGCTGGACTCTGGAGGATGAGGTCTTTAGATTGAAGCTTACAATAAAACCTCTGCTTCTTCAACATCAACTTGACTCTTCATTATTTACAAGGTGATACCACACTGTGGGCTTGGAAGCGTTTTTGTGGATTTTTGGGATAAAGTAGATTATTGAGACGGTTGGATGGTCATTTCTAATAAACTGGTATTCATCCATTGTTGACAGTCCCGCACTTTTCCAAGCCACCAGTTTAGCATAAAACTCCTTGGATGTCTCCCTTAGGGCCACTGAATTGCTAAGCCTATAACAAGATCTATCATTTACCTGTGACATTGCTTCCTCCATATAGTCTTTTCTCGCCCACAAAACTACATTCCCTCCTTTGTCAGAATTTCTGACTATAACGCTTTTGTCTTATGTAGTTTGTTAATCAAAGAGTAGTATTGTTTATTTTTGTTGTTTATTTTCTTCTTGGTGTTTAAAGTTTTGTGATTCAATTGTTTGATTTCACTGATCACGTTTTCACTGAAAATGTCAATACTGCCTCTCTCTAATACAGGAGTAAATTTTGATTTCTTTTTGAACAGTGTACTCTTCCTATAGGCTTCCCGTGAGGCTTAAGTGTTCATGGCTAAGGTGGGAGACAGTTCTTCATCTTCTACGCTGTTATTTTCCTGTTGTTATTCAGTTAGCACTTGCAACAGTGATTGATCAGCTGAGAGCATGGGTTGAGAAAGTTCCTCTGTCTCTGGATCATTCTGAAAGTTGGTGTCAGTCCTTTCTTTTGATTTATTCAAGGCATGACATTTTTGAAGTTTTAATTTTCACACTAATTTATAGATGTCCATTCTTGTATTGGGATAGTCAAAATTTGATTCTGCACAATAGGATAGGCCAAGGGCCAGTATTTGAATTTCTGCTTGATTTAGAACAGTTTCCGATAAATTAATCACTGTTCTTTTGCTTTCCCCCAGTGCATTTATCGGCGGTTCCACCAGTCCCTCCCACATTTGTTGCTGTTGTTGTTGCGCGGAATTTGCTCATCTTCTGGCCTTCCGCCTCTGCCAGCGCTGGTAGTTTCTCCTCTGCTTGCTGTTTTTTTCTACATATATTTGTCAACACAGGCTTCAACACAGGCTTTCAGTAACTGCCCTTTACTCAAAACTTCCACACAATCTTAGGGTGATACAGAAGGATGGCACAAACAGGTCCTGGCAACGAAGGGCTTTATTTAGTTCTTACAGCAAGCCTCATGGTTACAAAGCCAGCAACAGCAAAGTGCAGGGGTGCATACAAAAAGAATGACCTATATATATGTTTACTGAAAAAACCATAGGTTTTAGCGGTGTTATAGTTTTTTTTTTTTGTCCTCATATATGCCACCAGTAGATATTAGCTCTAAATGGGCGTGCTCCAGGCCACTGACACAAACCAACCTTTTCTGCCCTTGGACATTGTGGATAGCCAATGGAGGTTGCCCAGAGGTAAGGCCATTTCCAGTCCTACTCCCTTTCACGATGTTACTTGCCACATAGGGAGGACGGGACCACTTAACCTCTGGCATAATCATTGGACTTTTGTTGTTATTTCTCACACCATGTTTTTAAAGCAGACCAAAGCTTGACAGACTTTACCCCTCCACATAGCATATCCAATCTGCTAACCGCCATGATATTTCTGAGACAGTCCACAAATTTAGGGGGATGTTCCGATTTCCACTCTTTACAGATCTCCCTCCTGGCAATGACCACCACATAAAAGATAAACTGTGATATACAACTATTGATGTCGTAGTCAGAGGGGAAACCAAAAAAAACTAATCTGGGAGTACATGTAATTGGTAATGACAGTACCTCTTCCAGGAAACCACACACCTGTCTCCAGTAACTACCTATTTCAGGGCAATCGACAAACATATGACCATCGTCTGCTGCTGGAAACTTACATCTTGGACATGAATACTGTTCTGTTCCGATTTTTGAAAGTTTCGCCGGAGTCCAATAGGCCCTGTATGCTGTAAATAGGTGGTTCCTTCTCAGATTTGATGGTTTGATAATTTTTTGAGAAAGAGTGAAAGAATCTGTCCAGGCTTTTAGTATATCACCGGAATTCTGTACTGTAGAAGTATCCCATAGTTTAGTTATTTCAGCCTCTAGGTTGTCTTTGCTTCCCATTAGAATTCTGTACCATTCAGCTACCTCACCCTTCCATCCCTTCTCCCTACCTATTAATTCAAAAAGAGGACTCTCCACTGCTGTATTCCAGTTCTGACTTCCCCACCAAGCAGACAGTTGGTAAAACTTGAATCTTGTAATAGTGCCGTCTGTTAAACTTGATAGGGAATCCCAACTTAATAGTGTAGAGCCATTGCACATGTCCCCCCATTTCAAGAAACCAGCATTCCTCAGCGGGAGAGTTAATAGATCCATTAAACATTCCGGCGGACCGGGGGAATCCCATATTGGAGCTTGGGAATGGTAATAAGGGTACCTAAGATTTTTCGTATCTGTTGCCAGTTATCTAGGGCTGTCCGTAAGAGCTTTAAACAGATTTTTTTTAAAAACTTCTGATCTCCAAACGTAAAGAGAAAAAAATCTGAACTGTATGGAAGGTCCAGTAGCATAGCTTGAAAAAGTCTGCCATATGAAGTAGAGTCCAATTTATTAGCTAAAAGTCTAAAGTTTTTAAACTGAAAGGCATAGCAATAGAGAAGTAAATCCGGGAGTGCCAACCCACCAATTTTTAGTCCCCTTCTCAGCTTCTTCCAAGCTATTCTGGGAGACTTGGTGGCCCAAATAAAAGAACCGATCCTCCCTTGCAGATTGGAGATATCCTTTTTATTAAAAGTCAAAGGAATTGAATTAAACAGAAAAGTGACCTTTGGCAAGATTATCATTTTGACTAGATTCACCATGCCATAGATATTTAAAGGTATGGTGTTCCATCTAGTCAGAAGCTTTCTAACTTCTTTTACAACTATTGACCAACTGGTCTTGGAAGTTTCTTCCAAATTGTGTGTAAGATAAATCCCCAAGTATCTAATTTTGGATTTCGCTTCTGGGATTGGGGCAGGGTTGTTCCAACTCATTATGTCAGTTTTGTCTTTATTGATACTATACCCCGATACTATACCAAAATTTTCGGCCAATTCAAATATTCTTGGTATTGCCACCTCTGGTTTGGACGTGTAAAGGAGGAGATCGTCGGCATAAAGAGCTGTCTTAAGGGATAAGTCTCCCATTATGAATGGTCTAATTTCTGAGTCCTGCCTCAAAGAACAGATAAAAGGCTCAATATAGATATTAAATAAAAGGGGCGATAATGGACAGCCCTGCCTGGTCCCTCTGGAGATATTCAGCCATTCAGACAAACTACCATTGACCAAATTTTTGCCCTGGGACCCCTATAAAGTGTCTCAATTCCTTTAATAAAGATCTCTGGGAAACCAAACTTTGACATTGACTTCCATAAGAAGAGCCAGTTGACTTGATCAAACGCCTTGGCGGCATCTATTGCTACAATAGTAAGCGGCATCTTCTTTTCTATTGCTATGTCTATTGCTCCTATGACTTGGAATGTCAGCTCGTTCAATTGGCGGCCAGGTATAAACCCCCTTTGGTCTGGGTGGATAATAGACTTGATTATTTTAGATAGTCTGGAAGCCAATATACCAGAGAAAATGTTTAAATCCGAATTTAAAAGCGAAATTGGTCAATATGACTCTATCTTCCTCGGGTCTTTGTTTGGTTTAGCTATCAGAGTAATTGTACCATCTAACCAGGAGGGTGGAATTTGCTCTCCCTGTATAAATATTTTATTAAAGAGTCTCTGTAGTGGGACTAAAACCTCTTCCATGTTATATTTGTAAACCTCGGTTGGGAGTCCGTCAGGACCTGAGGCCTTATTTCTAGCCATCTTTTTTAGCTGTAACCTAATCTCTCCCTCCGTGATCTCGGTGACTAAGAAAGCTTTATCTGAGTCGCTCAACTGTGGCAGTTCTCTCATAGCCCACCAATTATCCAGATCTTCCAACCCCCGACTATTCTTCTCCTGATAAAGTTCCTCATAAAAGGCTCTAGCCTCACTTTTGATCTCTGACCTTGCCTTCCAAGCTAACAGGGAACCACATTTCTCACCATACTCGAAGTTACGAAGCTTACTCACCTCCCACTTATCTTTAATTATTTTTTCAGCTCTAGCTCTAAAGTCTGTTTGTAGTTTTAATATTTCCTTTTAAAGACCCGGAATACTGGCTCTATATTCAGAAACAGCAAGTTGAAGTTGCTGTTCCTTTAGTTTAATTAAGTTTAGCTCTAGTTTATCTCTTTCTATTCTGAGCTTCCTGTACCCTCATTATATGGTAACTTGGTAAACCCTCATGAGCAAATAGTCCATCATTATATGATGTAACTACCCCTACACCTATAACCAGTGGTGGCCCGTGGTTGTATTCAAATTTAAAGAAAAAGAAGAAAAAAAATTATGGCAAATGAGGACATTTTTATATGTTTTCCCCCCTTCCCCCTGTGAACCCTCCCCACCCAGCCCCCGAGGAACCCAACCCTCCTGTTTGGCGTGAACACGCCTTTAGGAGGCCCTACACCCTCGACACCCTCACTTAAGTGAAACTGTATCAGTCTTTTCTCCAATGTTCACTTTTTTTTTTCCCCCTTTATCTAGTAACCATTTCCTATTTAGACAGATGAACCTTTTGTGTTTTTTTTTCTTTTTTTTCCAACTATAAAGGCACTATTTTACGATGAGCTGGCGTTAAATTAACTAACCTCTCATTTTTGCCAAAAGCTCGTCAACTTCTTCAAGAAAGTGACAAGTGTACATCTTATTGTTCCACATTATTTTGAGCAAAGCTGGGAACTTCATTTGTACCTGAGCCCCCATTGATCGTAGGTCTGGCATCCTTGAGCCCAGCTCCCATTGCCTATGAGCGTTTTTTCCCCCTATATCTGATCTGATGTGATAGGGGTTGGCACGAAAGTGCAAAGAGGTACGTGCCAAGCATCTACTAAGGATCAACTCTTTGACACTGTATGTTTGGAAGTACACCAGAATCTTCCTGGGTGCTTTGCGATCCGGGTGCAGCCTAAACGGGTCTCTATGCACTCGCTGAATCTCAGCCTCCAAGTCAATATCTAGTCGATCCTTTAGTATGTCTTCACGAAGCAATCTACACACAAACCCCTTTATGTCCTCCACTTCTACTCCTTCAGGAATTTTAAGAATCTTAAGATTGTTACGCCGACTCTGCGTCTCCAGCCTTTCCAGATCCATTGTTAGGGCCCGATTCTGTGCTTTGATGGCTTCTATGTCTTTAGAGTTACCTTTGGTGGTCTCCGACAATGCCGTAACTTTACCTTCCAGGACACTAGTCCTAGCATTGATACCCTCTAGTATAGCCTCTAATACATCGAATCTGTCATGTAGACCCCTTTGATTTCTCTCCGAAATCTCGAACTTGCCCAAAAGATCGTCTCTCAGTGCATGGAACAAGGAGCCAAGTCTGTCTCTCTCATTTTCCCTCCCAATTGGTCCATCTGCACCAACAAGTTGAAGAGCTGAAGCATATGTATCATGGACCGGAGGAGGGAGAGATTGAGCTTTATTATAATCATTTGATGCCATCAAAGGGGGAGGAGTTACAGCAGAATTCGAAGTTGTGGATTTTGTTGGTGGAGAAGGAGGTGTTTGTACTACGCTCGATGGGGGTTCTGCACCTGAATCCAAATCTTGCCTTGAGCTGGTCTGTACTGCTACTCTCTCTAACCCTTCCTCATTAGGTACTAGGTCTAGTACAGCATATTTGTTACTTAAGGGTAGCATAGAATAATGAAGTGAGGGGGTGGGTGCTTCATTAGACTGAATAGTTTCATCTGTTTCAACTACTTTAGAGCTAGTGTTTGACTCTGCCTTATTTGTGGTGCCCTTCTTAGAGTTCACTGCCTGCTCCATAATTTTGAAATAACTTTAAAGTGAGGGAGTCCCTCTAGGTGCTTGTGGTTGCTTTGTGGCCTTAGCTGACCTCCCCTTTCTAACCCCCACCTTCCTGTTTCGTTTGAGTGGAGTAATAGGTGTCGGACCCCCTTTTCCTTCAACAGTATCAGTGTCCGTGGGATTCCAAGCCCCTTGTTTTGATCTCAGCTGATATCTGCTCCTTACTTCTCCTGTCTTTCCTTTTTCAGGAATAACCAGCTTTATGGAACATTCAGTAGAGGCCGCCCCCTTTATACCACCACCAGCGTCAATTTCTTTGGTTCTGTTATCACTTTGGCAAATTGATTTATGTTTGCCTGCCTCCATGCAGTCCTCCCTTCCAAACACCACCTTACCGCTATTCAGGAATGCATGGGACCCTCGGCATATCGAAGCTCTCGCTCGAGCGAGGAGCGCCGCCCTTGAACGCAGCCACAAACTTCTGCAGCTTACTCGGAGCCCTCTTCGGACGTTCTCCTCCGCCGCAGCCTGACTGCTACCGATGACCTGCTTCTGTGTCAGCCGCTCGCTGAACTCGCTGCTCGGGATTCGGCACAGCTGACCTGTCCCTGCCTCGCTCGTGTAACGGAGCTCAAACATTCCCCGCTGGATCCTGACGCTGGGTCCTAGCGCTCCCGCGTTCACCTCCCGGTGCTCCAAACTCGAAACAGCAAAAACGGGAGAAAATTCAATAATACGCAACAATACCTACTTGGAGAAAGACCATCTGTCCTCACCGTTCATTAAACGTCACCATCCATAAGTGGTTCGGAGAAGAGACCGGCCAAATCCATTATTCAGGGCATTTCGAGTGCAGAGCCTCGCAGCAGCCGTTAGCCTGCCGCCGCCATGTTCCTCTTCGGTGCTCGTATATGAACTATATAGACACCTATCGACGGTGTTATAGTTAGTTGAACACACATAGAATCACCAATGTTATCCTATGGGAGGAAATTCACTTAGCAAGTAAGTCGTGTTATCGTTACTTTTTCTTACTCAGTGGTAGATACTGGAATTCAGCACTGGTGCATCTCCTGTATACAGTTTAAAAAATGTGTTTAAGTCATACAGGCGATTTTTAAGGAATAAATGTAGTTTTTGATAACAGACACTTGCGGCCACATGCATCATTGTTGCCGTTTGCGATTTCTTAATTGCGAAAATTAAGGAATCGCAATTAAGAAATCGCAAACGGCTATGCATTAAGAATTCGCAATTTTTTTGCGATTCCTTAAATTTCCTTAATTGCGATTCACAATTTGCGAATTGCAATTAAGGAATCCCTTCCCATTGATTCCTATGGGCCTAGAGGCCCATAGGAATCAATGGGAAGTCATTCTCAATTTGCTATTAGCAATTTGAGAATCGCAAATTGAGAATGCAATTTCAAGAGTGCAGGGGGGGGTCCAAAGGACCCCCCCCCTGCACCCCTGAAATATAACTTTAAGTGCATTTTTCACACACACATGCCCCAGGGGCATGTGTGTGTGTAAAATTAAACTTTCAAAAATGCACTTTTGTGCATTTTGGAAAGTTTTCGCAAATTACCATGAAGGTCAACTTCATGGTAATTTACCTCTCCCTATTTGCGAATTCGCAAATTAAAAATGTTCATGCATTGCATTTAAAAAATATAAAATTGCAATTTCTTAAATGCAATCGCAATTTTAGAAATCGCAACATGATTGCGATTCCTAAAATTGCGAAAAACGTGATGCATCCCTATTTTGTCAATTGCATTCGCAAACGGCCGAAAATTGCGATTCGCACCGTTTGCGAATGCAATTGACAATGATGTATGTGGGCATTAGAAACTTTTCAGACAATGAATTCCTATGGAAGGAAATACAAGTTACTTGTAAGTACGGTTGGGATTACTTTTCAGGGTCAGTGCTGGGTTAAAAGATGCAGCACTGAGTTCTCTCCTGATAACAGGTGAGTAAATCGGAATTCGTTGTTCAGATGATTTTGGGTGAATATTTAAAAGTTCCAAATCTCCACACTTAAAAGGATTTCCAAGTGAAACCAGTCAATGTTAGCCTACAGACGGAACTTCAAGTTACTGGTAAGTATGGTTAGAATTACTTTTCAGGATCAGTACTGGTTTCAAAGATGCAGCACTGAGGTCTCTCCTGATAACAGGTGAGTAAGTCAGAATTAGTTGTTCGGCTGATTTTAGGTGAATATTTTAAAGTTCCAAAACTCCACACTTAGAAGAATTTCCAAGTGAAACCAGTCAATGTTATCCTATGTAAGGAAATTCAAGTTACTGGTAAGTATGGTTAGAATTACTTTTCAGGATCAGTACTGGGCTCAAAGATGCTGCACTGAGGTCTCTCCTGATTACAGGTGATTAAAATCGGAATTCGTAGTACATCCAGTAAGCACCATAGAGCTGCGTAGCAGAAAGATGTAAAAAAGGGGCACGGCCTGCACCACCTCTCTGCAACGCAGCGCAGCGCAGTGGCACTTCCTGGAAGCACCTGGTGGGCTACTTGGCCCCCATGGTCCCTCAGGTTTGAAGTGGAATTTTTTCCCCAACTTAAAACTCGCCACAGGGCGTGTTTCCACACATCACGTCAGGCCCCTCCCTTCACCACTGTGTAAATGTGCCCTGTCACCATTCTAAGTAGAGAGATTAAGTCCCCTTCAATCCTAAGGGTCCCTAGGGTCAAACTAGCCCACTAGGTACCTCCAGTTAGCGCCACAGAGCTGCGTTGCAACGAGGTGTAAAAAGGGGAGTGGCCTCTGAACACCTGTCTGCAACGCAGCGCCCTAGCACATACTGGAGATAACTGTTGGCCTATTTGGCCCTCAGGGACCCTCAGTATTGAAAGAGAATTAATTCCCCAACTTAAAACACGCAACAGGGCGCGTTTGCACAGTGATGAAGGAAGGAGGTGTGGCCTAAGGTGATATGTCTGCAAGCACACCCTGTGGCGTGTTTTAAGTTAGAGAATTAATTCCTCCTCAATCCTGTGGGTCTCTGGGGGCCAACTAGCTCACCAGGTCCCTCCAGTATGTGCCAGGAGGCTGCGTTGCAGAGAGGTGTTTAGAGGCCATGCCCCTTTTCACAACACTCTGCAACGCAGCTCCATGATGCTTACTAGAGGTACCTGGTGGGCTAGTTGGCCTCCAGGGACCTTAACTGTTGACAAGCGCCAGGACGCTCCTTGGCTGGAGTATCTGTGCGCACAATAAATAGTCGTAACATAACATAACATAACATAACATAACAAGGAATTAATTTCCCAACTTAAACTGCGCCACAGGGCATGTTTGCACACATGTGAACTCAGGTCCGCCCCCTCCCTTCACCACTGTGCAAATGCGCCCCATGGCGTGTTTTAAGTTGGGGAATTAAGTTCCTTTGAATCCTGGGTCCCTGGGGTCCAACTAGCCCACCAGGTACTTACACTGTGGCCTGGAGCACATCTCTGCAACGCAGGCCTGTGGCACTTACTGGAGGTACCTGGTGGGCTAGTTGGCCACAGGGACCCCCAGTATTGAAGGAGAATTAATTCCCCAATTTAAAACGTGCCACAGGGAGCGTTTGAAGAGTGTATTTTTGTGAGGGGGCGGGGCCTAGGGACGATCGCGTCTTTTTTTAAGAAAAAAAAATGGAAAGGGGGTTGTGGGGCTCCCCTTCCTTTTACTTCTTTTTGGGCCCTGAGGACCCCATTCCCAGGGCCTGCCCCCTAAATATATATTTTTACATTTTTTTTACGGGAAAGGGGCCGCGTGACCCTCCTCCCATGGCCTATTCCGGGCCCGTGGACCCCATCCCCCGGGGCATGGCCAATTCATTTAATTTTTTATGAAGGGGGGCTGAATAGCCCTCCTCCTTAGGCCACTTCAAGGCCCCGGGGACTCCATCCCCGGGGCTGGCCTTTTTTATTTTTTTAATATATTTTTTAAAAATGTTTTTTAATTTCTTAATGTGGAGGGGGGGCACGTGGCCCCCCTTCGGGCCACTGGTAGCACCGGGGACCCATCCCCTGGGTCTGGCCCTCATCGTTGGGGACCGTGGGTGGGTCCCCAATCCCCCCACGGTCCCGCCAGCTCCCAGCCTCCTGGGGAAGCCGGCAATGCTTTTCCATATGGGGAGCAGCTAACATGCTGCTCCCCATATGGAAAAGCAATTTGCTTTGCTTCATTGAAGTGAGAGCAGGTTTCCCTGCTCTCGCTTCAATGAAGCAAAGCAGTTCGCAATGGCAGGGTGGTAGCCGCAAGGCTCCCGCCCTGCCATTGCAAACAGCAGTGTCCCGAGGTGGGCACCCCGGGACACTGCAGGAGCCAGACCTGGGGGGTGGTGGTCCCCAGGGCCTAGACAAGGCTCCAGGCCCCCCTCCCACATTTTTTAGAAGCCCCGGGGTTGGCGGTCCCCTTGGCTGGGGGGCCTCTGAACCCCCTTCTAAATGTTTTTAAGCCCCGGGGGTGGTGGTCCCTGGGGCTGGGGGGCCTCAGAGCCCCCCAGCTAATGTTTTAAAGCCCCGGGGTGGCGGTCCCCGGGGCTGGGGGGCCTAAGAGACCCCAGCTAATGTTTTAAAGCCCTGGGGGTGGCGGTCCCCTTGGCTGTGGGGGATCCTTTGAGCCCCCGCATATATTAAATTAGAGTCCTGGGGGCTGGCGGTATTAAGTTAGAGCCCCGGGGATGCAGCTCATGTTTTAAAGCCCTGGGGGGTGGCAGTCCCCGGGGCTGTGGAGGCCCCCATGAGCCCCCCGCATATATTAAATTAGAGCCCCTGGGGGTGGCGGTCCCCGGGACTGGGGGGCTTCAGAGCCCCCCAGCTAATGTTTAAAGCCCCGGGGGTGGCGGTCCCCGGGGCTGCGGGGGGCCTGTGAGCCTCCCGCATATATTAAATTAGAGCCCTGGTGGGTGGCGCTCCCTAGATGGGGGGCCTTAAAGCCCCCCAGTTAATGTCTTAAAGCCCCGGGGGTGGCAGTCCCCATGGCTGCTAGGGGCCTGAGAGCCCCCCCACCCATTTCTAATAAGCCCCAGGGGTGGCGGTCCCCGGGGCTGCAGTGGGGCCCCGTAAGCCCCCACATATATCAAATTAGAGCCCCGGGGGTGGCAGTCCCCAGAGCTGGGGGGCCTTGGAGCCCCCACAGCTAATGTTTTTAAGCCACGGGGGTTGGCGGTCCCGGGGGCTGGGGGGGGCCTCAGAGCCCCCCCACCCATTTCTCAGAAGCTGGGGTGGCGGTTCCCCAGGCTGCAGGGGGTGTCAGGCGCTAGCCTTTGCACCTACCGAAGCATTTGGTCACTGACACTACAACTCCCAGAAGTCTCAGTGAAGTGGGAGGAGTCAACTTTATATTACCCAGAATGATGATACAGGAAATGTGTGTAATCCTGTTTGTTTGCTGCTTTGCGCGGAGCAGTTCATTGGAGTTTCTGGTTCTGGAGTTTTGATCCTGGATATGCTTCAGAGGAGCTCTATTTCCTTGTCTAAAGTGAAGCGCGGGACTATGCGCTTGTTACCCGGTATTGCTCTGAGGCAAGCGTGAATACCAGAACTTCAGTCATGATTTCTGTTTTTTCCTGAAGGCTCAGGTCACGGAGGTGACGCGCTGAAGTAGAGCACTGGGTGTTTCTAAGCCGCGTTCTTGTTATGTCGTTTCAATGAACTACAGGGATGCCAGCGATTTAATATAAAACGAAGGGGAGAGCTCTAGCCCGGACTCGGGTTTTTGGATATTATTTGTCGTTCAGCCGCGCTGAGAGAGAAGCGCATTTCCTGGATTGACATTACTAGCCCGGAATTCGATAGCGCTGAAGGTAAGCGCTGTTCTTTAACTGAGGAGAAAAGACTAAGTTTCTTTCCTTTTGGATTTGGGGGAAATCCCATAAACTTGTATGGACCCTGAGTTTATTATTTTCATGTACTATATCCAGCGCTTCTCTGGAGTAAGAGAGCTTGTGGATTATCCTCCAATTTAAACCCGTACTAGAAAAAGCCCAGGTAGAATGAGATAGATTCCCCGGTATGTATGGTGCTGCGTACCGAATAATAATTGCGTGATGTGTGATGCATGACCGGCGCAATAATTTTCCTGTTTCTTGTTGTAGGCCTACATCTTACCTAGAGAGGACTATCTCTGAGAATTGGTGTTTGGGAATACCCGGCTCTCCTTTGAACAGTTGTCAGGTACTAGTTAGTACTAGTGAGATGTTACAAGAGTAGCCTTGGAATATTCCTGGTGTTAATCCTGTGTTCTTTATTTACAGGTTTCCCGCTCCCTGCTGCTCCTTCCCTAATACCTTTTTTCCCTCACCTGACTGGCTTATTACTCTGTGTTGTATATCCAGAGTTGGGGACGTCTGGAGGTGGACCCCTTTGTGCATCATTCGCAACCTAAGGAGTGGACACGTAGCTGACAGGGGGGCTCCGTGAGCCCCCAGCATATCAAATTAGAGCCCTGGGGGTGGCGGTCCCCGGGGCTGCAGGGGGCCCTGTGAGCGCCCCCTTGGCAGCAGGGGGCCCTGTGAGCGCCTGCATATATTAAATCAGAGCCCTGGGTGATGGCGGTCCCCGGGCTGGGGGGCCTCAGAGCCCCCTAAGCTAATGTTTTAAAGCCTTGGGGTGGAGGTCTCCAGGGCTGCGGGGGGCCCCATGATGCCCCCGCATATATTAAATTAGAGCCCCGGAGTTGGTGGTCCCAGGGGCTGGGGGGGGGCCTCAGAGCCCCCCACCCATTTCTAAGAAGCCCGGGGGGGGGGTGGTACCCAGGGCTGCGGGGGCTCCATGAGCCCCCCGCATATATTAAATTAGACCCCCGTGGGTTGACGGTCCCGGGGGCTGGGGGGTCTCAGAGCCCCCAAGCTAATGTTTTTAAGCCCCAGGGGGTGCCGGTCCCCGGGGCTGGGGGGCCTGAGAGCCCCCCACTCATTTCTTAGAAGCCCCGGGGGTGGTGGTCCCCGGGGCTGGGGGGCCTCAGAGCCCCCCAGCCAATGTTTTAAAGCCCCGGGGGTGGTGGTCCCCGTGGCTGTGAGGGGGCCCCATGAGCCCCCGCATATATTAACTAGGAGCCCCGGGGGGTGGCGGTCCCAGGGGCAGTGTGGGGGGTTGGGACGCCCCCATACAATTTTTTTAATAATGCCCCCGGGATTTGCCCCCGGGGTGCAAATTACCATATTTACTGCGGGAGACCGCGTTTCTTTATTTTATATCGCTAGGATGCGCGGATCCTATTCGCATCCCATGATTTAAAAAAATTAAATGTTTTTTGGGCCCTGGGGGTCCTTGTGGGACCCCCTGAGCAGGCCTACGGGGTCAGGGTGTGTCTATCCTGCCCCCTTTTCGCGTTTTACGCCGTTTGTTTTGGGTTTCTTTAGCCTCGGTTCTGCCGAGGCACAAGATGGCTGCCAACACTTCCTGATTTTCTCTGTTGACAGCCAATTAGCATACAGCTCGTGCGCGGCAGGGTGCGTGCAGGCTGCGCTTTGGGTACGCGAATAGGTATGCGGATCAACCGCGCCCAAAGATATATAAATGACTTTAACTGTCATTTTCTCAGGAACTCTGAAATGATTTCCACCAAATAAGCAAAAGGCATGAGTCTGAACCAAGGACTACCTCTTTGCCTAATTTGGTGTACTTCCGTTCAGCAGTTCGGGCTGTAGCTGCGGCTAAAGGTCCTATGCGAAATTGCATGTGGAAAACATGTTTTGGGACCCCCTTTGTTTCTCTGCCCTCGCTTGATGAATCATCATGAAACTTTCAGGATAGCAGCGGACCGGAACTGGCCAAAGGTTTGGAAAATTTTGCGCAGATTCAGCAATCGGAGCCAAAGTTATTTCAAATGGAATGTTGAGGATTTCCTATGGGTGATAGGTCCTAACTATAACTTCCTACTGGCGACAAGGGAGCTTGACTCCCGAAACGCGTTGATGTAAACTCGTCTTTTTTAAAATAAAACTGAGTTGAATCCTACCTTGGTGTGCCAGATGATTGTTTGTGAAATTGCTGGATAATCTTATATTCAATATATATATATATCTATATTCACTGAAAAAACCATAGGTTATAGACCACATATAGTTAGGAATTAGCATTTAGAAAACCTTATTTTACTCACACAAAACCATTGAAATTCCATATATAGTTAGTTGCACTAACTATATATCGCGCACCCGCAATCCACTGCTGATGATGTCACATATTACATCATTCATGACATGGTCAGTGACATCACTGATGACATCACTGATGACAACATCCAGTGATTATGTGTTTCTGTAAAGTTTAAATATGTTTTACATATTGAAGAATGAGTGGATGTATAAGTGTCTGAATGAAGGTTTTAGTAGGTGCGTGATTGACTGTATGAGTGAGTGATTAAATGCGTCTTACTAAATGCACGGGTTAGTGACTAAACTGTCTGAAAGTGTGCATCAGTATGTCTGTTGTTGTGCAAGCTGCTGCATGTGTTGATCAGTAGCTATATAAGTAGCTATATGGGTTATTGATTGGTTGCACAAGTATTTGTATGGGAGACTGAGTGTGTGTATGGCTGGCTGGGAGGTGTGTGACTCTGTACAGATCAATGTGTACTTGTATCAGTGATTCTATAAGAGAGTAAGTATGTGTTAGTATATGTTTGAAAATGTAAGGTACTCTATGTTTAACTGTGTAGATTAGAAAATGGAAGTGTGATTGATTCTTTACAGGACTGACTAGGTGTGTGAGTAACTCCATGGATGAGTGGCAGAGTGTGAGTGTCTGTATAGGTGTATGAGTGCATATGATAGTGTTGTAAAGATGAGTGATTGTATGTATGAATGATTGTATGGGTGAATGAGTGAATGTGTGTGTAGACGTAGGAATCAGTGAGTGCGTATGTAGTAACTAGTATTGGTGTGTCAATGGTTTCAAAAATTATACTCTGTATTTAACACAGGGTGTAACAGAGGTTATATTAAAGTGTGAGGAGATGCATTGTATTGTCACATTAATGATATCATCATTGATGTGACCATTGATGTCAAAAGAGATATCATCAGTGATGTCATTTGAGATGTCATCAGTGATGTCATCAGTGATGTCACTGACCATGTCATGAATGATGTAATATGTGACATCATCAGCAGTGGATTGCGGGTGCGCGATATATAGTTAGTGCAACTAACTATATATGGAATTTCAATGGTTTTGTGTGAGTAAAATAAGGTTTTCTAAATGCTAATTCCTAACTATATATGGTCTATAACCTATGGTTTTTTCAGTGAATTTTCAAGGTTTTGTAAATGCTAATTCCTAACTATATATGGTCTATAACCTATGGTTTTTTCAGTGAATTTCATTGGTTTTTTAACAGCTAATATCTGTAGCTGTAAAATGTATTCTTCTTTAAATCCAAAAATATATTTTATATGTTTATGAATAATTTTTTTTTTAAATATTTTTTTTTCTTCGTTCCCGCTTCGCGAATCGGGAAGCTTCCCGTTAGCTGACCTTGATGCCGCGAAATAGACCGCGAGCCGGTAAACGTTTCTTTACCGCAAGTGCCGCGTTAGAAAACAACATAGTGACGCCTCCCGTCCGCATGATGTTTCACGTTGTCGCGTGATACGTCATATGACGTGCTACGTTAGCGAACTGGTACGCGAAGCGAGTCGCAAAGCGCAGGTTTCTGGAAGCAAACCGGGAGGCCCTGCAAAGCGCTTAACGTAAACACAGCAAGTCATGTGACTTGGTAATAACACTTTTCATTGGTTCATTTCACTTTTGGTTTCCTAATGATGTAAGACTAGGTCATATAATCTAAAATGAACACTTTTCATTGGTTGAGAACTCTTGTTTTTCCCAAATGATGAAAATCCCTCCTTCTTTCCTCACTCTGACTTTCATCATTGTGAGAGAAAGACCCTTTGTGATCACTGAGCAATGGCTTCTTTAGTAGCTTCAGCTGGTGCTTCCCCACCACCTCCACCACATCCAAGGAAGAGTGGACCACCTGCTCAAGTTATAATTCAGCAAGAAGAGGAAGAAGAGGAAGACGAGGAAGAGCAGGAAGAGAGGCAGTTTTTGCCTGAGGAACCCAGGACGTCTCACCGGAAAGAAAACTTCATTTGGCAATTTTTTAAAATTCCCAAAGGTCAGAAAAAAGTAAATGCAAGATACGTAACTTGCCTTATATGTCAAGATAGACTGTCCAGAGGAACCGAGAAAAAATACAGTTTCGGAAACTACACAATGCATCGCCATATGACTAGGTGGCATCCTAACAACTACAGTGCTGCACAGTTTCGGAACGACCTAGATAATCTCCCTATTATGGCCAGAAGATCTGTTGTACCGGAAGTAACGGGACCAGAGGGCAGGGAGATGGTGCCAAATATACAAATGAGATTTGGTGAAGTAAAACACATCTGCGTATTTTGCGATGGATTCATTTGCTACGGAGAAAGAAGCATCACTCTGATCAACAGAGCTATTGACTATCATATGCAAGTTTGTACGAAACGCCCAAAATAATAAATACTTTTTTTTTGTTTTGTTGCTCCTGTTGAGCCCTTTACAATGAATCGTTTTCATTGCCCCTCCAAGAAAAACCCCCAAAAATATAAAACTGTTCAGAAAAATTCAAAAAAAGTAAAAAAATGTTCTGAAAAATAATAAAAAAAATATAAAACAACAAAAACAATAAAAAAAAAGTTCTTTTCAGAACTACCTCCCCGTTATTAAAAAATTGGTACAATATTTGGAACTGTGCCAACCTCTATTTCTCTTAGTTCGCTTCCCAGTTCGCTCGCCGGTACGCGAACCGGAAGCGAACCAAAAACAGTAAGTATAAGGGAAGGAAACAGACACTTATGTTAAAAGAAAGACAGCTATAGGGGAGTAAACTAGAGATACTATTACCCGTAATCCACTGCTGATGATGTCACATATTACATCATTCATGACATGCTCAGTGACATCATCAGCAGAGGATTGCGGGTTTTTTGGCAACGTGCCTTATCCACGGTTTAATAACGCTGCCTTTTGCTTTATATAAGTTTTCAAATTGTATGAAATATATACCAATAGGTCGTTATGAACCTTTAGGTAGTGCTTTTCTTCATGAGGTCTGGTCGCTTCCATACACATACAGATGTTTCAAAGATGATCAAGAAGTTTATCTGAATGGAGAGGAATGCACTGAGACGCCAGATCATTCACTAATGTGTAGGCACATACAGTTACACGGTTCATGCAACAAACACCGACCAAATATGGCTTGCGTGTTGCAAGGCACGCCATTTCTTGCTATCATCCCCACGTTCAAGTTGTTGGAAAATGGTAGTTATTTGATGCTCAATAATGAAGATTGTTCTGAGTTAATTAAAAGTATTCCTTTTATCGTAACAGTAAGTGAACGGGTTATTTGCTGCAGAAATGTTCTATTTCCTCCCACACATGAACATAGGGAGTTTTCAATCTGGCCACAAATACCAACCTTGGGAGGGATTTCAACGGCATGGCAAGAATAAGAGCTCTTTTGTCTCAGAGAGAGGTGGCCTTGAGTTCGGCCCGTGAAACTTTCGTGCTTCACATAGCGAACACCCGTACAGAGGTGCAGACCCTTTTCAATTCAGATTTGCCTTTCAATTTCAGCAAGATGGTTCGGACTATCTTTAACGCATCCTCCACAAAGGCCCTGGCGCACTTTTTTAAAGTTGTTACCAGTGGTCTCGTGACTTCATTTGAGAAAATCTTTGGAGTCATCCCTGCTTTCTTTCATTCTATTTTCTCCACTCTGCTTCGTGGATTGGCATTTTTACTTGCATTACCAGCGGACGCTCTTGTGCTTTTTTACATTTTTAAATATGGATGTCCCTCCTATGCAACCTCCCACCCTGCAGCTGCTGACACTGTTCCGCAATCGCATGCTAGAATATTATGGCACAATGCCGTTGGCGATATTAAGCACGGCATATGGATTATCTTTTCGATTCTCCTACTTCACCTGTGTCCAGCCTGTATTTCACTGCCTGACCTGTGATTTCGATTGGGCCATTGATTTGTGTCTCTGCGGACCGGTTTCTCCTGACGTCGACTTTAATCAGCTGATGACTCCTATCATTACTCACGAGTTGGTTTGTCCTGGCGAAAGGATTATGGCTGTGGCATTGATGCATGGACTAATTGGTCCCTGGAATTTACTGGCGGCAGCACAGTCTTTCTTGGAACAGAGCTTTCTTGAAAACCCACCGAGCTGTCCTCTGATGGTGATAGAGGATCCGGTGCTGGGAGAGCACGTATGTTCTTTTCCGCTTTTAAATTGGATGGCTGAACTGTTTTCGGATGAAGACGGTGACTTCCTATTGGAGGCTGTTGCAGCTTATTTTGCATACACAGTTATGTCATAGACCTTTTTCATGTTTGATATGCTGAGTACTAGCATTTCATTGACAATTCATTGACTTATTTGTCAAGTTTTTATTATTTACCTTGCCTATTGGCTTAAGACTCGATAAAGTACTTGGCTGTTTTATTTTTCTTTAGCATTAAATTTTCCTAGTTTTTAATGCTTTACCTTGCGGACCGTCCACATATAAACTTGCAATCTGCTCTCATGAGATGGCACTTCTATTATCTTATTCAGTTCGTTTCCGGATCATGGGGAGGTGTCATCTAGGTCCTGGATATCTTTACACCGTGTTAAGTTAGCATGGGCTCATTACCGGTTTAAACGCCATTTTTCCTTTTTTGCAACTTCTGCACACGACACTTAGTTGTTGCTTTAGCTTTCCACCTAGTAGTTCATCGTGGTTTACATGAGAATAATATGTTATTGCTCTACTATCTGCTTTGCTTGTTAAACTATATCTGTACAGCGAGTGCTAAAGTTTCAAGAACAACACGATACAGAATTGTTATGAGGTCTGATCTCCACGACTTCATACTCATAACATAAGTGCAACTTCTGCCAATTCTGGGCATGAGGCGGGTTTTATATTGCTTTGCCGAACACACATACACAACAGTTGATGCGGTTCACATGAAGAGAGAGCTGGTGTATGCTGATGTGATTCCTTCAAATCTAAGACACTAAAGTATGGGCACGCCCTAAACCAACACAAAGAGACCTTCTTAGCAAATAATATAATATGTGTATTAGGGAGGGTGAGATATAAGCAGCCGCAGGCCGTGGAGGGAGTTACGGTGAGGCAGGGAGGCGGGGAGGGGGAGAAGCAGGGTGGAGCCCTCTCTACCCTGCCCCTCCCCCTCCCCGCCTCCCTGCCCCACCGTAACTCCCTCCACGGCCCGCGGCTGCTTATAAGTGTTGCTAACTCTTATTCATTTACAGCATGTTAACATACTGTCACCATTCGCTTTTTATGTACTAGTAACTATGCTGGTAATTTTGCTACTGATAATATGTGTACTTGTATTCTCCACCCTGCTTCTCCCCCTCCCCGCCTCCCTGCCTCACCGTAACTCCCTCCACGGCCCGCGGCTGCTTATAAGTGTTGCTAACTCTTATTCATTTACAGCATGTTAACATACTATCACCATTCGCTTTTTATGTACTAGTAACTATGCTGGTAATTTTGCTACTGATAATATGTGTACTTGTATTATCTAAGATACTACGCCTGAGAAGACGGCATTAGTAAATAAACATTTCAAATACACATGTGTTCTTCTTAACTCCATGTTCTGGTTTCTAAGAAATATATAACGACCGACTGTTCATGAGTTCCACGTATCCTGAGGTACTATAAGTTCATATTCTGGATTGTCTAAACATTGAGAGTTTGTTATATCCAATGTGACACTGTACCTAGCTTGCTAAGGAGTTTTTGATTACTAACGTGAGTTTTGGGACACCCTAATTCGCCGAGGTTCCAATCCTCTGTCCACAGTTCTGTGTGAGAACAGAAACCCTGCGACAGGGGCACCCCCGACCCTTGCTGGAGCTTCATCACACTTGCGATACAACTCCAGCAATGCGCCACCTTTACGGCACAGATACATCACGCATCTGTGCTGTTTTTGCCCCATGATGCGCCGCATTGTAAATGCAGCACACCATAGGTGACGGAACAGCGGCACAGAATGACTAACACATCCCTGCTGATGCGCCAGTCATCATAAATGTATCCCTATGCTTCTTATCTTGTTAGAGATGAACCGCCATATGTATCATCAAAGTTTTTTGCATTTCCTAAATAGCGAACTTTAAGGAATAAATAGCGATTCTTTACCATTCCTAGTTTGCGATTAGCTATTTGCTAATTACAAATTACCCATTCATTTCCTTCATTTCCATAGGGCGGTTGGACTCACTTTTAGCTCGAACGGCTGAATGGATTTCCACGAAACTTGGCAAAATTGTAGGGACTGGTAGCCCGATGTGCCTTTGCTATGTCTCAAGATATATGCTCCAGTGGTTTTTACGAAAATTAACTTTGAAAAATATATATTGGGCTACATTGGCCTATATATATGTTGGAGCCCAAATGTAGCCCAACGTAGCCCAATGAAGCCCAATGTAGCCCAATGTAGCCCAAAGATGGCCGCCAGACACACAAAAAAACAAATGTAGCCCAAATATCAGCCAGATGTAGCCCAACTATAGCCCAGTGACAGAATGACCAATCAGCTTCGCAAACCTCCGTTACGCGAAGCGGAGCGCTGTTACAGATATATATCTTTTTTTGAACGTTAATTTCTCAAAATCCACTGGAGCACATATATTGAGACCTAGCAAAGGCACATCGGGCTACCAGTCCCTAATATTTTGCCAAGTTTCGTGCAAATCCATTCAGCCATTCGATTATTATTATTATTATTTTTTTTGCCCCGCGGGGCCCTTTTAAAACCTCCACATCAAACCTAGGGGGTCAGCGAGGATCTACTATGCCCCCTTATGGTTATTTCCCCCTTTGTTTTGGCCTCCTCTTGTCTCTCGATCCTACCGAGAGACAAGATGGCGGCCGCTACGGACTTTTTGGAATGTTGACAGACGCCAGAGAACCAATCAGCTTCGCTTCACAAAGCTCCGTTGCGCGAAAAGTACGCGTCCTGGGACGCTGCCCGGTCCGCTGTTACAGATATATATCTTTTTTTAAACGTTAATTTCTCAAAATCCACTGGAGCACATATATTGAGACCTACAAAAGGCACATCGGGCTACCAGTCCCTACAATTTTGCCAAGTTTCGTGCAAATCCATTCAGCCGTTCGGGCTAAAAGTGAGGCCAACCGCCCTATGGAAAACTCAATGTTAAAAACACGTTTTGGGACCCCCCTTTTTTCTCGGCCCCCCCTTGACGAACCCCCCCCAAATTTTCAAGGGCTGCTCAGTAACAAAATGTGCCATTTTCCTGAAAATTTCAGCCAATTCCGTCCACAAACGCCAAAGTTATTAGACATAGAATTTTCAAAAATCCCATAGAGAAAAAATCCTAACTATATATACCTACTGGCGACCGCCAGTAGGTAATATATTACCTATTGGCGGTCGCCAGTAGGTATATATAGTTAGGACCTAGTTTCCATAGGAAATCTGCAACATTCTATTGGGAATAACTTTGGCGCCGGTTGATGAGTCTTTGTGAATTTCTCAAAAAAGATGGCCCGCTCCTTCCCTGAAAGTTTTGGGGGGATTCGTGAAGTGGGGGCTGAGAAAAAAGGGGGTCCCAAAACGTGTTTTCCCCATGCAATTTTGCATAGGACGATTAGACACGGCTACAGCCCGAACGGCTGAACGGAATTGCAAGAAATTTGGCAAAATGGTAGAGTCTGATTCGCAGATCGCCCTTTTGTTTAAATGGTGTAAATCCCTCCAGTAATTACTGAGAAAATTAAAAGAGAAAACATGTATATATCTAGAGGAGCTTACTGTAAGATTACTGTAAGCTTACTGTACTCTATACCTTTCCGAGCACGAGCTGAATGCTAATTGGCTGTCAACTGTCTGTCAACACTCCAAACCAGAAAGTGTTGGCAGCCATCTTGTGCCTCGGTAGACTGAGGCACAAGAAAGCAGAAAAACAAACATGTAGAACGCAAGGGGGCAGGGTAGAAACACCCTGACCCCCTAGGCCTGCTCAGGGATCCCACAAGGACCCCCAACACCCCCAATTTTTTTTTTTTTACAAAAACCGCGCAGTACGAGTACTGTACGAGCACGGTAAGCTTACTGTAAGCTTACTGTACTATGTACCTTCCCGAGCACAAGCTGAATGCTAATTGGCTGTCAACTGTCTGTAAACACAGCCATCTTGTGCCTCGGTAGACTGAGGCACAAGAAAGCAGAAAAACAAATGTGTAGAACGCAAAAAGGGGGCAGGGTAGAAACACCCTGACCCCCTAGGCCTGCTCAGGGGGTCCCACAAGGACCCCCAAGGACCCCCCCAAATTTTTTTGGGGGACAAAAATCACGGGGTACGAGTACCGTACGAGTACCATACGCGTACCTTTCCGAGTACGAGCTGCATGCTCATTGGCTGTGAACACTCCAAACCAGGAAGTGTTGGCAGCCATCTTGTGCTCGGTAAACCGAGGCACAAGAAAGCAGAAAAACAAACGTGTAGAATGCAAAAAGGGGGCAGGGTAGAAACACCCTGACCCCCTAGGCCTGCTCAGGGGGTCCCACAAGGACCCCCAAGGCCCCAATTTTTTTTTAAACCTGGTCTGATTTTTTTTAAATTACCCCCCAGGGGGACCAAATCCCGGGGGCAAAGTGAAAAAACAAGTGTGGGGGGGCCCAATCCCCCGCCCTCACACTGCCCCGGGGACCACCACCCCCGGGGCAAAGCAACGCAGCCGCCTGGCGCATACTGTAGGTTACAGGTGGGCTAGTTGGCCCCCATGGACCCACAGTATGTAAGGGGAATTGGTCCCCCCTCTGAAAATGCGCCAGGGGGCTGCATTGCAGGGAGGTGTAAAAAGGAGGGTAGCCTCATTACACCTCTCTGCAATGCATCCCCCTGGCGCATACTGGAGGTTCCTGGTAGGCTAATTGGCCCCCATGGACCCCCAGTATGCAAGGGGAATTAGTTTCCCCCCTGCAAACGTGCCCGGGGGTTGCGTTGCAGAGAGGTGTAAAAAGGGGCATGGGCTCATTACACCTCTCTGCAATGCAGCCCCCTGGCGCATACTGGAGATTCCTGGTGGGCTAGTTGGCCCCCAGGGACCCCCAGTATGCAAGGGGAATTAGTTCCCCCTCTGCAAACGCGCCCGGGGCTGCGTTGTAGAGAGGTGAAACAAGGGGCATGGCCTCATTACACGTCTCGGCAACGCAGCCTCCTGGCGCATACTGGAGGTTCCCAGTGGGCTAATTGGCCTCCAGGGACCCCATGTATGCAAGGGGACATAATCCTCCAACTTAGAACACTCTACAGGGCGCGTTAGCACGGTGGTGAAGGTAGGGGGAGGGGCTTGAGGTGATGTGAGTGCAAACATGCCCTGGTGCGCGTTGTAAGTTGGGGAATTAATTCCTGTGCAATCCAGAGGTCCCCTAGGGGGCAACTAGTCCAACAGGTATCTCCAGTAAGCGCCACGGAGCTGTGTTGCAGAGTGTTGTAAAAAGGGGGCGTGCCCTTTGACCAACTCTCTGCAACACAGCTGCCTGGCACATACTGGAGGTACCTGGTGGGCTAGTTGGCTCACATGGGACCTCGGGATTGAAGAGAAATTAATTTCCCAATATAACTCACTACTTTTCCTGAAAAGTAAATTTAACTGTACTTACCAGTAACTTGAATTTCCTACTATAGGATATCATTGCCTGCTATATAATATATATATAAATAAAAAAATATTAAATAAAAAAAATATTACAATTTCAATATTTTTAAAAACATTTTTTTAAGTTATATTAAAAATGTGTAACGTAATTTAAAAAATACAATATCTAAAAATAAATAGTTTAAAATAATGTAGTAAATCAGTATAAAAAAAATAACAATTAATACATTTAAAAATTATCATTTACAAAACCATTGAAATTCACTGAAAAAAACATAGGTTTCAGCCACGTTATAGTTAAAAATGAGCATTTAAAAAACCTTCGAAATTCACTGAAAAAACCATAGGTTTCAGCCATGTTATATTTAAAAATTAGCATTTAAAAAACCTTAGAAATTCACTGAAAAAACCATAGGTTTTACACACGTTATAGTTAGGAATTAGCATTTAAAAAAACCTTAGAAATTCACTTAAAAAAACCTTAGGTTTCACACATGTTATAGTTAGCTGGACATTTCACTCATACAAAACCATTGAAATTCCCCCGTTATAGTTAATTAAGCTAACTATAACTCGTGCGCCCTCAATGCACTGCTGATGACATCACATATTACATCACTCATGACATGGTCAGTGACATCACTCATGACATCACTGATGACATCTCAAATGACATCATTGATGACATCACTGATGACATCTTCCTTGTGAAAGAGTAGCAAACCTCCTCTCAGTGTAATATAACCCTTGATACACACATTCAAAAATAGAAACTAAAATTTTCAAAAAAATGTAGATAATTACCAATTCCAGTTAGAACAACCTATTCAGTAATTCCAAAATCTACATACACATCCAGTCATTCACTAACAGTTCTATATAGGCACTCATACATGTACTCACTCATCATATGTACTCATACTCCTATACAACTTATTACACACGGACACTCATCTATAGAGTTACTGACACACAAACTCACACTTGCAAATAAACTATCAATCATTCATTTACTTGCATATACAGCTATGCACCCACCACTACACTTACTTCTGCAGAATCGTACACATACTTACTCTCTTAAACAATCACTTATAGAAACACATACTTATTTATACAGGAACTCTTACAATCTCTCGCTCTCACATATACTCACTTATATACATCAATACTCACATATACTAGTTTAACACATATGTAGTTACTCATAAAGATACTACTGAGACAGTGATTCACTCACTAACACACCCATACACACCCTCATCCACCCATACAGTCCTGCACACATGCTGTCTTCAAAACACATACAAACAGTGAGTCACCCATTCATGCATCTATGCGGTAAGTAATACCCCCAACTAAACCATACAGGCACTCATACTGATACTCTAAAAACCAACTAATAACCCATATCGACACTCATGTAGCTAGTCACCAACCCATGCATGCCACTTATACACAAAGTGAGACACTGATACAGATATTTTCATATTTAAACAGTACTCGCTAACACATGTATTCACTAAGATACACTTAATAAGTCAGTTATACAATAATTTTTACAAAAAAACCATCCATTTAGACACTTATTTACACATTTTTTCTTCCATCGATCTTTAGATATACATATATAAAACATATATATTTTTCAAAAAGACACACATTCACTGGATGATGTCATCAGTGATGTCATCAGGGATGTCATTTTCCATAGGACGATTCGACACGGCTACAGCCCAAAGGGCTGCACGGAATTACAAGAAATTTGGCAAAATGATAGTCTGATTCGCAGATTGCTCTTTTGTTTAAATGGTGTAAATCCCTCCAGTAGTTCCTGAGAAAATCAAAAGAGAAAAAATGTATATATCTATAAGCGTGAACCGTGCGCGCACCTTCCCGTGCACGAGCTGCATGCTGATTGGCTGACACTGTCTGTCAACACTCCAAAACAGAAATTGATGGCAACCATCTTGTGCCTCGGTAGACTGAGGCACAAGAAAGCAGAAAAACAAACATGTAGAACTCAAAAAGGGGCCAGGGTAGAAGCACCCTGACCCCCTAGGCCTGCTCAGGGGGTCCCACAGGGACCCCCAAGGCAAAAAAATGATTATTTTTTTTTAAAAATCGGGCGCGCACCCCGCGATTTCCCCCACCAAAAATTGTTTTGGGGCCTTGTGCGACCCCCTGAGCAGGCCTAGGGGGTCAGGGTGTTTCTACCCTGCCCCCTTTTTGAGTTCTAAAATTTTCCGAGCAGGAGCTGCATGCTCATTGGCTTTCAACACTTCAAACCAGGAAGTGTTGGCAGCCATCTTGTGCTCAGTAGACCGAGGCACAAGAAAGCAGAAAAACAAACGTGTAGAACACAAAAAGGGGGCAGGGTAGAAACACCCTGACCCCCTAGGCCTGCCAAGGTGGTCACACAAGGACCCCCAAGGTCAACATTTTTTTTTTAAACCTGTTTTTTGTTTTCAAATTACCCCCCGGGGGGACAAAATCACGTGGCATAGTGATAAAGAAGTGTGAGGGGGCCCCAATCCCCCCCTACACTGCCCCGGGGACCGCCGCCCCCCCGGGAAAAAGCAACGCAGCCCCCTGGCGCATAATGGAGGCTCATGGTGGGCTAGTTGGCCTCCAGGGACCGACAGTATGCAAGGGAACGTAATCCCCCAATTTAGAACTCTCTACAAGGCGCGTTTGCACAGTTTAAATTGGGGAATTAATTCCTGTTCAATCCAGAGGTCCCCTAGAGGGAACTAGTCCAACAGGTATCTCCAGTAAGCGCCATGGAGCTGCGCTGCAGAGTGTTGTAAAAAGGGGGCGTGCCCTCTGAACACCTGCCTGCAAAAATGTAGTAAATCAGCATAAAAATACATTTAGAAATTGTCATTTAAAAAACCTTCAAAATTCACTGAAAAAAACATAGGTTTCAGGCCTTATATAGTTAGGAATTAGCATTTAAAAAACCTTTGAAATTCACTGAAAAAACCATAGGTTTCAGGCTTTATATAGTTAGGAATTAGCATTTAAAAAACCTTGCAAGTTCACTCAAAAAACTATAAGTTTTAGGGGTGTTATAGTTAGCTGGACATTTCACTCATACAAAACCATTGAAATTGCTCCTTTCGCGCACCCGCAATCCACTGCTGATGATGTCACATATTACATCATTCATGACAAGGTCAGTGACATCACTGATGACATCTCAAATGACATCACTGATGACATCACTGAGGACATCATCCACGTGACAATCACATACACCTTTTCATATTTGAATCCGTTGACACAGCAATACAAGTATCTCAACACCCACTCAGAGATTCCTAGATGTATACACACATCTGATCACTTACCTGTAGATTCACTCATACATGCTGTCAATGAACAATAGAACACTATCAAAAATACTTATACACCTATATCGACATTACACACCAGCATACAACCTATTCACATATGAAGTTATCCTACTCACTTATGCAAACAATGGATCATACTTACATACTTACTGAGCTACACACTTATACAAACACCACTTCATCTATTCATTTAGATAGTAAGTCATACTTAGTATATTATAAAATCACTATTACAAGTATACAGTTATCCATATAGTCACTCACACAATCATTGAGTCTTATGTATACTTATTTATATACAACAACTGACACATACACTGCCTTTTATTTTTCTAGTTTGTTGGACATGTACCATTGAGAAATATATTTGCTCATCAGCACATCCATAAAGATATTCACTCAGCCAAACAACTGTTAGACCATGTAGTTTTAACTTCATACATCTACTGAATCAACTATTCACACATCTTTGGGCAGTCACACCCCCCCCCCACCGAACCACACACACATTCACTCTCCCATACAAATACTCAGTTAACTAATCAGTAACTAATATAGACTTTCACATAGCTAGTAACCAACTGGAGAACCAGTTTACACAACAACTGACAAAGTGATACAGATATTCAAACAGTTTAATCACTATCCACTATATTTAGTGAGACACTATAAATTGGTAAAGTAAACAGTCAATTACACTGCTACTAAATCCTCCATCCAAATATCTATTTTTATATATCTACTCATTCTTCAATGCAAATTGCTATATATATAATGCATATTTAAATAACAAAGCAAACCACATTCACTGGATGATGTCATCAGTGATGTCATCAGTGATGTCATTTGAGATGTCATCAGTGATGTCACTGACCATGTCATGAATGATCTACTATGTGACATCATCAGAAGTGGATTGCGGGTGCGCGAAATATAGTTAGGTCAACTAACTATATAGGAGCAATTTCAATGGTTTTGTATGAGTGAAATGTCCAGCTAACTATAACACCCCTAAAACTTATAGTTTTTTGAGTGAATTTCAAAGGTTTTTTAAATGCTAATTCCTAACTATATAAGGCCAAAAACCTATGGTTTTTTCAGTGAATATATATATATATATATATTACCTACTGGCGGTCGCCAGTAGGTAGTTATAGTTAGGATTGGCTACCATAGGAAATCCGCAACATTCTATTGGGAATAACTCTGGCGCCGGTTGAGGAATTTGTGTGTAATTTTCCAAAATTTGGCCAGCTCCGCTGCGCTCCTTCCCTGAAAGTTTCGGGGGGAATCGTGAAGTGGGGGCTGAGAAAAAAGGGGGGTCCCAAGACGTGTTTTCCCCATGTTAATTTCCGTAGGACGGTCTGACAAGTCTACAGCCCGAACCGCTGAATGGAATTACGCCAAACTTGGGAAAAATTGTAGGGACTGGTACGCAGATGTGCCTTTGCTATATTTGCTGAAAATTGCTCCAATGGTTTTTACGAAAATTACCTTCAAAAACACATATATATCTATATGCGCCCTTCGAGCGCTTACAGGTACGCGTACCGGGGAGCGCACCCGGCGCGCTACGGGAGTGCGCGAGCGGAAAGCTGATTGGCTGTCGGGTGTCTGTCAACATTCTAAACAGTTCGGAGAGTCCGCCATCTTGTGTCTCGGTAGAATCGAGACACAAGAGGTGAAAAAGAAAGGGGGAAATAATTAAAAGGGGGCAGAGTAGAGACCCCCTGACCCCTTAGGTTTTCTGAGGGGGGCCTAGAAGGACCTTGAAGGGCAAAAAAACTTTTTTTTTTTTTAATTTTCGCGGGGTAAGCGCTGGCTGTGCTCCCGGGTACGCTCTCTGGTACGCGCACCCTGAGCGCACCACGGGGAAAAACAGTGTAAAAAAATTTGAGTAAAAAAATAATGTAGAGTGTTTAGAGGTAAGTTAGCTCTGAAGAGAGCTGTTGTGTTAAGTGGGTGTTTTTTGTACCTACAAGTAGGTACCAATGCAGAGTCTTATATTCAAGAGGAAAACTCTATTCCCCTCATTTGTAAAATGCACACCATCTCTCCTATAGATGTCTTGCATGTTGTAGCGCAAGTTGTTGTGGTAAATGGAACCCATACCATAGTCTCGGAGGAAAGCAGAAACAGATGTATTTACATGTTTCCTTGCTTTCTCAATCTGTGGACAAAATTGGTTGGACCAGTTATATTTTTGCCTTTGGCATATATTAGAAAATACCAAGGCAGTTTTTGGAAAAAGTGACATCAATTGCCCAAAGATGTCCTTTAAAAGCATTTCCAGACCTACCCCAGTCAAAGTGCCTAAGTCATTTCCACCACAGTGCACAATTATAAGGTCAGGGTGTGGTAAATGCATAAAGGATTTTACCAATGGTATCAATTGGTGACTCCTCAATCCTCTCTGTCCAATCCATACAATGTCCACATTTGGTAAATCAAGATTGTAAATACCTCTGTTAGCTGCGTATTTTTGACTCCAGTGGGCATAGCTATGACCCACAAACCAGACTTTTGTCATTTTGAAGGTAGATGTGTTTCTAGTTAGGTGAGTTGTGGAAATGAAATGGCAGTTTGATTATGAATAAAAGAGGTTGTGAATCCGTGCAGTTGAATAACCATAATTGATTGGAGCTTTGTTAAAAATCTCCACTGAAAATTAGGGTGCATGCTTTTTTTTGTAAGAAGTCATTTCAATGGTTGAGAAAAAGTCATTTAAAGAAACATTGCATTTCATTAGCTAATAGTATGATGAACTTGTGAACTGTGTGCTGGTTTAAGATGGAGTTACCATGGTTACAGGATTAAAGTGGCACGGGGGGGATGGGTGAATGTTATGTGAGTTTCAAAGTCTTGAAATGTACAACCAATTAAAATGTGCAGTTTGGTTTTGAATTTGTGTGGGAACAATTTTTATTGGCTATGTACAAGAATATGGGTCTGAAATGAGTAAGAATCTGTGCCATTATTGAAAGGCTCCAGTGAAGGAAGCATTGTTCAGAGATTCTGCTTTAGAAAATCTGTTGAGTGTGACTGACACTGTTTTACATCTTTCAAAGCATTTCTAAAGGTGAGTAATGATTCTTTTAAAAAAGATAGAGAGCTTAAAGATTTTTGACTAGTATCACAGTGAGTGTCTGTTTGAATTAAGGAATTATATTTTTACCTTTTTCCATAATGTTAGCTGTGTGTTGATAAGGTAGACTTCTTTATAAATTGTTTTTTTATTTTTGGATTCAATGTTGGTTTAGAAATTGTGTAATGGTTTCATTGGACTTGTAAATATGCTCCTTTTTTTGAAGCGCCTTGTGCAACCTTTAGTATGGGTGGAAGCAGTGAATGTATGGAGAGGGATACGAATAGCAGATAGAAAACCATATGAAATGGTGTGGGAGATGCATAAAGTATTTCAGTAATGGTATCAATTGAGATGGAATATAAGATAAAGAGGGGCATATTTACAAGACTCTTGCGCAATGTTTGACATGGGTGCAAGCAGAAAATGCATGCAGAATAATGAAATTGGCACCCAGAGAAGAATATGAAATGCCGTGAGAGATGTTTAAAGGTTTGTTTTAATGGCATAAATTGAGATAGAATATACAAAAAAAGAGAGGCATATTTACAAGCTGCGTGCGCAATCTTTGACATAGCTGTGTGTTGATAAGGTAGACTTCTTTATAAATTGTTTATTATGCTTGGATTCAATGTTGGTTTAGAAATTGTGTAAGGGTTTCATTGGACTTGTAAATATGCTCCTTTTTTTGAAGCGCCTTGTGCAACCTTTAGTATGGGTGGAAGCAGTGAATGTATGGAGAAAGATAGGAATAGCAGATAGAAAACCATATGAAATGGTGTGGGAGATGCATAAAGTATTTCAGTAATGGTATCAATTGAGATGGAATTTAAGATAAAGAGGGGCATATTTACAAGACTCTTGCGCAATTTATAAAGAAGTCTAGCTTATAAACACACAGCTATGACAAAGATTGCGCACACAGCTTGTAATGCTGGTCCAGAGATATGTTTAAAGGTTTCTTTTAATGGCAAATTTATAAATTAAAAAATTAAAAAAGATAAAAAATGCAATAGATCTCTCCCTCGGTGTCACACATACTGTTGGCAGAGACAGACTTGGTACATTATATCTAAAATCCTATTAATCTGCCTAAGATCAACCTGTAAGTGAAGCTTGATTCACCCATCATTGTAATTTTAGGCAGAGTCACACATACTGTTGGCAGAGACACACATGGTAGATTATATCTAATATTCTGATCATGTGCCTAAGATCACACTGTGAGTGAAGCTTGATTCACCCATCACTGTGATCTTAAGCAGAGTCACACATACTGTTGGCAGAGACAGACATGGTACATTATATCTAATATTGCGCACACGGCTTGAACATATGCCAATGAAACCATTACATTATCTCTGGACCACATTAATGTCAAACATTGTGCACACGGCTTGTAAATATGCCAATGAAAGCATTACGCTATCTCTGGACCTAGATTATTGTTAAACATTGTGCACGCGGCTTGTAAATATGCCAATGAAACCATTACACTATCTCTGGACCAGCATTAATGTCAAAGATTGCGCACGCAGCTTCTAAATATGCCTCTCTTTTTTTGTATATTCTATCTCAATTTATGCCATTAAAAAAAACCTTTAAAAATCTCTCACGGCATTTCATATTCTTGTCTAGGTGCCAATTTTATTATTCTGCATGCATTTTCTGCTTGCACCCATGTGAAACATTGCATCAAGAAGGCATTCAGATGTGTCACACATATTTTTAAAATCCTATTAATCTGCCTAAGATCACACTGTTAGTGAAGCTTGATATAATGACCAACTAGAATGCTAACATTCAGATTGTATGCCAAATGTGTGACACATCTGAATGCCTTCTTGATGGAGCCAAAGTAAACAAGCATTGAAAATGCAATAGATTTGGTGTGATGTTAGGCACATGTCCACCATATTACATGTAATCTACCATCTCTTTCTCTGCAATCAGTATATGTGTCTCTGCTCATATTATTTCAAATTATGTACAGGCCAAAAACCTATATATAAACAAGACATAAAAATTAATTAATTAATCGTTTTTGACAGAAAGGAAAGCACATGTAATGTAAATGAGCCTTTTGTTGTATACTAGTGTTTATATTGTTTACTTATTTTAATTGATGTGTAATATGTTTGTAGTGGTCTATAATATGTTATTTTTTCTTTACTACAGATTATAATCATCTATACAAACAAACTAAAAGATGCCTTTTAAAGAAAGAAGAGAAAAAATTCATAAAAGAAAATTAAGGACTAAGGAAAAAGAAAATCAACAACCAACCAAAATAAATTCTTCAGAGAAAAAGAAAAATGCTCCTGGTAAACAAACTAAAAATGTTCTCAGGAAGTTATTGAAATGCCAAGATTTTTTTTTTTTTTTAGAAAGAACAATGAAATACCTGTAATTTCAAAGAAAACAGGATGTCCTTCTAAAAATGTTAGATCTGTACAAGGAGATGATATTTTGCATACCAAACGAAGAAGCAAGCAATTTTCTGAAATACGTAGACAAATGTTTTACAACAGAATAGCATCAAAATTATTAAAAAATGTAAAAAGGTATAAAAAAAGACAGCTTTTTACAAGAAAAAAAAACATAGTTAAGATTGTGGATGAAGCATTTAAAGTGAAAAATAAATTGTTTAGTTTAGTAATGAATAGAATTCGTACACTTGATAAAGTAATCAATGTGTTAAAATCAAAATGTAAGTGGAGGAGAGTAATTAATCGAACTAATTTCTGTGATGTTTTTTCTGGAGAATGGAAGCATGGTTCAAGTTCAGAGCCATTTTTTAATGAAGAAAGTTACTTTCAGGATAATGATTTGGTGCATGCAGTTGACACCAGTGGTCGAGCATATGAGGTGAAGGACGGTTGTCCGGTTGAAAAAGAAGAAATTGTGCCTAGAAATACAGGAGAGGTGTTAGCTGATGAAGTTTTAGGAAGATGTCCTGAGGCTCCGGTATATACATGGAATTGTAGTAGTATTTGTAGTGTCCGACAGGAATCAATTGATTTGTTTTGCACTTTCTTACGGACATATACTAAGAAAAGTGTGAAACAAAAAATGAAAATTTTACAAGAGTTAGATCCTTGTAGAGTGAGAGAAAAAACAGGTTTGCATGGGCATTCACTGGCTTGTCTTTCAAGTAAAGTATGTCAGAGTGTTTTTTACCATTTTAGGATGTTAGCAGTGTATCATAATAAAGTGAGGAAATTAGTGAGAAGGTTGTACTATGCAAAAAGTCCAGCACTTAAACTAAAACAGTTAAACAATGCTCTTTTGCATGGAACTGAATTAGATGTCAAAAACATTTGTGATGAAATTGAGTTTTGTTACTTTGGTGAAAAAGAGGTTAGTGCAGAAATTGATACAGTAATAGAAGGTAATGTAGAAGAGAATGTAGAGATTTTAAGTACAGAAAAATTTGAAAATGAAATTATAAAGTTTAAAGTCAATTCAAGTGAAAGGCCTAATTTTTCTTGTGTTTGTTGTCGACGGACTCATTATAAGCATCAGACTAGATTAGTTGATTTATATGTAAAAAGCGAAAATATAAATAATAATGAGTGGAAGGATTTTGCAACTATTTGTTGGTTGAAAATTGTTTTGATTTGGGCTCTGATCAACGTATTTGTACATATTGCTATAATAAATTAAATGAAAACAAAATGCCTGCTAGAGCTGTTCATAATAATCTGGAGTTGGTAGACATTCCTTCTGAATTGATGGATTTAAATACCTATGAGTCTATTCTGATTCAATGTGTGCATCCTTTTCAGGCTATTGTTCGCATGGAGCCTAACAGGGAAATTGCCTCCTTCAGATTTACAGAGAGGATTAAAGGGAAGAGTTGTTTATTTGCCTCTAGATTTTAAGAAAAATATTGATACAATTGGTGTTGAAAAAGTAGAAGAGGAACCTCTGGTTATTCTAGTTAATGGTGTTCCGGCAAAAAGTAAGAACATCTGGCAAGAATTAGTGGATGTTAGGAAAGTCAAAAAGGCAACGTCGTATCTGGTAAAAAATAATCAGTACTATAAAAATGTGTATGTGGGAGATGAGAAAACAACTGTACAAGACGACACTGATGTCTCTGATGGGCAAATAGAAAAAGTTGATGTCTCTAGAAGTGAAGAAATTTACGAACATTATAGTGTTCATCCATTGCATTCCAAAGAAGTAATGGGGAATGCTATTGACTTGTTTCAGATGAAAAAAGCTGAAGGAAGTCCCATTAGTGTATGGGAAGAAAGTTTAGAAGCTCATTGTTTTCCACAGTTATTTCCAACAGGTGAAGGTGGACGATATGACGACCAACCTGTTCAAATTCCTGCATCTGAATACCGGACTTCAAGATTATATGCAGAAGATCCAAGGTTTTGTCAATGGATTCCATATTTGTTCCATCTACTGTTTAAGAGTGACTTGTCTGGACTTTCCTATGCAGTAAACCATATGAAAAGTGGAGCACATCTACAAAATGTTTCGGCAAGGGATTTTATGGATAAAGTCAAACTGCAAGACAGTGTTTTGGAATCTCAGGTAATTAATCTCATGGCATGTCAGCGTGGTACTAACGAGTATTGGTACCGTCGTCATGGGGAATTGAAATGTATGCTAAGAAACTTAGGAACTCCTACATGGTTCCTCACTCTTAGCTGTGCTGAGTATGCTTGGGAAGACTTACTTGAATTTCTACGAGAGGCAAATAAAAACATTTAAAATATTGAATACAAGACACCTGGAGAACTGTGCTCTTTGGATCCAGTTAATGTATGCAGGTATTTCAATCATAGGTTTGAAGCTATGATGTCTTTTATTACAAACAAACAAAAATCCTCTGCTTGGAGAGGTGTTGAATTTCTTTTGGAGAAAGGAGTATCAAGCAAGAGGTGCTCCTCATATACATATGGATTAAAGATGCACCTAAATTTGGAACAGATGGAGGAGGAGCTTCGCGCGCACCCAAGATGGTCGCGTGAGCACAGGGCTCCCGGACCCTCGCCACCTCCATCGACTATCCTGTACTTTATCCTGGTTCGGACGACGGGTGTTTATTGGCACAGTTCTACTGCTCATTTATCTGTTTCAGCAAACTTTTTTGGACTTCGGGGTCCAGAGCTACAGACTGTCGCAGTTTTCTGGCCTGCTCCATGGTGACGCCCCGCGCTATCTTGTCTCGCTTGCCGTCCAGTACGTGAACAACAACGGACTGCCAGACTTGCGTGGGCTGGCGACCGCTTTCGGTTTTGATTCCTGTCCGGAGCTCAACCAGACTTTGTCGGCTCCGTGGACGGCCGGACGCTCCTACACCCTTGGTCTCTCCGCTCCTACTGCCGATCTGTGGCGGCTTCCAGGTCTGAGACTGGCACCACCTTCGCCCTTTTGGTCCTACATTTGCCACCGCAGTCACCATTTTTACCCGTCAACAGGCGACCCGTACGGGTCCAGGATCCAAGATGGCCACCAAGCCTGAGGGTGGGAAGCGCGGGCCTAAACCGGGCGTTCGAGGGAGTGCTCTGCAAACGAACATTATGGACCGGTACACTCTAGCTAAGGGATCGCCGGGAGCAGCAGCTAAACCCTCGACGACAGTGCCGGAGGACTCATCGATTGAGGACGAGCCCTCGCTGCGAGATCTCATGGGTGCCATCACCGGTATGAAGGCCTGATTGGGGCAACAATATGAGGCCTTGACTCTCAAACTGGATACGGTGTCGATTGATGTCAATCTGATCAGGGCGGACTTGGCGAAGACAAACGAAAAGGTCAAATCCCTAGATCTTAAGACCTCTAGCCTGGTCACCGACGTCTCTGATTTACAGGCTGAAGTCGGGAATCTGAGGAAAGCCAATGATTATTACTCTGGGCGCCTAGAGGACTATGAAAGCCGTGCCAGGCGCAATAACATCCGCCTGATTGGGGTCCCGGAATCATCGACTGCTGCCTCGACGGACCTATTGGTGGAAGACCTGGTGCTGAATCACTTGGCGCCCAAGGGTCTCAGCAAGTTTTTCGCTGTCGAACGTGCACATAGGATCCCCGGCGGCACACCTAAGTCGGGTGCTAACCCTCGACCCATCATTGCGAGGATCTTTCATTTCCGGGACAGAGACGCTATCCTGCAGGCTTCGCGGCAGTCTGGTCCCATTGCCTTTGAGAACTCTACTGTCAGCTTCTATCCGGACTTTACACAACAGGTCCAGAAACAGAGGCTGGGGTTTCAAGGGGTCAAAAAGAGACTCCGGGAAAGGTCTATGAAGTATGCCATGCTCTTTCCGGCCCATTTGCGGGTGGTCCATAGGGATCGTACTTTTTTCTTCGACCATCCTGGGGTCGTGAGTGACTGGCTTGACACGCTGCCTACGGATCATGAACATTTTGAGAACTCTGGCAAGTCAGATCGGGCGGAAGGTGGACCGACGGGTAGGAGTAGCTGTTGACTTTGACCCCGTACCCTGCCCGTTGGCTTTGAACTGTGCTATGCTGTGTTCTTAATGTTTGCAAGTAATAGTCTTTTTGGGGGTGGGTGGGGGGTGAACGGGTCCTTTCTCCTCCTAGGTTTCTTTTCGTAGATTAGTTGGGTGGTTGGGCGACAGGCACACTGCAAGTTTATGGGGCTCTTTGGTCTTCAGCAGGGGTGCGGGGTGGGGGGTATAGTTGTTTTGACATTGTTGGGGGAACTGGGTTGTTTGTTTGAATTTTATTGTTACTTGCAAGGCGAAGGAAAGGCGCACTCCTGTTTTTTGCAGTTGCTCTGGGTGTGGGGCGGGGGAGGGGCTGAACACGGGGATGGGGGGTAGGGGACTTCGGTTATTGTGTTGGAACGTGAACGGGTTGGGGGATGGGATTAAGAGGAGGGTGGTGTTGCAATTGCTGAAACGTTTGACTCCAGATGTTGTCTTACTGCAGGAGACTCATTTGCTCGGCAACAAGTGCTACGCTTTGAATAGGCGTGGTTATCGCCTTGTGGCGCACTCGGGTTTCACTTCGGGCTCTAGGGGGGCGGGCATTCTGGTTCGGACCTCCCTCCCCTTGGCCATTGATGATGTCATACTGGATGATAAGGGACGATACGCCGCCATTGTGGGGCGCTGGGAGGGGAAGGTTCTTATTCTGATTTCTGTGTACGTGCCCCCGGGCCTCCAGGCCACCACATTTGCTGATCTGAGTGGACTTATCCTGGGTCTCCCCGAGGGTCTGCTTTTGGTTGGGGGTGACTTTAATGCGGTGGTCTCGGGGATGCATGATCGTCACCCTCCCAGGGAACTGCCGAAGGCCCAGACTTGGTTGAGTGACTTCCTGGAGACGCTGGGGCTCACTGATTGCTGGCGGTTGCTTCACCCGGGACAGTTGCAATATACCTATCATTCTGGTGCTCATGGTAGTCTCTCGAGGTTAGATCACGTATTACTGCCCTCGGCCCATGCATCCCTCATACGGGAAGTTAAACATCTGGCACGGGGTATCTCGGACCATTCTCCGCTTTGGCTGGTGGTTGATGCCCGGCAGGGTTCGGCGGGCCGACTGGCTCCGATCGACCCCTGGTATTTGAAGGACCCCAGGGTCAGGGATGAGCTGGTTAAAGCACACAATTGTTATTTTGAGGAAAATGTGGGCTCTGTTTCCTCCCCTAGTTTACTTTGGGAAGCTTACAAGACGGTCATTCGCGGCCAGGCCCTCTCATTGATTGGTAGCGTGAAGTTGGCCAACCGTGCTGAGATGGTTCGACTTGAGGGGGAGGTCACGGCCCTGGAGGAGTGTTTGGAATCTGGGGTTACCGCTGAGGGGTTACATCTACTGGAGTTGAAACAACGTGAATACAGAGCTCTGGTCACTGAAGCTGCTAAGGAAATGGGAAGGGAACAGCAGGGATGCCTGTATGATGTTGGTGATAAGGCTGGGAAACTGCTTGCTTGGTTGGATAAGAGGGAGAATGCGAGTCGTGTCGTCCCTGTGATTGTTGCGGAGAATGGAGAGTGTTGTACAGACCCTGTTGACATTGTCGCATGTTTTGCCGATTATTTCCGCGAGGTGTACTCCCAGGTGTCTGATCGATCAGAGCAGGACTCCCGCCTGCTATTGCGTGATATTGCACTTCCCCGATTGTCTGACATTGATAGAGATGCTCTGGATGCTCCGCCTACTGTGGACGAGATTGCCGCTGCTGTCCGTTCGGTCCGATCCGGCAAGGCCTCGGGCCCTAATGGGCTCCCCATTGAGCTATATAAATTGCGCCCGGATTCGCTAGCTCCTCATCTGCGCTCTATGTTTCTTGAGTCTTTGGAGGTGGGTTTTCTCCCGCCAGACCAGAGACTGGCCGCTATAGTTGTCATCCACAAGGATGGTAAACCTCGGGATCGCTGTGCCTCTTTTCGACCCATTTCGTTGATTAATGCGGAACCTAAAATCTTGGCCAGGCTGCTGGCGACACGTTTGGCGGCCGTTATTGGGGACCTGGTTCACCCCGATCAATCCGGCTTTATACCGCATCGTAACACGGCGCTTAACCTCCGAAGGTTGCATGGCGTCCTGGCACGGGCCGAGACGCTGCGTGAGCCCGCCATCTTGGCGTCCTTAGACGCTACGATGGCGTTTGATACAATAGAATGGCCGTATTTGTGGGCGGTTCTTGCTAAGTTTGGTTTTGGTTCTAAGTTCGTTCGGTGGGTCAAATTGCTTTACGCCGGTCCCATGGCTCAGGTGGTGGTCAATGGTCGGGTCTCTGCGCCCTTTGCACTGAGCAGAGGGACGCGACAGGGCTGTCCCCTGTCCCCCTTGTTGTTTGCTCTCGCCTTGGAACCGCTGGCGGCCTGGTTGAGGTGGGAACCGTCCCTGAAGGGCATTAGATGGAATTCGGAGTTTGAGGACCGTGTATCTCTCTACGCTGATGATATTCTGCTTTATCTTACATCACCTCGTAAATCCCTCATTGTGCTGTTTGATGTCTTAACGTCCTTCCGCAAAAACTCGGGTCTTGTCATCAATTGGTCGAAGTCCTGTGTATACGTCCTGTCGGGTGCCGCCCCCCTTCTGCCAAATGGTTGTCCTATCGCGATTGTGAAAGATGGATTTAAATATCTAGGCATTTTTATCACGCTGAGCCCTGCACTGCGGTTTGACCGTAATTTACTGCCCCCTCTTCAGCGCCTTCGGGCAGATGTGGTCGCCTGGGCGAAACTTCCTCTCTCTCCCCTGGGTAGAGCGGCATTGTTTAAGATGATGTCACTGCCCCGCTTCCTCTACGCATTGCAAAACACACTTGACGTTGTCCCGGCTACATACTTCCGTGAGGTTGAGAGTTTACAGAGACAACTGGTGTGGGGGGGTAGGCCCCGGATCGCCATTGCTAAATTGTCGCTCACGTGGTACGACGGTGGAATTGCTTTGCCTGATATCCGTCGCTATTATTGGGCGTCTCAACTGGGGGCAATAAATCATTGCATGTATGGCCCTTCGCCGAATCCGGCCTTCGAGATGGACAAATGGTTGTTACCGGGGGGCGACTACAATAGAGCCCTCTACTCGGAACTCACCCCTCGCAACGTAACGGGCCCCACTAGGACGGCTGTCCAGGTGTGGCGACATGCTTCCATGGCGCTTGGGTGGACTGATAAATTGACTCGTGCCACCCCCCTGTACGCGTCTGATAGACTTGGCTCACTTTGGCAGTCCCGGGGGTTTGATAGGTGGGACTTGATTGGTATCAGCAGGATTGATGATGTTTGGACTAAGGGGAGAATGAAGACGTTTGAGGAATTGAAAACCGAGTACGCTTTGAGCGATCGCGAATTTTTTCGCTATGCGCAGGTCCGCCATGCGGTGCTCTCGGTCTTCCCTTCGGGTGTGGAGATTCCGGAGTCGTCCCCGCTTGAGGACTGGGTACTGGACGGACATGTTCCTGATAGTACGATTTCGCTTATTTATAAAAAATTAATCAACTCCAGGTCTGATCTCCTGTTTCGCCTTAGAGAGGTCTGGACTGGTGATGGGCTGGACGATGAGGACTGGCAGGCGGCGATCTCCTCCCATAAAGAGGTGGCCATCCAGGCGCGCCTTAGATTTGTGCAACTTAAAATCCTGCATAGAGTGTATGTTACTGGTCCCCGTTTGGTACACATGGGCTTTTCTGTGGATGGTTTGTGTCGGCGTGGATGCGGTCTCCTGGGCACCTTTTTACATATCATCTGGGAGTGCCCTGAGATAGTGCGATTCTGGACCCGTGTGCACGAGGTGATGAGTGAGGTTACGGGGGTGCAATCGATGCCGGAAGCTAGGAGATGCCTGCTGAACGTATGGGAACCGAATGATTACTCCGTGTCACAGCTTCGGTGGGTGACCTTGGGCAATATGATTGCCAAAAGAGACATTGCGCAACTGTGGGGCGCTCAGGGCCCGCCCGGGATTCTGAAATGGAAACAAAACATGGACTGGTGCATGTTCAGAGAAAAAATTGTATATATTTCTCGAGGTACCCCCCGAAAATGGGGGAAGATATGGACTCAGTGGAACACTTACCGTGGCGATATATGTGCCCCTCCTCTTCCTGACCCAGATGTTGCACCTACGTCCCCGTAACCCGTGGGTTCCTCCACATACTATTGTATACTGGTTGCAATTTGTTTCTTCTGCCCCCCCCCCCCCCTGTGAGACTCTTTCTCGATAGAACAAACGCTCATTGGATTGTCCTTCCCGCTCCAACACCATGTACTGCAATGTTGTATATACTGCTGTCTCTTTTTCTTCACCCCTTGCAAGTTGTTTGTGTTTGTGTTATAAAATCAATAAAAAGTTAAAAAAAAAAAAAATAATAAATACATTTGGAACAGATTCAGATGAGAAAGTGATGAGTTTCATTGAGCAGTATTCTACATGTGCTGTTCCGAAAAGTACAGAAGAAAACAATTTAAGACACCAAGTTTTACGCTTTCAAAGTCATCGTTGTGGGAAATACTGTCGTCGAAAATACAAATCCAAGGACAAATTCTATACGAAATGTCGTTTTGCATTTCCACGTCCAGTAACATTGAAAGGAAGAGTGAACAATTTTATGTCTTCTCTGTGACATACTGTGACAAGGAAATCACCCAAAAATACATACAACCTAAGAAGAAATGAGGAATCCAAATTTATAAATGACTACAACCCAGTCATTTTGTCCATGTGGAATGCTAACATGGATATTCAATATGTGGCTGACAACTCTATTGCTGTGGCTCGATATGTGACGTCTTACATCACAAAATCAGAAAAAACTGAACTGAAGGAAATGTGGGAGGAAATTTCACATGAAAAGAGTCTAAGCAAGAAATTATACAGTTACAGTCTAAAGATGTTGTCGCATCGAGAAATTGGAGCGTATGAATGTTCTGATCGGTTATCATCAGCAAGTCTATATGCCAAATCTAGAACCATCATTTGGGTGAGTCTAGGTCTTGCTGCAACACGAAACCGAGTTTTGAAATCTGTACAAGAAATAGAGTATTTGGCGGAGAAAGAACCAGACAGTACAGATATTTTGAAGACAAACATGTTGGCTACATACTATCCAAATAGAAGTACTCACCTTGAGAACGCTTGTCTCTATGAAGTTCTGCAAACCTACATTTTGAAAAAGAACGTCACAGAAGGCATCCATAAAGGTGTATATGCTGTAATTGGATGTGAAGGCTGTCTAGTAAAACAAAAAAAAGGCAATTTGATTAATCATCGAAAATTGAGTTGTGATTCTCCAGACAAAAGGGAATTTTATTACTTAGCTCTTTTGCAACTCTTTAAGCCTTGGCGTAGAGAAGAGGAACTACTTGGAGATTTTCTTACTTATGAAGATTCATTCAATGCAACCAAGGATACGATAGAATGTCCTCTTTTTTCAAATTATCTGCAAATGTTGAACGAGGAAATACAGCAAGAAGCTACAATTGCAGCAGAGATTGCTAGAGACAGTTCGCAAGATAGTCAGAGTTCTGCTTCATTGAGTCAGGATCCACTAGGAGGACCAATTATACAAAATGAAGCTGCCACAGGCATGGATGAAGTTGAAAGAGCCATGGAACAAGCTCAGGAGGATGTAGTTGACTTAGAAGATTTGGAAAAAGAACTAAACGTTGAGCAGAGACAAATATATGATCAAGTCACACAACAAATTGAGCATGGTTTATCTCATGAGAAAAAAGAGTGCTCATGTACATCATTTGTACCTATCCGACTGTATGTGAGTGGAGAAGTAGGAACTGGGAAAAGTTTCCTGATTAAAGCGATTGCAACATATTTGCAGAAAACAACGGAGTCATCGCTCTCTTGTGTTGTTACTGCTCCAACTGGGTTGGCAGCACACAACATTAAAGGGATTACTTTACATCGCTTATTGATCCTGCCAGTGGAGCATGATAACAAATTAAAATACCACAAGCTATCTGGAGAAGCTTGTTGTGAAGTTTCAAGAGTCCTAAAGAAAATGAAACTTCTTATCATTGATGAAGTAAGCATGGTATCAAATGTAATGCCTGCTTTTGTGCATTTAAGAATGCAAGAAACTCTTAAAACAGACTATAATGTGTTATTTGGAGGCAAACACATCATTGTTTTTGGAGATCTACTGCAACTAACTCCAGTGAAAGGACAGCCAGTGTTTAAAATGCTTACGCATGAAGATACCAGGAAGTGCTTAGGAAGCATTGGAAATGTTAACATATGGCTAAATTACAATATGAGGAACTACTTCAAAATATGCGACAGGCCAAGGATGAAGATTATAAAAATATTCTACAAGATGTAAGAATTGGGAAACTAACTGAGCATGGCAAAGAAGCTTTACATGGACGATTAATTTCAATTTTGTTTCCAAAGGAAAATATTCTCCCAGGGAATATTTTTAAGAAAATTCCTGAAAACAATTTTGTCATATGCTTGATGCCAACTCTGCAAGAATGTTCAATCTTCAACACCAAAATGTTAAAGTTGGAAAATCAAAAAATTGTGAACCTGGAAGCTATTGATAAAATAGAACATGAAGGAGCAACTATGATTTTGTCAGAAAAGTTGAAATCAAAATTAGATTCTTTAGAGAAGACAATATCTAATACTGCTGGTATGGAAAAGACTCTGTATGCATCTTTAAATTGTTGTATAATTTTACGACATAATTTACATGTGGAATGAGGTTTAGTAAATGGAGCAATGGGTCATGTTGTGGATTTTGTGAATTACCGAAATAGAGATGGAATTGAAATTATAAAAATTAAATTTGATGGTATTGAAGAAGTACTACAAATCAGTCGTTGTTCTGCTAGTTTTTTGCTAGTGAAAGATTTATATGTGCGCAGAAAACAGTTTCCTGTTTCTTTGGCATATGCAGTAACTATTCATAAATCTCAAGGTTTAAGTGTTGATAGTGATTTGGTGAATATTGGAAAGTCTGTGTTCAAGGAGGGTATGGCATATGTTGCTTTATCTCGAGTCAGAACTTTATCTGGATTGTACTTGATTGATTTTGATGAGACAAAGATTAATGCAGATCTAAATTGTGTAAAAGAATATAATAGGTTAAGAAGAGAGTATGCTCTAAATTTACCTCAATATCCTCTGTTTGAAAAGCGTGTGGTAGGCCGAAAAAGAAGAAATGAGAAAAATTGTTGTGAAGTTGTAGCAAAAAGAAAAAAAGTAGATGAAACAGTAATTGTAAGCAGAAAGGAAATGGATTCAGTTAAAGATGTTGTAGGATTTCAATTTGAAAATAGTTCTGGTGTCAACTGCTATGCTAATGTAGTGGTTAATGTTGTTTTTTTTCTCTAAACTGTAAAAGAACAGATTGCTGAAAGTCGTGATCAAACACTTTGTTGTTTATTAAATTCTGTATTAGAGAAATGTAGCAGTGATAGAACAAAAATACAAAGTGTTTCTGAAATTCGAAAGGTTTTAGACATATGTTCTGGTCTAAATCAATTTTCACAGAATATTCAGCAAGATTGTCAGGAATTTCTAATGTATATGCTTGTTGTTTTGCAAGATGAAGGAGTAGATGTAGAAAATCTTTTTGGCCCTTCTTATAAATGGCAACATGACTGTGACAATTGCTCCTTTTCAAGTAGTAATACAGTAGACACTGAAAGATTTATATATTTGACTTTACCAGACTGCAAATCAGTGTCTTTTAATAATCTAGTTAGATCAGCAAATCAAAACATGGTCTGTAGTCAATGTAATCTGAAATGCTATCAACTTTATTTTTAATAAGATATGGACAGTATGTTATTTTAATGTTCCAACGATGTAGACCTGATGGAACTAAATTGACAACATTAATTAAAAATTTAGTGGCTTCTCAATTATTAATTTCAGGAAGAACCTTTACAACTGCAGCAATTATTTACCATGATGGCCCTTCAACAACATCAGAACATTACACATGTTATTTAAAATGTCAAAAAGGTTGGAAGCTCTGTAATGATACTCAATTGACTTTCAAACAACGTTTGCCTTCTGACTTACTAAATTCTTACCTAGTGTTCTTACAACCGAAATTTTAGGGAAGGTAATTGGCCTATGAAGATTGCAGCAGTTAATATAACTTAGTTTGCTCTTCAAAATTACTTTCTGAATGAGAGTGATGAAGATAATAAAAAACATGTAGTTCTCATAGAGATAGTATATGTTTATCATATAGTGTGTGCTGTGAGTATTACAGAAATTATTTATAAAAAGTAAGCTAGAGGTGGAAGTAAAACTCTTGTTTCATAATGTAAAAGATGTTGGAGCTTTTCTTTCAGAAAGTCGGGTAAATGAGACATTAAGAATACTCTGGACTAATTTCCAAAGAAAAGGACTTTCCATATACTATTTGGCCTCGTGGAAAAGTGGATGGATCAAAAGTGAGTTTAGATATGGTTTTTAAAATTTTACATTATTTAAGAAATTATTCAATGGGTTTTTTAAACACAATCATTTTGATTGTGTTTTTGTTTGCCCGCTGTTATATGATGAGTACTATTGAAGTCACTGTTTTAAGTGAAATTCAATATATTCTGAGAACAGCAAAAATAAACCATTTAACATGATGTTGAAATTATTTTTAAATATATATTACTTTCCCATTCCCTTATGCTCACTCACCTATTTCCACCCTGTATCACTCCTCTTAACTCACCCTCACTGGCCTTTTTTCACTCTCCCTCACCTCCCTTCCCATATTCCACTTTCCTCACTTATTCTTATTAACCACTCCTTCACTGCCCTTTCCCTCTCTCCCATTCACTACTTTCCAGCTGTCAGTCACTCTACTTTACTTCCCTTCCCATTGTTTTCTTTCTTTGTTTCCTCAATAATTCCCCTTCTCTCACTCACCTTATTACACTTCACTCACTCCTTCTCTCACTTCCTCTGTCCTCTCACATCCTCACTCCCTTTCCCTCCCTCCCTGTCTCTTAGCTTCAGTCTTTCGATCCTGTTACTCTCTCACTCCTCTTCCATCAACCACACTCCCTTACTTATCTTACTTTGTCTCTTGTATTCTAAAATATATATTATAAATAATCTATTTTTTTTGTCTTCCACAGATATAAATTTTAATGGAAATATGATATTAAATTTACATTACTTATAAGGTAAGTTTCATGTACAATATTTATTTTCACTATACTGTTTTCCATAACCTCACTACTCTTCTTTGATACTCCCACACCTCTGTTCCCTTATTGCGCTTGCCTCACTTATTCTGAATCCCCACGTTTACTCTCTTTTTTCACATTTTTCTCTTACACTCACCTTCTTTCAGGCCTTCTCCTTTATTTTCTTTCCTCTCTCTTCTCTTACTTCATTGTTTTACTTTTTTCCCTTCTTTTACTCTCCTTACTCCACTTCACTTACTCCTTCTCTTTCTTTCTCTGTCTTCTTACTTCTACACCCCCCTTCCCTCAATCTCTTTCTGTTAGCCTCATTCTCTCCATCCCCTTAGTCTCTCACTTCTCTTCTGTCACGCTCACTGCCTATAACTCAGCTATACTCCCACACTCACCTTCTGTCAGACCTTCTCCTTTAGTTTGCTTCCTCTCTCTTTCCTTCCTTTGCTCCTTCACTCTTTTCTCTTCCCTTACTTTCTTATTCCACTGTATTAACTCCTTCTCTTACTCCTTCTGTCCTCTTATTTGTACACTCCCCTTCCCTCATTCTCTCTCTGTTAGCCTCATTCTCTCTGTCCTCTTAGTCTCTCACTCATTTTCTATCACGCTCACTCCCTATAACTCAGCCATACTCCTACACTCACCTTCTTTCAGACCTTCTCCTTTACTTTCCTTCCTCTCTTTTTCCATCCTTCACTCCTTCCCTCTTTTCCCTTCCCTTACTCCTCTTTCTACAGTTCAGTAACTGCTTCTGTCAATCCCTCTGTCCTCTAACTTACTCACTCCCCTTTTCTCACTCTCTATGTGTTACCCCCATTCTCTCCGTCCTCTTAGTCTCTCACTCCTCTTCTATCATGCTCACTCCCTATTACTCAGCCATACTCCCACACTCATCTTCTTTCAGACCTTCTCCTTTACATTCCTTCCTCTCTCTTCCCATCCTTTGCTCTTTCACTGTTTTCCCTTCCCTTACTCTCCTTAATCCACTTCACTAATTCCTTGTCTTACTCCCTCTATCCTCTTACTTCTACACTCCCCTTACCTCATTCTCTCTCTGTTAGCCTCATTCTCTCCGCCTCTTTAGTCTCTCACTCCTCTTCTATCACGCTCACTCCCTATAACTTAGTTATACTCACACACTCACCTTCTTTCAATCCCCCTACTTCACTTCCCTTCCCCTCTCGTCCCTTTTTTTGCTCCCTCACTCATTTTCCTTTCCTCTCTCACTAAAACTAGGACTGGGGACGGCAGCGGTGGTTCCGTAATGCTCGAACAATGATCATAATACTTTGTTCCCCCTAACAAAGTAGAGCATCACAATGTTTGCATTTGATGGAGGCCTCATTAAAAACAGGCTGAATATTTGGGATCAGCTGCTCTGGTCGCCCCCTCACCGATGCAGTTGTTCCTCCAGTTGAAGTAGAGGCACCGTCTCTTGAAGCCTCTCATGCCAGAGCCCTGACACTCTCCCGGGCATAGTTCTGGGGGTGCCTCCTCTGGACGTGCCGAATCATAGTTGAATTACCAAAACTGTACTTCCTTCTGGGGTCTCCTCTGGAAAGTACAGTATGGCAGATCTTGCACTCTACCTTTGGAGCATTACATTTTACTGTCTTCTAAAAGTACACAAAATGGCGGCGATAGTGTACATTAGAGAGAGACAGTGAGAGAAAGAAGGCATGAGATGAAGAAGAGATGTGAAATGCACATTGGAGAAAATATAGTGGGAGAAGGGAAGTAACTGTGAGTAAACTTACTATGTAACACAGAAATGTTGCACTCTATACTATAAGTCTCACTTTATACCACAATCATTTCACTACTATCTCATAAATTACAAATAGAATAATAAAAAATGTCTCAAACAATTTATAATTTCTAAATATAAATTTATTCTTCAGAATTTTCATAGTTTAGAAGAACTTCTAACATTAACTGATCAGGAATCTCCTCATCAGAAGTCTCCATACATGAGTCCTGGAACTCAATATAGTCCAAACATTCGATTATTCAGCATCCAAAGTCTCATCATTAAAATCCCCCATTCCATCTCCTCTCAAAAAAAGGTCTTCTTCATGGATAGTGTTATCAACAGGATCATTCAAGACCTCAATAAAACTCGTCTCAACAAAAGTCGCAGAAATTTCAAAATTAATATCAACGGTGTCCTCATTGAGATCCATATTCTTTTCAAATTTCTTGCTGTAAATTGCAGAAAAAAAATCACTTTAATTTATCGTTTTTAGTAACAGATAATATAAAACTAATTTTATCAAGTATTAAATTCCCCTTACAAATTAACAACTCACCTTTTAGAAAGCAGTAGAAGAGTTAGTACTGTGTATATTTCACACCAGAAATAGAACACCAAAAATTCCTCACAAATGTACCTCAAAGAGTACTATCACAAAATGTCTGTGTTTCCCTCTCATTTTTCATGTATATTCATGTAGAAAACCTATGAAACTTCATCACACACAAATTCAAAACCAAAGAAACATTTTAATTGGTTCTAAATTTCAAAAGCTAATTGGCTCTTGGGTGTCTGTAAACATTCTAAATGGTCTGCATAGTCCGCCATCTTGTGACTCTGAAGAACAGAGACACAAGAGGTGAAAAATAAAAGTGGAAAACGTTGATAGGGGGCAGGGTAGAGACACCCTGCCCCCCTTATGTTTTACTAGGGGGGGCTAAGAGGACTCCGAAGGGCAAAAAAACCTTTTAGTTTTAAAAAACAAAATTTGCGGAGTAAGCTCAGGGTGCGCACACATGGGCGCTTACCGGTACGCGTACCCTGCACGCACCACGGGGAAAAACAGTGTAAAAAATTAGAGTGAAAAAATAATTTAAAGTGCTTAGAGTGCTGTTCCCTTACTCCGGTTCCCTCACTACCCTTCATTCCCTATCCTTCATTCCCCTTCCCTTTACTTTCATCCCCAGTCACCTTCTCTTAGTACCTCTGCTTCAGTCCTGTTCCCCTCTGTTCCCTTCCTTCGCTCCCTCACTCATTGCCCTTCCCTAACTCACCTTACTCCGCTTCACTCACTCCTTCTGTCACCCCCTCTGTCCTGTCACATCCTCATTCTCCTTCCCTCACTCCCTTTGTCTTAGCCTCACTCCCTCTGTCCCCTCACTCTCTCAGTCCCCTTTCCTCATGCTCACTCCCTTTAACTCTCCCACACTCCCTTACTTATGTTTCTTTGCTCGCTCACTCAGTCCCCTTCTCTCACTCTTTCCTTTATTCCCTCTGTCTCCTCACTCTCTCAGTCCCCTAGTCTCATTCTCACTTGCCTTTATCCACCCTCTATCACCCCTCTTTACTCATCCTCACTGCCGTTCTCTCACCCTCCCTCACTGATGTTCCATTACTCTGGTTCCCTCACTACCCCTCATTCCCTATCCTTCATTCCCCTTCCCTTTACTTTTATCCCCCAGTCACCTTCTCTTAGTACCTCTGCTTCAGTCCTGTTCCCCTCTGTTCCCTTTCTTCGCTCCCTCACTCATTGCCCTTCCCTCACTCACCTTACTCCACTTCACTCACTCCTTCTCTCACTCCGTCTGTCCTTTCACATCCTCACTCCCCTTCCCTCACTCTCTGTCTCTTAGCCTCACTCCCTCCGTCCCCTCACTCTCTCAGTCCCCTTTCCTCATGCTCACTCCCTTTAACTCTCCCACACTCCCTTACTTACCTTTCTTTGATTCCTCACTCAGTCCCCTTCTCTCACTCTATCCTTCACTCCCTCTGTTTCCTCACTCTCTCACTCCCCTAGTCTCACTCTCACTTGCCTTTATCCACCCTCTATCACCCCTCTTTACTCGTCCTCACTGCCGTTCTCTCATCCTCCCTCACTCCTGTTCCCTTACTCCGGTTCCCTCACTACCTCTCATTCTGCATCCTTCATTCCCCTTCCCCTTACTTTCATCCCCAGTCACCTTCTCTTACTACCTCTGCTTCAGTCCCATTCCCCTCTGTTCCCTTCCTTCGCTCCCTCACTCATTGCCCTTCCCTCACTCACCTTACTCCACTTCACTCACTCCTTCTCTCACTCCCTCTGTCCTCTCACATCCTCACTCTCCTTTCCTCACTCCCTCTCTCTTAGCCTCACTCCCTCTGTCCCCTCACTGTCACTTCCCTTCAATTACCCTCACTCATCTTCAAACACTGACTGTCATCAACTCACTCTCAATCAGTCCACCTTCTTTCTCCCTCACTCCCCTTGCCTTACTCTCAGTCCCATTACTTTATCGTCCGTCACCATCTTTCTCTCAATATCAATCCCCTTTTTTCACCTTGACTCCTTTCTTTCCGTCACTCCCTGTCACTCTCATTCGTTCTCTCCACTTCAACTCACTATTGTTTACAACTCACCTTCTCTCACTCGTCTTCTGTCACTTGATCCCTCTATCACTTTCTCCCCTTCATTCACTCATTTTATTCATTCATTTATTTAGTACACATTCTCTGAAAAAAAGAATTGTAAAATATGTAAAGAATACAGCTCTTTTTTGAGAATTGGAGGTAGTTCTGAAAAGAACTTTTTTTTAAAAAAAATTTAATACTTTTTTATAACGATTTTATATATTTTTTGTATTTTTTCAGGGGAAAAACAAAAACAGGGATTCCAAAACTGCTCAACAGGAGCAAAAAAAATGTGAAAAATTAGGGACGGGGAGGGCAGCGGTGTTCCTGTCTCTTCATAGCAATGAGTTCAACGCTCTGCTCCCCATAACAGAGCAGTTCATCACAGTCCACGCATAGAAATCTTATGCCTGCAAAGACCGGCTGCACGTTAGGGACCATTCTTCCACGTGGTGTTCCCAAAGCTGTTGCTCCACCAGTGGAGGTGCTGCCGCCATCTCTTGGTGCATTCCGTGCCAGGTCCCTGACACTCTCCCTGGCAAAGTTATTTGGGTGTCTTCTCTGGACATGCCTAATTAAAGTGGCATTTCCAAAGCTATATTTCCTATTAGGATTGCCTCTGGATAAAGTAGTGCCACATATCTTGCAGGTTACCTTAGCAGCATTAACCTCTTTTTTTTCCTTCAGGGATGGAAAAAAAATTCCAAATGAAGTGGTCCTTTGTTTTGTGGTGAGGAGGGTCCTCAGGCAAAAAAACCGTCAGAATCACTGCTGGATGACTTCCTTGCAGCCATTGCTGTAGATCAGAAAACTTTGAGAAGCAGATAATGCACAGAACACCTCTTGCTCTCTCCAAGTACAAAGCAATAGTGAGAGAAATGGGTGGGTTTCTCAATATTTGGAGAAAAAAAATGTTCTCAACCAATGAAAAGTGTTATTTTAAGGTCACATGGCTTGACGCGCTTAACCTACGCGCTCCAGAGCGCTTCCGGGGCGCTTACGCGGCACGTACGTGGGCGCTTCCCGGAGCACTTCCGGGGGCGTTTACGCGGCGCGTAGCAGTGACGTTTTGCTCGTTTTTCGGGAATGCGTTTAAAGTTCAAATACAGTTCTTAAATATTATAAATATTACTTTTATATATTATTATTTACTTTTAATACATGAATTAATTTTTTTTCCGATCGCGATGGGGCGCTCTCGCTGCGCGTACCGGTGCGCGTGCCGGTACACGTACCGTGAGCGCACCGGTGCACAAATAATTTAAAAAAACATATATATGAAAAACATGTAAAAAATAGTTTTTTACAAATATAGAATTAGGAAATAATTAGAAAAAAATAAAAAAAATAATAGATATAGTAATTACCTATCATTAAAAAACAATATTTCACTTAAAAATTGTAGTTTTCAAACTCGTTAAAGTTGCAAATTCACTGAAAAAAACATAGGTTTCACACAGGTTATAGTTAGGAATTAGCTTTTAAAAAACCTTTGAAATTCACAGGAAAAAACCATAGGTTTCACACACGTTATAGTTAGGAATTAGCTTTTAAAAAACCTTTGAAATTCACAGAAAAAAACATAGGTTTCACACACGTTATAGTTAGGAATTAGCTTTTAAAAAACCTTTGAAATTCACAGAAAAAAAACATAGGTTTCACACACGTTATAGTTAGGAATTCGCTTTTAAAAAACCTTTGAAATTCACAAAAAAAAGCATAGGTTTCACACACGTTATATTTAGGAATTAGCATTCAAAAAACCTTGCTAATTCACTGAAAAAACCATAGGTTTCACATCAGTTATAGTTAGCTGGACAATTTACTCATACAAAACCATTGAAATTCCCACGTTATAGTTAGTTGCACTCACTATAACTCGCGCGCCAGCAATGCACTGCTGATGACGTCACATATTACATCACTCATGACATGGTCAGTGACATCACTCATGACATCACTGATGACATCTCAAATGGCATCACTGATGACATCACTGATGACATCATCCAGTGAATGTGTGATCATCCTTGTGAGAGTGCCAGACCCTATCTCAGCGTAATATAACTTTTCATACACACATTGAACAATAGAAACTATAAATTTTAAAACAATGGAAATGCCAATTCCAGTTACAACAACCTATTCAGTAATTGCAAAATCTACAAACACAACCACTCATTCACCAACATTTACATACATTTACTCATACATGTACTCAATCATCAAATATACTCATACACCTACACATCCTGTTACACACCGACACTCATCCTTAGAGTTACTCACACACATACTCACACATGCAAATAAACTATAAAACATCAATTCACTTGCTTATACAGCTATACATACACCACTACTCTTACTTTTACAGAAACGTACACATACTTATAATATAAAACAAACATTTATAGGAACAAAAACGTATTTATTCAGGAAGACTTACAATCTCTCACTCTTACATATACTTACTTACCTACATCAATTCTAACATTAACTATTTTAAAACACATGTATTTACTCACTAAGATATGAAAGAGACAGTTATTCACTCACTAACACACTCATACACACACTCATCCACCCATACAGTCCTGCACACATGCTGTCTTCAAAACATATAAAAACAGTTAGCCACTCATTCATTCATCTATGCACTAAGTAATACCCCCCACCAAACCATACAGACACTCATACTAATACTCAAAAAACTAAGTAATAACCCATATAGACACTCATGTAGCTACTCAGAAACGCATGCAGCCGCATATAGATAAAGGGAGACAGTGATACAGATATTTACAAATTAAAAAAAAACTTGCTAATACATGTGTTCAGTAAGATACACTTAATAACTCAGTTATACAATCGATTAGAAAAAAAACCAACCATTTAAACACTCATTTAACAGTATGTTCTTCCATCGACGTTTAGGTACACATATATAAAACATATTTATTTTAAAGAAAGTCACACATTCCCTGGATGATGTCATCAGTGATGTCATCAGTGATGTCATTTGAGATGTCATCAGTGATGTCATGAGTGATGTCACTGACCATGTCATGAGTGATGTTATATGTGACGTCATCAGCAGTGCATTGCTGGCGCGCGAGTTATAGTGAGTACAACTAACTATAACGTGGGAATTTCAATGGTTTTGTATGAGTAAATTGTCCAGCTAACTATAACTGATGTGAAACCTATGGTTTTTTCAGTGAATTAGCAAGGTTTTTTAAATGCTAATTCCTAACTATAACGTGTGTGAAACCTATGTTTTTTTTGGTGAATATATATATATATATATGTATATGCAAGGTGTTTCAAATGCTCTTCCTCCTTTGAAAAAGACCGAAGTTAAGGCCGAAATGCATTAGGACTGCTGGAAGTGCTTTTAAATAAAGAACAATTTTGTCTCCGCGATGTGTGCGGCTCATTCTTTCCGGCTTGGGAAGGTTTGATGGAATTTATTCATGGCTTGGTTCAGCCACGGAGCAACGCACAGCTAAGCAAGCGCGCCATTTCTACCCGGCAAAGGACCACAGAAGGAGTTTGGTGAAGACTACAGGGTAGCGGCTGCCACCTGGGACCTGCCTCAGGTACAAGCCCCCAGCTGACTCGAAAAAAGGATGCAGGGGATCGCGGACCAAACACCACCCACTGGAGGGTAATAAAATTTGACTACAGGTTCCATAATGCCTCGCATCGTAAGTCATCGTGGAAACCCATTTAAGGGTTAAATTACATCGAAACAAAGATTGGCAATTATTTTGGTTCCTGTGAGCACAGACTGCAAGGTGTTTCAAATGCTCTTCCTCCTTTGAAAAAGGCCGAAGTTAAGGCCGAAATGCATTACGACTGCTGGAAGTGCTTTTAAATAAAGAACAATTTCGTCTCGGCGATGTGTGCGGCTCATTCTTTCCGGCTTGGGAAGGTTTGATGGAATTTATTCATGGCTTGGTTCAGCCACGGAGCAATGCACAGCTAAGCAAGTGCGCCATTTCTACCCGGCAAAGGACCACAGAAGGAGTTTGGTGAAGACTACAGGGTAGCGGCTGCCACCTGGGACCTGCCTCAGGTACAAGCCCCCAGCTTACTCGAAAATAGGATGCAGGGGATCGCGAGCCAAACACCTACCACTGGAGGGTAATAACATTTGACTACAGGTTCCATAATGCCTCGCATCGTAAGTCATCGTGGAAACCCATTTAAGGGTTAAATTACATCGAAACAAAGAATGGCAATTATTTTGGTTCCTGTGAGCACAGACTGCAAGGTGTTTCAAATGCTCTTCCTCCTTTGAAAAAGGCCGAAGTTAAGGCCGAAATGCATTAGGACTGCTGGAAGTGCTTTTAAATAAAGAACAATTTCGTCTCCACGATGTGTGCGGCTCATTCTTTCCGGCTTGGGAAGGTTTGATGGAATTTATTCATGGCTTGGTTCAGCCACGGAGCAACGCACAGCTAAGCAAGCCCGCGATTTCTACCCGGCAAAGGACCACAGAAGGAGTTTGGTGAAGACTACAGGGTGGCGGCTGCCACCTGGGACCTGCCTCAGGTACAAGCCCCCAGCTGACTCGAAAATAGGATGCAGGGGATCGCGGACCAAACACCACCCACTGGAGGGTAATAAAATTTGACTACAGGTTCCATAATGCCTCGCATCGTAAGTCATTGTGGAAACCCATTTAAGGGTTAAATTACATCAAAACAAAGAATGGCAAATATTTTGGTTCCTGTGAGCACAGACTGCAAGGTGTTTCAAATGCTCTTCCTCCTTTGAAAAAGGCCGAAATGCATTAGGACTGCTGGAAGTGCTTTTAAATAAGGAACAATTTCATCTCCGCGATTTGTGCGGCTCATTCTTTCCGGCTTGGGAAGGTTTGATGGAGTATATATATATATATATATATATATATATATATATATATATATATATATATATATATTACCTACTGGCGGTCGCCAGTAGGTATATATAGTTAGGATTTTTTCTCTATGGGTTTTTTGAAAATTCTATGTCTAATAACTTTGGCGTTTGTGGACGGAATTGGCTGAAATTTTCTGGAAAATGGAACATTTTGTTTCTGAGCAGCCCTTGGAAATTTGGGGGGGTTTCGTCAAGGGGGGGCCGAGAAAAAAGGGGGGTCCCAAAACGTGTTTTTAACATTGAGTTTTCCATAGGGCGGTTGGCCTCACTTTTAGCCCGAACGGCTGAATGGATTTGCATGAAACTTGGCAAAATTGTAGGGACTGGTAGCCCGATGTGCCTTTTGTAGGTCTCAATATATGTGCTCCAGTGGATTTTGAGAAATTAACGTTTAAAAAAATATATATATCTGTAACAGCGGACCGGGCAGCGCTCTGGTTCGCGGACTTTTCGCGCAATGGAGCTTTGTGAAGCGAAGCTGATTGGTTCTCCGGCGTCTGTCAACATTCCAAACAGTCCGTAGCGGCCGCCATCTTGTCTCTCGGTAGGATCGAGAGACAAGAGGAGGCCGAAGCGAAGGGGCAAATGACCATAAGGGGGCATAGTACATTGTCGCTCACCCCCTAGGTTTGATGTGGAGGTTTTAAAAGGGCCCCGCGGGGCAAAAAAAAATAAAAATAATAATAATCGAACAGCTGAATGGATTTGCACGAAAGTTGGCAAAATTGTAGGGACTGGTAGCCCGATGTGCCTTTGCTAGATCTCAATATATGTGCTCCAGTGGATTTTGAGAAATTAACGTTCAAAAAAAGATATATATCTGTAACAGCGCACCGCTTCGCGTACTTTTCGCGTTACGGAGCTTTGCGAAGCGAAGCTGATTGGCTCTCCGGCGTCTGTAAACATTCCAAACAGTCCGTAGCGGCCGCCATCTTGTCTCTCGGTAGGATCAAGAGACAAGAGGAGGCCAAAGCGAAGGGGCAAATGACCATAAGGGGGAATAGTAGATCGTCGGTGACCCCCTACGTTTGATGTGGAGGTTTTAAAAGGGCACCGCGGGGCAAAAAAAATAATAATAATAATAATCGAACGGCTGAATGGATTTGCACGAAACTTGGCAAAATTGTAGGGACTGGTAGCCCGATGTGCCTTTGCTAGGTCTCAATATATGTGCTCTAGTGGATTTTGAGAAATTAACGTTCAAAAAAAGATATATATCTGTAACAGCGCTCCGCTTCTCGTACTTTTCGCGTTACGGAGGTTTGCGAAGCTGATTGGTTTTTCGGCGTCTGTAAACATTCCAAACAGTCCGTAGCGGCCGCCATCTTGTCTCTCGGTAGGATTGAGAGACAAGAGGAGGCCAAAGCGAAGGGGCAAATGACCATAAGGGGGCATAGTAGATCCTCCCTGACCCCCTAGGTTTGATGTGGAGGCTTTGAAAGGGTCTCGCAGGGCAAAAAAAAAATATACCGGTTTTTTAGTTTTTTTGCGTGGAGTGCGCCCGGTTCGCGAACCGGGAAGCGGTCTGGGGAGCGTACTTTCTTGAAAATTAGTGAAAAAAGTTAGAGTAAAATAATAATTGTGAGTGATCAGATGTAGGGTAGCTCTGAGAAGAGCTTTTGGGTTTATGGTACATTTAGGTACTTATAAGTAGGTACCAATGCACAGTCTTAAATTCAGAGTGAAAACTCTGTTGCCCTCATCTGAGAAGTGAACTCCATCTGCTCTGTAGATATCTTGCATGTAGTAACGCAAGTTATTGTTGTACAGGGAGCCCATTCCATGGTCTCTCATGTAAGCTGAAACAGATTTGTTTACATGCTTCCTCGATTTCTCAATTTGTGGACAAAATTGGTTCGACCACCTCCATTTCTGTCTTTGGCATATATTTGAATATACCAAGGCAGTCTGAGGAAAAAGTGCCATCAATTGCTCAAAGGTGTCCTTTAAAAGCATTTCCAGACCTACCCCAGTCAAAGTGCCCAAATCATTACCTCCACAGTGCACAATTAACAGGTCAGGTTTTGGCAAATGCATAATGGTTTTCACCAATGGTATCAATTGGTGACATTTTAATCCTCTGTGGCCAAACCACTTAATTTCCACATCTTGTAAATTGAGGTTAGGTAAATTCCTGTTTTCAGCGTACCTTTGAGCCCAATAGATGTAGCTATGTCCAACAATCCAGACAGAAACATGGCGAGAGAAGGTTCTCCTGCAGTCAGATGAAGTGTGGCAATGAAATGGCAGTTGAAAAAATGAGAGTGTAAAATGAAAAAAACTGAGGAGTTTCTGTGTTAATGAAGCAGTAAGAGTGATTGGTGGATTTTGATTGCTGAAAACAGAAAGTTAGTGTGCATGGATGAGTTCGTTGAAAGATGTATTTTGAGTGGCGAAGAAAAAAATCATTAAATGAAAGAATGCTTTGGATATGCAGGTGCACTGAGAGTTCAGAGTTCAATTGCAACATTGTTGTGTGAGAGGTCTTGCAAGAGGTGGTTGCTATGCAGAAAAAGCAGAGAGGGGGCAGAGGGGGGAAGGGTTTTGCTTTGAAAAAAAGTGAGGGAAGAGTTTTGATTGGGTGACATGAGAGATCTGTGTGAGGAATTACAGCATTTCTGTGCTTTTGATAGCTGCAGACTCTGGAGTGCATACCTTTGCTCTGCTGAAGACAAATTGGTGTGTTTCTGAGACTGTTTTGAAACTCAAAGTATTTGCTAAGGTGAGAAAAAATTTCTTTAATTTAGATAGAAAATAGTGTGCTTTAAGGAGAAAATTATGAAGAAAGTTGTGTTTTTCAAATGTTGCTTTGTCTCAAGTGTTTTCACAAATAGATTTTGTTTCTTTGAGAAATTGTAATTGGAGAAAATGTGAAGTATTAGTACTGACAGGGCTTTTATGTGCATAGGAGCTGTGGAGTGTTTTCAAATTATGACTTGTAAATCGTTTTTGAGAAAAAGCAATGGTTTTAATATTGATGAGAAGGACATAATGGTGTCTGCTTCTTTATAAGGTAATTGAGAGTCTCTGATGTTATTTTCCCATTTCAATGTAAGAAGTTTGTGTGTGGAGCAAATTGCTTGTAAATATGCTCCCACCTGTGCATGGCAAATTTAGATTTTGAATGTTTCCGTTACATAGGCATGTTAAAGGTGACTGAAACATGCTGCAAAGGCAATCAAAAAATGCTTTTATGTGTCTTAAGGACATTTTAAGTCATTTCCCCATGTGCAGTGTTTTCAAATTATGAGTTGAAAATCGTTTTTGAGGTAAAGGAATGTTTTCAAAATTTATGTGCGCCATATGACCCCAAATTTTTTTTTCAGGGGTGCAGCAGGGTGTTCTTGAGACACCCCTGCACCGTCGGAAAAATTCGTAATTTGCGATGAGGTAATTGCTAATCGCAAATTGCACCTTCATTCCTATGGGCCTCCTGCTGCATGGAAATGAATGGGTAATCTTGCTGAAATGCAAAGTCGAATCTGTATTTAAAAGGGTCTGCACCTCTGTACGGGTGTTCGCTATGTGAAGCACGAAAGTTTCACGGGCCGAACTCAAGGCCACCTCTCTCTGAGACAAAAGAGCTCTTATTCTTGCCATGCTGTTGAAATGTGCTCCCAAGGTTGGTATTTGTGGCCAGATTGAAAACTCCCTATGTTCATGTGTGGGAGGAAATAGAACATTTCTGCAGCAAATAACCCGTTCATTTACTGTTACGATAAAATGAATACTTTTAATTAACCCAGAACAATCTTCATTATTGAGCATCAAATAACTACCATTTTCCAAGAACTTGAACGTGGGGATGATAGCAGGAACTGGCGTGCCTTGCAACACGCAAGCCATATTTGGTCGGTGTTTGTTGCATGAACCGTGTAACTGTATGTGCCTACACATTAGTGAATGATCTGGCGTCTCAGTGCATTCCTCTCCATTCAGATAAAGGTCTTGATCATCTTTGAAAATCTGTATGTGTATGGAAGCGACCAGACCTCATGAAGAAAACCACTACCTAAAGGTTAATAACGACCTATTGGTATATATTTCATACAATTTGAAAACTTATATAAAGCAAAAGGCAGCGTTATTAAACCGTGGATAAGGCACGTTGCCAAAGCAGTGAACCTTTTGGATTTATACTGGAAATGTTAAAGGAAGAATTACGGAGTAGGGCCTGTAAATCTTTAATGGACAACGAGTAAAATTACTCCAACCATCATATTCCTCTAACTCCGGGATAGTAGGGGTGTTTAATTTTTTAGAAGTAGCCAATCCAAAGCATTTGGTCTGGGAAATTGTTTCATTCACAAACAACATATGATTTGGGATGAGACATGCACGGTGGAAAGCCTCAGTGCCTTGTACCTGCCAGGTTCGTGAACCCCAAACTGATGTAGATCCTGGATATTTTTACACTGTGTTACGTTAGCATGGGCTCATTACTGGTTTAAACGCCATTTTTCCTTTTTTGTAACTTCTGCACACGATACTTAGTTGTTGCTTTAGCTTTCAGCCTACCTGCGTCAAGATCTATGCCTGCTTCAAGCAGGCGCAGGGTTTTGATGTAGCTTTGTCCTATCTGATTGTAAATGCGGCACACCGTGGGTGGCAGAGCAGCGGTGCACGTTAACTGGTGCATCCCTGGGGATGTGCTAGTTAATATAAATCTGCCCCTTTACATTTAATTATGTGCAGGGGACACAGAGTAGGTGAGGTTTATCCAAGGTTAAGAAGAGATGAGTCCTGTTCAGTGAAAAATTGGAGATAGGCTTCAGTATATTATATACTTAAGTAGTGTGTTAAGTTTTTGATGACTGTTATTAATTTACTGTTGGGTAATAGTGGTTAATAACATTTTTTATTATATTTTACCACAGATTCAACTGCAGATTATTTCAAGATTTTAGGATGCCTAGCAAAGAAAGAGTAAGAAAGGCTGCAAAACGTCAAAGACAGCAGGACCATGGAAGAATGCAGCAGTCCTCTAACAAAAAGATTTGTCAAGTCACCAAGAAAGCACCGGGTAAGAGTCGAAAAAAAGTCATAAGAAATATGTGTAGTAAAAAAAATATTACTACAGAAAATGTTTCACTCCAGAAAAGGAGACAGAATTCAAATGGTAAGGAAAGGCCAATGAGAAATGTTACTGCTAGAGTAAGAGATAACTCTATGCATGAAAGTAGAAGGAAACAAGAGTTTAGGGATATTCGTAAACGAATGTTCCGCAACAGGATAATTGGGAATTTGTTAAAAAATATTAAGAAAGGTCAGCAGAAAGTGGTTTTTTATAAGAGAAAAAAAATTGTTGAGAAAGTTATTGATCAGGCATTTGAAATTAAACGTAAGTTATTTATTTTGACAATCAATAGAATTCGGAAGCTAAACAAGGTAATTTATGATTTCAAAAGAAATAGTAGATGGAAGAGAATAGTTAATCGTAGTAATTTTTGTGAAGTTTTTTCTGGAGAATGGATGCATAGTTCCAGCTCTGAGGCATTTTTTAATGAGGAGAGTTATTTCCAGGATAATGATTTGGTGCATGCAGTTGACACCAGTGGTCGAGCTTATGAAGTGAAAGATGGTTGTCCAGTTGAAAAAGAAAAACTTGTGACAACAGAGATAGAAGAGGTGTTAGGTAATGAGGTTTTAGGGAGACGTCCTAAGGGTCCTGTGTACACCTGGAAGTGTAGTAGTATTTGCAGTGTACGACAGGATTCCATCAATTTGCTTTGTGATTTTATACGGTCATTTAGTAAGAACAGTTTGAAGCAGAAAATGAAGTTGTTGCAAGAATTAGATCCTTGCAGAGTGAGAGAAGTGATAGGTTTGCATGGTCATTCACTGGCTTGTCTTTCCAGGAGAGTATGCCAGAGTGTTTTTCATCATTTCAGGATGCTAGCAGTGCATCATAATAAAGTGAGGAAATTAGTTAGAATGTTGTATTATGCTAAGAGTCCAGCAATTATGCTTAAACAATTATGCGCTGCTCTTTTGCATGGTTCTGAAATAGATGTGAAGAATATATGTGAAGAAATTGAGTTTTGTTACTTTGGAAGTAAAGAGGAGAATGTTGAAATTGACCAAGAAGAAGAGAGTAATGTGGAAGATAGTGTACAGGTTTCCAGTACAGATAATTTCCAGAGGGAAATTGCGACGTTTGAGGTGAAATCAAGTGAGAGGCCAAATTTCACTTGTGTGTGTTGTCGACGCACTTATTATAAGAATCAGACTAAGTTAGTGGATTTATATGGAAAAAGTGAAAGGGAAAATAATAGTGAATGGAAGGATTTTACAACATACTTGATGGTAGAAAATTGTTTTGATTTGGGATTGGATCAACGTGTGTGTACTTATTGTTGTAACAAATTAAATCAAAACCAGATGCCTGCTAGAGCAGTTCATAATAATCTGGAATTGGTTGAGATTCCTTCTGAATTGAAGGATTTAAATACTTATGAATCTATTTTGATTCAAAGTATCCATCCCTTTCAGGCTATTGTAAGAATGGAGCCAAAGACAGGGAAATTGCCTCCATCAGATTTACAGAGAGGATTAAAGGGAAGAGTTGTTTATTTGCCTCTAGATTTGAAGAAAAACATTAACACAATTGGAGTAGAAAAAGTGGAAGAGGAACCTCTTGTTATCTTAGTTAATGGGGTTCCGACAAAGAATAAGAAAATATGGCAAGATTTAGTAGATGTTAGGAAAGTCAAAAGGGCAACATTGTATTTGAAAAAATATAATAAGTACTATAAAAATGTATATGTTGCAGAAGAGGAAGTAAGTGAGGAAGAGGATAGCGATTTGTGTGCTGGTCAAATTGAGAAAGTAGAACCCTGTACTAGTGAAGAAATATATGAACATTATAGTGTTCATCCTTTGCATTCCAAGGAAGTCATGGGGAATGCTATTGAGTTGTTTCAAATGAAACAAGCGAAAGGGAGTCCCATTAGTGTTTGGGAGGAAAGTTTGGAAGCTCGGTGTTTCCCACAGCTTTTTCCAACAGGTCAGGGAGGAAGATATGATGAGCGACCTCATCAAATTCCTGCTTCTGAATACCGGACTTTGCGATTGTATGCAGGAGATCCTAGGTTTCGACAATGCATTCCTTATTTGTTTCATCTCCTGTTTGAAAGCGATCTGTCTGGACTGTCATATGCAGTGAACCACATCTTGAAAAGTGGTATACACATGCAAAACATCTCGGCAAGTGACTTTATGGATAAAGTCAATGTCCAAGACAGTATTTTGGATTCTGACCTGATTAATCTCATGGCGTGTCAGCGTGGTACTAATGAGTACTGGTACCGTCGTCATGGTGATTTAAAATGTATGCTAAGGAACTTAGGAACTCCCACATGGTTCCTCACTTTGAGCTGTGCTGAGTATGGCTGGGAAGACTTACTTGAATTTCTACGAGAGGCAAATGCTAACGTAGAAAACATCGAATTCAAGACACCCGGAGAACTGTGCTCTTTGGATCCAGTCAATGTATGTAGGTACTTCAATCATAGATTTGAAGGTATGATGTCTTTCATCATGAATAAGAAGAATCCACCTCTTGGAGAGGTGTTGGATTTCTTCTGGAGGAAGGAGTACCAAGCAAGAGGTGCTCCTCATATACATATGTTGCTGTGGATCAAGGATGCACCTAAATTTGGAACGGATGCAGAAGACTCAGTGATGAGTTTCATAGAACAGTATTCTACGTGTGCTGTTCCAAACGCAAAGGAGAAAAAAAGCCTAAGAGAAAAAGTTCTACGTTTCCAAAGCCATCGATGTGGAAAGTACTGTCGTCGTAAATTCCGGAACAAAGACAAGTTCTACACCAAATGTCGTTTCGGCTTTCCACGATCGGTGATTTCTAAAGGAAGAGTGAACAGTTTGATGTCTTCGCTGCGACATAATGTGATGAAGAAATCACCTAAAAACACATACAATTTGAAGAGGAACGAAGAGTCTAAGTACATCAACGACTACAACCCGGTGATTTTGTCCATGTGGAATGCTAACATGGATATACAGTTTGTGGCTGATAACTGTATGGCTGTGGCTCGGTATGTGACATCTTACATCACCAAAAAAGAGAAGACAGAATTGAAGGATATGTGGGAGGACATTTCCCATGAAAAGAGCCTCAGCAAGAAGTTGTACAGTTTCAGTCTGAAGATGTTGTCGCATCGAGAAATCGGAGCTTACGAATGTTCTGACCGGTTGTCTTCAGCAAGTCTCTATGCCAAGTCCAGGAGTATCGTTTGGGCGAGTGTTGGTCTTGCTGCAACGCGTAATCGAGTTCTGAAACCTGTGCGGGAAATTGAGTATTTGGCGGAAAAGGAGCCAAACAGTACCGACATTTTGAAGAGCAACATGTTGGATACATATTATCCAAATCGAAGCAGTCACCTCGAGAATGTTTGTCTGTATGAGGTTCTGCAAAATTACATATTCAAGAGGAACATCAAAGAAGATACTGAGAAAGGAGTGTATGCTGTAATAGGAAGTGAGGGATGTCTGGTCAAGCAAAGAAAATGCCACTTGATAAACCATCGAAAATTGAGTGGCGAATCTCCTGAAAAAAAGGAGTTTTTCTATTTAGCACTTTTGCAACTTTTTAAGCCTTGGCGTGCAGAAGAGGAACTGCTTGGAGATTTCCTTTGTTACGAAGACTCATTCAATGCTGCCAAGGAGACCATAGAATGTCCTGCTTTTCCCAAATATGTAGAAATGTTGAATGTGGAAATTGAGCAGGAAGCAACGATTGCAGCCGAGATTGCCAGAGACAGTTCTCAGGACAGTCAGAGTTCTGCTTCATTGAGTCAGGATCCACTAGGAGGACCTCTTATCGAAAATGAAGCTGCCACTGCTATGAATGAAGTGGAAAGAGCCATGGCACATGCTCAGGAGGATGCGGTTAACTTAGAAGAGTTGGAAAGACAACTCAACGTTGAGCAGAGGAAAATATATGACGAACTTACCATGCAAATTGATCATGGATTAAGTCATGACAAGAAAGAGTGCTCATGTACGTCGTTGAAGCCTGTCCGACTGTACGTGAGTGGAGAAGCGGGAACTGGAAAAAGTTTCCTTATTAAAGCAATTTCATGTTATTTGCAGGAAAGGACAGAGTCATCGCTGTCTTGTGTTGTCACCGCTCCAACTGGACTGGCAGCACATAACATTAAAGGGATTACTTTACATCGTTTACTGATGCTGCCAGTGGAGCATGACAACAAATTAGAATATCACAAGCTATCTGGAGATGCTTGTTTTGAAGTTTCAAGAGTCTTGAGGAAAATGAAACTTCTTATCATTGACGAAGTAAGCATGGTTTCCAATGTCATGCTTGCCTTTGTGCATTTGAGAATGCAAGAAGTTCTCAAAACAGAGTATGATGTGTTATTTGGTGGCAAACACATCATTGTTTTCGGAGATCTTCTGCAGCTGACACCAGTGAAAGGGCAACCTGTGTTCAAAATGCTCACGCATGAAGATACCAGGAAGTGCTTAGGGAGTATTGGCAACGTCAATATATGGTTAAACTTCAATTATGCTGAACTGCATGAAAATATGCGTCAGGCAAAGGATGAAGTTTACAAGACTATTCTACAAGATGTTAGAATTGGAAAAGTGACCGAGCATGGGAAAGAAGCTTTACATGCACGATTACTGACAAATTTATATCCAGACGAAGATGTTGTGCCTGAGAATATTTTTCAGAAAGTTACTGAGAAAAAATCTGGAATATGTTTGATGCCAACTCTTGCAGAATGTGCCAAATTCAACAACAAAATGTTGCATTTAGAAAAGCAAGAGATTGTGAAATTGGAAGCTATTGACAGAGTAGAGCATATGGGATCAACAATTATTTTGTCTGAGAATCTGAAAACAAAATTGGATTCATTAGAGAAGAGTATATCTAAAACTGCGGGTTTTGAAAAGACTCTGAATGTGTGCTTGAACTGCGTATAATTTTAAGAAGGAATTTACATGTTGAAAGAGGTCTGGTAAATGGATCAATGGGTAATGTTGTTGATTTTGTGAAATACAGAAATAGAGATGGAATTGAATTTTTAAAAATTAAATTTGATGGCATTGAGGAAGTACAGCTAATTGCTTGTTGTTCTGCTAGATTTTTGCTTGTAAAAGACTTATATGTTCGTCGTAAGCAGTTTCCTGTTTGCTTGGCATATGCGGTGACAATTCATAAATCGCAAGGTTTAAGTGTAGACTGTGCATTGGTGAATATTGGCAGTTCTGTGTTCAAGGAGGGTATGGCATATGTGGCATTGTCACGAGTTAGGACTTTATCGGGATTGTACTTGATTGAGTGTGATGTCACAAACATTTGTGCGGATCTAGATTGTGTTAAGGAATACAATAGGTTGAGAAGAGAGTATGCGCCACATTTGCCTCAGTATCCTTTGTTTGAGAAACGTGTGGTAGGCCGGAAACGAAGAAATGTGACCAATACTGGGGAGGTTGTAGCAAAAAGACGAAAAGTCGATGAACCTGAAATTACAAGCAGAAACAAAAAGGATTCTGTTGAAGATGTTGTTGGTTTTCAATTTGAAAACAGTTCTGGTGTCAACTGCTATGCTAATGTAGTAGTTAATGTTTTGTTTTCTCTAGAAAATGTAAAAGAAGAGATTGTGGTCAATTCTGATCAAAGATTTTGCAGTTTGTTAAATTCTGTGTTAGAGAAATGTAGCACTGATAGAACAAACATAGAAAGTGTGTCTGAAATTCGAAATCTGTTAGACAGATGTTCAGGCCAAACACAATTCTCTCAAAATAGTCAGCAAGATTGTCAGGAGTTTTTAATGTACATGCTTGATGTATTGCATGATGAAGGTGTAGATGTAGATCACCTGTTTGGGCTTTCTTATCAATGGCAGCATGACTGCGAGAACTGTAGGGTATCAAGTACTACTAGTGTAGACTCAGAAAGATTTATATATTTAACTTTGCCAGACAGTACATCAGTCTCTTTTAATAAGCTAGTAAAAGCAGCTGATCACAACATGGAGTGTAGCCAATGTAAATCTGAAATGATGTCCACATTATATATACGAACATATGGCCAGTATGTCATTTTAATGTTCCAACGATGTAGGCCTGATGGAACAAAATTGACAACTTTAATTAAAAATTTTGTGGCTTCACAGTTGTCAATATCAGGAAGGACTTTTGTAACTGTAGCAATTATATATCATGATGGTCCTTCAATAACATCAGGACATTATACAGCTTATTTAAAGTGTAGAAATGGCTGGTCATTCTGCAATGATTCTGTTTTAATTTTCAAAAAAAAATTGCCGTTTGACCTTAAAAACTCTTACCTGGTGTTTTTAAAACCAAAATTTTAGGGAAAGAATCTCGGGATGTGCTCTGAGGAATTTCAAGAAGTTCTCATGGCTCCTACACGATTTGGCCTTGAGGATAAGTGTAGTACAGAGACATAACTTCTTACCATAACACTGGACTTTATGGAGAAATACGTGCACTTTGAATGAGTTCAGAAAAACTGTTTCTTTTTATAAGCTAATTGAAGCAGCCAATCAAAACATGGAGTAGAGGGAATGTAAGTCTGCAATGCTGTCTACTGTTTTACATTGCTTTGTGATTAAAAGTGATGTAGAGAATTAAATAATTGTACTAGTCATAAAGGTAGTGTAAGTCTGCTTCATAGTAAGCAGTATCAGTGTGATAGGAAATGTAGAACATGATTGAGGTAGAAGGGGAAGATATTACTAGTCCAGGATTGTGTAAATGATCTTCAACATTTTAATTCTGAAAGTTGTGGAAATGCGAAAAGACGGGATTGGCTAACAAGAAATACAAGAGTTATACATGGCTCTGACAAGATTTGGCCTTGTGGAATCTTGTGGTAGAGAGCAAGAAGTCATTTATTGTATGTAACATGTTTTTGAAAACGATGGAGGTTTTCTTTCAGAAAGTGGCGGGTTGAAAGTAATAACAGCACAACAGAGTGTAAGCTGTTCATAGGACATCCTTGGCCGTCATGGAAAGTAAGTTAACTTTAAGGAGTTCTGAATTCTGATTTCTAATGTTGTATGGGTTTTTTAAACACAATCATTTTGATTGTGTTTTTTTTTCCCCGCTGTTATATGATGAATACCTTCAAGTCACTGTTTTAGTGAAATTTGATACATTCTGAGAACAGCAAAAATAAACCATTTAACATGTATAATTAATTCTGTTCTGTTTGCATTTATGATGTACATGTAGAACTGTGTAGGAGGCATGGAGAAGGTGAGGCTTCTGTAAGTGTCAAAGTTGTTGCATACAGTCCTCATATTCTACGTAGTCTTTTATATTTCATTACTTTCACTGTTTCTGACTGATCTAAAAAATTTTTTTTAAAAAGAACAGTAAGTATAAGGGAAGGAAACAGACAGTTATGTTAAAAGAAACACAGCTATAGGGAATAAACTAGGGATACTGTTACCCGCAATCCTCTGCTGATGATGTCACTGAGCATGTCATGAATGATGTAATATGTGACATCATCAGCAGTGGATTACGGGTAATAGTATCTCTAGTTTACTCCCTTATAGCTGTCTTTCTTTTAACATAAGTGTCTGTTTCCTTCCCTTATACTTACTGTTCTTTTTTTTAAAAAACATTTTTGGGTTCGCTTCCGGTTCGCGTACCGGGGAGCGAACTGGGAAGCCAACTAAGAGAAATAGAGGTTGGCACAGTTGCAAATATTGTACCAATTTTTTAATAACGGGGAGGTAGTTCTGAAAAGAACTTTTTTTTAAATTGTTTTTGTTGTTTTATATTTTTTTTATTATTTTTCTGAACATTTTTTTACTTTTTTTGAATTTTTCTGAACAGTTTTATAATTTTTTTGTTTTTTTTTCGGAGGGGGCAACGAAAACGATTCATTGTAAAGGGCTCAACAGGAGCAAGAAAACAAAAAAAAAGAATTTATTGTTTGGGGAGTTTCGGACAAACATGAGCATGATTGTCAATAGCTCTGTTGATCAGAGTGATGCTACTTTCTGCGTAGCAAATGAATCCACTGCAATGTAGGCAGACTTGTTTTACTTCACGAAATCTCGTTTGTATATTTGGCACCATCTCCCTGCCCTCTGGTCCCGTTACTTCCGGTACAACAGATCTTCTGGCCATAATAGGGAGATTATCTAGGTCGTCCTGTTCCTCTTCTTCGTCTTCTTGCTGAATTATAACTTTAGCAGGTGGTCCACTCTTCCTTGGATGTGGTGGAGGTGGTGGGGAAGCACCAGCTGAAGCTAGTAAAGAAGCCATTGCTCACTGGTAACAAAGGGTCTTTCTCTCACAATGATGAAAGTCAGAGTGAGGAAAGAAGGAGGGATTTTCACCATTTGGGAAAAAAAATAGTTCTCAACCAATGAAAAGTGTTCATTTTAGATCATATGACCTAGTCTTACATCATTAGGAAACCGAAAGTGAAATGAACCAATGAAAAGTGTTATTACCAAGTCACATGACCTGCTGTGTGTATGTTACGCGCTTTGCAGGGCCTCCCGGTTTGCTTCCAGAAACCTGTGCTTTGCGACTCGGTAAGCGTACGAGTTCGCTAACGTAGCACGTTATATGACGTATCACGCGACAACGCGAAACGTCATGCGGACGGGAGGCGTCACGATGTTGTTTTCTAACGCGGCAGTTGCGGTAAAGAAACGTTTACCGGCTCGTGGTCTATTTCGCGGCATCAAGGTCAGCTAACGGGAAGCTTCCCGATTCGCGAAGCGGGAACGAAGAAAAAAAAATATTTTAAAAAAAAGTTATTAATAAACATATAAAATATATTTTTGGATTTAAAGAAGAATACATTTTACAGCTACAGATATTAGCTGTTAAAAAACCAATGAAATTCACTGAAAAAACCATAGGTTATAGACCATATATAGTTAGGAATTTGCATTTACAAAACCTTGAAAATTCACTGAAAAAACCATAGGTTAGAGACCATATATAGTTAGCTGGACATTTTATTGACATAAAACCAATGAAATTCCATATATAGTTAGTTGCACTAACTATATATCGTGCACCCGCAATCCACTGCTGATGATGTCACATATTACATCATTCATGACATGGTCAGTGACATCACTGATGACATCACTGATGACATCTCAAATGACATCACTGATGACATCACTGATGACATCTCAAATGACATCAATGATGACATCATGACACACCAATACCAGTTACTACATACGCACTCACTGATTCCTACGTCTACACACACATTCACTCATTCACCCATACAATCACTCATACATACAGTCACTCATTATTACAACACTATCATATGCACTCATACACCTATGCAGACACTCACACACTGCCACTCATCCATGGAGTTACTCACACACATAGTCAGTCCTGTAAAGAATCAATCACACTTCCATTTCCTCATCTATACAGTTAAACACAGAACACCATACTTCAGTGACATCACTGATGACATCACTGATGACATCTCAAATGACATCACTGATGACATCTCAAATGACATCACTGATGACATCATGAAACACCAATACCAGTTACTACATACGCACTCACTGATTCCTACGTCTACACACACATTCACTCATTCACCCATACAATCACTCATACATACAGTCACTCATTATTACAACACTATCATATGCACTCATACACCTAGTCAGTCCTGTGAAGAATCAATCACACTTCGATTTCCTCATCTATACAGTTAAACACAGACCACCATACTTTTTCACACATATACTAACACATACTTACTCTCTTATACAATCACTGATACAAGTACACATTGATATGCACAGAGTCACACACCTCCCAGCCAGCCACACACACACTCAGTCTTCCATACATCCACTCATTCTTCAATATGTAAAACATATTTAAACTTTACAAAAACACAGACACTAGATGATGTCATCAGTGATGTCATTTGAGATGTCATCAGTGATGTCATCAGTGATGTCATTTGAGATGTCATCAGTGATGTCATCAGTGATGTCACTGACCATGTCATGAATGATGTAATATGTGACATCATCAGCAGTGGATTGCGGGTGCACGATATATAGTTAGTGCAACTAACTATATATGGAATTTCATTGGTTTTATGTCAATAAAATGTCCAGCTAACTATATATGGTCTCTAACCTATGGTTTTTTCAGTGAATTTTCAAGGTTTTGTAAATGCAAATTCCTAACTATATATGGTCTATAACCTATGGTTTTTTCAGTGAATATATATATATATTACCTACTGGCGGTCGCCAGTAGGTAGATATAGTTAGGACCTAGTTTCCATAGCAAATCTGCAACATTTTATTGGGAAGAACTTTGGCGCGCGCATGTTGAAACAAATAAAATTAATTGACAAATGTGACTGTTTATATTTTGATTGAAGATGTAGACTATACTGTTTAATTTTATCCAAATCATAAAATTAGTTGTGCCGTTGCATATTACAGGATACAGTCAATGTATTACAATATACAAAGGCAGTTTGTTGGAAAATAAATATATAAAAAATATAACAATTGATAGAGAAATTAGCATTTTAAAAACCTTGGAAAGTCACTGAAAAAACCATAGATTTCACACACGTTATATTTAGGAATTAGCACTTAAAAAACTTTGTAAAATCACTGAAAAAAAGATAGATTTCACACACGTTATTGTTAGGAATTAGAATTGAAAAAACCTTGCAAATTCACTGAAAAAACCATAGGTTTCAGGCCTGATATAGTTAGGAATTACCATTTAAGAAACTTTGGAAATTAACTGAAAAAACCATAGGTTTCAATCCTGATATAGTTAGGAATTAGCATTTAAAAAACCTTAGAAATTCACTGAAAAAACTGTAGATTTTAGGGGTGTTAGTTAGCTAAACATTTCACTCATACAAAACCATTGAAATTCCTCCGATATAGTTAGTTGTACTAACTATATCTCACGCGCCCGCAATCCACTGCTGAGGATGTCACATATTACATCATTCATGACATGGTCAGTTACATCACTGATGACATCTCAAATGACATCACTGATGACATCATCCACGTGACGATACACCTCACCATACACTAGTATAACCTTTTGTCACTCACTGTAAAATACAGAGTACCATATTTAAATCCATTGACACACCGATACAAGTTTCTTAAAATCCACTCAGTGATTCCTAGATCTATACACACATCTAATCACTTACCTACAGATTCACTCATACATGCAGTCAATGATCAATAGAACACTATCAAATATACTTATACACCTATATCGACATTACACACCAGCACACATCCAATTCACTTATAAAGTCATCCTATTCACTTATGCAAACAATGGATCATACTTACATTTACTTAGCTATACACTTATACAAACACCGCTTTATCTATTCATATAGATAGTAAATTATACTTAGTGTGTTATAAAATCACTATTACAAGTATACAGTTATCTATACAGTAACGCATACAATCACTGAGTCTTACGTATACTTATTTATAAACAACAACTGACACATACATTGCCTTTTATTTTTCTACTTTGTTGGACATGTACCACTAAGCGAGATATTTGCTCATCACCACACCCATAAAGATATTCACTCACCCAAACAACTGTTATAACATGTAGGGGCATATTACCAAGCAATAGCGATAATTATCGCTATTGCTTGGTTAGAGAGAAAATTTTACCGCTAAGATGCGGCAATTTTTACCGCAGATAAACCTTGGTATTACCAAGGTTTATCGCAAATGCGATAAAAAACGGCCGCAATGCATGAATATCGCTGAAAAGTCAGCGATATTCATGCATTACCGAGCTAATGCTCTTAGCCATGTTATCCACCTCCCATTGGATAACATGGCTAAGAACTGCTCAGGGGCAGGTGTTAGCTTTTGGAGATATTCGCGCTTAGCGCGAATATCTCCAAAAGTTGGTATTAGGAGATAGCGATGTTAGCGACTGTTTCCAGTCGCTAACATCTTGGCACGCCCACTTTGCATGTCATTAGTGATAAATATCACTGACATGCAAAGTGGGGCCCAAAATGGTCGCTATCTCCTACTAGCTGTCGCTAACTGGTGTTAGCGACAGCTAGGTAATAGGGACATAATTTTATCTCCGCTTTCTTGGCTTTTAAAGCCAAAAAAGCGGAGATAAACCCCCTTGATAATATGCCCCGTAGTTTTTAACGTCATATACCTACTAAATCAACTATTCCCACATCTTTGGGCAGTCACAAACCTCCCACCGAACCACACACACATTCACTCTCCCATACAAATACTCAGTTATCTAATCAATAACTAATATAGACTTTCAAATAGATAGTAACCAACAGAAGTAGTTTTTACATCAACTGACAAAGTGATACAGATGTTCACACAGTTTAGTCACTATCCAATATATTTAGAGAGACACTTTAAATTAGTCAAGTAAACAGTCAATCACACTGCTACTAAATCCTCCATCCAGATATTTATATTTATATATCCACTCATTCTTCAATGCAAATTGCTATATATATAATACATATTTAAATAACAAAGCAAACCACATTCACTGGATAATGTCATCAGTGATGTCATTTGAGATGTCATCAGTGATGTCACTGACCACGTCATGAATGATGTAATATGTGACATCATCAGCAGTGGATTGCAGGCGCCCTAGACATCGGAGGAATTTCAATGGTTTTGTATGAGTGAAATGTTCAGCTAACTATAACACCCCTAAAATCTACAATTTTTCAGTGAATTTCTAAGGTTTTTTAAATGCTAATCCCTAACTATATCAGACCTGAAACCTATGGGTTTTTCAGTGAATATATATATATACACACATACAGGTATATATATATATATATATATATATATATATATATATATATATATATATATATATATATATATATATATATATATATATATATATATATATATATATATATATATATATATATATATATATATATATATATATATATATATATATATATATATATATATATATATACATATATATTTATATATCGATATATATACTTTAAAGCAGTGCATAACAACGACGAGCTGCTTAAAATATTTTGCCATTAGTGCAGTGCCTCCACTAAGAAGAAGAGGAAATAGAAAGAAACTTTTGAGAAGGTTGGAGTCCAAATTTATTTTGGAGTTAGACATGTGGACACCAAATGGGTTGAACAATGGGGAGGAGCTCCATAATTATATATAGTGACAATGGGCGTACAATCAGGCGCTGAGACCCGTGACTTATGGACTATATTTGTAGTTATGAGACACAGTAATGGTAAAATAACAGGTAGAATCTGTGTCATGATAGTCCTAATTTGAATTGCTTCCGCTAGGCAGATAGCCCTGTATTATATAAAAGCACTGTATTTCCCAAAAAGGAGGGGGTCTCCCGCCCAGAGTGATATACAAGAGATGATTCAAGCCCTGCTGACAAAAATAAGCACAACAAAGGAGGTTGCTCTGTTAACCAAAAGAATAAATGCTTCTGCCCATCCCATCCCCTAGTAGTTATTAGGTTTTAATAAAAAGCACATTAGCCCTATTTCATGCACTATGGCACTTCTTTCAATCTTTTGCACTGATTGTTTGGAGCTTAAAGGTTCAATCGTCTCCTAATAATTTTGACCTAAAAAAGATTTATTTTTAAGTGAATGTAATGGTCAATATGCTTATAAGTAAACTAGAATTGCTATATTTACATCTTTGGGGCATTAAGAATTAACAGGAATATATTGGTATTTACAACGTACCTGCAACATGCACTGTATTATAACTCTAGGTAGAGATACGTACTGTATCTACAAAGGATATATTTGCACTATGCACTTTATTATAAATCCATGACGAGATATGTACTGTAATAACTAGGGATTATGTGTATTTGAGGGGTACTTAATAAGAAGTAATAGCTATCGACGTTAGTAATATATTGCATTAAAGCAGGTATTCTTATTTGTTTATTTATTTAAAGCCATGTTGCATCTCTTATTAACCAAAATAATGTAGAAATATTTTGTTGAAGAACATCAGATATTTTTGGGCACTTGTGCACTTTACATGTTCCCAAACGATACATTTTACCCAGTCCGCTGCAGCATGTGGTGACAAATAAATCAAGCAGCATTGGAGCTAATATCAAATAACCCTCATAGTGGTTTAGGGTAGCTGTATATGAATGGATGAAAGTAACTATGATGTTGGATACTAGTGTTTAATATTAGCTATGCTGTTTTTAAGATCAAAAACTAAATATAGTTTTTAAAAATTAATTAGATTTAAATGTAAAATCTGCATTTGCTTTCTTTATGTAAAAAATATTTTTTTAGAGGCTATATCTGCATTTGTACAATGTACCTGAGAACAATGTTTCGCCATAGTAAAGCTCAAGTCTTTGTTCCTGATTGTACGTAGGTGCTCTAAGACCGGTTTCTTCACTGTAAAGATTGTGCTGCTCACATACCGCAAACCGCACACACACACCCAAACATATATAACAAAGTCACTGTTGCAGTTGATGAATTTGTGTATCTTCGTGGTATTGCCTGTAAGGAGGTTGTAGGTTTTCACATTGGGACTGTTGGTGCATGCCTTACATTTCCCACACTTATAGAACCCTGGGAGTTCCCTCAACCAAGATCTTGAGTTGGTAGTGCCCTGATTCAGAAGACTGTGCAACAACATTTCTTGCAACAAGCTGCATTCACGATAAGTAATGTGTGGACTGGAATTAACCAGTCTGCCAATTGTCATGTCAGATTTGATCAGATGCCAATGTTCCTTTACAATCCTATGTATGGCTTGTGACTCACAGTTGAAAGTCGATATCAGTCTTACCTCTTGTTTGCTGTCCCCCCTGATTCTAGGAGTCAGTAAACTGTCCATGTCTATTTTAGCTGCTTTGTCAATAGCCAATCTGATGGTCATCCCTGCATAGCCTCTTGTTCTAAACCTCCCAACCATCCTCCTTTCCTCCTCTGTATATGCGTCTGTAGTGCTACAGTTCCTCTTTGCCCTGAGAAGTTCCCTATATTGTATACTTCTTTTTAGGTTGTCAGGGTGGTTGCTTTGGGAATGCAGGATGCTGTTTCCCGCCGTTTCTTTTCCGTATAGACTGGTGTGTAAGGTTTCTTCTCTCACTGTTACCTGTAAGTCCAGTAATTCAATTGTGTTAGGGTGTGTATTACTTGTGAATTTAAGATTTAAGTCACTGTCAGCTATGTCCGTGAGGAAGGCATCCAAAGATTCCTGTGGGCTGTCCCATATAAGAAAGATATTATCTATTTAACGTGTCCACAGGATCAGATGCCTACTCCATCTCTGATTCATCTCATTCCAGATGTACTCCGACTCCCACTGATGGAGCAAGGACTCATAGAAAAGGAGACTTGCTTGGATGCAATCCTCTCAATTAACTCACTAACATGTTAATGATTATGTATTGTGGAAAACTAACATGCACCACATAAACACATGAATTAGTGAAGCTTGCATATGTGTTTGCTAACGCTAACCATCTCAAAAGAATTACTAAGTGGAGAAGATGGAGAAGTGTGGCTCAATGGTTAGAGCAGCAGACCCTGATGCAGAGGTCTAGCCCGGGACCAGGGTTCAATTCCCCGCCTCGGCAGATCTTGGGCTCAAAAATTCCACGGACCTGATAATTCTCACCTCGGTGCCTATTCCAATCATGGAGTCCCACTCTGCAACTCTGGGCAATAGCTTGCTTAATCTCCACAACGGCCCCCACAACGCTAAGGATGCCTGGCCTCCACCTTGGGGGTACCCAGGAGTGGACACCTCACAGGGAAAGCCAGGATGGGTTCCACAGCGGTATTCGTACAAGCGCCTTGAGGCTCTTGCGGGTGAGTAGTGTGCTATACAAGTATCAATTTACATTTTTACATTTACTAAAATCGCTTTAACAGGGAAATCTTTACTGTTCATGTGTCAACTGCATCTACGTAATATGACGTTTTACAGCTTGGAAGGAAATTCTTGGTCATGAGCAAAAGGCACTAAAATGGAGTCTTAAAGACTCATGTGCATGGCACCTGCTTAGCTGAAAATTAAATCAAGCTATTTTACTAATGCTAATGCGGGGAAAGTATTAACAAGTAAAGGGGGTTAGAGTAGAGACGGGTGGTATACAGTGAAACCATTTATTTGAGAAAGTAACATTTGTCTTTTCTGACTTTGATAAAGGGCAATAATTTGCCCTTCTGATGTGGTCATAGGCTACCGTCACCCTGCTTATCAGAGAACAATGAACACAAATGTGAAACAAAGAAATAATGTTGAAGTGGCACTTTTATTCATTAAGTCAAAGTCAAAACAAGCTTTATTTGGCATATAGAAAATATCCATAAAAGCATTCTACACAATAAAAGCAAGTTGAGAAAAATAATATAACAGTAAAAACATTTCATTAAGTTACAATCCCCCATTTACCCCCTCATAAAAAGATTTAGAGAAATACATATTTCAACAGTGATATATAAACACCATAATAATCGATAAACATTTCATGGGCATATAGAACAACAATGGCCTTAAAAAGGTACTTGAAATAAAAAAGACCTAATATTTGGTAAACTAAACAGACTCATAGACAAGTGATTCTAAGTATGAGAGCATTTTCCTTCGCTTAATAGCTAATTGGGTAAAGACAATTACTGCATTACAAATCGTGACATGATCTAAGTTACAAATAAATAAAAAGCGGTTTTATAGGAGTATAACTTGTTGGAAATAAAAAGTGGGCGTAAAATTGATTTCCTAGAATCCCTGTAAAAGTTACAGAACAGTACAAAGTGCAATGTGCTTTGGGCAGATTTATCATCGTAGGGGCACATTGGAGGGTTTGCACTCTATTTGCCCATCTTAGGGAATGCTATCTGAAAATGCAGTGTTCTTAGCCTTACTCTAGTCAAATAAAATCTGTGTTGCGTATTCCTGATAAATATAAGATACAGTTGGGTTCTCAGTGAAAAGGGCCCTTCACAGTATAAGCTCACATTAGATTTATAACACAACCCTGCTTCCCTTTTTATGTTCCTAGACACAAGGAGTCTCTTTTTAAGCTCCCATTACTAAAATTCTCAATATTCATTGGGTTTATAAAAACAGGATTCACATCACACTCAATAAGGAGATCATGGACAAATTTTACCAAGTTATTTTCTTTGAGTGGTCAACACTAAGACAATCATATATTATTTCCTTGGTTAAATGGGTTTCTTCCTTTGTACAAATTCGATGCCATACATTTATAGTGGATACACTAATCAAATCACTTAAAAAGAAGACATTTGTTTCTCTACGGACAATATAAGTAGCAGTGGAATTAGGAACTGATAGCACTCTACGTAAAAATGTATTTTCCATTGTTTGCAATATGGAGGTATCTGCCATTCCCCAAAGGGCACCACCATTGCATACCCCAGATATGCATTTACTCCCATAAAGATTTAAAATCTCTCTCACAGGCATATTACCTATTTTTTGTGAATATCTAAAAATAGCCTCACTTGTCCCTAAAAATTTCAGTTATCCTAAGTTAATATGTGCATTCCAAGTACCTTTGCAATTAAAAAGTAATCCTAAGTAGGAAAAGGTTGAGGTCCTCTCAATTGGTATACCATTTATTAAGTGGGTACTACTTTTAGTTTACCATTTCCCACAAGTCATAACCAGAGTTTTAGACAAATTGATTGGTAGGTCTTTATCATTCGTAAACTTTGTAAAATTATTGATCATAAGCTGAAGACCATTTGCAGTCCTGGAAATCAGGACTGCATCGTCTGCATATAATTTAACAGGTGTTACACGTTTACCTATGATAGGGGCATCAGCTTTTAGACCCTGCAATAAAAAATCAACTCCATTAATATATAATGAAAATAAAAGTGGTGCAAGGACACAACCTTGTCTAATCCCTTGGGTGACTTTAAAGTGCATTGTGCATTCCCCATTTGGTCCGTATCGTATCTTTGTTGTCAAGTGGACATAGATTTGGGACAGGAGACTAACAATGTTAATTGGGGCACTCATCCCTTCCAGCATTTGCCATAACATGGTATGGTTTACTAGATGGAACACGCTGGAGAGATCAACAAAGCAAAGGTGGAGAGCACCCTCCTCTGCACGGGTATATTTCCCTACAAGCAGCTCTAAATGTATGCATTGTTCAACTGTACCGATTCCCTTTCTGAAGCCATATTGTGATTCAGTTAGTATGTTCCCCTCCTTCACCCAACACTTCAATCTGGCAAGCAAAATTCTGCCCATGAGTTTGAATGTGGAGTCAAGGAGGGAAATCGGTCAATAAGATTTAGCACTAGCTCCATTACCCTTTTTTTAAATTGGGACAATCACACTTTCAACCCATGTTGCGGGAAACGCCCCATCAGTAACAGCATTTAAAATTTTTAATAAAAGGGGGGACCAGAAATCAATATTGTGTTTAAAAATGTCTATCGAGACCCCATCTGGGCCTGCCGCCTTCCCACTTGCACTATCTTGAAGGGCAATTCCAATCCCGTCTACAGTAATGATATCAATCTTGCCAATTTTTAGTAAGATGATATTACCGTCCTTGTCCTTTTTTTTGCAGCATTTAGTGGGGTTAAAAATTCCCTCAAAATGCAGCAACCAATCCTCTGGAGTCACCACGGTATCAATCCCTGCCGAGTAAACATCTTTTAAAAGGGTTGGCCTATGGTTTTTCAGAAGAGAGTTGAATTTTTGTTCCAGCTACCTGGACCAGGTTTTCTCAAGACAGCTCTCTTATCTGTTTTCCTTGCATGTAAAGCTTGTTCATAACATTTTCTAAGGTTTCTAATTTTTTTGCTATTTCTAGATTTAACCTTCAATTCATCCTTCAAAGCTCTGTTCGTTTCGAGCATTCCTGATTAAACCATTGTGTGCAGAAAACCTTATTGTTCCTATGGGTCTTATTTTTTTATCTCAATACCTTATCTATACCCATTGTAATATTATTAAAAGCAGTAACAACCTCGATATTATCAGAGGATTCATCTAAACAGGTTTTAATGTCTTGGTTGCTACTTTTGATTACATTTTCCATAAAAAGGACAGGGTTAACACCAGACCACTTAGTAGAAATCCCATTTTCGCCTTGGATTCTTATATCGGCTGCCAAAGGGCATTTTTGTTTGGTAGAATATAAATTTGATTTTAGCGTTAGCAGTAGGGGATGATGGTCACTAAATAGACTATGCAAAATGGTGCAATTATTCACAAAGCGCCTATTATTCCTTGATCTTACAGCCAGCTGAGGCACATCAATTGATGTGGTTTTTGGGTTTAGTCAATCTACCTCACTACAGCTTCGTAGGAGTTCAAACCTGTTTGGCATGAGTGGGATTATATAATTTTTGGTGCTATATCGTACTCTACTAGGTTCTAGATGTCGCTCCATTTTAGATCTATAGAAATAACCAAGGGGTACTGCAGTAATCATTTTGTGTTCATATTCTCTTGAACATCTTTGTTTTATTAAAATCTTGTCTAGTATACGAGCCACCAACTCTGGATGTCGAAAATTGACTATGATACAGTCACCCTCACAGCTTTTTTCTGTGCTACCCACCCAACTCACTCTCCTAAGCATTATTATTTCCCGAGTTAGAAGCCCAGTGTTACAATGGGTATTGACAAAGAACCAATGAACCACATGATTTTTCAAAGATCCCCATGCTTCTATATGATTTTCAGGTAATCAGGGGACGTCTTTTAAAACAATGACATAGGGCGTGGCCTGTGGAGGCAAATTCAAGGAAACACCCTGGTATTTCTTTGGCTGTCGATCAATTTCTGGACCAGACTCATTATTAAGATTTTTTGGGAGATTCCTATTTTCCCCTTTGTCATTTACACTCAGGCTAGATAAACCAGATGACCCCACCACATGCTTCACAGGGTGTTTATCAAATGCTGCCTTCCTTGTTTCATTGTAAATTACTTTACTTTTGTCAGGTATGGCTTGCTTGAAGAGGTCTCTCTTTGGCAGAGGTTCTATGCATGGTCTACTGATGTTTTGTTGTCTGAGATCTATAATCAGTTCAGTAAGTTGGCAAATGTCCTTTTGTACAGATTTTATTTCGGACATAATACGTTGTTCAATAGTGTCAATTTTCCCATGCAGTTTCTTAATAAGGGTATCAATACCAGGCATGTTTAATGATGAGTCCCCATCTCCAGTCCCTGTACCTCTTTTATCATGATTTATAGTTTTTCCTCTTTTAAGTTTGGATTTCTTGAGGTGGGTCTAAGGGCTGGACTTTACCAAAATAGAGTGTTGTTTGCTCCTTTTGGCTGGTTGTGAAGTATGGTCAGGTGCGTCAAATGCTGTAGAAATTTCCAATGGGGAGTGTAATACAGATGGGCCTGCAATTTTTCGAGGATTAGCTTAAGGGGTATTACGACCATCACCCTGTTTGCTACTATTTCTTTGATCATGATCTTGAACTCCATCCCCAGTGCTCTCTGGGCCACAATTATCACCGTGGGCATGATCCTCAGGTGTGGTTTTTGCTTCCCTTTGTGCAACGTTTAAGGCTGTTTTGGTAGCTGCCAGTTGTAACTCTACTAGGACTATCTCATCATTTATATTACCCATGGCACTTTTTAAATAGTTTATAATAGGAGCTGTTTTCCCCCTAGGCTTCACTTTGTCTAAGGCTAGTTTTCTTTTCCCCATTGTTTTTATAGCACTCTGGGCAGACGGTTAATACGTTAAAGTTATTTCCTTACCTGTATAGATGACTCTAAATAATAGGACCAGGTTGCCTGGCCCGGTCTTGGCCGGTCTCGGACAGGCACAGATGGGCCCGCCCTTGGCCTGGGCTTCGCCCAGGCGTGGCCCGCGCGCATCCCTTGCTGCGGGAGCTCCCTCCGGCTCTTAAGCACCTCCTGGCGCATTCACGATCCTCCAGCGGCAATCTTGCCACTAGAGCACCTGGGGGGTGTAATTTCTTATCCCCTCGCCCGTGAATGCAGGCGCTCTCCTTTTCACCCTCGCTCCGGGGTTTTAGACACACAAGGATTAAGCCCAGCAGCCCGACAGTGATAGTGAGCTCCCATTCACTAAGTCATTAGTTCAACAGAGAATATATTCATCAACTCATTAGCTCATTAGCTGGAGGAAGAATATTTATTTAAAAACCTGACTTCAATCCGTCAGCAATAAATCACAAATACACATTTATAATGCGCTAGAGCCTAAGAGGCAAACCTTTAAAAGAGAAAGTTATCCATGCATTACAATTTTTAAGATATATTAAATGCAATGAATTGGGTGAGAATGTAAACACTGAGAATAAATGAAGAGATCAAAAGGTAAAAAGGGTTATCTAGATTGGGATGTACCACTTGAGAGTAGGCTTAGAAGTCCTAATTCAGATAAACGGCTGACCGGAGAACCCACGCTTGTGCAAGGCACTGCAGAAGATTTATGGGCTCCAAGTGGGGTGCAGGACCTATACACCTGCTCAAAGCAGAACGGTTAGACCTCATTGACATAGGCACTGGAGTCATACTGGCGCAGGTGCTTTACCTCATGCCTAGGGTTCTGTTGCTAAACTCCTAAAGACACAGAAGTGGTACCTCGGTGGGCATTGTGTTTGGGCGGGTGGTTGGCCATGCTTGACCCCAATTTCTAAACAAAGAACATTTATAGCGTAGATATCTCGAAAAATATATGCAAGAGCAGAACTTAAAAACAGGTGTTATCATTGCATGGTGCCGTCATAGGTTTCGTTTCGGTAAGCTTGGAAAGGTTCATATTATCAAAATGAAGCATAAAAATGTCAAAGATATACCGGCTGGTCCCCTGTGTGGGTGGGACATGTTGTTCTTGTAACTGTGGACATTTTCTGTGGTTGCCCAAGCTGCAACGCTGTGTTGAACACAAAAGAAATGTATGTTCAAGAACATCGGGGCCTAGTAGATTTTATTATCAAAGATGGTAGCATGAAGCAGTGGGCTTTGGCTTGGGCCTATTCGCAGGGATGTCAAAGGATATGTGGGCTATCACTTATTGATTGTGCGCGATAAAAATGGTCAAGATAGCACATTTCCAGATTTCAGCTCGGAGGGCCTATACAGTGACCTTCATGCTGCATGGGTCGAGCAAAATGTTATGTTGGGAATTTAGATAGTAAAACGTGATCCTCCAACATTTCCCTCCTCTTGTTCATTTTGTAACATATTTTGTAGAGAGTATCTTGGTGACCCTTCTGCTAGTGGGGGGATCCAGGGCGTGTCGTTAACATAGTACTTAAACCCGCCCTGTTGTTGTTCCCTTGGGTCGACATATTCTCCAGGTGACCTAATAAGTATTTTGGCATATTCTGCACCTGATCCATTAAGCAGACATTCATATCGAACAGCTTCAGGGCCTTAGTTTAGGGTCTTTCTACCTGGGGGAAGTGGGGGAGCGGAAGGTATGCCATAATGAGTGACAGGTGCTGCAAACTCGCTCATCTCTAAGTGTGTCCCATTCCCATCCCCTGGGGCACGGTCCATGTTCTCATACTGTCTTTTCTGGTAAATCCCTGTGAGAGCGTAATTTATTCCTACTACCTTGGTACAGAATTTGTTTTACACAGTGGCTCCCTATCTGAAAGACGCAACACAGAAGCAACATAATTCCCACTACGGGGATAATTAACTTCAGGATTGGCTTCAGCCATGAAGGCATCCATCCGAAGTCGAACCAGTCCGTACAAAATGTCTGCTGGGGCACCTCCTTCCTCAGCCATCTTCTTTTACAAGTTGGTCAACTCCTCACTGGCCTTTGCGATTGATCCATTCTCCTCGTTGTTTCCCGGTATGAAAGTGCAGCAGGATTTTCCTATCCTGTGACACAGTCCACCATCTTTAGCAGTCAGCATGTCAAGGAAATAGCGGTGCTCTAAAACCATTAGTCTTAAGGGGCGCAGCACTTCTCTAATTGCATTTAGTTCATCCCTAGTGCTGTTGATGGCCTTCATTACCTCATAGCGTGTTACCTTGAGCCATCAGGCATTTGCTTTAGTCTGGAAGAGTGGAACTACCCCTCCAAAGAAGAGCTGGGCATCGTTGAAGAGGCGGATTTATTCAGGAATGACATCAAAGGCATCATTTGCAAAGTACTGAGATGATCGCCGGTGGCGGTGGAGGAAGGTGACATCACCCGTCATTGGGTGTGACAGGATGTGGGAGGCATTTGGCACCGGCACAACCAGGTGTACTTCATGCTGAGTGACCAAGGAGCAAAGACCATTCCACTGAGGAGGTAGTTAGAGATAAAGGCGTTCTCTGCAAGCACAGTAGTAGTCCATCAGAGCGGAGGTGCTGAACTGCATATCAAAATTAAAGATAGTGATGTTGCATCTGTGTTACTTCCAACAGGTACAGAGCCATTACCTATAAAGCAAAGAAGAGGATTTTTGAGTTGATATGCTTTCTTAGCTTTCAACTTTGTTCCTCCACCCCAGGTATATCTCCTGCTTTCCTGATCCCATATCTGTTCCCAGTTATCCTCAGCATCCCAGTCAATGTTTTCTTCCCAGTCTGTCTCTTTAACCCAAGGGGGGCCTAAAGCTGCTGCTTTGCATAGAATGTGTCCGGGGCTCTGCCACTTATTGTTAAGGTAGACTTGTGCCCAGAGGCTCAGCAGTGTCCTATTTAGGCATGGGCATGGGCCTGGGGATGTGAATATGATAAATCACATGATGCCAAGGTTCAACATATTGTTATGTATCCACGCCTCCTAATGACAGGTGCCTGCCAATCCATGTTGTCTACTTTTATCCTATGCATTTCCTTAATTACCTTCTCAAGGCCTGCTGGGTCAGTGACAACCATGTGTGTAGTATAATTGTAGTCCCAGTCAGTGGTGTTCACAAGTAGAACCCACATCTCGGCTAAAATGACCTGAATTTGCCCTTGTATGCAGCAGAGATACAAATGCAGAAGGCACATGGCAATGTGTGATGGGACTTCTTTAGGGAAAATCAGTCTGTCAGCTCCTATCACATGGGGGATGTAAGAGCATATGTAGCAGGAATCATTTGTTACTGTTTTTCCCACTGCTGTCATCTCCTTATACCATGAGTTTTCTAATAGGGAGGAGTGGACCCAATGATCCGTTATTGACTGTTCTGGACCTGATATGTGGCCTCGCCCTTCTGTATCCCTACGAGATGTTGGAATGTCTTATAGCCTGTACTCTGCCACGTGGGTTTGTGGGGGGCAACAAGCTTTGTTCTACGAGGGGAAATAGCTAATCGGTGGACTCTGTGGTGGCAGGAAGGGTGTTGGCGGAGTGCTGGTGGCTGTATTGTGAGATTAGCAAACCCATACCATGTGAGATTGGCAGTCCCGTCACATGTACTGTCTCTATTGCCTGGAATGGAAGTTGGCTGTCTGAGATGCATACTGGTGAGTGTGTTCACAGTATCACTGTCAGGGAGTTTTGGACTGAGTATGTTGTGTGGTGCGTTCTTCTGGCGATGGGTGATCGCTGGTACAGTGGGTAGTGTTGTGGATGTCAAGTCATTACTGCTAACTGAAAAGTATAGCTTTACAGTAATGAAAAAAATACCAATTAAATGTTGCTAGTGCCACTCCAACAATGATACATAACATTAAAATAGAATAGATACATATCTTAGCATCACTGCTGCTGTACTCATGGAGCAGCACGTGAGTGTCATCTTCGTCTACATCGACAGTGAAAGGGAAGCCTCTGTCCTCATTCAGGGGGACCATGGGCATGTCATTTTCATCTTTCAGTCCATTGTCTGGTGCTGCGGAGGTGCAGGGTCGTGTCAGATGTCGCGGCGATGTATCCATGCCTTCCTCTCAGCTATTTGGACAGCAGTTGGTGATGAATCAATAAAGGTAAAGGGGCCTTCAAACCTGGGGCCCTTCCAGTGTCTGAAGTGCTTCCAGATAAAAATCAGGGTCCCATGATGAATTGGTAGGAGCTCAGGATTGATGGGGCCCTTCTCCTTCCTCTTGGATACCTGGGTAGAAAGGAACTGCGCAGCGCGTGTTAGTGTGCACAAGTAATCGTAGAGTTCTGCTTTAACAATCTCAGAGGATGATTTGCTATCTGTTTTGGGCCTGGTGGAAGAGACAGCTACATTTATGGATCCAGTGACAAGCTGATGTGGCGTGAGGTGGTGATCCGAACTTGGTGAATTTCTTAGTGAAAAGAGGGCAATTGGGAGGCAGTAGAGCCATTTTCTTTTACCGATGGTGGCACTTATTTTGTTTATTTTACTTTTGAGCAAGCCATTGAGGCATTGCTGAAAGTTGTTGCAACTTTAATATCATAATGGACACATGGCTGTCTGCTTATGTTTAAGGCATTCAAGTGTACTCCTCTGTTATATTTCATTCTTATTTATATTTTATTTCTAACAAGATAAGAGGTGATGAAGATAATAATATCGAGCTTATCTGTGCAAACATCCAGACGACAGGAAATCCAGTACACTAAATAATGTACGTGTATCCATGTACACTTAGCTTACTTTATCTTAAACAGTACAGTTGTCAGAAAGGAGCGAAGCATGCATGTATATATATATATATATATATATATGCAAAAAGAGTCACAGCAGTCACGATGAAAATGACGAGACGAACCCAGGAATAGGTGCTGGTTATTTTAGTCTGCTCTCCACCACACCACCATTACGCGTTTCGGCCGACCACGGCCTTGATCACATGACAACGTGTAGGGGCGTATGTGCTCAATTTAAAGTACCAGTGCCAATAGAAAAAAACTTTCTTTTGCTAAACATAGACAACATACTGTCGTAACTCATTGCTGCATGAATGCAAGTAGCTCCAAACCTGTCTATTTAGTACAAATGCTCATGAAATCAATAGTCAAAAGGAATATTACTGTGTAAATACATATGTAGATATGGGCGGTCACTCATAGAAATGCATTGTATAAATACATAAATATATAAATATATAAATAAATATATCATATATAAATGAATAAATAGATATAAATATGCATATCAAAATAAATGTGAATTTTGATCATAGATACAAGTATACATGTAATCATAAATATAGCAGCGATTCTATGAGATAACAAGATTGCTGTGCTAATTCCTACACAATAAATGTTACTCCACCAAAATTGATATAGATTCAAATTTTCATCATATCAAATATCTCTTGTATCAAAACAACAATTGACATATCATGAGCAGGAAACAGGCCTATGTGCAAAATTAGCAATAAATATTGGCGTTAAAAGTAAGTGCTACCACATGTGAATAGTGCAAATGACTGAAAGTTGTGATAATAAAAACAATGCTGTTCATTAGAAAGATAGGAATGGAAGCGGACTATTAGTATGTTTACCAATTTTAGTTAAATACGAAAAAAAGTTACTGTTCACAGGTAGGTGTGACAGTCTTCACCTGCATTCAGACCATTAGGGGTCTTGGTATCAAGTAAAATGATATGCCTAGTCTCCAATCTACGCAACATTGCTTCACGATCTCCTCCCCTCCTCTGAGGAGGCACAGTATCGATTACAAAGTACCTTAGTTCTGAAGGATTCTTACCATGCAATTCTCCAAAATGCCTTGCCACAGGGTAGGCCATATCACCATTCGTTATTGCCCTTAGGTGCTGCAGAATGCGTTTGTATACGTGCGGTCTCGTGCTACCCACATAGCGCAAACCACACGGGCATTCCAACACATGCACCGCATATTCTGTTCGGCAAGTTAGTTGGCATTTGATGGCAATAGGCTTCATGCTAAATGGAGTGGTGTATATTCCTTTCTGCTAACTCCATTCTTGCAGGCTTTGCAAGAAGCACATTTGCGGAAACCTCCGCTAAAATCCAGCCAGCCATGTTGTTGTGCTTCTAGTTTCTGGACTGCTAGAGACTAAACAATCACCCATGCTTCTTGCTCGTTTATAGGTGATGTTGGGACTTTCTTTAACAAGATTGCATAACACCGGGTTACTAGAAATCAATGCCCAATTGCGCTTAATTATGTTTCTGATGACCAAGTGTTGGTTGTTAAATGTCAAAATAAGTCGGGTCTCATTGTTGGCAATTGGAGAAGGCATGGTTCTATTCTGGGTCGAACTAGGCACCAATGTTGTTCTGTCTTTAGAATTAGCTCTACTGATGGCTTTATCTATGCAGTCTTGTGAATATCCTCTCTTTAAGAACCTTGTTTTACAGGCAAATTGGGCCACCCTGCAATCACTTTCATCACTGCATATCCTTCTTAAGGGATGCTCCTAATAAGATGGGCAGGATGATGGCTACCTGCGTGGAGGATACTGTTGCCAGCAGTTGGTTTCCGGTATAGCTTTGTTTCAAGTTTCCCCCTTCGGGGAAAAACCTCTACATCCAGGAAACACACAGTTGTCTCGCTGATCTGTGCAGTGAACTGCAAATTTAGATTATTTACATTGAGCTGTGTGATGAAAGCATTGGCATCATTCACTGACCCATCCCAAATTATAAACAGGTCATCAATGTACCTGAGCCACCTTACTATCTTGGTCTGCATGATTTCGGTGTAACTTGGCATAAGGACCTGCTCCTCCCAGTACCCCATATGCAAGCAGGCATAACTGGGAGAAAAGCAAGCCCCCATTGCCACACCCCTCGTCTGTTGAAATAGTTGCTTGCCGAATAAGAAAAAGTTGTTCTCTAAGCACATAGCAATCATAGATAATATCATACGTGTATGCTCAGCTAAGCTACTTGGTCTTGATTCAAGATAGTGTTGGACTGCTCTCAAACCATCCCTATGAAAAATGCTGGTGTAAAGGGAGGTTACATCAAGCGAAATTAGCAAGTAGCTTTGTTTCCATTCAACATCTTTTATCTTACTCAGAAAGTCCCCTGTATCAAGTACAAATGAGGGTAAGGTCCTAACAAACTCCTGCATAAAAAAGTCAACGTATTTGCTTACATTTTCTAAAATACTGTTGCATGCGGAGATGATAGGACGACCAGGTGGAAATGCACTGTTCTTGTGAATCTTGGGAATGAAATACATAACAGGTGTTACAGGATTTTCCTTTTTCATGAACTCGTATTCGTCCATTGAAATGATACCTGTGCTGCGCCATGCCATCAATTTGGAATAAATAATGCCCATAGCTTGTTGAACTTGATTGGCATCTGTTCGTTGATAGCATGCTCGATCATTCAGTTGTTCCAATGCAACTTCCATGTACATTTTAAGAGGCCAAAGAACAACGTTTCCTCCTTTATCGGATTGCCGAATTACAATCTTTGGATTTGCATGTCATTTTTTCATGAGTTGATGGTACTCAAGATCACGATAATAGTGTTTATTGGAAAAAGTACCTCTTTTCAAGAACAATGTTTTTAATTCATGGGAAACATTTTCGTGAAAGAGGTCAACATTGTCTTTCAACATCACGGGGCAAAATTTAGACTTAGGTTTGAAGGTGGTTGTTGTTGATGCGGTATTCATACCGACAGCTGGATTCAGTAGAGGTAAATCCGAGTTATTGCCAATATCAATCATTTCTTGTAACAAGACTGACTCATCTGAAGTTGCTGTTGCAGATTGGGTAGACTGTACATAATCATCTGTTGGTTAAGTCCTTTTATGCAAGCTATGATATTTCTTCAACTTGAGTTTGCGCACGTATTTAAAAAGGTCTATTTTAGTTACTGCATAGTCAAAATTAGATTTCGCGCTGTAGGACAGTCCCAAGGAGAGTATGGGCAATTCTTTTGGGGTCAGCTGGGTATATATATATATATATATAAATACACACATACCCAGTCACTAAACTGCATAACGTGAACCTCAAAACACCTAATTTAATCTCGGCTGCCCCCTTTACCGAATCGTGTGATCCTAGGCAAATTATTTCTCTGTACACAGCTCTCTGTGTTCCAACTGTATACATACATATTTTTACATGAACTCCCTCAATCTCCTGTTCGTTACTAACCACATGATGTCTTTTTCCTACCTGGCTCAACGCCCAGAATCTGTGGTTGGCCAAGAGAGCTACTACCAACGAATAGCCCAAAAGAAAGCCTATTAACTCTTTGTTACCTCGTAACATCTAAAAACATATGTTGTGTTTAACTGTACGCTATGCTGAACAGAATATTTAATATCACATGTCTTTTTTGTAAAGCACACTTTCACTCAGAATGGTATTTTGGCACTAGATACCAGATCCTTATTGTTTCTTCAACTCAATGGTACTCCTTTCATCCACCTCAGAATGATGATGGGCTGATCAGACCCCGCAACAATCCACTTTAGATGTATGAAATGCTCAATAGACCTAGCAGCATATGAACCTGTGACCATCAAGTCAAACACAGGCCCATGTTCTCTTTATGTCATGCACGTTGTGTAAACACCGTATATTCTAGGCTTTTGCTCCTAAGGGCCTACAATAATGTATTGGACTGATATTTTGATCCTAAACGAAAATGGGGTGTAGCTAGCGTGCATTCCATTGCATTATTTTATCTCCACTCTTCTCTCCATAATTCTGTGCACAAGAAGTCGGGAGAGAACAGTCCTATCTTGCTAATTCCATTCCTCTGTCTAATGTTCACCATCTGCTCCAAGCTGTACGTTGCTCTAAGGCCAGTGGCACTAACTAACTTGAACATGAGCCACAATTTCACAACCTCATTTTGTAATAGCAAATATCAACTGTGTGTGCTCTGTTGCTGTACTTTCCCATATCGTTGCTTGCATTCGGGCTATTGCTTGTGCCTGCCTTGGCTGCTGCTGAATTTGGACGCAGGTAGGAGTAAATCATTCTGTACTTAGTATCTCGGGCTGCAGTATTTTGTATTTGGGGCATCACTTGGTATGTAGGTGTCTGCTGCTGTTGTTGCATGGGAGCTTGCATCTTCAGGAGCGGTGGTTGGACTTGGGCCATCATGGGTGCTTGGAGCTGCACTTGCTGCATGTTTTGCTGTTGGGCAGGTTGGGCATAGGTGTACAGCAGTTGGGGCTGGAGGGGCTGTGGATTCATTTGCTGTTGTTGGAATTGTGGCGTTGCTTGTTAGGCGGGACCAATAGATTGCTGGCTTTGGTCTCGAAGTCTAGTACGGCAATCTCTTTACATGTGGCCTACTTTGTGGCAATAAAAACAAGTGTGCTGTCCTGGCTGTAGTTGGAACCTCTGCTGTCCCATTCCATTCCTTCTTCCCTGCATACTTGTGTTTCTGTTGGCACTGTTTCTGTTGTTGTTGTAATAATGTTGTTGGTCATTGCTGTGGGCAAGTTGTGCTGTTATGTATTGAACGGAGGTTTGTGGCTGCACGTACTGTGCGGCAAGTTGTGATTGGCCTGAGCATATTGTACGGCTGGTTGTCGCTGTGTCTGTATGTACTGTATGGCAGGCTGCGTTTGCATCTGTTGGGGGGCAGGCTGGGTGTTGACTGCGAGTGCATTCAGGGCAGTCTTGGGAAATGTGGTGACTGCTGTCATCTGACTGACAGGAGCAGCCAACATGACTGTGTCTGGGGTGTCCTTTTTCTTATTAAGTTTCTGCTGCACCAGCTTTACAGCTGCATTCTCTATAGCTAGCTGTCTATTATTTTCCTGTTCTTGCCTCTTTTTGCAGAAATGTATAATGTGATCCTGTATCTCGGGCCATGGGTTTGCTTCCTTGGCTACAATTCCATCCAACTTTTCCTGTATTTCCTCTGGCAGTCCTCTCTTGACCATGTGGTAGAAAAACCTGCTATTCCCTACTGTTGCGTTCCATTTGTCATCTAACTCCTGATGCCATTTTTCCTTAATTCATGTGATAAAGTTAATTGGATCCTCATTTGCATGCATTGTCAGTGACATCAGGGAGCCAACATCGGGGACATCTGGATATTTTATACGCAGTTTGGCCCAGACCTGTGTTCTTATTTTGTCAAATGATTCCCCATCATACTTCGTCTCAGTCATTGTTATTAGGTTACGACTGACACTTTTGAAGATGTCCTCCGCCTCTTCTCCCATGATGGAGATGAGCAGACTCTTCATATCACCTATCCCTATGTTGCTCCCTGTAGTATTTTTTTCCAGGGCTGCTATCCATTTGCCAGCACCCTCCGTGAGTGGTGGGAGAAGCTTTTTGAGATTCTCTTTGTCCATGTGAGACCAAGGGACATAGAAGAGCGGGTCAGTGACTTTTTTATACAATAGTGGCATCTGGAGTGTCACTCCCATGGGTCGTGTGTTGTCATATCTACGTGCGTATTTCTGCCAGACCCGTAGGCCTGGACGCATATAGTCATAGTCCCAGTCATCATTCCCTGCCCGCTCCAAGACGCATTCCTCGGCAGTTGCCATGTCTTGATTGTCAAATGATCCTTCTTTAGGCCAGACATTAATTTGGGGGGCATTGGCTTCTGTCCGTGCTGCCAAATTATCTGAAAAGGGTTTGACATAATAGTCTGACCCCTATCCAAGTATTACTATTACATTTGGTGTCAGGCCATCAGTCCGTAGTCAGGGCTGCTTGCTAAGGAGCATTGGGTGCACATTTCGTGACCTGGTGCCATGCAGGCATGCCAAACCTGAGAGACCATACTCGTATGGGCGTCCGTGTAAACCTAACACTGTCAGTTTTTCAGCCTCTGTTTGTCTCTTCCTGACTTTCTGCATCACTCTATCTCCTGGGAGTGTCATAGGGCCCAATGTCAGTGGGTCCAGAGCGTCCCATGCTGTTTGTGGTGCTAGGGGTCCAGATGGCGGCATAGGGGAAGGCGGGGTCTGTTGTGTAAGCGCTGGTGGTGTTGTTTGGGAGCTCTTCTGGATATAGGTTAGCTGTGTTTGTGGTTCATCTGGGGTGGCTGACATGTTGGATAGGGGTGTGGCTGGGCTTTGGGCTTCCCCATGGAAGGTTATCAAGGGTATCTCTTGTGCTGCCGTTATTGTGGCCTCACTATTATGCAGCGCCGCTGGGTCTGCTACGCTGGCCAATTCATTGAGCGTTGGCCGGTGCTGCTTACCAAAGTGGCCTGTGTCCTCTGGTAGTTCAGCGAGTTTATCTTGCAGGTGAGGAGCCTTGGTACTCCGAACCTCCGATCTGTTCAAGAGACCATGCATGCGTCCAAACTATGCATTCGCAAAATGAGTCAGGCGTTCACAATAGATTGTAGTTCTGAAATATGTAGAATGTGTGCAGTCACCTTGCCCCATAAAGATTAGTGAATGTGTTTTGGTAAAGTCCAAGGAATAGTGTTGCTTGTCTAGAATCACACTGTGAGTCTGTGTACATTTGGGAAACCATTGTGAGAGAAGCATTTGGTTACTTCATGTCTTTGCAAACAGATAACTGCTTTAAAACCTGTCATGTTGTCAAGTTTTTGTAGTATCAGAAGTCAGTCATTGCTTATGCATTCGCAAAATGAGTCAGGCTTTCACACTAGATTGTAGTTCTGAAATATGTAGAATGTGTGCAGTCACCTTACCACTACCAGATTAGTGAATGTGTTTTGGTAGAGTCCAAAGGAATAGTGATGCTATTCTAGAATCACTCTGTGAGTCTGTGTGCATTTAGGCAACCATTGTGAGAGAAGCATTTGGTTACTTCAAGTCATTGCAGGCAGATAACTGCTTTAAAACCTGTCATGTTGTCAAGTTTTAGAAGTAAAAGAAGCCAGTCATTGCTTATGCATTTGCAAAATGAGTCAGCCTTTCACACTATAGTGGGGTTGTGTAATATGTAGAAATTGAGCAGTCACCTTACCCCTTCCAGATGAATGAATGTGTTTTGGTAAAGTCCAAGGCAGAGTGTTGCTTGTCTAGAATCACACCGTGAGTCTGTGTGCATTTGGGCAATCATTGTGAGAGAAGCATTTGGTTCCTTCATGTCTTTGCAGACAAATAACTGCTTTAAAACCTGTCATGATGTCAAGTTTTGGTAGTATTAGAAAGAAGTCATTGCTTAGGCATTCGCAAAATGATTCAGGCTTTCACACTAGAGTGTCGTTCTGAAATATGTAGAATGTGTGCAGTCACCTTACCCCTTCCACATTAGTGAATGTGCTTTGGTAAAGTCCAAGGAATAGTGTGTATTGTCTAAAATCGCACTGTGAGTCTGTGCGCATTTTGGCAACCATTGCGAGAGAAGCATTTGGTTACTTCATGTCTTTGCAGACATAAAACTGCTTTAAACCTGTCATGTTGTCAAGTTTTAATAGTGAAATAAACCAGTCATTGCTTATGCATTAGCAAAAGGAGTCAGGCTTTCACACTAGAGTGTAGTTCTGAAATATGCAGAATGTGTGCAGTCACCTTACCCCTTGAGGTTAGTGAATGTGTTTTGGTAAAGTCCAAGGAATAGTGTTGCTTGTCTAGAATCACACTGTGAGTCTATGTACATCTGGACAACCATTGTGAGATAAGCATTTGGTTACTTCATGTCTTTGCAAACAGAAAACTGCTTTAAAACCTGTCATGTTGTCAAGTTTTAGTAGTATCGGAAGTCAGTCATTGCTTATGCATTCGCAAAATGAGTCAGGCTTTCACACTAGATTGTAGTTCTGAAATATGTAGAATGTGTGCAGTCACCTTACCCCTACCAGATTAGTTAATGTGTTTTGGTAGAGTCCAAGGAAAAGTGTTGCTTGTCTAGAATCACACTGTGAGTCTGTGTGCATTTGGGCAACCATTCTGAGAGAAGCATTTGGTTCCTTCATGTCTTTGCAGACAAATAACTGCTTTAAAACCTGTCATGTTGTCAAGTTTTGATAGTATTAGAAAGAAGTCATTGCTTATGCATTCGCAAAATGATTCAGGCTTTCACACTAGAGTGTCGTTCTGAAATATGTAGAATGTGTGCAGTCACCTTACCCCTTCCACATTAGTGAATGTGCTTTGGTAAAGTCCAAGGAATAGTGTGTATTGTCTAAAATCGCACTGTGAGTCTGTGTGCATTTTGGCAACCATTGCGAGAGAAGCATTTGGTTACTTCATGTCTTTGCAGACATAAAACTGCTTTAAACCTGTCATGTTGTCAAGTTTTAATAGTGAAATAAACCAGTCATTGCTTATGCATTAGCAATAGGAGTCAGGCTTTCACACTAGAGTGTAGTTCTGAAATATGCAGAATGTGTGCAGTCACCTTACCCCTTGAGGTTAGTGAATGTGTTTTGGTAAAGTCCAAGGAATAGTGTTGCTTGTCTAGAATCACACTGTGAGTCTATGTACATCTGGACAACCATTGTGAGATAAGCATTTGGTTACTTCATGTCTTTGCAAACAGAAAACTGCTTTAAAACCTGTCATGTTGTCAAGTTTTAGTAGTATCGGAAGTCAGTCATTGCTTATGCATTCGCAAAATGAGTCAGGCTTTCACACTAGATTGTAGTTCTGAAATATGTAGAATGTGTGCAGTCACCTTACCCCTACCAGATTAGTTAATGTGTTTTGGTAGAGTCCAAGGAAAAGTGTTGCTTGTCTAGAATCACACTGTGAGTCTGTGTGCATTTGGGCAACCATTCTGAGAGAAGCATTTGGTTCCTTCATGTCTTTGCAGACAAATAACTGCTTTAAAACCTGTCATGTTGTCAAGTTTTGATAGTATTAGAAAGAAGTCATTGCTTATGCATTCGCAAAATGATTCAGGCTTTCACACTAGAGTGTCGTTCTGAAATATGTAGAATGTGTGCAGTCACCTTACCCCTTCCACATTAGTGAATGTGCTTTGGTAAAGTCCAAGGAATAGTGTGTATTGTCTAAAATCGCACTGTGAGTCTGTGTGCATTTTGGCAACTATTGCGAGAGAAGCATTTGGTTACTTCATGTCTTTGCAGACATAAAACTGCTTTAAACCTGTCATGTTGTCAAGTTTTAATAGTGAAATAAACCAGTCATTGCTTATGCATTAGCAAAAGGAGTCAGGCTTTCACACTAGAGTGTAGTTCTGAAATATGCAGAATGTGTGCAGTCACCTTACCCCTTGAGGTTAGTGAATGTGTTTTGGTAAAGTCCAAGGAATAGTGTTGCTTGTCTAGAATCACACTGTGAGTCTATGTACATCTGGACAACCATTGTGAGATAAGCATTTGGTTACTTCATGTCTTTGCAAACAGAAAACTGCTTTAAAACCTGTCATGTTGTCAAGTTTTAGTAGTATCGGAAGTCAGTCATTGCTTATGCATTCGCAAAATGAGTCAGGCTTTCACACTAGATTGTAGTTCTGAAATATGTAGAATGTGTGCAGTCACCTTACCCCTACCAGATTAGTTAATGTGTTTTGGTAGAGTCCAAGGAAAAGTGTTGCTTGTCTAGAATCACACTGTGAGTCTGTGTGCATTTGGGCAACCATTCTGAGAGAAGCATTTGGTTCCTTCATGTCTTTGCAGACAAATAACTGCTTTAAAACCTGTCATGTTGTCAAGTTTTGATAGTATTAGAAAGAAGTCATTGCTTATGCATTCGCAAAATGATTCAGGCTTTCACACTAGAGTGTCGTTCTGAAATATGTAGAATGTGTGCAGTCACATTACCCCTTCCACATTAGTGAATGTGCTTTGGTAAAGTCCAAGGAATAGTGTTTATTGTCTCAAATCGTACTGTGAGTCTGTGTGCATTTTGGAAACCATTGCGAGAGAAGCATTTGGTTACTTCATGTCTTTGCAGACATATAACTGCTTTAAACCTGTCATGTTGTCAAGTTTAAATAGTAAAAGAAGCCAGTCATTGCTTATGCATTAGCAAAAGGAGTCAGGCTTTCACACTAGAGTGTAGTTCTGAAATATGCAGAATGTGTGCAGTCACCTTACCCCTTGAGGTTACTGAATGTGTTTTGGTAAAGTCCAAGAAATAGTGAGGCTTGGCTAGAATCACACTGTGAGTCTGTGTACATTTGGGCAACCATTGTGAGAGAAGCATTTGGTTACTTCATGTCTTTGCAAACAGATAACTGCTTTAAAACCTGTCATGTTGTCAAGTTTTAGCAGTATCAGAAGTCAGTCGTTGCTTATGCATTCGCAAAATGAGTCAGGCTTTCACAATAGATTGTAGTTCTGAAATATGTAGAATGTGTGCAGTCACCTTACCCCTACCAGATTAGTTAATGTGTTTTGGTAAAGTCCAAGGAACAGTGTTGCTTGTCTAGAATCAATCTGTGAGTCTGTGTGCATTTGGGCAACCATTGTGAGAGAAGCATTTGGTTCCTTCATGTCTTTGCAGACAAATAACTGCTTTAAAACCTGTCATGTTGTCAAGTTTTGATAGTATTAGAAAGAAGTCATTGCTTATGCATTCGCAAAATGATTCAGGCTTTCACACTAGAGTGTCGTTCTGAAATATGTAGAATGTGTGCAGTCACATTACCCCTTCCACATTAGTGAATGTGCTTTAGTAAAGTCCAAGGAATAGTGTTTATTGTCTCAAATCGTACTGTGAGTCTGTGTGCATTTTGGAAACCATTGCGAGAGAAGCATTTGGTTACTTCATGTCTTTGCAGACATATAACTGCTTTAAACCTGTCATGTTGTCAAGTTTAAATAGTAAAAGAAGCCAGTCATTGCTTATGCATTAGCAAAAGGAGTCAGGCTTTCACACTAGAGTGTAGTTCTGAAATATGCAGAATGTGTGCAGTCACCTTACCCCTTGAGGTTACTGAATGTGTTTTGGTAAAGTCCAAGAAATAGTGAGGCTTGGCTAGAATCACACTGTGAGTCTGTGTACATTTGGGCAACCATTGTGAGAGAAGCATTTGGTTACTTCATGTCTTTGCAAACAGATAAATGCTTTAAAACCTGTCATGTTGTCAAGTTTTAGCAGTATCAGAAGTCAGTCATTGCTTATGCATTCGCAAAATGAGTCAGGCTTTCACACTAGAGTGTAGTTCTGAAGTATGTAGAATGTGTGCAGTCACCTTACCCCTACCAGATTAGTTAATGTGTTTTGGTAAAGTCCAAGGAACAGTGTTGCTTGTCTAGAATCAATCTGTGAGTCGGTGTGCATTTGGGCAACCATTGTGAGAGAAGCATTTGGTTCCTTCATGTCTTTGCAGACAGATAACTGCTTTAAAACCTGTCATGTTGTCAAGTTTTAGTAGTATTAGAAAGCAGTCATTGCTTATGCATTCACAAAATGGTTCAGGCTTTCACACTAGAGTGTCGTTCTGAAATATGTAGTATGTGTGCAGTCACCTTACCCCTTCCAGATTAGTGAATGTGGTTTTATAAAGTCCAATGAATAGTGTTTATTGTCTAAAATCACACTGTGAGTCTGTGTGCATTTGGGCAACCATTGCGAGAGAAGCATTTGGTTACTTCATGTCTTTGCAGACAGATAACTGCTTTAAAACATGTCATGTTGTCAGGTTGTAGTAGTATTAGAAGCCAGTCTTTGCTTATGCATTCGCAAAATGAGTCAGGCTTTCACACTAGAGTATAGTTCTGAAATATGTAGAACATGTGCAGTTACCTTACCCCTTCCAGACTACTGAATGTGTTTTGTTAAAGTCCAAGGAATAGTGTTGCTTGTCTAGAATCACACTGTGAGTCTGTGTGCAGTTAGGCAACCATAGTGAGAGAAGCATTTGGTTCCTTCATGTCTTTGCAGACAGATAACTGCTTTAAAACCTGTCATGTTGTCAAGTTTTAGTAGTATTAGAAAGCAGTCTTTGCTTATGCATTCACAAAATGATTCAGGCTTTCACACTAGAGTGTCGTTCTGAAATATGTAGTATGAGTGCAGTCACCTTACCCCTTCCAGATTAGTGAATGTGGTTTTGTAAAGTTAAATGAATAGTGTTTATTGTCTAAAATCACACTGTGAGTCTGTGTGCATTTAGGCAACCATTGCAAGAGAAACATTTGGTTACTTCATGTCTTTGCAGACATATACCTGCTTTGAAACCTGTCATGTTGTCAAGTTTTAGTAGTAAAAGAAGCCAGTAATTGCTTATGTATTTGCAAAATGAGTCAGCCTTTCACACTATAGTGGGGTTGTGTAATATGTAGAATGTGTGCAGTCACCTTACCCGTTTCAGACTAGTGAATGTGTTTTGGTAAAGTCCAAGGAATAGTGTTGCTTGTCTAGAATCACACTGTGAGTCTGTGTGCATTTGGGCAACCACTGTGAGAGAAGCATTTGGTTACTTCATGTCTTTGCAGACAGATAACTGCTTTAAAACCAGTCATGTTGTCAAGTTTTAGTACTATTAGAAGCAAGTCATTGCTTATGCATTCGCAAAAGGAGTCAGGCTTTCACACTAGAGTGTAGTTCTGAAATATGTAGAATGTGTGCTGTCACCTTACCCCTTCCACATTAGTGAATGTGCTTTGGTAAAGTCCAAGGAATAGTGTTTATTGTCTCAAATCGCACTGTGAGTCTGTGTGCATTTTGGCAACCATTGCGAGAGAAGCATTTGGTTACTTCATGTCTTTGCAGACATATAACTGCTTTAAACCTGTCATGTTGTCAAGTTTTAATAGTAAAAGAAGCCAGTCATTGCTTATGCATTAGCAAAAGGAGTTGGGCTTTCACACTAGAGTGTAGTTCTGAAATATGCAGAATGTGTGCAGTCACCTTACCCCTTGAGGTTAGTGAATGTGTTTTGGTAAAGTCCAAGAAATAGTGTGGCTTGTCTAGAATCACACTGTGAGTCTGTGTACATTTGGGCAACCATTGTGAGAGAAGCATTTGGTTACTTCATGTCTTTGCAAACAGATAACTGCTTTAAAACCTGTCATGTTGTCAAGTTTTAGCAGTATCAGAAGTCAGTCATTGCTTATGCATTCGCAAAATGAGTCAGGCTTTCACATTAGATTGTAGTTCTGAAATATGTAGAATATGTGCAGTCACCTTACCCCTACCAGATTAGTGAATGTGTTTTGGTAAAGTCCAAGGAACAGTGTTGCTTGTCTAGAATCAATCTGTGAGTCTGTTTGAATTTGGGCAACCATTGTGAGAGAAGCATTTGGTTACTTCATGTCTTTGCAGACAGACAACTGCTTTAAAATCTGTCATGTTGTCAAGTTGTAGTAGTATTAGAAGCCAGTCATTGCTTATGCATTCGCAAAATGAGTAAGGCTTTCACACTAAATTGCAGTTCTGAAATATGTAGAATATGTGCAGTCACCTTACCCCTACCAGATTAGTGAATGTGTTTTGGTAAAGTCCAAGGAATAGTGTTGCTTGTCTAGAATCACACTGTGAGTCTGTGTGCATTTGGGCAACCATTGTGAGAGAAGCATTTGGTTACTTCATGTCTTTGCAGACAGATAACTGCTTTAAAACATGTCATGTTGTCAGGTTGTAGTAGTATTAGAAGTCAGTCATTGCTTATGCATTCGCAAAGTGAGTCAGGCTTTCACACTAGAGTACAGTTCTGAAATATGTAGAACGTGTGCAGTTACCTTACCCCTTCCAGACTACTGAATGTGTTTTGTTAAAGTCCAAGGAATAGTGTTGCTTGTCTAGAATCACACTGTGAGTCTGTGTGCATTTGGGCAACCATAGTAAGAGAAGCATTTGGTTCCTTCATGTCTTTGCAGACAGATAACTGCTTTAAAACCTGTCATATTGTCAAGTTTTAGTAGTATTAGAAAGCAGTCATTGCTTATGCATTCACAAAATGATTCAGGCTTTCACACTAGAGTGTCCTTCTGAAATATGTAGTATGTGTGCAGTCACCTTACCCCTTCCAGATTAGTGAATGTGGTTTGGTAAAGTCCAATGAATAGTGTTTATTGTCTAAAATCACACTGTGAGTCTGTTTGCATTTGGGCAACCATTGTGAGAGAAGCATTTGGTTACTTCATGTCTTTGCAGACATATACCTGCTTTGAAACCTGTCATGTTGTCAAGTTTTAGTAGTAAAAGAAGCCAGTAATTGCTTATGCATTTGCAAAATGAGTCAGCCTTTCACACTATAGTGGGGTTGTGTAATATTTAGAATGTGTGCAGTCACCTTACCCGTTTCAGACTAGTGAATGTGTTTTGGTAAAGTCCATGGAATAGTGTTGCTTGTCTAGAATCACACTGTGAGTCTGTGTGCATTTGGGCAACCACTGTGAGATAAGCATTTGGTTACTTCATGTCTTTGCAGACAGATAACTGCTTTAAAACCTGTCATGTTGTCAAGTTTTAGTAGTATCAGAAGTCAGTCATTGCTTATGCATTCGCAAAAGAAGTCAGGCTTTCACACTAGAGTGTAGTTCTGAAATATGTAGAATGTGTGCAGTTACCTTACCCCTTGAGGTTAGTGAATGTGTTTTGGTAAAGTCCAAGGAATAGTGTGGCTTGTCTAGAATCACACTGTGAGTCTGTGTACATTTGGGCACCCATTGTGAGAGAAGCATTTGGTTACTTCATGTCTTTGCAAACAGATGACTGCTTTAAAACCTGTCATGTTGTCAAGTTTTAGTAGTATCAGAAGTCAGTCATTGCTTATGCATTCGCAAAATGAGTCATGCTTTCAAAATAGAGTGTCATTCTGAAATATGTAGTATGTGTGCAGTCACCTTACCCCTTCCAGATTAGTGAATGTGGTTTTATAAAGTCCAATGAATAGTGTTTATTGTCTAAAATCACACTGTGAGTCTGTGTGCATTTGGGCAACCATTGTGAGAGAAGCATTTGGTTACTTCATGTCTTTGCAGACAGATAACTGCTTTAAAACATGTCATGTTGTCAGGTTGTAGTAGTATTAGAAGCCAGTCATTGCTTATGCATTCGCAAAATGAGTCAGGCTTTCAATCTAGAGTATAGTTCTGAAATATGTAGAACGTGTGCAGTTACCTTACCCCTTCCAGACTACTGAATGTGTTTTGTTAAAGTCCAAGGAATAGTGTTGCTTGTCTAGAATCACACTGTGAGTCTGTGTGCATTTGGGCAACCATAGTGAGAGAAGCATTTGGTTCCTTCATGTCTTTGCAGACAGATAACTGCTTTAAAACCTGTCATGTTGTCAAGTTTTAGTAGTATTAGAAAGCAGTCATTGCTTATGCATTCACAAAATGATTCAGGCTTTCACACTAGAGTGTCGTTCTGAAATATGTAGTATGTGTGCAGTCACCTTACCCCTTCCAGATTAGTGAATGTGGTTTTGTAAAGTTAAATCAATAGTGTTTATTGTCTAAAATCACACTGTGAGTCTGTGTGCATTTGGGCAACCATTGCGAGAGAAGCATTTGGTTACTTCATGTCTTTGCAGACATATACCTGCTTTGAAACCTGTCATGTTGTCAAGTTTTAGTAGTAAAAGAAGCCAGTAATTGCTTATGTATTTGCAAAATGAGTCAGCCTTTCACACTATAGTGGGGTTGTGTAATATGTAGAATGTGTGCAGTCACCTTACCCGTTTCAGACTAGTGAATGTGTTTTGGTAAAGTCCAAGGAATAGTGTTGCTTGTCTAGAATCACACTGTGAGTCTGTGTGCATTTGGGCAACCACTGTGAGAGAAGCATTTGGTTACTTCATGTCTTTGCAGACAGATAACTGCTTTAAAACTTGTCATGTTGTCAAGTTTTAGTACTATTAGAAGCAAGTCATTGCTTATGCATTCGCAAAAGGAGTCAGGCTTTCACACTAGAGTGTAGTTCTGAAATATGTAGAATGTGTGCTGTCACCTTACCCCTTCCACATTAGTGAATGTGCTTTGGTAAAGTCCAAGGAATAGTGTTTATTGTCTCAAATCGCACTGTGAGTCTGTGTGCATTTTGGCAACAATTGCGAGAGAAGCATTTGGTTACTTCATGTCTTTGCAGACATATAACTGCTTTAAACCTGTCATGTTGTCAAGTTTTAATAGTAAAAGAAGCCAGTCATTGCTTATGCATTAGCAAAAGGAGTTGGGCTTTCACACTAGAGTGTAGTTCTGAAATATGCAGAATGTGTGCAGTCACCTTACCCCTTGAGGTTAGTGAATGTGTTTTGGTAAAGTCCAAGAAATAGTGTGGCTTGTCTAGAATCACACTGTGAGTCTGTGTACATTTGGGCAACCATTGTGAGAGAAGCATTTGGTTACTTCATGTCTTTGCAAACAGATAACTGCTTTAAAACCTGTCATGTTGTCAAGTTTTAGCAGTATCAGAAGTCAGTCATTGCTTATGCATTCGCAAAATGAGTCAGGCTTTCACATTAGATTGTAGTTCTGAAATATGTAGAATATGTGCAGTCACCTTACCCCTACCAGATTAGTGAATGTGTTTTGGTAAAGTCCAAGGAACAGTGTTGCTTGTCTAGAATCAATCTGTGAGTCTGTTTGAATTTGTGCAACCATTGTGAGAGAAGCATTTGGTTACTTCATGTCTTTGCAGACAGACAACTGCTTTAAAATCTGTCATGTTGTCAAGTTGTAGTAGTATTAGAAGCCAGTCATTGCTTATGCATTCGCAAAATGAGTAAGGCTTTCACACTAAATTGCAGTTCTGAAATATGTAGAATATGTGCAGTCACCTTACCCCTACCAGATTAGTGAATGTGTTTTGGTAAAGTCCAAGGAATAGTGTTGCTTGTCTAGAATCACACTGTGAGTCTGTGTGCATTTGGGCAACCATTGTGAGAGAAGCATTTGGTTACTTCATGTCTTTGCAGACAGATAACTGCTTTAAAACATGTCATGTTGTCAGGTTGTAGTAGTATTAGAAGTCAGTCATTGCTTATGCATTCGCAAAGTGAGTCAGGCTTTCACACTAGAGTACAGTTCTGAAATATGTAGAACGTGTGCAGTTACCTTACCCCTTCCAGACTACTGAATGTGTTTTGTTAAAGTCCAAGGAATAGTGTTGCTTGTCTAGAATCACACTGTGAGTCTGTGTGCATTTGGGCAACCATAGTAAGAGAAGCATTTGGTTCCTTCATGTCTTTGCAGACAGATAACTGCTTTAAAACCTGTCATGTTGTCAAGTTTTAGTAGTATTAGAAAGCAGTCATTGCTTATGCATTCACAAAATGATTCAGGCTTTCACACTAGAGTGTCCTTCTGAAATATGTAGTATGTGTGCAGTCACCTTACCCCTTCCAGATTAGTGAATGTGGTTTGGTAAAGTCCAATGAATAGTGTTTATTGTCTAAAATCACACTGTGAGTCTGTTTGCATTTGGGCAACCATTGTGAGAGAAGCATTTGGTTACTTCATGTCTTTGCAGACTTATACCTGCTTTGAAACCTGTCATGTTGTCAAGTTTTAGTAGTAAAAGAAGCCAGTAATTGCTTATGCATTTGCAAAATGAGTCAGCCTTTCACACTGTAGTGGGGTTGTGTAATCTTTAGAATGTGTGCAGTCACCTTACCCGTTTCAGACTAGTGAATGTGTTTTGGTAAAGTCCATGGAATAGTGTTGCTTGTCTAGAATCACACTGTGAGTCTGTGTGCATTTGGGCAACCACTGTGAGATAAGCATTTGGTTACTTCATGTCTTTGCAGACAGATAACTGCTTTAAAACCTGTCATGTTGTCAAGTTTTAGTAGTATCAGAAGTCAGTCATTGCTTATGCATTCGCAAAAGAAGTCAGGCTTTCACACTAGAGTGTAGTTCTGAAATATGTAGAATGTGTGCAGTTACCTTACCCCTTGAGGTTAGTGAATGTGTTTTGGTAAAGTCCAAGGAATAGTGTGGCTTGTCTAGAATCACACTGTGAGTCTGTGTACATTTGGGCACCCATTGTGAGAGAAGCATTTGGTTACTTCATGTCTTTGCAAACAGATGACTGCTTTAAAACCTGTCATGTTGTCAAGTTTTAGTAGTATCAGAAGTCAGTCATTGCTTATGCATTCGCAAAATGAGTCATGCTTTCAAAATAGAGTGTCATTCTGAAATATGTAGTATGTGTGCAGTCACCTTACCCCTTCCAGATTAGTGAATGTGGTTTTATAAAGTCCAATGAATAGTGTTTATTGTCTAAAATCACACTGTGAGTCTGTGTGCATTTGGGCAACCATTGTGAGAGAAGCATTTGGTTACTTCATGTCTTTGCAGACAGATAACTGCTTTAAAACATGTCATGTTGTCAGGTTGTAGTAGTATTAGAAGCCAGTCATTGCTTATGCATTCGCAAAATGAGTCAGGCTTTCAATCTAGAGTATAGTTCTGAAATATGTAGAACGTGTGCAGTTACCTTACCCCTTCCAGACTACTGAATGTGTTTTGTTAAAGTCCAAGGAATAGTGTTGCTTGTCTAGAATCACACTGTGAGTCTGTGTGCATTTGGGCAACCATAGTGAGAGAAGCATTTGGTTCCTTCATGTCTTTGCAGACAGATAACTGCTTTAAAACCTGTCATGTTGTCAAGTTTTAGTAGTATTAGAAAGCAGTCATTGCTTATGCATTCACAAAATGATTCAGGCTTTCACACTAGAGTGTCGTTCTGAAATATGTAGTATGTGTGCAGTCACCTTACCCCTTCCAGATTAGTGAATGTGGTTTTGTAAAGTTAAATGAATAGTGTTTATTGTCTAAAATCACACTGTGAGTCTGTGTGCATTTGGGCAACCATTGCGAGAGAAGCATTTGGTTACTTCATGTCTTTGCAGACATATACCTGCTTTGAAACCTGTCATGTTGTCAAGTTTTAGTAGTAAAAGAAGCCAGTAATTGCTTATGTATTTGCAAAATGAGTCAGCCTTTCACACTATAGTGGGGTTGTGTAATATGTAGAATGTGTGCAGTCACCTTACCCGTTTCAGACTAGTGAATGTGTTTTGGTAAAGTCCAAGGAATAGTGTTGCTTGTCTAGAATCACACTGTGAGTCTGTGTGCATTTGGGCAACCACTGTGAGAGAAGCATTTGGTTACTTCATGTCTTTGCAGACAGATAACTGCTTTAAAACTTGTCATGTTGTCAAGTTTTAGTACTATTAGAAGCAAGTCATTGCTTATGCATTCGCGAAAGGAGTCAGGCTTTCACACTAGAGTGTAGTTCTGAAATATGTAGAATGTGTGCAGTCACCTTACCCCTTGAGGTTAGTGAATGTGTTTTGGTAAAGTCCAAGGAATAGTGTGGCTTGTCTAAAATCACACTGTGAGTCTGTGTGCATTTGGGCAACCATTGTGAGAGAAGCATTTGGTTCCTTCATGTCTTTGCAGACAAATAACTGCTTTAAAACCTGTCATGTTGTCAAGTTTTGATAGTATTAGAAAGAAGTCATTGCTTATGCATTCGCAAAATGAATCAGGCTTTCACACTAGAGTGTCGTTCTGAAATATGTAGAATGTGTGCAGTCACCTTACCCCTTCCACATTAGTGAATGTGCTTTGGTAAAGTCCAAGGAATAGTGTTTATTGTCTCAAATCGCACTGTGAGTCTGTGTGCATTTTGGCAACCATTGCGAGAGAAGCATTTGGTTACTTCATGTCTTTGCAGACATATAACTGCTTTAAACCTGTCATGTTGTCAAGTTTTAGCAGTATCAGAAGTCAGTCATTGCTTATGCATTCGCAAAATGAGTCAGGCTTTCACATTAGATTGTAGTTCTGAAATATGTAGAATATGTGCATTCACCTTACCCCTACCAGATTAGTGAATGTGTTTTGGTAAAGTCCAAGGAACAGTGTTGCTTGTCTAGAATCAATCTGTGAGTCTGTTTGCATTTGGGCAACCATTGTGAGAGAAGCATTTGGTTACTTCATGTCTTTGCAGACAGATAACTGCTTTAAAACCTGTCATGTTGTCAAGTTGTAGTAGTATTAGAAGCCAGTCATTGCTTATGCATTCGCAAAATGAATCAGGCTTTCACACTAAATTGTAGTTCTGAAATATGTAGAATATGTGCAGTCACCTTACCCCTACCAGATTAGTGAATGTGTTTGGGTAAAGTCCAAGGAATAGTGTTGCTTGTCTAGAATCACACTGTGAGTCTGTGTGCATTTGGGCAACCATAGTAAGAGAAGCATTTGGTTCCTTCATGTCTTTGCAGACAGATAACTGCTTTAAAACATGTCATGTTGTCAGGTTGTAGTAGTATTATAAAGTCAGTCATTGCTTATGCATTCGCAAATTGAGTCAGGCTTTCACACTAGAGTACAGTTCTGAAATATGTAGAACGTGTGCAGTTACCTTACCCCTTCCAGACTACTGAATGTGTTTTGTTAAAGTCCAAGGAATAGTGTTGCTTGTCTAGAATCACACTGTGAGTCTGTGTGCATTTGGGCAACCATAGTAAGAGAAGCATTTGGTTCCTTCATGTCTTTGCAGACAGATAACTGCTTTAAAACCTGTCATGTTGTCAAGTTTTATTAGTATTAGAAAGCAGTCATTGCTTATGCATTCACAAAATGATTCAGGCTTTCACACTAGAGTGTCCTTCTGAAATATGTAGTATGTGTGCAGTCACCTTACCCCTTCCAGATTAGTGAATGTGGTTTGGTAAAGTCCAATGAATAGTGTTTATTGTCTAAAATCACACTGTGAGTCTGTGTGCATTTGGGCAACCATTGCGAGAGAAGCATTTGGTTACTTCATGTCTTTGCAGACATATACCTGCTTTGAAACCTGTCATGTTGTCAAGTTTTAGTAGTAAAAGAAGCCAGTAATTGCTTATGTATTTGCAAAATGAGTCAGCCTTTCACACTATAGTGGGGTTGTGTAATATGTAGAATGTGTGCAGTCACCTTACCCGTTTCAGACTAGTGAATGTGTTTTGGTAAAGTCCAAGGAATAGTGTTGCTTGTCTAGAATCACACTGTGAGTCTGTGTGCATTTGGGCAACCACTGTGAGAGAAGCATTTGGTTACTTCATGTCTTTGCAGACAGATAACTGCTTTAAAACTTGTCATGTTGTCAAGTTTTAGTACTATTAGAAGCAAGTCATTGCTTATGCATTCGCAAAAGGAGTCAGGCTTTCACACTAGAGTGTAGTTCTGAAATATGTAGAATGTGTGCAGTCACCTTACCCCTTGAGGTTAGTGAATGTGTTTTGGTAAAGTCCAAGGAATAGTGTGGCTTGTCTAAAATCACACTGTGAGTCTGTGTGCATTTGGGCAACCATTGTGAGAGAAGCATTTGGTTCCTTCATGTCTTTGCAGACAAATAACTGCTTTAAAACCTGTCATGTTGTCAAGTTTTGATAGTATTAGAAAGAAGTCATTGCTTATGCATTCGCAAAATGAATCAGGCTTTCACACTAGAGTGTCGTTCTGAAATATGTAGAATGTGTGCAGTCACCTTACCCCTTCCACATTAGTGAATGTGCTTTGGTAAAGTCCAAGGAATAGTGTTTATTGTCTCAAATCGCACTGTGAGTCTGTGTGCATTTTGGCAACCATTGCGAGAGAAGCATTTGGTTACTTCATGTCTTTGCAGACATATAACTGCTTTAAACCTGTCATGTTGTCAAGTTTTAGCAGTATCAGAAGTCAGTCATTGCTTATGCATTCGCAAAATGAGTCAGGCTTTCACATTAGATTGTAGTTCTGAAATATGCAGAATATGTGCAGTCACCTTACCCCTACCAGATTAGTGAATGTGTTTTGGTAAAGTCCAAGGAACAGTGTTGCTTGTCTAGAATCAATCTGTGAGTCTGTTTGCATTTGGGCAACCATTGTGAGAGAAGCATTTGGTTACTTCATGTCTTTGCAGACAGACAACTGCTTTAAAACCTGTCATGTTGTCAAGTTGTAGTAGTATTAGAAGCCAGTCATTGCTTATGCATTCGCAAAATGAATCAGGCTTTCACACTAAATTGTAGTTCTGAAAGATGTAGAATATGTGCAGTCACCTTACCCCTACCAGATTAGTGAATGTGTTTTGGTAAAGTCCAAGGAATAGTGTTGCTTGTCTAGAATCACACTGTGAGTCTGTGTGCATTTGGGCAACCATAGTAAGAGAAGCATTTGGTTCCTTCATGTCTTTGCAGACAGATAACTGCTTTAAAACATGTCATGTTGTCAGGTTGTAGTAGTATTAGAAGTCAGTCATTGCATATGCATTCGCAAATTGAGTCAGGCTTTCACACTAGAGTACAGTTCTGAAATATGTAGAACGTGTGCAGTTACCTTACCCCTTCCATACTACTGAATGTGTTTTGTTAAAGTCCAAGGAATAGTGTTGCTTGTCTAGAATCACACTGTGAGTCTGTGTGCATTTGGGCAACCATAGTAAGAGAAGCATTTGGTTCCTTCATGTCTTTGCAGACAGATAACTGCTTTAAAACCTGTCATGTTGTCAAGTTTTATTAGTATTAGAAAGCAGTCATTGCTTATGCATTCACAAAATGATTCAGGCTTTCACACTAGAGTGTCCTTCTAAAATATGTAGTATGTGTGCAGTCACATTACCCCTTCCAGATTAGTGAATGTGGTTTGGTAAAGTCCAATGAATAGTGTTGCTTGTCTAGAATCACACTGTGAGTCTGTGTGCAGTTAGGCAACCATAGTGCGAGAAGCATTTGGTTACTTCATGTCTTTGCAGACATATACCTGCTTTGAAACCTGTCATGTTGTCAAGTTTTAGTAGTAAAAGAAGCCAGTAATTGCTTATGCATTTGCAAAATGAGTCAGCCTTTCACACTATAGTGGGGTTGTGTAATATGTAGAATGTGTGCAGTCACCTTACCCGTTTCAGACTAGTGAATGTGTTTTGGTAAAGTCCAAGGATAGTGTTGCTTGTCTAGAATCACACTATGAGTCTGTGTGCATTTGGGCAATCATAGTGAGAGAAGCATTTGGTTACTTCATGTCTTTGCAGACAGATATCTGCTTTAAAACCTGTCATGTTTTCAAGTTTTAGTAGTATTAGAAGCAAGTCATTGCTTATGCATTCGCAAAAGGAGTCAGGCTTTCACACTAGAGTGTAGTTCTGAAATATGTAGAATGTGTGCAGTCACCTTACCCCTTGAGGTTAGTGAATGTGTTTTGGTAAAGTCTAAGGAATAGTGTGGCTTGTCTAGAATCACACTGTGAGTCTGTGTACATTTGGGCAACCATTGTGAGAGAAGCATTTGGTTACTTCATGTCTTTGCAGACAGATAACTGCTTTAAAACATGTCATATTGTCAGGTTGTAGTAGTATTATAAGCCAGTCATTGCTTATGCATTTGCAAAATGAGTCAGGCTTTCACACTAGAGTATAGTTCTGAAATATGTAGAACATGTGCAGTTACCTTACCCCTTCCAGACTACTGAATGTGTTTTGTTAAAGTCCAAGGAATAGTGTTGCTTGTGTAGAATCACACTGTGAGTCTGTGTGCAGTTAGGCAACCATAGTGAGAGAAGCATTTGGTTACTTCATGTCTTTGCAGACATATACCTGCTTTAAAACCTGTCATGTTGTCCAGTTTTAGTAGTAAAAGAAGCCAGTAATTGCTTATGCATTTGCAAAATGAGTCAGCCTTTCACACTATAGTGTGGTTGTGTAATATTTAGAATGTGTGCAGTCACCTTACCCGTTTCAGACTAGTGAATGTGTTTTGGTAAAGTCCATGGAATAGTGTTGCTTGTCTAGAATCACACTGTGAGTCTGTGTGCATTTGGGCAACCACTGTGAGAGAAGCATTTGGTTACTTCATGTCTTTGCAGACAGATAACTGCTTTAAAACCTGTCATGTTGTCAAGTTTTAGTAGTATTAGAAGCAAGTCATTGCTTATGCATTCGCAAAAGGAGTCAGGCTTTTACACTAGAGTGTAGTTCTGAAATATGTAGAATGTGTGCAGTTACCTTACCCCTTAAGGTTAGTGAATGTGTTTTGGTAAAGTCCAAGGAATAGTGTGGCTTGTCTAGAATCACACTGTGAGTCTGTGTACATTTGGGCAACCACTGTGAGAGAAGCATTTGGTTACTTCATGTCTTTGCAGACTGATAACTGCTTTAAAACCTGTCATGTTGTGAAGTTTTAGTAGTATTAGAAGCAAGTCATTGCTTATGCATTCGCAAAAGGAGTCAGGCTTTCAAACTAGATTGTAGTTCTGAAATATGTAGAATGTGTGCAGTCACCTTACCCCTTCCAGACTAGTGAATGTGTTTTGGTAGAGTCCAAGGAATGGTGTTGCTTGTCTAGAATCACTCTGTGAGTCTCTGTGCATTTGGGCAACCATTGTGAGAGAAGCATTTGGTTACTTCATGTCTTTGCAGACAGATAACTGCTTTAAAACATGTCATGTTGTCAGGTTGTCGTAGTATTAGAAGCCAGTCATTGCTTATGAATTTGCAAAATGAGTCAGCCTTTCACACTATAGTGAGGTTGTGTAATATGTAGAATGTGTGCAGTCACCTTACCCGTTTCAGACTAGTGAATGTGTTTTGGTAAAGTCCAAGGATAGTGTTGCTTGTCTAGAATCACACTATGAGTCTGTGTGCATTTGGGCAATCATTGTGAGAGAAGCATTTGGTTACTTCATGTCTTTGCAGAAGGATAACTGCTTTAAAACCTGTCATGTTGTCAAGTTTTAGTACTATTAGAAGCAAGTCATTGCTTATGCATTCGCAAAAGAAGTCAGGCTTTCACACTAGAGTGTAGTTCTGAAATATGTAGAATGTGTGCAGTCACCTTACCCCTTGAGGTTAGTGAATGTGTTTTGGTAAAGTCTAAGGAATAGTGTGGCTTGTCTAGAATCACACTGTGAGTCTGTGTACATTTGGGCAACCATTGTGAGATAAGCATTTGGTTACTTCATGTCTTTGCAAACAGATAACTGCTCTAAAACATGTCATGTTGTCAAGTTGTAGTAGTATTAGAAGCCAGTCATTGCTTATGCATTCGCAAAATGAGTCAGGCTTTCACACTAGAGTATAGTTCTGAAATATGTAGAACATGTGCAGTTATCTTACCCCTTCCAGACTACTGAATGTGTTTTGTTAAAGTCCAAGGAATAGTGTTACTTGTCTAGAATCACACTGTGAGTCTGTGTGCAGTTAGGCAACCGTAGTGAGAGAAGCATTTGGTTCCTTCATGCCTTTGCAGACAGATAACTGCTTTAAAACCTGTCATGTTGTCAAGTTTTAGTAGTATTAGAAAGCAGTCATTGCTTATGCATTCACAAAATGATTCAGGCTTTCACAGTAGAGTGTCGTTCTGAAATATGTAGTATGTGTGCAGTCACCTTACCCCTTCCAGATTAGTGAATGTGGTTTGGTAAAGTCCAATGAATAGTGTTTATTGTCTAAAATCACACTGTGAGTCTGTGTGCATTTCGGCAACCATTGCGAGAGAAGCATTTGGTTACTTCATGTCTTTGCAGACATATACCTGCTTTGAAACCTGTCATGTTGTCAAGTTTTAGTAGTAAAAGAAGCCAGTAATTGCTTATGCATTTGCAAAATGAGTCAGCCTTTCACACCGTTCTGCCTACCTACGAGCCTGGCAGAACGGGCTAGCACCTCGTCTAATTTTACCATGTTAGGTGATTTTAATCTTCATTTTGATTCCTCTGCAGACCACATAGCCACTACCCTGGTTGACGACTTGGCAGCCCTGCAACTCACTCAGCATGTGAAGACCCCTACACATGTCAAGGGCCACCTGCTAGACCTGATTTTTAGCAATTGTATTGACCTTGTAGCCGGCCCACCAATTCCACTACCGTGGACAGACCACTCACTGGTCCCCTTCGAGAGGACCTCACTCAAGCCCCCCCCCGACTGGACCCACCACAAGGGTCATGCGAGCTTGGTCTCGCCTCGCAATTGATGACTGGTCCATCAAACTTGCCAGCAGCCACCCCCCTTATAATGAAGACCCTAGCGTAGCCTACCAAAGGTACGCAGACTGGATTTCTCAAACCCTGGATGTCATATTACCAAAAAAGAAAGTCACGCTAAAACGCTCTCACAAAACTGCTCCCTGGTATACGGAAACTCTCAGGGAGATGAAGCTTCAGTGCAGAAAATCGGAAAGACGCTGGCGCCTGGACTACTCGACGGAGAATAAAACCCTCTACCGAGAGTCACTTAGCAATTATAAAACAGAAGTTAAAATTGCTCAGGCTGCCTACTACTCGAACAAGATTTTGAGTGCTAAATCAAAGCCTAAAGGTATTTTTCAAATTATAAAACAATTATCAAAACCCCCACCCGATTTACCTATCACTAAATCTTCCACCCATTGTAATAACATTGCTGAGTTCTTTCATCAAAAAGTGAATAAAATCTACTCAGCTTTCCCCCCTAGGAGCATCACTCCTTCAGCCCAACCCAATGAAACCTTAATCTCTTTTCCACCACAATCGCCATCCACCTTGACCCATTTCCCCTCTCTAGACCTTGCAACCCTTGAATCCATAGCCCGAAACGTCAAGTCCGGATCCCCTGACGACCCAGCCCCTCCAGACATCATCATGGCGGCCTCACAATTCATTCTGCCGACCATTAGAGATGTCTTAAATGCATCTATCACCACCGGCATTGTCCCGCCCGCTTGGAAGCAGGCCATGGTCAGATCTTTATTGAAGAAATCCAATCTGGATCCGACTGACCTTGGTAATTACCGTCCAATCTCCCTGCTCCCATGGGTGAGTAAGCTTCTAGAAAAATTTATAAATCTCCAACGGGTAAACTTTCTAGAGGAACAACAATTATTAGACCCCACCCAGACGGGCTTTAGACCTAAACATGGGACTGAGACCGCCCTTCTTATGGTCACAGAGGAGTCCAGAAAGATCCTGGACCAAGGAGGATCAGTGGCAGTGATCCTCCTTGACCTCAGCGCGGCGTTTGACACGGTCAGCCATGACATCTTGCTGCACCGTATATCCAACGCCGGGATCAGGGACAAAGCTTGGCTGTGGTTCAAATCCTTCTTAGAGGATAGATACTTCCGAGTTTTTTAGGGTGAGTCTATGTCCACCCGAAGACCTTTAAAGTGCGGGGCTCCTCAGGGCTCCTCTTTGAGTCCCGCATTGTTCAACATATATATGAGGCCACGGGCTGAGGTCGTCCGCCCTTTTGGGATTAAGATCATCTCTTATGCGGACGACACGCAGCTGGTGGTCTCACTGGCGCAGGAGGCCAATACGCCTGCATCAGGCGGTCTCAAAGAATGCCTAGAGAAGGTCAAGGGCTGGATGTCCTCTTCATTTCTCAAATTGAACGGGGACAAAACGGAGCTGATGCTCCTAGGTTCCCCGGATCCCTACTTCCCTAACACCTTGTGGCCCCCCTGTCTAGGCCTTCCTCCAACCCCTAAAAACAACATCAAGAGCCTTGGGGTTTGGTTGGATAGATCCTTATCATTTAGTACTCAGGCCACAAAACTCTCAGCCGCCTGTTTTGGACTCATGAGAATGTTAAATAAGATCTTCCCTCTCCTTCCCGTGGAGGCAAAACAGGTGGCTGTACAGGGCCTAATACAATCACGCCTGGACTTTAACAACGTGCTCTATCTCGGTGCCCCAGAATATACCATACGCAGACTCCAGATAGTGCAGAATTGCGCAGCACGCCTGCTGCTCAAGATCCCGCGCAGACAATCGGTGAGGGCCGGGCTGGTTAGCCTTCATTGGCTACCAGTGCGTCAGAGGATTCTGTTTAAGGCCATGTGCATTGCACATCAGGCCTTCTGGGATACGGGCCCCGGGATTGCCCGGGACCTAATTACTCACTACCTCCCCAGCAGAAACCTCCGCTCCAGCAAACTTTCTTGGCCACGACACCAAGAATAAAAAGATCTAGATCTGGCGGCAGGATGTTTGCCTACAACGCATCCTTGGCATGGAACAATCTCCCCCTGCACCTGAGAGCCAATTGCAATCTCCCCACCTTCCGTAAACAGCTGAAAATTTTTCTTTTTAATCTGCCCCGCTAATCCCAGCTAGCCTCCCTCGCAGGTTTTTGGTTATTCTAGCGCTTGGACGCCTTCGGGCAGCAATTCGCGCTTTATAAATCCACATCCATTCCATTCCATCCATTCCATTCCATTCTATTCCATTCCACTATAGTGGGGTTGTGTAATATGTAGAATGTGTGCAGTCACCTTACCCGTTTCAGACTAGTGAATGTGTTTTGGTAAAGTCCAAGGAATAGTGTGGCTTGTCTAGAATCACACTGTGAGTCTGTGTACATTTGGGCAACCATTGTAAGAGAAGCATTTGGTTACTTCATGTCTTTGCAAACAGATAACTGCTTTAAAACCTGTCATGTTGTCAAGTTTTAGTAGTATCAGAAGTCAGTCATTGCTTATGCATTCGCAAAATGAGTCAGGCTTTCAAACTAGATTGTACTTCTGAAATATGTAGACTGTGTGCAGTCACCTTACCCCTACCAGATTAGTGAATGTGTTTTGGTAAAGTCCAAGGAATAGTGTTGCTTGTCTAGAATCACACTGTGAGTCTGTGTGCATTTGGGCAACCATTCTGAGAGAAGCATTTGGTTACTTCATGTCTTTGCAGACAGATAACTGCTTTAAAACATGTCATGTTGTCAAGTTGTAGTAGTATCAGAAGTCAGTCATTGCTTATGCATTCGCAAAATGAGTCAGGCTTTCACACTAGAGTGTAGTTCTGAAATATGTAGAACGTGTGCAGTTACCTTACCCCTTCCAGACTACTGAATGTGTTTTGTTAAAGTCCAAGGAATAGTGTTGCTTGTCTAGAATCACACTGTGAGTCTGTGTGCAGTTAGGCAACCATTGTGAGAGAAGCATTTGGTTCCTTCGTGTCTTTGCAGACAGATAACTGCTTCAAAACCTGTCATGTTGTCAAGTTTTAGTAGTATTAGAAAGCAGTCATTGCTTGTGCATTCGCAAAATAATTCAGGCTTTCACACTAGAGTGTTGTTCTGAAATATGTAGAATGTGTGCAGTCACCTTACCCCTTCCAGATTAGTGAATGTGGTTTGGTAAAGTCCAAGGAATAGTGCTTATTGTCTAAAATCACACTGTGAGTCTGTGTGCATTTGGGCAACCATTGTGAGAGAAGCATTTGGTTACTTCATGTCTTTGCAGACATATAACTGCTTTAAAACCTGTCATGTTGTCAAGTTTTAGTAGTAAAAGAAGTCAGTCATTGCTTATGCATTTGCAAAATGAGTCAGCCTTTCACACTATAGTGGGGTTGTGTAATAAGTAGAATATGTGCAGTCACTTTACCCGTTTCAGACCAGTGAATGTGTTTTGGTAAAGTCCAAGGAATAGTGGTGACCGTCCTGAGTCGTGCAGAAGCGGTCGCTCCCCACGCTCCCCAAGCTCCCTGCTGTCCTGGTATCGTAGCGCTTTGCTGCTCATTGCTGGCATTACCTGATTTGCTCTGCTCTCACTGCTTATAATTATAATAGTGCCAATTAATAGAGTAGCGCTATATTTGCATAGCCCACATAGCGTGTATTTCCATTTGTGCCTGCTTGAAGTCGTAGCGCTTTAGTGCAAAGTTCGCATTGCCTGTTAATTGAATTTGTGCCTGATTGTGCTGGTGCCTCTGCCCACATCATAGCCACATTGCTGCTTGTGCCCCAATCTCGTCCTGTTTCGCTTTTGTTTTGCTGCTATTTTGTTGTTGTGCCTCCCAGCCCGTCTCTCCATCCCGCTCCCGCTTCCCAGCTGACCCTCCCTCCCACTGAAAGATTAGGACTGACCCGTATGCCCCAGCGCTGTGACCGTCCTGACTCGTGCAGAAGCGGTCGCTCCCCACGCTCCCCAAGCTCCCTGCTGTCCTTGTATCGTAGCGCTTTGCTGCTCATTGCTGGCATTACCTGATTTGCTCTGCTCTCACTGCTTATAATTATAATAGTGCCGATTAATAGCGTAGCTCTATATTTGCATAGCCCACATAGCGTGTATTTCCATTTGTGCCTGCTTGAAGTCGTAGCGCTTTAGTGCAAAGTTCGCATTGCCTGTTAATTGAATTTGTGCCTGATTGTGCCGGTGCCTCTGCCCACATCATAGCGACATTGCTGCTTGTGCCCCAATCTCGTCCTGTTTCGCTTTTGTTTTGCTGCCATTTTGTTGTTGTGCCTCCCAGCCCGTCTCTCCACCCCGCTCCCGCCTCCCAGCTGACCCTCCCTCGCTCTGCCCCCCCACTATCCACTTATGTCAGATGCACTTGCGCGCAGCGTTCACGCGCAACGGACGCGCCCTATGCGCGCCGAAGGCGCGCCAAAGGTAAGCCCGTCTACGTCCGTCCGCGCCTGGACCGCACCCAGCGCCAGACCCCCTGGCCCCCGCAAAGCCCACTCCACCCGCCTAACGTACAACGCCGCAACCCTCTCTGCACTCAACACCGGCCGTCTCCCCGACTGCCACCAAGCCGCCCCAGGACGCACCCATGGACCCTTCACCTGCCAATCCTGCAAGTTCGGCTGCATCAAAACCCACACTACATCCACAAACGCCAAACAGAGCTGCAACAACAACCACCTGAAGTGCATCCTGCTCAACACCCGTTCGGTCCACAGACACGCCATTGAACTATGGAACCTACTAGACAACACTACGCCGGACGTCGCGTTTCTTACAGAAACCTGGATGAACGCCTCATCAGCGCCCGACATCGCCATAGCTATCCCAGACGGCTAAAAGATCATCCGAAAGGACCGCATCAACCAGACAGGAGGAGGCATCGCCATCGTCCACAAAAACACCATCTGCATCACGACCAGCTCCTACGACACCGTCACTACCGCCGAACACCTCCACTTCCAGATACACACCGACCCCAAGACCACACTTAGAGGCACCCTCATCTACAGACCACCAGGACCCCGCACACAATTCAGCGAAGACATCACTGACTTCATCAGCCCACACGCCCTCCCCTCCGAGGACTACATTCTCCTAGGGGACCTCAACTTCCACCTGGAAAAGAACAACGACAGAAACACCACCACCCTTCTGGACAACCTCGCCAATCTCGGACTCAAACAACTGGTAAACAACCCCACCCACTATGCTGGACACACACTCGACCCAATCTTCTCCTCCAGCAAGCACGTCTCCTTCAATCACGTCACAGGACTCCACTGGACGGACCACAGCTGCGTCCACTTCAACTTCAGAAAGACCAATAACCACCACCACCCACAACAAGTCCCCCGCAGAAACTGGAACAAACTTACCACCGACCAGCTCACCACATCGCTAAACCAAAACCCTCCCGCCAAATCCTCGGACCCAAATCAAGCTGCCATCAATCTCACACAATGGATCACCCACTGCGCTGACGAATTAGCACCCTTGAAAAAGCAACACAACAAGCCAGGTAACAAAAAAGCCTCCTGGTTCAATGACGACCTCAAGAACTCCAAAAAGAACTGCTGCACCCTCGAGAAAGCCTGGCGAAGAAACCCAACCACAGACAACATGACCGCCCTCAAGGACGCCACCCGCAAACACCATCAGCTGATCTGATCCACCAAGAAATCAGCATTCAAGGATCGACTCGACAACAACGCCCACAACAGCAAGGAACTCTTCCGCATCGTCAAAGAGCTCACCAATCCCAGGGCCGGCACCAACGACATCACTCCCTCTCAAGACCTCTGCGACTCTCTAGCCTTGTTCTTCCACAGAAAAATCACTGACATACATAACAGCTTCGGCGACCAGTCCACCCCCCTTAACACCGAACTGAAGCACCCCAACACCACCCTTTGCGCCTGGAACCCGATCAGCACCGAGGACACCACCCGCTTGATGAACTCCATTCACTCCGGATCACCAACCGACCCCTGCCCCCACCACATCTTCAACAAGGCTGACACTACCATCGTACCCCATCTCGGGGATACCATCAACTGCTCCCTCAACACCGCTACCTTCCCGGAAAGCTGGAAACATGCCGAACTCAGTGCCCTCCTGAAGAAACCTACAGCAGACCCCACTGAACTTAAGAACTACCGCCCCATCTCGCTCCTCCCTTTCCCTGCCAAAGTCATAGAGAAGGCCGTCAACAGTCAGCTCGCCGCCTTCCTCGAATGTAACGGCTCCCTCGACCCCTCACAGTCCGGCTTCCAAGCCAAACACAGCACCGAGACCGCCCTCATCGCAGCCACAGACGACATCCGAACACTACTCGACAACGGGGAAACAGCCGCCCTCATCCTCGTGGACCTCTCCGCAGCGTTTGACACGGTCTGCCATAGCACCCTTATACAACGCCTCAGCAACGTCGGGATAAAAGGAAAAGCATTGGATTGGATCATATCGTTCCTCGCCGGAAGAACACAGAGAGTCCGCCTCCCCCCTTTCAGATCAGAGGCCACCGAAGTCATCTGCGGCGTACCACAAGGATCATCGCTCAGCCCCACCCTTTTCAACGTCTACATGAGCCCCCTTGCATCCATCGCACGCCAACACAACCTCAACATCATCTCCTACGCCGACGACACACAGCTGATCCTCTCCCTCACCAAAGACCCAAACACTGCCAAAACCAACCTACACGAAGGGATGAAAGACGTAGCCGAGTGGATGAAGAACAGCCACTTAAAACTGAATTCAGACAAGACGGAAGTCCTCATCCTAGGGTCATCCCCCTCCGCATGGGACGACTCATGGTGGCCACCGGCCCTAGGCAGCGCGCCCAAACCAATGGACCATGCTCGCAACCTGGGATTCATTCTAGACTCCTCTCTCTCGATGACCAGACAAGTCAACGCTATCTCATCATCATGCTTTAACATCTTACGCATGCTCAAAAAGATCTTCCGATGGATCCCCACCGAAACAAGAAAGACGGTCACCCAAGCACTTGTCACAAGCCGTCTGGACTACGGAAACACCCTCTACGCCGGAACCACAGCCAAATTACAGAAAAAACTCCAACGCATTCAGAACGCCTCCGCCAGACTCATCCTAGACATACCCCACCACAATCACATATCCGGTCACCTGAGAGACCTTCATTGGCTCCCAGTCAACAAGAGAATAACATTCCGCCTCCTCACCCACGCACACAAAGCCCTCTATGACCTAGGACCCAAATACCTCAACACGCGCCTGACCTTCTACACCCCCACCCGCCAACTACGATCTTCCAATCAAGCCCTCGCCGCGATTCCACGCATCCGAAGAACCACCATGGAAGGAAGATCTTTCTCCTACTTAGCGGGCAAAACCTGGAACTCTCTCCCCACCCACCTCCGCCTTACACAGAACCACCTCTCATTCAGAAAACAACTCAAAACTTGGCTATTTGATAAGTAACGAACCCCCCCCCCCCCCAAGCGCCTTGAGACCCTCCGGGTGAGTAGTGCGCTATACAAATCTTGACTTGACTGGAGTGTTGCTTGTCTAGAATCACACTGTGAGTCTGTGTGCATTTGGGCAACCATTGTGAGAGAAGCATTTGGTTACTTCATGTCTTTGCAGACAGACAACTTCTTTAAAACCTGTCATGTCGTCACATTTTAGTAGTATTGGAAGCAAGTCATTGCTTATGCATTCGCAAAAGGAGTCAGGCTTTCACACTAGAGTGTAGTTCTGAAATATGTAGAATGTGTGCAGTCACCTTACCCCTTGAGGTTAGTGAATGTGTTTTGGTAAAGTCCAAGGAATAGTGTGGCTTGTCTAGAATCACACTGTGAGTCTATGTACATTTGGGCAACCATTGTGAGAGAAGCATTTGGTTACATTAATGTCTTTGCAACCAGATAACTGCTTTAAAATCTTTCATGTTGTCAAGTTTTAGTAGTATTAGAAAGCAGTCATTGCTTATGCATTCACAGAATAAGTCAGGTATTCACACCAGAGTTTAGTAGTGAAATATGTAGAATATGTGCAGGCACCTTACCCCTTCCAGACTAGTGAATTAGTTTTTGTAAAGTCCAAGGAATAGTGTTGCTTGTCTAGAATCACACTTTGAGTCTGTGTGCATTTGGGCAACCATTGTGAGAGAAGCATTTGGTTACTTCATGTCTTTGCAGACAGATAACTTCTTTAAAACCTGTCATGTCGTCATGTTATACTAGTATTCGAAGCAAGTCATTGCTTATGCATTCTCAAAAGGAGTCAGGCTTTCACACTAGAGTGTAGTTCTGAAATATGTAGAATGTGATGCAGTCACCTTACCCCTTGAGGTTAGTGAATGTGTTTTGGTAAAGTCCAAGGAATAGTGTGGCTTGTCTAGAATCACACTTTGAGTCTGTGTACACTTGGGCAACCATTGTGAGAGAAGCATTTGGTTACTTCATGTCTTTGAAAACAGATAACTGCTTTAAAACCTGTCATGTTGTCAAGTTTTAGTAGTATTAGAAAGCAGTCATTGCTTATGCATTCACAGAATAAGTCAGGTATTCACACCAGAGTTTAGTAGTGAAATATGTAGAATGTGTGCAGGCACCTTACCCCTTCCAGACTAGTGAATTTGTTTTGGTAAAGTCCAAGGAATAGAGTTGCTTGTCTAGAATCACACTGTGAGTCTGTGTGCATTTGGGCAACCATTGTGAGAGAAGTATTTGGTTAATTCATGTCTTTGCAGACAGATAACTGCTTTAAAACCTGTCATGTTGTCACGTTTTAGTAGTATTAGAAGCTAGTCATTGCTTATGCATTCACAAAATGAGTCAGGCTTTCACACTTGAGTGTATTTCTGAAATATGTAGAATGTGTGCAGTCACCTTACCCCTTCCAGATTAGTGAATGTGTTTTGGTAAAGTCCAAGGAATAGAGTTGCTTGTCTAGAATCACACTGTGAGTCTGTGTGCATTTGGGCAACCATTGTGAAAGAAGCATTTGGTTACTTCATGTCTTTGCAGACAAATAACTGCTTTAAAACCTGTCATGTTGTCAAGTTTTAGTAGTATTAGAAGCAAGTCATTGCTTATGCATTCGCAAAAGAAGTCAGGCTTTCACACTAGAGTGTAGTTCTGAAATATATAGAATGTGTGCAGTCACCTTACCCCTTGAGGTTAGTGAATGTGTTTTGGTAAAGTGCAAGAAATAGTGTGGCTTGTCTAGAATCACACTGTGAGTCTGTGTTCATATGGGGAACCATTATGAGAGAAGCATTTGGTTACTTCATGTCTTTGCAGACAGATAACTGCTTTAAAACCTGTCATGTTGTCACGTTTTAGTAGTATTAGTAAACAGTGATTGCTTATGCATTCGCAAAATGAGTCAGGCGTTCACACTAGATTGTAGTTCTGAAATATGTAGAATGTGTGCAGTCACCTTACCCCTACCAGATTAGTGAATGTGTTTTGGTAAAGTCCAAGGAATAGTGTTGCTTGTCTAGAATCACACTGTGAGTCTCTGTGCATTTGGGCAACCATTGTGAGAGAAGCATTTGGTTCCTTCATGTCTTTGCAGATAGATAACTGCTTTAAAACCTGTCATGTTGTCAAGTTTTAGTAGTATTAGAAAGCAGTCATTGCTTATGCATTCACAGAATAAGTCAGGTATTCACACCAGAGTTTAGTAGTGAAATATGTAGAATGTGTGCAGGCACCTTACCCCTTCCAGACTAGTGAATTTGTTTTGGTAAAGTCCAAGGAATAGAGTTGCTTGTCTAGAATCACACTGTGAGTCTGTGTGCATTTGGGCAACCATTGTGAGAGAAGTATTTGGTTAATTCATGTCTTTGCAGACAGATAACTGCTTTAAAACCTGTCATGTTGTCACGTTTTAGTAGTATCAGAAGCCAGTCATGGCTCATGCATTCACAAAATGATTCAGGCTTTCACACTTGAGTGTATGTCTGAAATATGTAGAATGTGTGCAGTCACATTACCCCTTCCAGATTAGTGAATGTGTTTTGGTAAAGTCCAAGGAATAGAGTTGCTTGTCTAGAATCACACTGTGAGTCTGTGTGCATTTGGGCAACCATTGTGAGAGAAGCATTTGGTTACTTCATGTCTTTGCAGACAGATAACTGCTTTAAAACCTGTCATGTTGTCAAGTTTTAGTAGTATTAGAAGCAAGTCATTGCTTATGCATTCGCAAAAGAAGTCAGGCTTTCACACTAGAGTGTAGTTCTGAAATATATAGAATGTGTGCAGTCACCTTACCCCTTGAGGTTAGTGAATGTGTTTTGGTAAAGTCCAAGGAATAGTGTTGAAGGACTGGACTATTTAAGGCCCAGCGGTGCCAGGGGACAACACCTAAAACCTTCGTGGGATACCTGTTCTGGCGCACTAAAGACAGAGACACGGGAGACTTCCTTCGGCGTCAAAGATCAGCGTTTATTACTGCAGGGAGGCAAAAGTCACAAGAAGTACACAAGAGTGTAGGTTCTGAGAGTCTGCTTCAAATTGCATTTGTGGGTCGCTCTCTTTTATACAAGATTTTGTCATTGCACAATATGTAAGCAAAAGGTTACAGCTCAGTTCCCACAGTAAAATTCAAAAGGGTCGCTTTCATGTATTCAGAACCCCGGAACATAATTACATTAACATCACCAGTTCCAACTGTAAAAGCACATCTTCCCACCATTAGGTACATTCCACTTGAGTTGTAAATAAGCAAGAGAAAGAGACAAGAACAGCTGCAAGGAAGTCAGACAATGTGCAGAGAGAGTGTGAGGATAATATTGGATGCGTAACCGTAGCTTAAAAGGGCTTGATCCCAGCACGTGCGCGGCTGAAACAATAGACCGGCACGGCAGAATCACCTTCGAGCGGAGGCAACTGCCTTAGCAGTGTCCTCCCCCTAGTCATAAAAGACGCATGAAAGGAATATGCTTCTACCGTAAAGCTTGGGAACTAGAGGGTCACGATGCGGGCAGTTGCCTGTTCGCTGACTACGTGAGGGCAAGGAACAAAATGGATGCCGTATCTAAAATGGAACCCGAGGGTTCATTGGAGAAACCTGTACATGAGACGAACTCTTCTGAGTAGCATGGCGAAACCGCGTACACTTACCAAACTCGTCATTTACGGTTCGTAGATACCACACTCGTCCATATTCGGCGATGCCCAAAACGTCGTAACGATTTTCACGGAACCTCAGACGCTCCTTTTGCCCTCATGTAGGCAAGAACTAGTCGAAGTCGGAGTCAATCTCGATTCTCATCAGATCATTCAGATGTTGTTGGAACATAATTCTATCCATCAATGCCTCTTTGGTAACAGATGGCCTTCTTATACACGTTGTAGCACAAAGGCCACATAAGGCAGGACCACACTGTACACAAAGACAACACGTGAACAGAAACGTCACAACAACCCCTATAACCATCAGAATCTTCCAACCCCAAGTCGACATTAGACCCCAAAACCATCCTAGAAGCGTCCAATCTCCCTCGTCCACGTGTATGGACTCCGAGATTTTGTGCAACTTGGAGATGGCTTGATAAACCGTTGGAGCGTTATCAGGTATGAATATGCAGCAGCTCGAATGGATGACCTTGCACACACCACCTCTATCTGCTAGAACAATGTCTGGAACCATACGGTTCTGTAACGTCATAAGCCTATCCGCTTGAAGCTCTGCTGTCAGATTACCAAGGGCGCTTGCAGTTATGTTAGCGGTTGACTCTACTACACGAGTTAACTGTCTCAGATTTCTGCTATTGACCATAGGGCCCCAAAACGGTAGAAAACCCATAAAGAAGTCTCCTGCTTCTTGACCGGAAGTATCCTCTTTACTAATGACACCTCTCACAACTCTGGTTTTGTGATAGTCGGCAGCAACAGTGAAAGTCGGGGGCAAGAGATTTGCAATATAGCAGGTACCTGAGAAGTCATGAGGTAACCACGTATATGCTCGGTCATAACATACAAAATAGGTACCCTTGGCATTCAGAAAGACAGGGGAAGAGAGCATCGGTAGAACGTAAGTATCCACACAAGCACTCTTCCCAAGCTGGGCTCTTGGATTTCGGCCACGACCTTGCAGACAAAAGTGGCCTAGGTGAGGTACAATCCAGATTGGAGATGAGCTTTTAAGCTGCCTATCACCCACTGATATACTATACTCAGCCTCACTAAGGTACTTATAGGCCTGCACTTCCTCCTCTGGGATAAGCGAAGCATCAAAAATGTCTCTATCTAGATCAGAAATCGCTGTCGCCAGAGACTTATGGTACGGGCCAGGACCAAAGCTTGCTGAGCGTGGCTCTCGATGGGGGTAGGAATCTAGTGCACTACGAAACATGATTTGGAATGCCCGAGCTGACCCTTGGGGGCTGTACGGAAGAACCAAATATGGGATACCCCTGTCCATGGTATGTGGCATTAGCCCACACACCCAACAATTTGTAGTATTTACCACCAACTGATGCTGATGCAAAAGTTGCACAAAGGAATTGTTTCTAAATTCCGCACGTCTGACTTGCTCATGTTGGGGCAGTAGGTGAAAAGAATGTGGAGAAACAGTAGAGACGAAATTTAGATCATGAGAAGGAGCGGTAGGTAAGGCAGAAGGCAGTAATGATTGAAAACCAAAATATACTCCACCCACCAGCAGCATAGAAACAGTTAGGAACAACATGAAAACCTGTAATAAAAAACATTTTGTTCGAAATGTGCTGTACAATTTAGATCTTTGCGCCGTCTTTTCCTCTAGCTTCGACAGCTTGGAGAACTCCATCCTCTAACAACCGTCCGCAACGTTCTTGACGCACTTCGTTCTGAGGAGCGATTATCAATTCCCAGGAGTTCCCAGAAATCGACAAAAGAAATTGACCTAATGTCAATAACTGCTAAACAGAAAGAAGTACCCGCGCGGCCCTACGGCCAACCCAGATGGCGGGTTTTAATCAGTTAAATAATCAATTTTATATACGTCTCCTAGCTGTTCTGGAAAAGAAATACATACATAATAAAATGTCCACAATGGTCAAGGCAAAATGTGAGGGGGTATTTTGAAATCAAAATAATAAAAATGTATTCATCTTTATTGCGTGTACGAAGAAAATATCGGTTTCTTCCGGGTCGAGTCTGATCTTCAAACAGTGGATTGGATGGCGAAAGAGTGTTCGATTGTTCAGGCAATTGTTCAGCACTTGAATTCTCCAATGTTGAAGGAAAGGAAATTGTTTGAGAGGAATCAACAGGGGTGTCAGATAAAACTGAAGTGTTCCCTATGGGCTGAGCTTCGCTAAATGGGACAAAGCGCTGGGGAACGTCAGTTTCAGACGAGGAAAAACCTTTACGTATCCATGTGTCTGTCGGCAGAGGAAGCGGAACCTTCTTGGTGTGCGTGGCATGCACCCAGTGTTTTCGTCCCTCCAGCCGAACCGCCGTCCTCGTGGCTAGTAGCACCTGGAAGGGTCCCACAAATCTCGGCTCAAGGTGACGTTTTCGTCGGAAATTACGGGTGAGGACCCAGTCCCCTGGTAGGAGCCGATGACCAGGACCCTCTGTTTGTGACGGCAGAGCCTCAAAGACCTGTTGATGAATCAAACTCAATTTAGCAGTCAGATCATATAGATAATCAATCAACATTGGATATTCAAGTCTGTTAAACTCTTTAGGCCTCGGAACCCCCCAAATGTTCGCAGGGCGGCCGAACACAATCTCATATGGGCTAAGCCCTACTCGAGAGTGTACAGTAGCCCTGGTCGATAAGAGAGCTAGAGGCAAAGCGTCGGGCCATGATAAACCAGTCGTTGCCTGGATTTTAGCAAGCTTCAATTTCAGGGTGCCATTGTATCCTTCCACCAAACCTGCTGACTGAGGATGATTAGCACTATGAAATTTCTGGGATATTCCTAAACCACGACACACACTCTTCATCACGCTTCCCACAAACTCACTTCCGTTGTCCGACCATACAATCCGAGGCATGCCGTACCTGGGGAAATAGTCTTTGAGCAGAATTTTAGCTGTGGATAGGGCAGTATTATCCTTAAGAGGGTAAGCCTCAATCCATCTGGAGAATGCGCATACTACGACCAAAACATACTTCAAATTGTTGCATCTCTCCATATGGATGAAGTCCAATTGGATAACTTCGAAAGGACATGTAGGAGGGGCAAAATGACCAGGTGGAGTGGGGGTGCCCTTACCGGGATTATGCATCAAACATACCATGCAATTCTTAACCACTCTCTCTGCACATTTAGTAATCCCATCATTCTTCCATACAGGAGACAACAACTTGCATATGCCCTTCGAGCTAATATGTGCTGTGCCATGGGCCATTGTAACAACAGCAAGCACATATGCATCCGGTAACATCCATCTCTGTTTCTCTGACAAGTCAACCCAACATCCATTCTCGTCTAACTTTCCCATGCTTTCTTTCCACTGCGTCTTTTCCATTTCAGTAGCTTCACTCTGTATTTCCTTCACACTTTCAACCGTGTCCTCACACATGCTAGTCTCTGCTGGCCATCTTACTGAATTCGCAACGTACATTCGATTTGTCAGATCTCTAGCTGTCTCTTTAGCAGTTTCCTCTGCAAACGCATTACCATGACCAACATCATCTGTCACTTTTCGATGCGCACTACATTTAATTATGGCCACCTGCTTAGGCAATGTAAGTGCATCTAAAAGGTCATTCACAAGCTGTCCATGCTGAATCTTCGTACCATGCGACGTAAAAAATCCTCTTTCTTTCCACAATCGCCCAAAACTATGTGCCACACCAAAAGCATACTGACTGTCTGTAAACACATTCACCCGCTTTCCTCTAGACAACACACACGCTCTCGTCAAGGCAATCAACTCAGCTGCCTGAGCCGAATTCTGACTCAATCTCGCAGTTTCCACAATCGTACTCAACGTCACTACAGCATACGCAGTCGTCACATCACCATTCGGTAACTTAAAACAGGAACCATCAACATACAAAGTACCATCGGGATCTACCAATGGAGTATCTTTTAGGTCAATACGACCCTTCGTTTCTTCTTCAGTTCTCAGATAACAGTCATGTGGTGCTACATCACTTGACTCCGTGTTGATCGGCAATAATGTTGCTGGATTCAACACATTACACCGTTTTATCCGTATGTGACTAGCCAGTAACGTCAGCTCATACCCAGACAACCTTGCGCTCGTCAAATTTTGAGTTTTCGTTCGGTTCAAAAGAGTGTCGACTGCATGCGGAACCATCACCGTGAGCATATTATCCATGACCAGACCCGCGGACTGTCGAATGGACGCCACAGCTGCCGCTGTTGCTCTTAAACAACTCGGCAAAGCTCTAGCTACTGGGTCTAAGGTCGAAGAAAAATATGCGCAGGGACGCTGTTTGTCGCCAAAGTGTTGTGTCAGGACACTCAACGCACAACCATCCCTCTCGTGAACGTACAGTGTAAATGGCTTACTGTAATCAGGAGTACCTAACACAGGAGCCGAACACAATGCATCACGTAATTCAGAAAAACCTTTTTGACACTCTTCAGTCCATGGCAAAGGAGTCGGCACATCCTTGCACGTGAGAGCTAACAATGGTTTCGCCAATAGTGAAAAATTTGGGATCCATTGTCTGCAGTATGACGTGATACCTAGAAAGGCACGTACATCTCTCTGAGTTTTTGGCACAGTCATTCGGGTAATCGCTGCAATTCTCTCTGGGGTCAACCTTCTCCCTTCTTTTGACAATAAGTGACCTAAGTAGGTTACTTCTTGGCAACAATATTGCAGCTTGGAAGGTGACACCTTGTGATGTAAGTCACATAAATGCCGCAACAACGATACTGTAGCAGTTCTACAAATATCTTCGGTATCAGCAGCAACCAACAGGTCGTCAACGTACTGAATCAAGGCTGCGCCTGCCGGTAATACAAATGAATCAAGTTGACTTTTAAGGGCTTGACTGTAGATCGACGGACTCTCACAATAGCCCTGTGGTGCGCGTTTCAGTCTAAAACTGCGACCACCTAATGAGAATCCGAATAGGTCTCTGCTTTCCTCAGCAATCGGGATACTAAAGAAAGCATTCTTTAGGTCGATCACCGTGAACCAGGAGGCAGACGCTGGAATCAGGGTCAACAAAGTCGTGATATCAGGGACCACGGGGAACTGAGGAATCACGGTTTTATTTACTTCTCTCAAATCGATTATGAAACGGTACACAGGAGGTTTAGATGGATCAGTTCGTTTTAAAATGGGTAACACAGGACTATTACACACATTTCCCCGAGTTTCTTCAACGACGTCCTTTTCGATCAGATCGTGTACAATCGTTAATAGCGCCCGTTCTCCCTCAATGGAGATACGATACTGTGGTATACGTGGCAATCGCACATTTGGTTTCAGCTTGATCATATAAGGTCCAAGAGACCCACATCATTGGGACCTGTGGCCCATAGAGACGCTGGAAGGGAGCTCAATTCCGGTGGGAATTTATCGATCGACAAGTACATAGGAGAGATTACTCTCCGACCTAATGTAAGCTCCACTCCTTCTGGAGAGCAATACAATGTCGCATATAACCGTTTTAACAAATCCAAGCCCAGAAGATTCTCACCACAACCAGTAGATAGAATCAATGGAGCCTCCAGCTCACGAGGGCCAATTGTAAGGGGCAAAGGGCTAGAGACAGGATTGCTAACAGGGGCGCCAGAGAATCCAACGGAAACATTTGTTAAGCCGGACAAAGGTGCGCCAGGGAGTTTCGAATGCATGATGGAACTTTTCGTCGCACCAGTGTCTAGCAGAAAAGGCTCAACTACGCCAGATGTAGCAACTGCGACGTAAGGCCCACTCTGATCAACCGGAACTGATACTACTCCCTCTCTCTGTCGGTGGCTGTCCTAGTAACGATCGTTTACAACAGTCTCATATTCAACGTAATAGTCGTCCGTGTAATACTGCGCTGATTTATCGGACCTTACATTTCGCTGGTCAAAACAATTATTCGCGTCCGAGGACGTATTAGGGCGCTCAGTCTGATTTTGAAAGGTACCGCGACCTCTACCTCGAGCTGCTTGTTGAGGACCACCACGACCCCCTCGTGCCGACACACCATTAAGGCGATCACGTAAAGCCGGACAATCATATTTTATATGTCCCTCTCTTCTACAATATGCACATTGATTATACCCAAGCATAGACCTAAAGTCAGAGGAGTCAGAACGTGACTGCATTCTGGAGGATTGCGATTGTGGTCTATATTGCTGTTGCAAATCAGTGTGATTTGAACGCGGAGGATACGCTTGCTGCAACAAAACCTTCGTTTTGAGCTCCTTCGTTTTCTTATCTACACGATCACTTTCTTCTTTTTCCCTATTCTCATAATATTGAGCCGTTGCTAATATCTGTGCAGTGGTTGAAACAGCCCATGCACTTTCTGAATTTTTCAATTTGTTGCCTAGTTCAGGCAACAAATTCAACACGAATTTGTCAACAAACAACCGTTGACCTCCCTCAGTGCTCATATTCTGACCACTATGATCGACAAATGCTTCCTCGAACCTAGTAAAGAAGTCCGAGACACTCTCGTCCTTCTTCTGCTTACAAGCTGCTAATTTATCCCAGTTTACCCTCATCGCCGGCATAAGCGTTTTCATGAACGTAATTATTCTCTGAGGTAGATCCGTAATTAACTGCTCAGGCTTAGCCCCACCAACTTGTCGGCCATCAGCCGCTATTATTGCAGCCCAATCACCGCCTAACTCATTCGCATGATTTTCCTGACGAATTTTCGCCCAAACCGGCTGTGGTACAACATTACCGAACAGCATGTCGATGTCGGCAAGGTTCATAATAGTAGCATCTACCAATTGGGACAACTCCTTATAGTAACCTGCTGGATTCTTACGCGGATCAGGCAAAGATTGTTTCACCTGCAAGACTTCTGATTGCTTCCATGGGAGGTGTATCCAAACTCTTTGGAAATGTGGAAGAATCGGAGGATTAGCATTAGGATCACCTGGCATGTATACTGGCGGAACTTCTCTCATAGGATACTGACCAGGAGCCGCTTTCCAAGTTTCTAAGTCGTCATCATTAAATGACACGCGAGAAGGCACTGTGGATCTAAAGGATAACAATCGCTCTAAGGCACGTCGTACATCGCCACCTACAATCATACCGCTCGAAAATTGACTCTGAAGTTCAATCATATCGGGCGGTACGTTATCTAAATTGTCATTATACCATTGTTCCCTCAAAAAGTTACACATTTCTTCGAACACGAATCTCTGTGTCGGCTCATTAAACTGAGAAAACATCTCGAAAATAATGCGTGGAGGGTAGTTGGCAGGATGTCTTATCCACCTATGTGCCATTGTCACTAACGTCTCTTTTTCCCTTCCACTAGGGATCTGACTCCGTCTTTGGGGAGTTTCAGAAGTCTCGGATGGAAATAACTGACCAGAAAGCGGTGAATAAAGGGTAGCAACAGTGTTAGGGATACGATTACGAACAGAAGGAGAAAGAAGAACAGGAGCCACAACGTTAGAAGTGAAGGCAGACACAGCAGAAGCAGGCAAGATAGTCGGGGTGGCAGGGACAAGAGGCTGAGAAGGTACAGGCAAAGGAGCAGTAGGAATAGAGACAGGTGGTGGGACAAACGTAGGACCAACAACGGGCTGACCCGCAGCCGCCGGAAAAACAGGAGGGACAACAGGAGGAACAACAGGCGGAACTACAGGAGGAACTACAGGGGCTGTAGCACCCTGTGCATAAGGAGGTGGCGATTTCATCAAATACGCTAACAGGGGATCCTCCTTTGAATCCTCTTCTTTCTTATCAAGACTAGCTGGTAAAACCGGATAACATTTGTCTATCCTCATGTGATGCAGTCTAGTGGAAACTTCTATTTCTTTTTCTTCTTTATCTCGCTGACATTGTTGTACAACTTGCATTATCGGGACCATACCGTCTCTTCGATTCTTTTTAAGCTGCTTGATTTCTTTCTGCTTGGCCTCTTTACGCCACAACCGAAAGGAATCAAACATAGCTGCCCTAGCTTTCTTTTTAAACAATTTAGCTTCAAGATTATCTAAAATCGCAAGTTCAAAACTTCCGTGCGGTGGCCAACTAAGGACACCATCTTTTTTCGTGTAACGGACCCAATATTTATTATATATAATAGGGCCCACACCATGTCGACTATAGAGCTCATATATCGGAGTTCCAACTGGAGGTATCGGACACGAGTCCTCCAACCGGGAATCCTTGTTGCAACATTTAAAGAAACCAAGAAAACCACTATGGCTAGGCATCGTGCACACTAACATAGTATCAAACTTCAAGGGTTACCGAAGTACTGAATCTTCGTGAAAGACAAAACCCTCTGTTTTTGGCAATTGCAACTGTCAAATAACAACTAAGAACCAACAACTAAGAACCACAAATGCAATGGAACCATGCAAACAACAAAGCTTCAACAAGCTGAAACAACAACTAAGGACTGGGAGCGACCCACAAATACTTAACTGAGAGCTTCAATGGCGTCACCAGAAAGGCCCGTCTATCGTCTCGCTGTACGAAAGGTCTACGCCAGGCGTCGAAAACAGGTCGACAGTCAGGGCATCGGTCCGTCGCAGCCGTCAGGAGGCGGGAATCTTCGCGGGAAAAATCTTCGGACCACTTATTTCGACAACAGGATCGATGAAGCGGGGTGCACCTTTTCCTCGGAGATTTCACACGAAGTTCCTCACAATCGTCAGGCTTTGGACCGGTACCGCCGATGTCGCCCCGCGTTGGGCGCCAACTGAAGGACTGGACTATTTAAGGCCCAGCGGTGCCAGGGGACAACACCTAAAACCTTCGTGGGATACCTGTTCTGGCGCACTAAAGACAGAGACACGGGAGACTTCCTTCTGCGTCAAAGATCAGCGTTTATTACTGCAGGGAGGCAAAAGTCACAAGAAGTACACTAGAGTGTAGGTTCTGAGAGTCTGCTTCAAATTGCATTTGTGGGTCGCTCTCTTTTATACAAGATTTTGTCATTGCACAATATGTAAGCAAAAGGTTACAGCTCAGTTCCCACAGTAAAATTCAAAAGGGTCGCTTTCATGTATTCAGAACCCCGGAACATAATTACATTAACATCACCAGTTCCAACTGTAAACGCACATCTTCCCACCATTAGGTACATTCCACTTGAGTTGTAAATAAGCAAGAGAAAGAGACAAGAACAGCTGCAAGGAAGTCAGACAATGTGCAGAGAGAGTGTGAGGATAATATTGGATGCGTAACCGTAGCTTAAAAGGGCTTGATCCCAGCACGTGCGCGGCTGAAACAATAGACCGGCATGGCAGAATCACCTTCGAGCGGAGGCAACTGCCTTAGCAGTGTCCTCCCCCTAGTCATAAAAGACGCATGAAAGGAATATGCTTCTACCGTAAAGCTCGGGAACTAGAGGGTCACGATGCGGGCAGTTGCCTGTTCGCTGACTACGTGAGGGCAAGGAACAAAATGGATGCCGTATCTAAAATGGAACCCGAGGGTTCATTGGAGAAACCTGTAAATGAGACAAACTCTTCTGAGTAGCATGGCGAAACCGCGTACACTTACCAAACTCGTCATTTACGGTTCATAGATACCACACTCGTCCATATTCGGCGATGCCCAAAACGTCGTAACGATTTTCACGGAACCTCAGAGTGGCTTGTCTAGAATCACACTGTGAGTCTGTGTACATTTGGGCAACCATTGTGAGAGAAGCATTGGTTACTTCATGTCTTTGCAGACAGATAACTGCTTTAAAACCTGTCATGTTGTCACGTTTTAGTAGTATTAGTAAACAGTGATTGCTTATGCATTCGCAAAATGAGTCAGGCGTTCACACTAGATTGTAGTTCTGAAATATGTAGAATGTGTGCAGTCACCTTACCCCTACCAGATTAGTGAATGTGTTTTGGTAAAGTCCAAGGAATAGTGTTGCTTGTCTAGAATCACACCGTGAGTCTCTGTGCATTTGGGCAACCATTGTGAGAGAAGCATTTGGTTACTTCATGTCTTTGCAGACAGATAACTGCTTTAAAACATGTCATGTTGTCAAGTTGTAGTAGTTTCAGAAGTCAGTCATTGCTTATGCATTCGCAAAATGAGTCAGGCTTTCACACTAGAGTGTAGTTCTGAAATATGTAGAACGTGTGCAGTTACCTTACCCCTTCCAGACTACTGAATGTGTTTTGTTAAAGTCCAAGGAATAGTGTTGCTTGTCTAGAATCACACTGTGAGTCTGTGTGCAGTTAGGCAACCATTGTGAGAGAAGCATTTGGTTCCTTCGTGTCTTTGCAGACAGATAACTGCTTTAAAACCTGTCATGTTGTCAAGTTTTAGTAGTATTAGAAAGCAGTCATTGCTTATGCATTCGCAAAATGATTCAGGCTTTCACACTAGAGCGTCGTTCTGAAATATGTAGAATGTGTGCAGTCACCTTACCCCTTCCAGATTAGTGAATGTGGTTTGGTAAAGTCCAAGGAATAGTGTTTATTGTCTAAAATCACACTGTGAGTCTGTGTGCATTTGGGCAACCATTGTGAGAGAAGCATTTGGTTACTGCATGTCTTTGCAGACATATAACTGCTTTAAAACCTGTCATGTTGTCAGGTTTTAGTAGTAAAAGAAGCCAGTCATTGCTTATGCATTTGCAATATGAGTCAGGCTTTCACACTGGAGTGTAGTTCTGAAATATATAAAACGTGTGCAGTTACCTTACCCCTTCCAGATTATTGAATGTGTTTTAGTAAAGTCCAAGGAATAGTGTTACTTGTCTAGAATCACACTGTGAGTCTGTGTGCATTTGGGCAACCATTGTGAGAGAAACATTTGGTTACTTCATGTCTTTGCAGACAGATAACTGCTTTAAAACCGGTCATGTTGTCAAGTTGTATTAGTATGAGAAGTCAGTCATTGCTTATGCATTCGCAAAATGAGTCAGGCTTTCACACTAGAGTGTAGTTCTGAAGTATGTAGAACGTGTGCAGTTACCTTACCCCTTCCAGTCTAGTGAATGTGTTTTGGTAAGGTCCAAGGACTAGTGTTGCTTGTCTAGAATCATACTGTGAGTCTGTGTGCATTTGGGCAACCATTGTGAGAGAAGCATTTGGATACTTCATGTCTTTGCAGACAGATAACTGCTTTAAAACCTGTCATGTTGTCAGGTTTTAGTAGTAAAAGAAGCCAGTCATTGCTTATGCATTTGCAATATGAGTCAGGCTTTCACACTGGAGTGTAGTTCTGAAATATATAAAACGTGTGCAGTTACCTTACCCCTTCCAGATTATTGAATGTGTTTTAGTAAAGTCCAAGTAATAGTGTTACTTGTCTAGAATCACACTGTGAGTCTGTGTGCATTTGGGCAACCATTGTGAGAGAAACATTTGGTTACTTCATGTCTTTGCAGACAGAACACTGCTTTAAAACCGGTCATGTTGTCAAGTTGTATTAGTATGAGAAGTCAGTCATTGCTTATGCATTCGCAAAATGAGTCAGGCTTTCACAATAGAGTGTAGTTCTGAAGTATGTAGAACGTGTGCAGTTACCTTACCCCTTCCAGTCTAGTGAATGTGTTTTGGTAAGGTCCAAGGAATAGTGTTGCTTGTCTAGAATCATACTGTGAGTCTGTGTGCATTTGGGCAACCATTGTGAGAGAAGCATTTGGATACTTCATGTCTTTGCAGACAGATAACTGCTTTAAAACCTGTCATGTTGTCAGGTTTTAGTAGTATTAGAAGCTAGTCATTGCTTATGCATTCGCAAAATGAGTCAGGCTTTCACACTGGAGTGTAGTTCTGAAATATGTAGAAAGTGTGCAGTCACCTTAGCCCTTCCAGATTAGTGTATATGTTTTGGTAAAGTCCAAGGATCAGTGTTGCTTGTCTAGAATCACACTGTGAGTCTGTGTGCATTTGGGCAACCATTGTGAGAGAAGGTTGTCATTGCATATGCATTCACAGAATGAGTCAGGTATTCACACCAGAGTTTAGTAGTGAAATATGTAGAATGTGTGCCGTCACCTAACTCCTTCCATACTAGTGAAATTGTTTTGGTAAAGTCCAAGGAATAGTGTTGCTTGTCTAGAATCACACTGTGAGTCTGTGTGCATTTGGGCATCCATTGTGAGAGAAGCATTTGGTTACTTCATGTCTTTGCAGACAGATAACTGCTTTAAAACCTGTCATGCTGTCAAGTTTCAGTAGTATCAGAAGCCTGTCATTGCTTATGCATTCGCAAAATGAGTCATGCTTGCATGCTAGAGTGCAGATCTGAAATATGGAGAATGTGTGCAGTCACCCTATCCCTTCCAGATTAGTGAATGTGTTTTGGTAAAGTCCAAGGAATAGTGTTGCTTGTCTAGAATCACACTGTGAGTGTGTGTGCATTTCAGAACCCATTGTGAGAGAAGCATTTGGTTACTTCATGTCTTTGCAAACAGATAACTGCTTTAAAACCTGTCATGTTGTCAAGTTTTATTAGTATTAGAAGCCAGTCATTGCTTATGCATTCGCAAAATGTGTCAGGCGTTCACACTAGAGTGTAGTTCTGAAATATGTAGAATATGTGCAGTCACCTTACCCCTTCCAGACTAGTGAATGTGTTTTCGTAAAGTGCAAGGAATAGTGTTGCTTGTCTAGAATCACACTGTGAGTCTGTGTGCATTTGGGCAACCACTGTGAGAGAAGCATTTGGTTACTTCATGTCTTTGCAGACAGATAACTGCTTTAAAACCTGTCATGTTGTAAAGTTTGAGTAGTATTAGAAGTCAGTCATTGCTTACACATTCGCAAAATGAGTCAGACTTTCACACTAGAGTGTAGTTCTGAAGTATGTAGAATGTGTGCAGTTACCTTACCCCTTCCACACTAGTGAATGTGTTTTGGTGAAGTCCAAGGATCAGTGTTGCTTGTCTAGAATCACACTGTGAGTCTGTGTGCATTTGGGCAACCATTGTGAGAGAAGCATTTGGTTACTTCATGTCTTTGCAGACAGATATCTGCTTTAAAACCTGTCATGTTTTCAAGCTTTAGTAGTATCAGAAGTCAGTCATTGCTTATCCATTCTCAAAGGGAGTCAGGCTTTCACACTAGAGTGTAGTTCTGAAATATGTAGAATGTGTGCAGTTACCTTACCCCTTCCAGACTACTGAATGTGTTTTGTTAAAGTCCAAGGAATAGTGTTGCTTGTCTAGAATCACACTGTGAGTCTGTGTGCAGTTAGGCAACCATTGTGAGAGAAGCATTTGGTTCCTTCATGTCTTTGCAGACAGATAACTGCTTTAAAAACTGTCATGTTGTCAAGTTTTAGTAGTATTAGAAAGCAGTCATTGCTTATGCATTCGCAAAATGATTCAGGCTTTCACACTAGAGCGTCGTTCTGAAATATGTAGAATGTGTGCAGTCACCTTACCCCTTCCAGATTAGTGAATGTGGTTTGGTAAAGTCCAAGGAATAGTGTTTATTGTCTAAAATCACACTGTGAGTCTGTGTGCATTTGGGCAACCATTGTGAGAGAAGCATTTGGTTACTGCATGTCTTTGCAGACATATAACTGCTTTAAAACCTGTCATGTTGTCAGGTTTTAGTAGTAAAAGAAGCCAGTCATTGCTTATGCATTTGCAATATGAGTCAGGCTTTCACACTGGAGTGTAGTTCTGAAATATATAAAACGTGTGCAGTTACCTTACCCCTTCCAGATTATTGAATGTGTTTTAGTAAAGTCCAAGGAATAGTGTTACTTGTCTAGAATCACACTGTGAGTCTGTGTGCATTTGGGCAACCATTGTGAGAGAAACATTTGGTTACTTCATGTCTTTGCAGACAGATAACTGCTTTAAAACCGGTCATGTTGTCAAGTTGTATTAGTATGAGAAGTCAGTCATTGCTTATGCATTCGCAAAATGAGTCAGGCTTTCACACTAGAGTGTAGTTCTGAAGTATGTAGAACGTGTGCAGTTACCTTACCCCTTCCAGTCTAGTGAATGTGTTTTGGTAAGGTCCAAGGAATAGTGTTGCTTGTCTAGAATCATACTGTGAGTCTGTGTGCATTTGGGCAACCATTGTGAGAGAAGCATTTGGATACTTCATGTCTTTGCAGACAGATAACTGCTTTAAAACCTGTCATGTTGTCAGGTTTTAGTAGTAAAAGAAGCCAGTCATTGCTTATGCATTTGCAATATGAGTCAGGCTTTCACACTGGAGTGTAGTTCTGAAATATATAAAACGTGTGCAGTTACCTTACCCCTTCCAGATTATTGAATGTGTTTTAGTAAAGTCCAAGTAATAGTGTTACTTGTCTAGAATCACACTGTGAGTCTGTGTGCATTTGGGCAACCATTGTGAGAGAAACATTTGGTTACTTCATGTCTTTGCAGACAGAACACTGCTTTAAAACCGGTCATGTTGTCAAGTTGTATTAGTATGAGAAGTCAGTCATTGCTTATGCATTCGCAAAATGAGTCAGGCTTTCACAATAGAGTGTAGTTCTGAAGTATGTAGAACGTGTGCAGTTACCTTACCCCTTCCAGTCTAGTGAATGTGTTTTGGTAAGGTCCAAGGAATAGTGTTGCTTGTCTAGAATCATACTGTGAGTCTGTGTGCATTTGGGCAACCATTGTGAGAGAAGCATTTGGATACTTCATGTCTTTGCAGACAGATAACTGCTTTAAAACCTGTCATGTTGTCAGGTTTTAGTAGTATTAGAAGCTAGTCATTGCTTATGCATTCGCAAAATGAGTCAGGCTTTCACACTGGAGTGTAGTTCTGAAATATGTAGAAAGTGTGCAGTCACCTTAGCCCTTCCAGATTAGTGTATATGTTTTGGTAAAGTCCAAGGATCAGTGTTGCTTGTCTAGAATCACACTGTGAGTCTGTGTGCATTTGGGCAACCATTGTGAGAGAAGGTTGTCATTGCATATGCCTTCACAGAATGAGTCAGGTATTCACACCAGAGTTTAGTAGTGAAATATGTAGAATGTGTGCCGTCTCCTAACTCCTTCCATACTAGTGAAATTGTTTTGGTAAAGTCCAAGGAATAGTGTTGCTTGTCTAGAATCACACTGTGAGTCTGTGTGCATTTGGGCATCCATTGTGAGAGAAGCATTTGGTTACTTCATGTCTTTGCAGACAGATAACTGCTTTAAAACCTGTCATGCTGTCAAGTTTCAGTAGTATCAGAAGCCTGTCATTGCTTATGCATTCGCAAAATGAGTCATGCTTGCATGCTAGAGTGCAGATCTGAAATATGGAGAATGTGTGCAGTCACCTTATCCCTTCCAGATTAGTGAATGTGTTTTGGTAAAGTCCAAGGAATAGTGTTGCTTGTCTAGAATCACACTGTGAGTGTGTGTGCATTTCAGAACCCATTGTGAGAGAAGCATTTGGTTACTTCATGTCTTTGCAAACAGATAACTGCTTTAAAACCTGTCATGTTGTCAAGTTTTATTAGTATTAGAAGCCAGTCATTGCTTATGCATTCGCAAAATGTGTCAGGCGTTCACACTAGAGTGTAGTTCTGAAATATGTAGAATATGTGCAGTCACCTTACCCCTTCCAGACTAGTGAATGTGTTTTCGTAAAGTGCAAGGAATAGTGTTGCTTGTCTAGAATCACACTGTGAGTCTGTGTGCATTTGGGCAACCACTGTGAGAGAAGCATTTGGTTACTTCATGTCTTTGCAGACAGATAACTGCTTTAAAACCTGTCATGTTGTAAAGTTTGAGTAGTATTAGAAGTCAGTCATTGCTTACACATTCGCAAAATGAGTCAGACTTTCACACTAGAGTGTAGTTCTGAAGTATGTAGAATGTGTGCAGTTACCTTACCCCTTCCACACTAGTGAATGTGTTTTGGTGAAGTCCAAGGATCAGTGTTGCTTGTCTAGAATCACACTGTGAGTCTGTGTGCATTTGGGCAACCATTGTGAGAGAAGCATTTGGTTACTTCATGTCTTTGCAGACAGATATCTGCTTTAAAACCTGTCATGTTTTCAAGTTTTAGTAGTATCAGAAGTCAGTCATTGCTTATCCATTCTCAAAGGGAGTCAGGCTTTCACACTAGAGTGTAGTTCTGAAATATGTAGAATGTGTGCAGTTACCTTACCCCTTCCAGACTACTGAATGTGTTTTGTTAAAGTCCAAGGAATAGTGTTGCTTGTCTAGAATCACACTGTGAGTCTGTGTGCAGTTAGGCAACCATTGTGAGAGAAGCATTTGGTTCCTTCGTGTCTTTGCAGACAGATAACTGCTTTAAAAACTGTCATGTTGTCAAGTTTTAGTAGTATTAGAAAGCAGTCATTGCTTATGCATTCGCAAAATGATTCAGGCTTTCACACTAGAGCGTCAATCTGAAATATGTAGAATGTGTGCAGTCACCATACCCCTTCCAGATTAGTGAATGTGGTTTGGTAAAGTCCAAGGAATAGTGTTTATTGTCTAAAATTACACTGTGAGTCTGTGTGCATTTGGGCAACCATTGTGAGAGAAGCATTTGGTTACTGCATGTCTTTGCAGACATATAACTGCTTTAAAACCTGTCATGTTGTAAAGTTTTAGTAGTAAAAGAAGCCAGTCATTGCTTATGCATTTGCAATATGAGTCGGCCTTTCACACTATAGTGGGGTTGTGTAATAAGTAGAATGTGTGCAGTCACCTTACCCGTTTCAGACTAGTGAATGTGTTTTGGTAAAGTCCAAGGAATAGTGTTTATTGTCTAAAATCACACTGTGAGTCTGTGTGCATTTGGGCAACCATTGTGAGGGAAGCATTTGGTTACTTCATGTCTTTGCAGACAGATATCTGCTTTAAAACCTGTCATGTTTTCAAGTTTTAGTAGTATTAGAAGCTAGTCATTGCTTATGCATTCGCAAAATGAGTCAGGCTTTAACACTACAGTGTAGTTCTGAAATATATAGAACGTGTGCAGTTACCTTACCCCTTCCAGATTAATGAATGTGTTTTAGTAAAGTCCAAGGAATAGTGTTACTTGTCGAGAATCACACTGTGAGTCTGTGTGCATTTGGGCAACCATTGTGAGAGAAACATTTGGTTACTTCATGTCTTTGCAGACAGATAACTGCTTTAAAACCGGTCATGTTGTCAAGTTGTATTAGTATTAGAAGTCAGTCATTGCTTATGCATTCGCAAAATGAGTCAGGCTTTCACACTAGAGTGTAGTTCTGAAGTATGTAGAACGTGTGCAGTTACCTTACCCATTCCAGACTAGTGAATGTGTTTTGGTAAGGTCCAAGGAATAGTGTTGCTTGTCTAGAATCACACTGTGAGTCTGTGTGCATTTGGGCAACCATTGTGAGAGAAGCATTTGGATACTTCATGTCTTTGCAGACAGATAACTGCTTTAAAACCTGTCATGTTGTCAGGTTTTAGTAGTATTAGAAGCTAGTCATTGCTTATGCATTCGCAAAATGAGTCAGGCTTTCACACTGGAGTGTAGTTCTGAAATATGTAGAAAGTGTGCAGTCACCTTAGCCCTTCCAGATTAGTGTATATGTTTTGGTAAAGTCCAAGGAATAGTGTTGCCTGTCTAGAATCACACTGTGAGTCTGTGTGCATTTGGACAACCATTGTGAGAGAAGCATTTGGTTACTTCATGTCTTTGCAGACAGATAACTGCTTTAAAACCTGTCATGTTGTCAAGTTTCAGTAGTATCAGAAGCCTGTCATTGCTTATGCATTCGCAAAATGAGTCAGGCTTGTATGCTAGAGTGTAGATCTTAAATATGGAGAATGTGTGCAGTCACCTTATCCCTTCCAGATTAGTGAATGTGTTTTGGTAAAGTCCAAGGAATAGTGTTGCTTGTCTAGAATCACACTGTGAGTGTGTGTGCATTTCAGAACCCATTGTGAGAGAAGCATTTGGTTACTTCATGTCTTTGCAAACAGATAACTGCTTTAAAACCTCTCATGTTGTCAAGTGTTATTAGTATTAGAAGCCAGTCATTGCTTATGCATTCGCAAAATGTGTCAGGCTTTCACACTAGAGTGTAGTTCTGAAATATGTAGAACGTGTGCAGTTACCTTACCCCTTGAGGTTAGTGAATGTGTTTTGGTAAAGTGCAAGAAATAGTATGGCTTGTCTAGAATCACACTGTGAGTCTGTGTTCATTTGGGCAACCATTGTGAGAGAAGCATTTGGGGTTATTTCATGTCTTTGCAAACAGATAACTGCTTTAAAACCTGTCAAGTTGTCAAGTTTTAGTAGTATCAGAAGCCACTCATTGCTTATGCATTCGCAAAATAAGTCAGGTTTTGATGCTAGAGTGTATTTCTAAAATATGTAGAATGTGTGCAGTCACCTTACCCTTTCCAGATTAGTTAATGTGTTTTGGTAAAGTCCAAGGAATAGTGTTGCTTGTCTAGAATCACTCTGTGAGTCTGTGTGCATTTGGGCAACCATTGTGAGAGAAGCATTTGGTTACTTCATGTCTTTGCAGACAGATAACTGCTTTAAAACCTGTCATTTTGTCAAGTTTTAGTAGTATTAGAAAACAGTGATTGCTTATGCATTCGCAAAATGAGTCAGGCGTTCACACTAGATTGTAGTTCTGTAATATGTAGAATGTGTGCAGTCACCTAACCCCTTCCAGACTACTGAATGTGTTTTGTTAAAGTCTAAGGAATAATGTTGCTTGTCTAGAATCACACTGTGAGTCTGTGTACAGTTAGGCAACCATTGTGAGAGAAGCATTTGGTTCCTTCGTGTCTTTGCAGACAGATAACTGCTTTAAAACCTGTCATGTTGTCAAGTTTTAGTAGTATTAGAAAGCAGTCATTGCTTATGCATTCGCAAAATGATTCAGGCTTTCACACTAGAGTGTAGTTCTGAAATATGTAGAATGTGTGCAGTCACCTTACCCCTTCCAGATTAGTGAATCTGGTTTGGTAAAGTCCAAGGAATAGTGTTTATTGTCTAAAATCACACTGTGAGTCTGTGTGCATTTGGGCAACCATTGTGAGAGAAGCATTTGGTTACTTCATATCTTTGCAGACATATAACTGCTTTAAAACCTGTCATGTTGTCAAGTTTTAGTAGTAAAAGAAGCCAGTCATTGCTTATACATTTGCAAAATGAGTCAGCCTTTTACACTATAGTTGGGTTGTGTAATAAGTAGAATGTGTGCAGTCACCTTACCTGTTTCAGACTAGTGAATGTGTTTTGGTAAAGTCCAAGGAATAGTGTTGCTTGTCTAGAATCACACTTTGAGTCTGTGTGCATTTGGGCAACCATTGTGAGAGAAGCATTTGGTTACTTCATGTCTTTGCAGACAGATAACTTCTTTAAAACCTGTCATGTCGTCATGTTATAGTAGTATTCAAAGCAAGTCATTGCTTATGCATTCTCAAAAGGAGTCAGGCTTTCACACTAGAGTGTAGTTCTGAAATATGTAGAATGTGATGCAGTCACCTTACCCCTTGAGGTTAGTGAATGTGTTTTGGTAAAGTCCAAGGAATAGTGTGGCTTGTCTAGAATCACACTTTGAGTCTGTGTACATTTGGGCAACCATTGTGAGAGTAGCATTTGGTTACTTCATGTCTTTGAAAACAGATAACTGCTTTAAAACCTGTCATGTTGTCAAGTTTTAGTAGTATTAGAAAGCAGTCATTGCTTATGCATTCACAGAATAAGTCAGGTATTCACACCAGAGTTTAGTAGTGAAATATGTAGAATGTGTGCAGGCACCTTACCCCTTCCAGACTAGTGAATTTGTTTTGGTAAAGTCCAAGGAATAGAGTTGCTTGTCTAGAATCACACTGTGAGTCTGTGTGCATTTGGGCAACCATTGTGAGAGAAGTATTTCGTTAATTCATGTCTTTGCAGACAGATAACTGCTTTAAAACCTGTCATGTTGTCACGTTTTAGTAGTATTAGAAGCTAGTCATTGCTTATGCATTCACAAAATGAGTCAGGGTTTCACACTTGAGTGTATTTCTGAAATATGTAGAATGTGTGCAGTCACCTTACCCCTTCCAGATTAGTGAATGTGTTTTGGTAAAGTCCAAGGAATAGTGTTGCTTGTCTAGAATCACACTGTGAGTCTGTGCATTTGGGCAACCATTGTGAGAGAAGCATTTGGTTACTTCATGTCTTTGCAGACAGATAACTGCTTTAAAACCTGTCATGTTGTCAAGTTTAAGTAGTATTAGAAGCAAGTCATTGCTTATGCAATCGCAAAAGAAGTCAGGCTTTCACACTAGAGTGTAGTTCTGAAATATATAGAATGTGTGCAGTCACCCTACCCCTTGAGGTTAGTGAATGTGTTTTGGTAAAGTGCAAGAAATAGTGTGGCTTGTCTAGAATCACCCTGTGAGTCTGTGTTCATATGGGCAACCATTGTGAGAGAAGCATTTGGTTACTTCATGTCTTTGCAGACAGATAACTGCTTTAAAACCTGTCATGTTGTCACGTTTTAGTAGTGTTAGTAAACAGTGATTGCTTATGCATTCGCAAAATGAGTCAGGCGTTCACACTAGATTGTAGTTCTGAAATATGTAGAATGTGTGCAGTTACCTTACCCCTTGAGGTTAGTGAATGTATTTTGGTAAAGTCCAAGGAATAGTGTGGCTTGTCTAGAATCACACTGTGAGTCTGTGTACATTTGGGCACCCATTGTGAGAGAGGCTTTTGGTTACTTCATGTCTTTGCAAACAGATGACTGCTTTAAAATCTGTCATGTTGTCAAGTTGTAGTAGTTTCAGAAGTCAGTCATTGCTTATGCATTCTCAAAATGAGTCAGGCTTTCACACTAGAGTGTAGTTCTGAAATATGTAGAACGTGTGCAGTTACCTTACCCCTACCAGACTACTGAATGTGTTTTGTTAAAGTCCAAGGAATAGTGTTGCTTGTCTAGAATCACACTGTGAGTCTGTGTGCAGTTAGGCAACCATTGTGAGAGAAGCATTTGGTTCCTTCGTGTCTTTGCAGACAGATTTCTGCTTTAAAACCTGTCATGTTGTCAAGTTTTAGTAGTATTAGAAAGCAGTCATTGCTTATGCATTCGCAAAATGATTCAGGCTTTCACACTAGAGTGTAGTTCTGAAATATGTAGAATATGTGCAGTCACCTTACCCCTTCCAGACTAGTGAATATGTTTTCGTAAAGTGCAAGGAATAGTGTTGCTAGTCTAGAATCACACTGTGAGTCTCTGTGCATTTGGACAAGCATTGTGAGAGAAGCATTTGGTTACTTCATGTCTTTGCAGACAGATAACTGCTTTAAAACCTGTCATGTTGTAAAGTTTGAGTAGTATTAGAAGTCAGTCATTGCTTACACATTCGCAAAATGAGTCAGACTTTCACACTAGAGTGTAGTTCTGAAGTATGTAGAATGTGTGCAGTTACCTTACCCCTTCCAGATTAGTGAATGTGGTTTGGTAAAGTTCAAGGAATAGTGTTTATTGTCTAAAATCACACTGTGAGTGTGTGTGCATTTCAGAACCCATTGTGAGAGAAGCATTTGGTTACTTCATGTCTTTGCAAACAGTTAACTGCTTTAAAACCTGTCATGTTGTCAAGTTTTATTAGTATTAGAATCCAGTCATTGCTTATGCATTCGCAAAATGTGTCAGGCTTTCACACTAGAGTGTAGTTCTGAAATATGTAGAATATGTGCAGTCACCTTACCCCTTCCAGACTAGTGAATATGTTTTCGTAAAGTGCAAGGAATAGTGTTGCTTGTCTAGAATCACACTGTGAGTCTGTGTGCATTTGGACAAGCATTGTGAGAGAAGCATTTGGTTACTTCATGTCTTTGCAGACAGATAACTGCTTTAAAACCTGTCATGTTGTAAAGTTTGAGTAGCATTAGAAGTCAGTCATTGCTTACACATTCGCAAAATGAGTCAGACTTTCACACTAGAGTGTAGTTCTGAAGTATGTAGAATGTGTGCAGTTACCTTACCCCTTCCACACTAGTGAATGTGTTTTGGTGAAGTCCAAGGATCAGTGTTGCTTGTCTAGAATCACATTGTGAGTCTGTGTGCATTTGGGCAACCATTGTGAGAGAAGCATTTGGTTACTTCATGTCTTTGCAGACAGATATCTGCTTTAAAACCTGTCATGTTTTCAAGTTTTAATAGTATTAGAAGCTAGTCATTGCTTATGCATTCGCAAAATGAGTCAGGCTTTCACACTAGAGTGTAGTTCTGAAATATGTAGAAATTGTGCAGTCACATTACCCCTTCCAGATTAATGAATGTGTTTTGGTAAAGTCAAAGGCATAGTGTTGCTTGTCTAGAATCACATTGTGAGTCTGTGTTAATTTAGGCAACCATTGTGAGAGAAGCATTTGGTTACTTCATGTCTTTGCAGACAGATAACTGCTTTAAAACCTGTCATGTCGTCACGTTTTAGTAGTATTGGAAGCAAGTCATTGCTTATCCATTCTCAAAGGGAGTCAGGCTTTCACACTAGAGTGTAGTTCTGAAATATGTAGAATGTGTGCAGTCACCTTACCCCTTGAGGTTAGTGAATGTGTTTTGGTAAAGTCCAAGTCATAGTGTTGCTTGTCTAGAGTCACACTGTGAGTCTGTGTGAATTTGGGCAACCATTGTGAGAGAAGCATTTGGTTACTTCATGTCTTTGCAGATAGATAGGTGCTTTAAGGCCTGTCATGTTGTCAAGTTTTAGTAGTATTAGAAGCCAGTCATTGCTTATGCATTTGCGAAATGAGTCAGCCTTTAAACTAGAGTGTAGTTCTGAAATATGTAGAATGTGTACAGTCAGCAAACTCCTTCCAGTCTAGTGAATGTGTTTTGGTAAAGTCCAATGAATAGTTTTGCTTGTCTAGAATCACACTGTGAGTCTGTGTGCATTTGGGCAACCATTGTGAGATAATCATTTGGTTACTTCATATCTTTGCAGACAGATAACTGCTTTAAAACCTGTCATGTTGTCAGGTTTTAGTAGTATTAGAAGCTAGTCATTGCTTATGAATTCACAAAATGAGTCAGGCTTTCACACTAGAGTGTAGTTCTGAAATATGTAGAAATTGTGCATTCACCTTACCCCTTGAGGTTAGTGAATGTGTTTTGGTAAAGTCCAAGGAATAGTGTGGCCTTTCTAGAATCACACTGTGAGTCTGTGTACATTTGGGCAACCATTGTGAGAGAAGCATTTGGTTAGTTAATGTCTTTGCAAACAGATAACTGCTTTAAAACCTGTCATGTTGTCAGGTTTTAGTAGTATTAGAAAGCAGTCATTGCATATGCATTCACAGAATAAGTCAGGTATTCACACCAGAGTTTAGTAGTGAAATATGTAGAATGTGTGCAGGCAGCTTACCCCTTCCAGACTAGTGAATTTGTTTTGGTAAAGTCCAAGGAATAGTGTTGCTTGTCTAGAATCACACTGTGAGTCTGTGTTCATTTGGGCAACCATTGTGAATGAAGTATTTGGTTAATTCATGTCTTTGCAGAGAGATAACTGCTTTAAAACCTGTCATTTTGTCATGTTTTAGTAGTATTAGAAGCTAGTCATTTCTTATGCATTCACAAAATGAGTCAGGCTTTCACACTTGAGTGTATTTCTGAAATATGTAGAATGTGTGCAGTCACCTTACCCCTTCCAGATTAGTGAATGTGTTTTGGTAAAGTCCAAGGAATAGTGTTGCTTGTCTAAAATCACACTGTGAGTCTGTGTGCATTTGGGCAACCATTGTGAGAGAAGCATTTGGTTACTTCATGTCTTTGCAGACAGATAACTGCTTTAAAACCTGTCATGTTGTCAAATTTTAGTAGTATCAGAAGTCAGTCATTGCTTATGCATTCGCAAAATAAGTCAGGTTTTGATGCTAGAGTGTATTTCTGAAATATGTAGAATGCGTGCAGTCACCTTACCCCTTCCAGATTAGTTAATGTGTTTTGGTAAAGTCCAAGGAATAGTGTTGCTTGTCTAGAATCACTCTGTGAGTCTGTGTGCATTTGGGCAATCATTGCGAGAGAAGCATTTAGGGCCAGATGTAGGTAAATCTCATTTACCGATTCTTAAATACCAAATTTTACCGATTCGGTATTCATAAATCGGTAAATGAGATGTAGATAAAAAATCGTTATTTTTTACCGAATCGGTGAAATTCGGTATCGGACTTTCGGAATTTACCGACTCGGTATTTACCGAATCGGTATTTCCCATTCATTCCTATGGACCTTTTGGCCCATAGGAATGAATGGGAAATACCGATTTGGTAAATACCGATTCGGTAAATACCGAATCGGTAAGTTCCGAATCGGAAAGCAAGCAAAAGTGAAACTTAAGAAAACAGCCAATCAGGTGCTACCACCCTCCCACTCCCTACCAGGAAGTGGTAACCCAGGTAGCTGCAACTAATTAGAAGGTTCTGGAGAGGCAGTCAGAGCTGAGCAGAGACACAGAGCAGCAGGGAGAGTTTTTCTGAAACTTTACCAACTGAAAAATGGCAAGCAGCAGTGAAAGCCAGAAGGCAGAAAGAAAGAGGAAAATAAAGTTCAGCAGCATGGAGCTGCAGGTACTTGTGGAGGAGGTAGTGAGGGTGCACAACAAACTTTTTGGCAGGCACTCCCTCACTGTTCCCGAGTCTGCCAATAGGAAATTCTGGCAGGCAATTGTTGAAAAAGTGAATGCTGTGGGAGTCACAACCAGGAATACTGAGGATCTCAAAAAAGGATTCTATGACCTCAGGAGCCTCACCAAGAAAACAATGGCTGAAATCCACAAGCAGTCAGGCCTAACCGGTGGAGGCAAGAACACAGCGCCCCCCCTGACTGACCTGGAGGAGTTGGTGGCCTCAACCATTGAGGCAGACAGCGTCTGCGGACTGGGAGATGTGGACAGCTCAGCCAGAGCTGCAACAAAAAAAGGTAAGACGCATGCGCTGCATTACACCCCATACCAACCTGCTTCCTTTTACCCTTTGTGGACAAGCAAACCCCAGTCCAGTACTGCTATCACTATACAGGAGCAATGCATTATGGGAAATGTAGTGAGCAAATGTAAGACCATGTGTAACAGCGCAGACATCAGCAAGTTAGTGAAATGAATGCAGATAAATGAAAGTGAAATGTGTAAAGCATTTATTGTAGTGACTGTGACACAGTAGCACTCAGTTGATATACGCTTATTTATACCTAGGGGCCAAATCAGGCAGTCGACCCACTGACACAGAAGGGACTGCACCAGCGAGGGAGGACAGTGTGGAAGCAGGTCCAAGCCAAGTGCAAGCCTCGCAGGAGGAAGGTGACACGAGTGGCATCTCCCATGAAGATGACACTGTACAGACCCCAGAGTTGCTTCACTCCCCACAGCTTTCCCAATCCCCTCCCTTGGTATTCTCACCAGAAACTTCACCATCACTGCTCCAGTCCACTCCTGCCACCCCACCGGCCAGGAGGCGTGTCGTGGCCCCACTACCAATAATGGAGGCAGCATAGGGTGAGGGTGAGGCACAAGTCACCGTAGATGTGAGTTCAGCAGCACTGCAGTCCACAAATGAGACAGTCACTGCTCGCAGAAGACAACGCAGACCCAGCAGTGCAGGTGGACGTGGTGAGGGCACTGTGTTCGGTGGGCTGGAGGGGAGCATGGTGCGCATTCAAAGGATGCAGGGCAAATCCATCCAAGCCTACCAACGCCAACTCATAGCCCTGAATGTGCAAATAGGAGACATGGGGAAGGGCATGAGAGACATTGTGAAGGCGAATAAAGAGGTTGCCAAAACAAATACGGACATTGCTACAGGGATGCAGCAGATGAGCAACTCAATTACGCAGCTATGCACCAAACTTGACAGTCTGTCACACACAAGGCGCAGGGATGCCCGTGCCCACAATATGGCTATCAATCGCTTGGCCACAGCCACATCCCTGCTATGCAGGAGGGGCATACATATGCAGGAGGCTTTGACACAGAATACAGCTGAGGTCACCAGGGGCATGGCCAGAATTACGAGTGCACTAGAGGCAATGCTGATTTCCCACACAGCACAGAATCCTGCCCTGGACGTGGCAGAGACTGATGACACTAGTAGCCAGAGCAGCATAGCAAGCTCTGTTGTGGAGACACGGAGGAGTACCAGGTGCCCAGCTGAGGCTGCAGGGCACACTGAACAAAGCAAACAACATCCTAGTGGCTCAGGGAAGTGCGGACGCAAGTGACATTACCGGTCATGGGTGAAGTAACCCGAGACATACAGTCCCCACGTTTATAATGTTAATTTTGTTGCACTTAAGTGCTTGAACGTTGTGGCAACATTAAAATATGTTGGTCCCATACACAACCTGTCTGTGTCTCATTACTTACTCAGAAATAGTTGCGTGTAATCTCCTCATGTCTGTATCTCCCATCACTTGGTGTTGACACTCCAGCAGGTTGTGTTTCAGGCACTGCAATCTCGTCGTCATGATCCTCAAAGTCTGACAACTCCACCTCAGTGCCCTCCTTCACAGCAAGGTTGTGCAACATAGCACAGGCAGCAATGATTTTACAGCAGGTGATGGGGGTATAAAGCCGGGCACCTCCACTCTTGTGCAGGCACCTGAACCTGCTCTTCCATATACCAAAGGCACGCTCCACAACATTTCTTGTGCTCTTGTGGGCCCTGTTATATCTCCTTTGGCTGGGTGTTGAGGGGTTGAGGTAGGGGGTGAGTATGAATGAGCGGAGGGCATATGCACTGTCTCCTAAAAGGAAATGGGAATACATTACTCACATGCATACATGTACTTCTTACTGCAATAGGTGTCAATGGGGTCGCACACTGTGTCTTACCTAGGAGGTATCCTTCACCAAATTCCCCTGCTGTCAGCCATGCATAGATACCGCTGTTTTGAAATATGAAGGAGTCGTGGGTACTCCCAGGAAATGTTGCCACAAGGTCAGTGATGGCGCACTTGGCATTGCAGATCACCTGCACATTGATGGTGTAGGTGGACTTCCTATTCCTATATATGTATTCGGTGGCAGCAGGGGGACAAATGGGAATATGGGTGCCATCAATGCAGCCAATGATATTGGGAAAACGCGGCATCTGGTAAAAGTCAGATTTTGTTTGGACCAGTTCAGCATGGCTTGCAGGAAGAGATATATAATGGTCAATCCTCTGTAACATGGCGTCAAGGAATTTGTGGAAAAAGCGTGACAGGCTGCTCTGGGTCACCCCACCTACCGCAGCAACCACACTCTGGTAGCTCCCAGATGCAAGCAGGTGTAGGCTTCACAGCACCTGCACGTGGGGTGGAATAGCGTGTGCCCTTGGGGTAGTGTGCTCCAACAGTGGTTGGAGGTCCCTGATTAGGTCAAAGATGGTGTCTGGGGCCAACCTGTACCTCTGGAGTATCTCTGCCTCTGTGAGCATGAACAAGGTGATCCTCTGTCTGTAGACCTGCTCCTGTCTCTGCCATTCCCTCTCTCCTTCCTCCTGTAGCCGTAGCCGTCTCGCAATGACATAGAATGCCGCCATTGTGAAAAAAGTATTGCATTTTGGGTCCTTTTTTATAGGATGCACCTGGTTACCACCTGATTTCAATCCATGGTAAATACCGACTCTTAAATACCGAATTTCAGGCAAATTCGGTATTTAAGAGCTTACCTACATCTCAATATTCAATTTTACCACTTCTTATTTACCGATTCGCTTTTTTTACCGATTCGGTAAATTTACCGATTCGGAAAATTTACCGATTCGGTAAATTTACCGATTCGCAAACCGTTGCGATTCGGTAAATTTACAGATTCGGTAAATTATCCGATTCGGAATGTTTACCGATTTGGTAACTTTACCGATTCGGACGATTTTCTGTCTCCTACATCCCAAATGCTCAATACCGGTCGGAAATGGCCGAAAATCGGTATTTTCGGCCGTTACCGACCGGTATTGGGCTACATACATCTGGCCCTTGGTTAATTCATGTCTTTGCCGACAGATAACTGCTTTAAAACCTGTCATGTTGTCAAGTTTTAGTAGTATTAGAAAGCAGTCATTGCTTATGCATTTGCAAAATGAGACAGGCTTTCACACTAGATTGTAGTTCTGAAATATGTAGAATATGTGCAGTCACCTTACCCTTACCAGATTAGTGAATGTGTTTAGGTAAAGTGAAAGGAATAGTGTTGCTTGTCTAGAATCACACTGTGAGTCTGTGTGCATTTGGGCAACCATTGTGAGAGAAGCATTTGGTTACTTCATGTCTTTGCAGACAGATAACAGCTTTAAAACCTGTCATTTTGTCAAGTTTTAGTACTATTAGAAGCTAGTCATTGCTTATGCGTTCGCAAAATGAGCGCGGTTTTCACACTGGAGTGTAGTTCTGAAATATGTAGAATGTGTGCAGTCACCTTACCCCTTCCAGATTAATGAATGTGTTTTGGTAAAGTCCAAGGAATAGTGTTGCTTGTCTAGAATCACACTGTGAGTCTGTGTGCATTTGGGCAACCATTGTGAGAGAAGCATTTGGATACTTCATGTCTTTGCAGAAAGATAGCTGCTTTAAAACCTGTCATGTTGTCAAGTTTTAGTGGTATCAGAAGCCAGTCATGGCTCATGCATTCGCAAAATGAGTCGGGCTTTCATGCTAGAGTGTAGTTCTGAAATATGTAGAATGTGTGCAGTTACCTTATCCCTTCCAGATTAGTGAATGTGTTTTGGTAAAGTCCAAGGAATAGTGTTGCTTGTCTAGAATCACACTGTGAGTGTGTGTGCATTTCAGAACCCATTGTGAGAACAGCATTTGGTTACATCATGTCTTTGCAAACAGATAACTGCTTTAAAACCTGTCATGTTGTCAAGTTTTGGTAGTAATAGAAGCCAGTCATTGCATTTGCAAAATGATTCAGGCTTTCACACTGGAGTGTAGTTCCGAAATATGTAGAAAGTGTGCAGTCACCGTACGCCTTACAGATTAGTGTATATGTTTTGGTAAAGTCCAAGGAATAGTCTTGCGTATCTAGAATCACACTGTGAGTCTGTTTGCATTTGGGCAACTATTGTGAGAGAAGCATTTGGTTACTTCATGTCTTTGCAGACAGATAACTGCTTTAAAATCTGTCATGTCATTTTGTCAAGTTTTAGTACTATTAGAAGCTAGTCATTGCTTATGCGTTCGCAAAATGAGCGCGGTTTTCACACTGGAGTGTAGTTCTGAAATATGTAGAATGTGTGCAGTCACATTACCCCTTCCAGATTAATGAATGTGTTTTGGTAAAGTCCAAGGAATAATGTTGCTTGTCTAGAATCACACTGTGAGTCTGTGTGCATTTGGGCAACCATTGTGAGAGAAGCATTTGGATACTTCATGTCTTTACAGAAAGATAGCTGCTTTAAAACCTGTCATGTTGTCAAGTTTTAGGGGTATCAGAAGCCAGTCATGGCTCATGCATTCGCAAAATGAGTCGGGCTTTCATGCTAGAGTGTAGTTCTGAAATATGTAGAATGTGTGCAGTTACCTTATCCCTTCCAGATTAGTGAATGTGTTTTGGTAAAGTCCAAGGAATAGTGTTGCTTGTCTAGAATCACACTGTGAGTGTGTGTGCATTTCAGAACCCTTTGTGAGAACAGCATTTGGTTACATCATGTCTTTGCAAACAGATAACTGCTTTAAAACCTGTCATGTTGTCAAGTTTTGGTAGTAATAGAAGCCAGTCATTGCAAAGTCATTGCATTTGCAAAATGATTCAGGCTTTCACACTAGAGTGTAGTTCCAAAATATGTAGAAAGTGTGCAGTCACCGTACGCCTTCCAGATTAGAGTATATGTTTTGGTAAAGTCCAAGGAATATTGTTGCGTGTCTAGAATCACACTGTGAGTCTGTTTGCATTTGGGCAACTATTGTGAGAGAAGCATTTGGTTACTTCATGTCTTTGCAGACAGATAACTGCTTTAAAATCTGTCATGTCATTTTGTCAAGTTTTAGTACTATTAGAAGCTAGTCATTGCTTATGCGTTCGCAAAATGAGCGCGGTTTTCACACTGGAGTGTAGTTCTGAAATATGTAGAATGTGTGCAGTCACATTACCCCTTCCAGATTAATGAATGTGTTTTGGTAAAGTCCAAGGAATAGTGTTGCTTGTCTAGAATCACACTGTGAGTCTGTGTGCATTTGGGCAACCATTGTGAGAGAAGCATTTGGTTACTTCATGTCTTCGCAGATAGATAAGTGCTTTAAGGCCTGTCATGTTGTCATGTTTTAGTAGTATTAGAAGCTTGTCGTTGCATATGCATTCACAGAATGAGTCAGGTATTCACACCAGAGTTTAGTAGTGAAATATGTAGACTGTGTGCAGTCACCTTACCCCTTCCAGATTAGTGAATGTGTTTTGGTAAAGTCGAAGGAATAGTGTTGCTTGTCTAGAATCACACTGTGAGTGTGTGTGCATTTGGGCAACCATTGTGAAAGAAGCATTTGGTTACTTCATGTCTTTGCAGACAGATAACTGCTTTAAACCCGGTCACGTTGTCAGGTTTTAGTAGTATAAGAAGCTTGTCATTGCATATGCATTCACAGAATGAGTCAGGTATTCACACCAGAGTTTAGTAGTGAAATATGTAGAATGTGTGCAGTCACCTTACCCCTTCCAGATTAGTGAATGTGTTTTGGTAAAGTCCAAGGAATAGTGTTGCTTGTCTAGAATCACACTGTGAGTCTGTGTGCATTTGGGCAACCATTGTGAAAGAAGCATTTGGTTACTTCATGTCTTTGCAGACAGATAACTGCTTTAAAACCTGTCACGTTGTCAGGTTTTAGTAGTATTAGAAGCTTGTCATTGCATATGCATTCACAGAATGAGTCAGGTATTCACACCAGAGTTTAGTAGTGAAATATGTAGAATGTGTGCAGTCACCTAACTCCTTCCAGACTAGTGAAATTGTTTTGGTAAAGTCCAAGGAATAGTGTTGCTTGTCTAGAATCACATTGTGAGTCTGTGTGCATTTGGGCAACCATTGTGAGAGAAGCATTTGGTTACTTCATGTCTTTGCAGACAGATAACTGCTTTAAAACCTGTCATGTTGTCAAGTTTTAGTAGTATCAGAAGCCTGTCATTGCTTATGCATTCGCAAAATGAGTCAGGCTTTCATGCTAGAGTGTAGTTCTGAAATATGTAGAATGTGTGCAGTCACCTTACCCCTTCCAGACTAGTGAATGCGTTTTGGTAAAGTCCAAGGAATAGTGTTGCTTGTCTAGAATCACATTGTGAGTCTGTGTGAATTTAGGCAAAAATTGTGAGAGAAGTATTTGGTTACTTCATGTCTTTGCAGACAGATAACTGCTTTAAAACCTGTCACGTTGTCAGGTTTTAGTAGTATAAGAAGCTTGTCATTGCATATGCATTCACAGAATGAGTCAGGTATTCACACCAGAGTTTAGTAGTGAAATATGTAGAATGTGTGCAGTCACCTTACCCCTTCCAGATTAGTGAATGTGTTTTGGTAAAGTCCAAGGAATAGTGTTGCTTGTCTAGAATCACATTGTGAGTCTGTGTGAATTTAGGCAAAAATTGTGAGAGAAGTATTTGGTTACTTCATGTCTTTGCAGACAGATAACTGCTTTAAAACCTGTCACGTTGTCAGGTTTTAGTAGTATAAGAAGCTTGTCATTGCATATGCATTCACAGAATGAGTCAGGTATTCACACCAGAGTTTAGTAGTGAAATATGTAGAATGTGTGCAGTCACCTTACCCCTTCCAGATTAGTGAATGTGTTTTGGTAAAGTCCAAGGAATAGTGTTGCTTGTCTAGAATCACACTGTGAGTCTGTGTGCATTTGGGCAACCATTGTGAAAGAAGCATTTGGTTACTTCATGTCTTTGCAGACAGATACTTGCTTTAAAACCTGTCACGTTGTCAGGTTTTAGTAGTATTAGAAGGTTGTCATTGCATATGCATTCACAGAATGAGTCAGGTATTCACACCAGAGTTTAGTAGTGAAATATGTAGAATGTGTGCAGTCACCTAACTCCTTCCAGACTAGTGAAATTGTTTTGGTAAAGTCCAAGGAATAGTGTTGCTTGTCTAGAATCACATTGTGAGTCTGTGTGCATTTGGGCAACCATTGTGAGAGAAGCATTTGGTTACTTCATGTCTTTGCAGACAGATAACTGCTTTAAAACCTGTCATGTTGTCAAGTTTTAGTAGTATCAGAAGCCTGTCATTGCTTATGCATTCGCAAAATGAGTCAGGCTTTCATGCTAGAGTGTAGTTCTGAAATATGTAGAATGTGTGCAGTCACCTTACCCCTTCCAGACTAGTGAATGCGTTTTGGTAAAGTCCAAGGAATAGTGTTGCTTGTCTAGAATCACATTGTGAGTCTGTGTGAATTTAGGCAAAAATTGTGAGAGAAGTATTTGGTTACTTCATGTCTTTGCAGACAGATAACTGCTTTAAAACCTGTCATGTTGTCAAGTTTTAGTAGTATCAGAAGCTAGTCATTGCTTATGCATTCACAAAATGAGTCAGGCTTTCACACTAGAGTGTAGTTCTGAAATATGTAGAATGTGTACAGTCACCTTACCCCTTCCAGATTAATGAATGTGTTTTAGTAAAGTCCAGGAAATAGTGTTACTTGTCTAGAATCACACTGAGTCTGTGTGCATTTGGGCAACCATTGTGAGAGAAGCATTTGGTTACTTCATGTCTTTGCAGACAGATAACTGCTTTAAAACCTGTCATGTTGTCAAGTTGTATAAGTATTAGAAGTCAGTCATTGCTTATGCATTCGCAAAATGAGGCAGGATTTCACACTAGTGTGTAGTTCTGAAGTATGTAGAACGTGTGCAGTTACCTTACCGCTTCCAGACTAGTGAATGTGTTTTGGTAAGGTCCAATGAATAGTGTTGCTTGTCTAGAATCACACTGTGAGTCTGTGTGCATTTGGGCAACCATTGTGAGAGAAGCATTTGGATACTTCATGTCTTTCCAGACAGATAACTGCTTTAAAACCTGTCATGTTGTCAGGTTTTAGTAGTATTAGAAGCTAGTCATTGCTTATGCATTCGCAAAATGAGTCAGGCTTTCACACTGGAGTGTAGTTCTGAAATATGTAGAAAGTGTGCAGTCACCTTACCCCTTCCAGATTAGTGTATATGTTTTGGTAAAGTCCAAGGAATAGTGTTGCCTGTCTAGAATCACACTGTGAGTCTGTGTGCATTTGGGCATCCATTGTGAGAAAATCATTTGGTTACTTCATGTCTTTGCAGACAGATAACTGCTTTAAAACCTGTCATGTTGTCAAGTTTCAGTAGTATCAGAAGCCTGTCATTGCTTATGCATTCGCAAAATGAGTCAGGCTTGCATGCTAGAGTGTAGTTCTGAAATATGGAGAATGTGTGCAGTCACTTTATCCCTTCAAGATTAGTGAATGTGTTTGTAAATGTAAATGTAGTTGAGCTTATATAGCGCACAGCTACCCACAGTGGGTTTCCCGGCGCTTGCTTAGGGAACCCGTCCTGGTATTCCCCTGTGAGATATCAGGGTATCCACAAGGTGAAAGTCAGGCATCCCGCCGCGAGAGGCCATTGTGGAGATTAAGCAAGCTATTGCCCAGAGTCGCAGAGTGTGAACCCGAGAGTCGAGGAGGCACCGGGGCGAGAATTATCGAGTCCATGGAATTTTTAGCCCAAGACCCGCCGAGGCGGGGAATTGAACCCTGGTCCAGGACCGATCTCAGCTTCCGGGTCTGCTGCCTCTAACCCCTGAGCCACACTTCTTGGTAAAGTCCAAGGGATAGTGTTGCTTGTCTAGAATCACACTGTGAGTCTGTGTGCATTTCAGAACCCATTGTGAGAGAAGCATTTGGTTACTTCATGTCTTTGCAAACAGATATTTGCTTTAAAACCTGTCATGTTGTCAAGTTTTATTAGTATTAAAAGCCAGTCATTGCTTATGCATTCGCAAAATGTGTCAAGCTTTCACACTAGAGTGTAGTTCTGAAATATGTAGAATATGTGAAGTAACCTTACCCCTTCCAGACTAGTGAATGTGTTTTCGTAAAGTCCAAGGAATAGTGTTGCTTGTCTAGAATCACACTGTGAGCCTGTGTGCATTTGGACAACCATTGTGAGAGAAGCATTTGGTGACTTCATGTCTTTGCAGACAGATAACTGCTTTAAAACCTGTCATGTTGTAAAGTTTGAGTAGTATTAGAAGTCAGTCATTGCTTACACATTCGCAAAATGAGTCAGGCTTTCACACTAGAGTGTAGTTCTGAAGTATGTAGAACGTGTGCAGTTACCTTACCCCTTCCAGACTAGTGAATGTGTTTTGGTGAAGTCCAAGGATTAGTGTTGCTTGTCTAGAATCACACTGTGAGTCTGTGTGCATTTGGGCAACCATTGTGAGAGAAGCATTTGGTGACTTCATGTCTTTGCAGACAGATAACTGCTTTAAGACCTGTCATGTTGTAAAGTTTGAGTAGTATTAGAAGTCAGTCATTGCTTACACATTCACAAAATGAATCAGGTTTTCACACAAGAGTGTAGTTCTGAAATATGTAGAATGTGTGCAGTCACCTTACCCCTTCCAGATTAGTGGATGTGTTTTGGTAAAGTCTAAGGCATAGTGTTGCTTGTCTAGAATCACATTGTGAATCTGTTTGAATTTGGGCAACCATTGTGAGAGAAGCATTTGGTTACGTCATGTCTTTGCAGACAGATAACTGCTTTATAACCTGTCATGTTGTCAAGTTTTAGTAGTATCAGAAGCTAGTCACTGCTTATGCATTCACAAAATGAGTCAGGCTTTCACACTAGAGTGTAGTTCTGAAATATGTAGAATGTGTGCAGTCACCTTACCCCTTCCAGATTAGTGAATGTGTTTTGGTAAAGTCCAAGGAATAGTGTAGCTTGTCTACAATCACACTGTGAGTCTGTGTGCATTTCAGAACCCATTGTGAGAGAAGCATTTGGTTACTTCATGTCTTTGCAAACAGATAACTGTTTTAAAACCTGTCATGTTGTCAAGTTTTGGTAGTAATAGAAGCCAGTCATTGCTTATGCATTTGCAAAATGAGTCAGGCTTTCACACTGGAGTGTAGTTCTGAAATATGTAGAAAGTGTGCAGTGACCTTACCCCTTCCAGATTAGTGTATATGTTTTGGTAAATTCCAAGGAATAGTGTTGCCTGTCTAGAATCACACTGTGAGTCTGTGTGCATTTGGGCATCCATTGTGAGAGAAGCATTTGGTTACTTCATGTCTTTGCAGACAGATAACTGCTTTAAAAACTGTCATGTTGTCAAGTTTCAGTAGTATCAGAAGCCTGTCATTGCTTATGCATTCGCAAAATGAGTCAGGCTTTCACACTAGAGTGTACTTCTGAAATATGTAGAATGTGTGCAGTCACCTTACCCCTTCCAGATTACTGAATGTCTTTTGGTAAAGTCCAAGGAATAGAGTTGCTTGTCTAGAAGCACACTGTGAGCCTGTGTACATTTGGGCAACCATTGTGAGAGAAGCATTTGGTTACTTCATGTCTTTGCAAACAGATAACTGCTTTAAAACCTGTCATGTTGTCAAGTTTTAGTAGTATTAGAAGCCAGTCATTGCTTATGCATTCGCAAAATGAGTCAGGCTTTCATACTAGAGTGTAGTTCTGAAATATATAGAATGTGTGCAGTCACCTTACCCCTTCCAGTCTAGTGAATGTGTTTTGTTAAAGTCCAAGGAATAGTGTTGCTTGTCTAAAATCACACTGTGAGTCTGTGTGCATTTGGGTAACCATTGTGAGGGAAACATTTGGTTACTTCATGTCTTTGCAGACAGATAACTGCTTTAAAACCTGTCATGTTGTCAAGTTTTAGTACTATTAGAAGCCAGTCATTGCTTATGCATTCACAAAATGAGTCAGGCTTTCACACTATAGTGTAGTTCTGAAATATGTAGGATGTGTGCAGTCACCTTACCCCTTCCAGACTAGTGAATGTGCTTTGGTAAAGTACAAGGAATTGTGTTGCTTGTTCAGAATCGTACTGTGAGTCTGTGTGCATTTGGGCAAACATTGTGAGAGAAGCATTTGGTTACTTCCTGTCTTTGCAGACAGATAACTGCTTTAATACCTGTGATGTCAAGTTTTAGTAGTATTAGAAGTCAGTCATTGCTTATGCATTCACAAAATGAGTCAGGCTTTCACACTAGAATGTAGTTCTGAAATATGTAGAATGCGTGTAGTCATGTTACTGCTTCCAGACTAGTGAGTCTGTTTTGTTAAAGTCCAAGGAATAGTGTTGGTTGTCTAGAATCACACTGTGAGTTTGTCTGCATTTAGGAAACCATTGTGAGAGACTCATGCCCTAGAACATGCAGTGCTTCAAATGCCTATCCACTATGCATGCAGTCCTCTAAGCACCTACACGCTTGTCTTTCACACCTTCAATTACCCAGTCAGTATTCATATACACTCCCTCAAACACCCTGTTACTCCCCTTGCACTCATCTAGTGACCCATTAAGCACATGTACTAATCCATTCACTGTGCCAAAACTCAACCATTTATAAATTCACCTAGTCTTTCTCTTTGCTGTACTGTAATCATTAAGATAGTACCCAAATACTCATTTAGTGACTTGGAGCCTTACCACATAGACTGCTTCAAACTCCTATCCACTTGCATGTAGTCCTCTAATCATCTACACACTTGTGTTTGAGGCCTTTAATTCCCCGGTAGGTCTCCTTAGACTCAAGGAAACACCCTGTCACTCCCCTAGTAATCCTGTATTGAGCCATTCTGCACTATATACTAATTCATTCACTCTGCCAAAAACCAACCGCTTATATATTCACCCAGGCATTATCCTTGCAGTACTCTAATCATTTAATCAGTATGCAAGTACTCATGCAGTGATCCAGGCTTTAGCACATGGACTGCTACAAATCTTTATGGAATATGCATGCAATCCTTTATTCACCTACACACTTATCTTACACACCTTCATTTCCCCAGGCAGTATCCATACAGTCCAGCAAACATCCTGTAACTGTCCTTGCACTGTTGTAGTAACCCATTCAGCACTATGTACTAATCCATTCACTGTGTCAAAACTGAACCACTTATAAATTCACCCAGGCAATCTCCTTGTAGTACTCTAATGACTGCTTTGCTATCCAACTACTCATACAGTGAGCTAGGCCTTAACATATACAATGTGTTTGTATAGCAATAGAAAGGTATAATTTATAAATGTATTAAAATACATTTATTTATAATTATTTTTTACAGCTATTGTTTATCATCATTAAAATAAAGTTATCATGCCTGAAAAATCAAGAAAGAGACAACGACAGCAAAAGGACAATTATTTGAAGAAAATTGCAGAACAAGTATTGGATGACCAACATCATGTTGGTAAAAAGAAAAAGTCTTCCAGTAAAACAACAAAAGAATTCATTAAAAAACTTTCAAAGCCTAGAAATAGTGTGCAGATTGTTCAAAGTAGAAACAATGCTTCAACCAGAAAAAAGAATATGAGTAAAAAGAAAGGAGTAAATGGAAACTTACATTCAAAAGACACAATCAATGTTAAAACAAGGCAAAATCAGTATAAAGAAATCAGGAAAAAGATTTCTTATAATAGAATTGTTTTTAACTTAAATAAACATTAATCAAGGAGCATCGAAAGTACAAATAATATTCAAGCAATAGTTTATGCTATTAGTCAATAGTCAATAATCACAAAAACAAAATTTCCAAGATATCCACAGTATTAAATTTGATCTTATGACATACAACTGTTGCATAGTCTATACACAATCCACAGCTACAGCCTACGCGTTTCGTCCCAACAGGGACATCATCAGGGTTGTGAAAAATAGAAAAACACAAAGTAACTGTTGTGGTCTAACTTATTTCAACATACAAATACTATTTTAAAAACATCTCTTGTAACCTGGCTATATACCATTGTAGACATACTTTTATTCCTGTCGTCGCCTGCCTGTACACCATTCTACATTTTGCCAATCTTGCAATTTTATTTTACAATATGGAAAGCAAAATTCTCCCTCCAGTGGTGTTTTTTAAATTTTTTTATTTCAGCGTTTTTGATAAGAATATTCATCATAGTGAAACATGAGGCATAAAGATTTTCTTCCCAATCTTTTAAGAGGTCTGGATCTAGATCATCATATGTTGGAAAAATTAAAATTCTTAACCCTCTCAGGATTCGTTTTTGGTCTAAATAATTGTTTAAGAAAACTCTCAAAATGGTGGGATGGAATGACTCTTAAAAATGATTTAGACGAAAAACAAATCCCAAGAGGGTTAAGAATTTTAATTTTTGGAGCGTTGATCTGTATTTAAAAAGTGGAAGAGAAAATAATGATAAGTGGAAGGAATTTTCCACTTATTTTTTGGTAGAGAATTGCTTTGATGTGGGTTCTGATCAGCGTATTTGTAAATGTTGTTATAACAAATTAGACGAGAATAAAATACCTGCTAGAGCTGTCCATAATAATCTAGAGTTGGTAACTATTCCTCCAGAATTGATAGATTGAAATACGCATGAGTCTATTCTGATTCAATGTGTGCACCCATTTCAGGCTATTGTTCGTATGGAGCCTAAAACAGGTAAATTGCCTCCTACAGATTTACAGAGAGGATTTAAAGGAAGAGTTATATATTTACCTCTAGATTTAAAGAAAAATATTGAAACTATTGGTGTGGAGAATGTAGAAAGTGAACCACTAGGTATTCTAGTAAATGGTGTTCCTACTAAGAGTAAGAAAATCTGGTAAGAATATGTGGATGTTAGAAAAGTGCAAAGGGCAACATTATATCTGATACAAAAATTATTACTACAAAAATGTGTATGTGGAAGAAGAAGAAATACTTTTAGGAGATGATAGTGAAATGTCAAGTGGTCAAAATGAAAAAGTGGACATGTCCAAAAGTGAAGAAATCTATGAACATTATAGTGAACATCCACTTCATTCGAAAGAAGTGATGGGCAATACTATAGAATCTTTTCAAATGAAGAAAGCAAAGGGGACTCCCATGAGTGTATGGGGAAAAAGTTTGGAAGCTGGTTATTCTTTCAATGTGGAATGCTAACATGGATATTCAGTACGTAGCGGATAATTCCATTGCTGGTGCTCGGTATGTAACATCCTACATTACAAAATCAGAAAAGACGGAATTGAAAGAAATGTGGGAGGAAATTTCTCATGAGAAGAGTCTTAGTAAGAAATTATACAGTTTCAGTTTGAAGATAATATTCAATCGAGAAATTGGAGCGTATGAACGCTCAGATGGGTTATCATCTGCAAGTTTATAATCAAAAACTAGAAGAATCATTTGGGCGAGTCTAGGTCTTGCTGCAATGTGAAATCGAGTACTTAAATCTGTTCAGAAAATTGAATATTTAGCAGAAAAAGATCCGGAAAGTACAGATACTGTGAAAACAAACATGTTGGACACATATTATCCAAATAGAAGTCATCATCTTGAGAACATATGTATCTATGAAGTGCTGCAAAACTACACTTTTAACTGGAATACTACAGAAAACATCAATGATGGAAAATATGCAGTGATTGGTTCCGAAGGATGTTTGGTGAAACAAAGCAAAGGAAATTTGATTAATCACAGAAAACTGAGTTGTGATACTCCTGATAAAAGGGAATTTTACTATTTAGCACTTTTACAACTGTTCAAACTGTGGCTTTCAGAATTGGAATTACTTGGAGATTTTCAGAGTTATGAAGATTCCTTCAATGCTTGTAAAGATACCATAGAATGCACTGTTTTTGCAAATTATGTGAAAATGTTGAACGATGAAATTGATCAAGAAGCTACTATTGCAGCTGAGATTGCCAAAGACAGTTCTCAAGACAGTCAAAGTTCTGCTCCACTAAGTCAAGATCCACTAGGACAACCAGTTCTTGAAAATGAAGCGGCAATGGCCATGAATGAAGTGGAAATAGCAGTGCATCGAGCTCAAGAAGATATTATTAGGAAATCTGGAAGAACAACTAAATGTTGAACAGAAAGAAATGTATCAGCAAGTGAGACAACAGATTGACCATGGATTTCTTCATGAAAAGAAAGAATGCACATGCACCTCATTTCAACCTATCTGAATGTATGTGAGTGGTCAAGCTGGAACAGGAAAACGTTTCTTAATTAAAGTAATGACCAGTTATCTACAGAAAAAAACTGACTCACATTTGTCTTGGGTTGTAACTGCTCCAACTGCACACAACATTAAAGGAATTACATTACATTGTTTACTTATGCTACATGTGGAGCATGAAAACAAATTGGAATATCACAAACTATCTGGAGAAGCTTGGTATGAAGTTTCAAAAGTGCTAAAGAAAACTAAACTTCTGATTATTCATGAGGTAAGCATTGTCTCAAACTTAATGCTTGCTTTTGTGCATTTAAGAATGCACCAAATTCTTAAAACAGAGTACGATGTCTTATTTGGGGGAGAACATGTCATCGTTTTTGGAGATCTACTGGAACGTACTCCCCTTAAAGGAAAACCAGTATTTAAAACACTTGGGCATGAAGACACCAGAAAGTTTTTGGGTAGTGTTGAAAATGTTAATATTTGGTCATATTTTGAATACAAAGAACGCATTACAAATATGTGACAGGCAAATGATGTTGATTATGGAACTATTCTTCAAGATATATGAATTGGAGCACTGACAGAACATGGCAAACAAGCTTTGCAAAGTCGATTACTTGCCAATTTGTTTCCAAACGCAAATATAGTTCCTGAGAAAATATATATGAAAATTGCAGAAGTAAATCTATAATCTGCCTAATGCCAACACTGCGCGAGTGTTCTATATTCAATGAACAACTTTTGAAGCTAGAAAATAAAGAAATAATAAAAATGGAAGCCATTGATAAAATAGAGCATGAAGGAATTTCTATTATTTTGACAGAAAAATTGAATACAAAATTGGATTATTTAGAAAAATCGATATCTAAAACTGATGGTTTAGAATAGAATCTATATTCAAATAATTTTAAGGCGTAATTTGGATGAAGAAAAAGATTTAGGTAATGGAGTAATGGGTACAGTTGTGGATTGTATTAATTATCGAAATAGAGATGGAATTGAATTTTTAAAAATCAAATTTGATCAGATTGAAGAAGTAAAACAAATGGTCATTGTTCAGTACGTTTTTTGCTTGTTAAAGATTTATATGTCCGTAGAAAACAGTTTCCACTTTCTCTGGCATATGCAGTGACTATTCATAAATCTCAAGGTTTAAGTGCAGACAGTGCTTTGGTGAACATTGGAAGTACCGTGTTTAAAGAGGGTATGGCATATGTTGCTTTGTCCCGAGTCAGAACTTTATCTGGTTTGTTTTTGATTGGTTTTGATGAGACAAAGATTACTGCAGATGCAAACTGTGTAAAAGAGTATAATAGGTTAAGAAGAGCATATGCTCCCAATTTAGGTCAATATACTGTATTTGAGAAGCGTGTGGTAGGTCAAAAAAGAAGATATGAGAATATCTGCAGTAAAGTTATAGAGAAGGAAAAAAATCAAGATAATGTTGTGATTGCAAGCAAAAAGAAAAAGGACACTGTTGAAGAGATTGTTGGTTATCAGTTTGAAAATAGTTCAGGTATCAACTGCTATGCTAAGGTAGTGGTCAATGTTGTTTTTTTCTACAAAGTTTGCAACAGCAAATTATGGAGAATCGGGAAAAAAGATTTTGTTCCTCGTTGCATTGTGTTTATGAAAAATTGAGAACTAATAAAAGGAAAATAGAAAGCATTTCTGATATTCCTAATCTTTTGGATATATGTTCTTGTTCTACACAATTTACGCAGAATGTCTAATAAGATGCTCAGGAATTTCTAATATATATGCTTGCCGCATTGGAAAATGAAGGCATAGAAATTGAAAATCTTTTTGGCCTTTGTTATCGACGGCAACATCAATGTGAACATTGTATTTACATGTACCACTAACATAGACACTGAAAGATTTATATATTTGACATTACCAGACTGTAAATCAGTGTCTTTCAACAAACTAGTTAAAGCAGCAAATCAAAGCATGGAGTGTAGTCAATGCAAATCAGAAAAGGTATCAACATTAATTATACAAAGATATGGACAATACATAATTTTAATGATGCAATGTTGAACAGCTGACGGAAGAAAATTGGAAACTTTAATAAAACATTTTTTACCAAGTCAACTATCAATATCAGGTATAACTTTTGTAGCAGTAACAAAAACTTTCCATGATGGTCCTTCTATAACATCTGGCATTACACTGCCTATTTAAAATGCGATAAAGGATGGACATATTGTAATGTTGCTCAATTGGTTTTTAAACAACGTTTGCCTAGCGAATTACCAAATTCCTACCTAATATTTTTAAAGGCAAAGTTTTAGGAACATAATTTGGCCTCTGAGGAATTTATTAATATGTATTAATACATATACTATTGGACAATTTCAATATAAAGGATTTCAAGAATACTATTTGGCCCAGAGGAAAAGTATATCTTAATTAAGGACTTTGTCTTGCACATTCTGTCAGCATATATTTCTAAAGAATATTATTTACAGTGTATGAAAATTTAAAATAATTATTAATCGTATTATTACTTGCGTTCTTTCATATTCAAGTATGAAAATTCTCTTAGAAGAAAGCATTTTATATGTGTGTGATTTGTATTATATGGTTTGTTATTGAGGATGTAGCTTTTGTGGAATGTTCATAAATAGTTGAGTATATTAAAAATATGTGAGACGTACTTTTGTTTTTTTTTAAACAATCTTATTGATTGTATTTTTTTTTGCCCGTTGTTATGTGATGATCAAAATTGAAATCACTGTTTGTAGTGAAATTCTATATAGATTTTGAGAACAGCAAAAAAGGCAAAGAAAATAATTTATAAAATGTTAAAATGATGTTGTGTTGTAAAAAATATCATAATATATATTATAACTGTATTTTTTCTTCTCTTTCACAGAACCTAATTCTAAAATATTAAATATATTAAATTATAAAAAACAACGGAAAACATTTTTTCACGTGTTTTATTTCTATGACTGTGAAGGTAAGATCAACTAAGTATTAATATGCACAATGGGCTGTGTTTCCACAATGGTGAAGAAAGGGGGGATGGATGGAGTAGATTTATGTGGAAAGATGCTCTGTGGGCGTTTTAAGTTACGTAATAAAGTTGCCTTGAATGCTGAGTGTCCCTGGGGGCCAACTAACCACCCAGATATGTGCAGAAAGTGCCAGAGAGTTGCATTGCAAAGAGGTGTAAAATGGGACATGGCTTCAGACCACCTCTCTGCAACGCAGCTCTTTGGTGTTCAATAGAGAGACATGGTGGGCTAGTAGGACCCAGGGACTTTCAGGATTAAAAGAGACTAATTTCCTCAACCTACAACACATCACAGTGTGTTTGCACATGTCACATCAGACCCCATCCCTTCCCGTCACCACTCTATAAACATGTCCTATCACTTTGCCAAAACCTAAGTACTTATAAATGTATCTTGTTCTCTCTTTGCAGTACTGAAATTACTCTACTTATTAGTCATATTGTTAAGGATTGGCCTAGCCACTAACCCTAGTACAAGTTAATTTCGTTATATACTATGCATGCACATGTGCAAGAAGCTACAAAGTATTAATACAGTCTTCAAAATACCCAGTTTATACCTATGTAGTTTTGAAATCTCCCTGTCATAGGATACCATGTGATTTGAAAAAAAAAGATTTGATTGGTTCATAATATTTCTCATTACCTATTGAAGGACCGCAATCATCTCAATCATTCTTCTTTGAGCATCTTTGGAGAGATAACTCTGTGCTTACCTCCTGTCACTCTCATGCAATTTTTCAAACAATGAACTAGCAATATGTTCTTATTGTAACAGTCTGCCAATACCTAAGCACTTATGGGGCAAATTTAGAAGCATCCTGTGCCAACAATATGTCACTTTTTGTAACATAGTGATAGCGCAAGACACTCTTTCATATTTACAAAGAGAGGAAAAGGCACTCTGTGTAGCTTTTCTTCTCCATGTCAATATGACTTTATAATACACACCACTTTGTGTTGAAAGGGCATTCTATAGGTGTTGCTGTGCGTGTTTGCACAGAACACTCATAGAATAAGACGCATCTCCAGATTTATCGGAAATCATAAATCTGGACATGTGTGTAAATGCTGCACCATCCTCCAATTGGTGTAGCAAGGCACAAGGAGAATTGTTTTCATTTCTACTCATTTTTTCTCTTTCAATATATGCTACATTGCACAGCATACGTTGAAGGTGAAAAATGCCATCACTGATTGTTTTAGTGCAGGAAGGTGTGTCTTCCCACACAAAAACAAACTCCACACGACACAGATATCCTTGCACCATGGTGCACGCACCAAACGCGACTTCGCGAAATTGCATTTAAAAGTAATATAAGTTTATTAAAAGTAAAAGTTTAGTTTTGGCACAAAAATAGTCAGGCTTCAAGATGGCCGCGTAAGCTCCCGGCACCGCTGACCTCCGCCAGCAGCTCGAATATCCTGCCTTTAATCCTGAACTTACATCAGATTTCCTTGTTCATGAAGTTTTTCTGCTTCTAATGGCGCAATCCCGAGTTTTCTACCTCATCGGCTGACGAAGATACGCCGTGTGTCCATTCTCGGCCTAACAACGTGTGGAAGCCGGGGCCTCAATTTCTAGCCTATCCGGGTTGGAATTGATCAACATCGGCCGTGAGACCTGGACTGAGCCCGGTGTCCCGAAGTGTGCCGTGCATTGTTGATTTTTGTGACGATCCTGTGCAAGACCAACACAGAGGACACACCAGCGTGTCACGCCTGCTGCCGGTGTGGGGGTCCAGTGCCCGAGGACCTTGCTGCCCTCCCGGGGTCGACGGGCTGGGGCCTTCACTGTCGGCGAAGGTGTGTTCTGCTAGACGCGGAGCGCCCACTGTTCAACATCAGATTTGCGTGGCCTGTTACCCCGGAGTAGCCGGCCTCCGGGGTTCAAGTCCTGCTCTGTCGCCTACTGAGGGGGGATGGAGCGGACGGAAGGCACGCCATCGCTGCAGGCCGTTATGGCCGCCATTGGGGCGCTCCATTCGCATACCATCGCTGTGTTCCGGACACTGATTGTGAAAGTGGACGGTATCCTGGAACCGGAGGACGACTCTGCGTTAAGTTTCCGGCTAGCTGTGGTACCAGTGGTGCACCGAACGTCTGGAATCGAGGTCCCCGTGCATATCCCGGATTTAATGAGCCTTGGCGGTCCCCAATCAACAACAAGCCAGCCCGTGCTTATCGCCAGCGTCTCCTGCTCGATTCTGCTGCCGCCTAACACATCTATGGACGGTCTTCTGTGTGGTAACAAGTTCCTCAGTGACTGTTCGAGATACTCGATGTTCTTGGACACCTTTCCTTGTTCGATTCGTGAACCTTTCTCCTGTATTCGATCCTACTGCACTGCCATGAACTTTTATGAACGCTTTGCCTTTTCCATCAAGATGGCGGCTCGAGTGAAGAAGACTCTTATGAAAGATCGTACTGGCCAGGGCTGAACTTGATCGCTTAGATCTGATATAATAGCTTTATGCAATGCCGGGGTTGTACCTATAGTGTGACGGGAGTTGGGTGGTTATCGACTATACTCCCCCGACTGGTTTGTATATTTTGCTGACTATTGGTTTTACCACGTCTCGGGGTGGTCGCTGTTGGCGGGGGGTACGGGAGACCGGGAGTGTGTTTGCTCTCTCCTCCTCCACTTTCTTTCTCCCTTCTTTTAGGGTAGTTCTTGGGCGACAGGCACGCTGTTAGTGGGGTGAGGCCGTAGCCATTGCAGGGGTGCAGGGTGGGGGGTTGGGTGAGGGTTTTTTTATTTTGCTTTTGTGTTGTTCTATGGCCCTTTTGTCTTTCCTTTTTCCTTTCTACGAGAGGTGGGCTGTTTACTCTCCACGGATCCTTTATTGTCCGGGTGTCTACGCTGGCTTTAATTATCCTGTATCATTGAGGACGGGGTCGCGCGGGTGGGATTGTTTTGGATCGTATAATAGACTGTTTATTTCTCCTTTCTAATGTGCGTAATCGTGATGGGCCATGTGTTCCTTACGATGGTTTTTGGTATGAATATTTCCCCCGCCTGTCCCTGTTCTGCATTTTACCGTTTGACACCTGATATCTGTAATGCCTACTCTTGTCTTACTGTTAAAATAAAAAAATATATATACAAAAAACAGTAAGTTTATTATTTTTATGATTAGCTTAGGTAATGTTTTGCCCTAATATGTATATTACATACATGTACATATAATTTTAAACATAAAAAAATTTGCAGGAGTCTATAGGTGTTGCTGTGCGTGTTTGCACAGAACACTCATAGAGCAAGACGCATCTCCAGATTTATCGGCAATCATAAATCTGGACATGTGTGCGAATGCTGCACCATCCTCCAATTGGTGTAGCAAGGCACAAGGAGAACTGTTTTCATTTCTCCTCATTTTTTCTCGTTCAATATATGCTACATTGCACAGCATACATTGAAGGAGAAAAATGCCATCACTGATTGTTTTAGTGAAGGAAGGTGTGTCTTCCTGCACAAAAACAAACTCCACACGACACAGATATCCTTGCACCATGGTGCACGCACCCAACACGACTTCGCGAAATTGCATTTAAAAGTAATATATGTTTATTAAAAGTAAAAGTTTATTATTTTTATGATTAGCTTAGGTAATGTTTTGCCCTAATATGTATATTACATACATGTACATATAATTTTAAACGTGCAGAAAATGCGCACCCATCGCACATCCTTTGCGGATCCTACACAACAATCCTAAAATGGCAGCTAGGTTCTGTGCAGTGATCAAGAAAGGCACGCTGTGGGTGCGGGACTCCAAAAAAAAATTCGAAAAAAACACAATAAAGTAAAGAATATAAATATATTTAAAAAAAAATTATAAAACAAAAAAAAACCATTAGTTTCAATATTTAAAACACTTTTTTCCATGTATATTAAAAATATATAATGTAGGGGGGCGTGGCTAGCAGCCAAGCATGGCGGCAGCATAACGTAAGAGCTCCTGAAGGCACTGTGCCCTAACCTCAATCCGACACATTAATCCGGCGCATAGCCCACCTGGGTCCGAAGCGGTACCACCCGATCCGCTTTTGATGAACACCGGAGTCTGCAAACTGCTCCGACACCCTCTGGCGCGTTTGGGCCTGCACCTGGGAGAGAGGCACCAGACTAGCGTGATCCTCCGGCCCCGGCGGAAGTAAGTCCGGGCCGGCATACTGGTGGGCGCGGCTCCCGGCACCCGACCCACACCTACAACCCACCCACGGAAGAGACCGGAAAGACGGACGGACCTCTTGCGACGCTGCCCAGGGGTGCGGCAGCCAGTTGCGACTGTCAGCGTCTGCCCCTTACAGCCGGGAGGAGAGGGTCCCTTCGGAGGCTGGCGGGAGACGGCACCGCAGACGGCACAGCGCAGGGCCCCAGAGCGACAGTGAACAGCTCGCAACAGTGGCGGAGGGCGATGGGCGGCCGCAACGGACTGTGAGGACACCGCTAGCCCCCTGGGACTGTCTGGTTCCACATAACGGAGTCCGACCGGCGGCGGTGAAGGCGAGTACCCCCGGGGGACTGACAAGCGCACAACAGACCTGCAGGCAATATCAGAGGGGAGGACAGCACTGGTCCGTGCGACGGAGTCTGGCCGGTGGCGGTGGAGTCGGGGACCCCCGGTGTGCTGGCGGGAACACCGCCGAACTACAGGATTAATTGAAGGGGAGGGCAGCGCCTATCCTGCGCTATTCAAAACGCCAGTACTGGTACAGTGAGGTGCCAGAGGTTGAGACACGGTGAGGCGGACACCCTACTGAGGCCCTGAACGATCTGATAGCACACGTCCAATGCATGGCCCACCGACACTACGACTAGTACATAACAGGGCGTCCCGCTAGCGGGTGCAACATCCACCCTGTTCAGATCCGGTGAACCCGCGTGGAACTCGTGGGGCGTTTCCTCCTTGAGGCGCTATAACTCAGACTGGACATTGCGCAATACAGAAGTAGGGAGCTTACATTCCATGTACTAGGACAAAGTACCGGCTACCACTGGGAATACCCTATCACCAGTACGTAGTGAAGCGGCAAAGAGACAGACTGCGCGGCGACAAGTGGCTGAGAGGAGGGTACCCCACGGCCTCTGGGTGCACGGCTATACTTCGACCCACGGAGACCTGCCCCGGACGCAGTTTATTGCATCATTTCACCGCGACACAGGGAGGGACGAACCCGATTCCTACAGGCCTCAAGGCATGGCGGGCAAGGCTAATAGGAGTGGATCAACACAGGCCAAGCTGGACAAGTTCGCCTCCAGCCAGCATGCACAATCTCAATCCAGTGGGCGAAACTCCACCGGGACATCCCAAGACACAGAAGGGACCAAGAAGGTAACGTTGGAAGATATCATGAAAACACTATCGGATGTCAAAACTACAGTTGGGTCCATATCCTCTGAAGTCACACTACTACGAGCGGATTTTCAAAAGATGACCGAAAGAGTATCCCAGGTAGAGGTGGTCACGAAGTCTCTGGTGGAGGACACGTCGGAACTACAAACAGCCATGGAGCGTATGGAGAAGATCACCAGGCTTCTGCAAGACAAGTTGGACGACCAAGAGGGGCGTTCACGAAGAAATAATGTACGCATCCTTGGACTTCCCAAGACGGAGGGTAAGGGAGCTATGGACCTCTACATTGAAGACCTCATAAAAACCAAATTGCAACCAAAAGGGCTGTCCCACTTCTTCTCCGTGGAAAGAGCACACAGAGTTCCGGGCGGAGTGCCCAAATCAGGTGCCGCTCCGCGGCCTGTACTGGCTAGACTCTTTAATTTCAGAGACAGGGACGCCATCCTGCAAGCGGCGAGAGTCTCCCCCCCTGTCAAGATTCACAACGCAACTCTGGCTTTTTTCCCAGACTACACGGCGGAAGTAGCCAGACGCCGCAAATCGTTCACAGAGGTTAAAAAAGCACTGCGAGACAGGGAACTACCATATTCCATGTTATTTCCTGCCAAGCTAAGGGTGGTTGCCGATGGAAAGACTTGGTTTTTCGACAATCCGGAAGTGGCTCGAGACTGGCTTGATGGTTGGCGCCAGGGGGGGCAACAACATCGTCCACACAGAGATCGACCCAATCAGCGTAACGGCAAGCAATTGAACAGACAGGTCGACCACCCGACACATCAGGACGGCCCGGAAGGAACTGAACTTAACGCAACGCAGGATCTCTTCGATTCGGGGCAACCAGCCCCGGTCTGATGTCTACTTATATCGGAGCGGGACAAGATGCGACACGATGGACCTGGGTCCCGATGCGGCTGAGTAAGGTGGGCACAGTTAGTGCCTGTAAGGAACTCACCAACCCCACGAGCAAGTAAGATAGTTGGGGAAGGACTAAAGCACTCTGCGAAGTTGGGGTCACGGGCGGGGGTTTGTCCGTGGAGCAGGGGAGCAGGGAGGGGGGAAGGAGTTACAGTTATGTTGTTCTCGTTTATGTTTTTTGCCATCACTCAAACCGCACGTTACACTATCTCTCAAAATGGGGCCACACACCTGCATACCATCATAACACATCAAGTCTGCATTAACCCAAGCGCCACAATACAGAATACACTATCACACCGGTTCAATGACCCAACCACTGCAAGCAACGCCCGCAAGGACTGACTCCAGAAAGGTAAAAGTGCCCCCACTGCGCCTCTTAACTTGGAACGTCAGAGGCCTAGGGGATAAAATAAAGAGGGGGTTAGTGTTGCAAGCCATTAAGCGACAGAGCCCGGATTTAGTCCTACTCCAAGAAACACATCTGGCAGGGACAACATGTAAAGCGCTTGATAGGCGCGGCTATGAAATGGCGATACATGCAGAATTTACCACCGGTTCCAGGGGGACAGGGATCCTAATAAAAAAGACGTCGCCCTTTATCATCACACACCGTGTGACGGACGACCAGGGTCGGTTCGCAGCTATACATGGCCAATGGGAGGGAAGACCGCTAAATGTAGTCTCTGTCTATATACCCCCGGCACTCCACTCCTTAGCTCTGCCTGTCCTAGGTAAATTCCTCCTGGACCTACCTGAGGGAGACACGATCATAGGGGGGGACCTGAATGCCATAATGGACCCGGCGATGGACACCTTACCCGCCAGAGACAGTTCAAGAAGGAACGCATCATTACCTGACTTTCTAGACGCCTTTGGCATCACGGATGTGTGGCGGCATCTGCACCCCACGGCGACACAATACACTTATTACTCAGCGGTACACAATAGCCTATCTCGAATAGACTACTTCTTATTCCTGGGGGTGGGGCTGGGGGCCGTGGGCAAACTAGACATCCTGCCCAGGGGTATATCTGACCACTCGCCACTCACTTTGTCTCTCACCACCAGGGAAAAGACACGTGCTAGAATTTACCCAATATATCCGAATTACTTAAAAATCCCTAAAATCCGGAAAAAACTGAAATTAGCGACAACACATTTCTTCACAGAAAACACGGGCACGGTAACTTCACCGTCAGTCTTATGGGAAGCATACAAAACGGTCCTCAGGGGCGCAGCGATAGCGTCAATAACAGGACACAAACGAGACTCCCGGCGGGAACTCACGGAGATGGAACTGACGCTAAACGACGCAAACACCGCCCATATGGCAAATCCCACCCCAGCCACAGCGCACACATTGCAACTAAGACAGCAGCAATACCAGACTCACCTCAAAACGACGGTTCAGGGATACATCACCAACATTGCACACAGAATTTACGATGTGGGCGACAAAGCAGGAAGAATGCTGGCATGGTTAGATAGGAGGAAGGGGGGAGCAAGGGGTATCCAGAAGCTTCACACTACTGACGGCCGAGTACTGACACATCCGGAAGATATTGTGCACACTTTAGCGACTCACTTTCAAGAAATATACACCCCGGAACATACCATCACCGCTCAAATGGCATCGGCATCGCTAAATGCAATTGACATCCCCAATATACCGCATGAGGTTAGGCAAGACCTAGAGAAAGACCCGACAGAGGAGGAAATACAGTTGTCGATCCAGGCATTGCAGTCAGGCAAAGCACTGGGCCCCAATGGACTACCCGTGGAGTGGTACAAAGCAATGGCCTCGGAGCTTAGTAGACCCCTGTTAGCGATGTATAAGGAGAGCAGAGACAGGGCGGAATTACCACTTGACCAACGCACGGCCACGATCATAGCTATACCAAAACCCGGAAAAACGCCGACTGATTGTGCCTCTTATCGCCCAATCTCCCTGCTTAATGTGGAGGCCAAGGTCCTGGCCAAGCTTCTGGCTAACCGTTTGATGCCACACCTGCAGGCCCTGATCCACCCTGACCAGTCAGGCTTTATGCCTAATTGGAGTACAGCGTTGAACCTAAGGAGGGTCCATGGGGTAATGGCTTGTGCGCACCTCCTCTCGGAGAAGGCAGTAATTATCTCCCTCGACGCCAAAATGGCCTTTGACCTAGTGGAATGGGAATATCTCTTTGAAGTTCTCGCACGTATGGGCCGAAATACATAGCCTGGATACGACTCCTATACACGCAACCGGTGGCACAGGTGGTTGCAAATGGCCACATCTCGCTACCATTCCCATTGGGCAGAGGGACCAGACAGGGATGCCCCTTGTCACCCTTGCTGTTTGCGTTGGTGCTCGAACCCTTGGCTATCCTGCTTCGGACAACACCCCTGTTCAGAGGCATTAAATGGGAGGAAGGGTGGGAAGACAAAGTATCACTATATGCAGACGACATGCTCGTCTATATGGTCTACCCTGATGTCGGGATCCCGGCCCTGCTAGATCTTTGCAACACGCACGGGAAGTCCTCGGGCTATACCTTGAACTGGTCAAAATCAGTGATATACACACTGAAGGGTCCGGCGCCGAACCTGCAGATAGACTGCCCTTTGATGACATCGTTATCCTCCTTTAAATACCTAGGCATTGTCGTCACGCAGGATGCGCCAGCCTTCTTTATCAACAACTTAAAACCACCTATGGAACGCCTGCGTGCAGACGTTAAACACTGGGCCGCTCTGCCCCTAACCCTACTAGGGAGAGCAGCCTTATATAAAATGATGGCGTTGCCCAGGTTTCTATATGTATTAGAAAACACCCCGTACCTTGTCCCACCGCGATATTTTAAGCAAATTGCGGAGTTAGTCTCCAACCTGCTCTGGAACGCTGGCCCGGCACGTATAGCCTATGACAAACTGGTAAAAAGCTGGTATGAGGGGGGAATTGCACTACCCAACATACAGCTATATTACTGGGCAGCTCAACTTAGAATAATCAACCAATGGCTTCACGCCCCGAGAGACGACCCAGCTTATCGAGCAGACTGGTCACAACTGGGGACGGATTGTATGCTCTCGGTGCTATATAATAAACCGCAGCTTGGTCGCCTGACTGGCCCAACGCGGCACACAGCGACACTGTGGCACATAGCGCAGGCACGGATGGGCTGGAAAGGAAAAATCACTAAAATGACACCATTGTGGGACACAAAGGCACTAGGGTCCCTGAGAATATGCAAAGGATTTGCGCAATGGGATCTTATAGGCATTTCCACAGTAGGGGACATGTGGGACAAGGACACAGTGATAACGTTTCCACAGCTACAACAACAATATAGCCTTAGATCCACGGAGACGTATAGATATGTCCAAATCAGACATGCACTGCTACGGGCGATTCCGGCGGGCACGGACTTACCGGAATCCTCGCCACTAGAAGACAGATTACTAACAGATTTCATGCAACACAAAGCGACCTCTCTTACCTATAAAAGCTAATTAACAACCTGGAAGACCCCACACTGACACTGGAAGGAAAATGGGAAAGGGAAATAGGTGAGATGGATGAATCAGAGTGGAACGAGGCATTGGCCTCCCCAAGAGAGGTGGGAATTTCGACAAAATTCCGACTGGTGCAGCTAAAAATCTTACACCGCATTTATTATACCAGAACATTGCTTCATAAAATACATAGAGCACCGCACCCCTTTTGCCTGCGGGGCTGCGGGGAGGAGGGCACACTGTTCCACACACTATGGGATTGCACACGTATACAAGAATTCTGGAAACAAGTAATGCGTACTATCTCCCAAGCAATTAAACTCACTGTTTTGCCTGAACCGCGCAAATGCCTCCTAAATGTCTCGGATCCCAACGATTTAGACAGGTATGGACTAATGTGGGCTACACTGGCCATGACAGTGGCTAAGCGAGACATCGCGCAGAAATGGGGGGCTCCGGAACTACCCACGGTGAACAGATGGGCTAAAAATATGGATGCACTAATGGTAACGGAGAGGGCGGTTTATGTCCTCAGAGCTTCCCCCTGGAAGTGGAACAAGGTTTGGGCAGCATGGAATGTCTATCGAGGGGAGATATGTGATCCTCTGCCAGAGGGAGATGATATGGACTCCGAAGGGGAAGATGAGTAATGAAAGGGCAAAGAGATGATCGCCTATGAGGGCCGAATGCAATGGTGGCCTAGAACATGCAGACTAAGTGGTGCTGGGAGGGGATGCGGACTTACTTTTGGACAGTGGGAGGTGGTAAAGCAAGAGCTATGATGGCTTAAGTTTGAAGGGGGGGGTTGTTTCAGTAGGTTCCTTGAAATAGGGGGGCATGTTAAGCAATGTATCCAAGACAATAATTGGTGACATCCTGGAAAGTTGCTATAAGCAAACACGAATGGTCGCACTCATCGCAGGAGGGGTGAATAATATTACTGTTTGGAATTTTATGTTACATGATACGTGATGCAGGACTGTTACTTTGTCAAAAAAAAAAGTTATGATTGAATGTAACACTATAACTGCTTGATATGCCTTCATGTCAATAAAGATTTTAAAAAAAATATATATATATAATGTAATTTAAAAAATAAATATGTAAAAATAAATAGTTTAAAAAATGTAGAAAATCAGTATCAAAAAAGCAAATATAACAATTATTACATTTAAAAATTGCAATTTAAAAAACCTTTGAAATTTACTGAAAAAAACATAGGTTTCAGACATGATATAGTTAGGAATTCGCATTTAAAAAACCTTAGAAATTCACTGAAAAAACCATAGGTTTCAGGGGTGTTATAGTTAGCTTGATATTTCACTCGTACAGAACCTTTGAAATTCCTCCGTTATAGTTAGTTCTACTAACTATAACTTGCGCGCCCGCAAACTACTGCTGATGATGTCACATATTACATCATTCATGACATGGTCAGTGACATCACTGATGACATCTCAAATGACATCACTGATGACATCATCCACGTGACAATCTGATACACCTCACCATACACTGGTATAACCTTTCAACACTCAGAGGGGTTTTGACCTCTGTTTGGAAGCTCCGGCCACGCCTTCCAGTCGACCCCGACCAGAGGCCCACGCACTCAGCTTGGGAGTTCCGGCGACAGAGTCCAGTCGACCCCAGCTGAACAGCTTTCCCCTTCCCTCCTTGGAGGAGTTTGGTAGCCTGGCCCTTACGATCTCATCTGGCTCGCCTCTTGATCCTCTCCCTCCAAAATTTTGGAGGGTGTTTCAGGAGGAACTCTTCCAGCCTTTGCACTCCATCTATTGCCAGTCGTTTGGAACAGGGACTGTACCGGACTGCTGGAAGAAGGCAGTGGTTTCTCCGCTCCTAAAAAAATCCACGCTCGACCCTGCCTGTCTCTCCAATTATCGGCCAATTTCCCTGCTTCCTTTTCCAGTCAAAATCATGGAAAAACTGGTCACCCGCACTCTGTCCGGCTTCTTAGAAGGGAACACCTGGCTGGATGAAACGCAATTCGGTTTCCGCCCAGCTCATGGGACGGAATCCGCGTTAGTGACCGTGCTAGACAATCTGCGGACGCGAGTCGACAGTGGTCGGGCAGCCTTTCTGGTCCTGCTCGACATGTCGGCCGCGTTCGACACGGTCAGCCATCCTACCTTGATCATGAGGCTGGAAGAGTGCGGGGTTAAAGATAAGGCCAGGGATTGGCTGATCTCCTATCTGGACAACCGTCAGCAACGGGTATCGCTCCCTCCCTTCAGCTCAGCGGAGCGGAGAGTAGGACAAGGAGTACCTCAGGGCTCAGCCATCAGCCCTATACTCTTTAATATTTACCTCCGCCCTCTGGTCCAGCTTATTAAATCATTTGAGATCTCCGCATTTAATTATGCGGACGACACCCAGCTGGTCTTTTCACTGGAGGGACAGGACGCAGTCCCATTGGAAACTTTCCACCGATGCATGCAGGCTACAGCGGAATGGCTCCGGTTGAACTCGTTGCAGTTCAATGGGACTAAGACAGAGGTCCTGTATTGTTCCAACGACCAAGTTCCGCGGAATCTCCCAGATGACTTCTGGCCTTCGTCATTCTCAGAGACGGTGTCAGCCGCACAATCGGCGCGCAACTTGGAAGTTAGTTTCGGGCCCAACTTGCAGTTAGATCTGCACGTAAACAAGGTCACCTCGACGTGCATGATGCTGATCCACATGCTGCGCAAAGTTCTGCCCCTCCTCCCTGAGCAAGCCAGACCCGAAGTAGTGCGGAGTACCATCTTAAGTCGACTTGACTATTGTAACGCACTACTTCTGGAGGCCCCGATAACACTACTGGGTAAGCTACAAAGGGTGCAAAACATGGCTGCCAAACTCGCCCTCTCTCGCCCCTACCACAGCTCATCTACGGCAGCGCTACAGGAACTTCACTGGCTGCCGGTCCATCTATGCGTTTATTACAAAGCAGCTTGCATCGAGTTCAGGGCTATCCATGGCCTAGGCCCGGTCTCTTTGCGGAAGATGTTCGCCTGGTACCTTCCACCTCGAACCTTACGCTCCTCCTCATCCAGGTCACTCGTAGTACCGCGCTTCCAGAGAGTGAGGATGGGCGGCCGATCCTTCAGAGTAGCGGCGGCCAAACTCTGGAACTCCCTGCTGATATCTCTAAGGAGTCTTGAGGATCTCTTAGCCTTTAGGAAGGCGTTAAAAACCTATCTCTTCCCCAGGACAGGCTAAGTTGCTGCAAATTTGTTGGTTCATGGTTCGAAGCGCCAGGATGCCCTTGGGGTGACAGGTCTGCGCTCTACAAATATACCACAAAATACAAAATACAAAAATATGGAGTACCATATTTGAAACCATTGACACACCAATACAAGTTTCTAAAAACCCACTCAGTGATTCCTAGAGCTACACACACATCTAAACACTTACCTATAGATTCACTCATACATGCTGACAAAGATCAATAAAACACTATCAAATATACTTATACACCTACATCAACATTACACACCAGCATACATCCTATTCACGTATGCCGTCATCCTACTCACTTATACAAACAATTGATCATACTTACATTTACTCAGCTGCACACTTACACAAACACCACTTCATTTATTCATTTAGATGGTAACTCATACTTAGTGTGTTATAAAATCACTATTACAAGTATACAGTTATCCGTACAGTCACTCATACAATCACTGAGTCTTATGTATACTTATTTATATACAATAACTGTCACATACATTGCCTTTTATATTTCTACTTTGTTGGACATGTATCATTGAGAAATATATTTACTCATCACTACACCCATACAGGGCCTGACTGGCTACCGGGTGTTTTGAAATGCTGCTGAGCTGGGGGCTGATTTCATTGATGGGGACCTGCGTGTGCTCAACAAAATCCGTTTTGCCTTAATTATTTCGAAGCACACGCAGGTCTCCATCAATTAAATCAGCCCCCACTGCAGGGAAATCAGCCCCCAGCTCGGCAGCATTCCAAAACCCCCAGTAGTCAGTCCGGCCCTGCACCCATAAAGACATTCACTCACACAAACAACGGTTTCCACATGCAGTCTTAATCTCATATACCTACTAAATTAACTATTTACATATCTTTGGACAGTCACACACCTCCCACCCAACCACAAACACATTCACTCTTCCATACAAATACTCACTTAACTAATCAATAACTAATATAGACTTTAACATAGCTAGTAACCAACTTATGCAGTAGTTTTCACAAGAGACAGAGTGAGACAGATATTCACACAGTTTAATCACTATCCATATATTTAGTGGACACTTTAAATGAGTCACTTAAACAGTCAATCACACTGCTAGTAAATCCTCCATCGAGACATTTTGGGGGTCATTAGGATGGCTAGCGGACTTTGTCCGCCCGCCACCCTAACGCAGATCGGGACCGCCCGCCATAGGGGCGGGGGTCCCGTAGGGGGAATTAGGATGTGCCCGCCACAGTGGCGGGTGTGGTGTCTTCTTTTGTAGAAATAAGCAAACTGGAAACATGTAGATTTCTGCGTAGGTTTTATTAAACCTCAGCCACAAACGCTCAGAGTCAACTGACTCAAACAACACTAAACTTTCCAGAATACAGGATACAAGCATGGAATCATATGACACAAGTATTCCACAGATTAAAGAAACATGAGTAGAAATAACAGATGTAGTACAACATCACACATCTTCCTTCCCAACAAAACAAATAAATAATAAAAAAAAGTGAAAAACATACTACAGTGGCATAAAGAAACTTCTTACAAAATTGGAAAAAAAAACAAAGAAAAGTTTATACATAATCCTTCAAGTACATTGGAGCACTACGTAACCTCATGCTTCTCTTACAAGCATTTAAAGATGTAGATGAGTCACCTGCAGAGAAATTGATGGCATTGAACGAATCATTTTCATTAGACATATCAGAAACTAAAATATTTGATTTAACAAGCACAACACGACTCTTATTCCAGATTCTCCCATCCTGTGTTTTTATGGCATTCCTGAAAACCTTTATGACTGGCCTGACATTTGTATACTTAGACCACGATTTACATCCAACAGGTGCTTTTATTTTAACAAGATCACCAACTTTAATCTCTTGGAATTGCACACACTTCTTTTTATCAAAGTAATTTTTTCTCAACAACTGTTTATTCAACTCCCTTTCTCTCCATTTTCCTATGCTATTATCAACCAAACCTTTATTCAGTTTCATCCAACCAGGACACCACAAGGTATTGGGTATTCTACCCTTGAACAACTCAAAAGGAGACCTCCAGTAGTGGAATGAGGAGAACAACGATAAGCATTTATCCTTTCTTGAAGAGCTACAATCCAATTCAAACCATTGGACCTAGCCAATTGTATAGACTCCTTGAGTGTTTTGTTCACTCTCTCCACAGCTCCATTGGTCTCAGGATGATATAAAGAGCATCTCTTGTGTACAACTCCACACTTTTTTAAGTAATCACAAAACAAACTAGAACAAAACTGAGGACCATTATCGGACAGTAAACTATTAGGAAAACTCTCCCTTTTAAAAATTCCTTCCAAAAACTTAATGACAGAGTCTGAGGTAATGTCCCTAACCGCAGTCACTTCAATCCATCTTGAGTACAACTCAATAAGAACTATCAAGTACGGAGTATCTGATACACCACTAGGTGGACCTAAAATGTCAATAGCAACTTCATCCCAAGGATGACTGGGCAACTCTCTACACACCATAGGCATCTGCCTAGTCTTTAGAATGTTATCACTCGCGCAGCATTCAACACAATCCCTGACTAATCTCTCTACTTCTAAATCCATACTAGGCCACCAAAACTGCAAACGCATCATTTCCTTCGTTTTTACAATACCCAAATGACCATTATGAACATGTGTCAACAGTTTTTTACGAATACCCAAAGGAGAAACTAACTTTGTACCTCGAGACAGCATACCATCTGTAATAGAGAGCTCATCAGCCACAAGAGACCAAGGTTTTGTCAAACGCACATTTCCTTTCAAAGAATTAATAGCAGAAATCATCTCATCATCCTTCTCCAATTCACTTTTCCATTCACATTCTTCCACAGCATCCTCAGTTACCTCACAAACATTAATAACCTCCTCCGTATCATATATAGCTTCCTCATCACTACACTCACTGTCAACTAATCTTGACAAGCAATCAGCAGATTTGTTTGCTACTCCTGGAATATATTGTACAACAAAATTAAACTCCTGCAAGGAAATAATCCATCTCCTAATCCTTGTAGAAATAGAGTCCAAACCTTTTTTTAAGAACACTTCTTTCAAAGGCTTATGATCAGAAAACACCACAACCTTAGTACCCCAAATCAAATTTTTGAACTTTATTAGTGCCCAATAAATCGCCAAAGACTCTCTTTCAATTACCGAATAATTTAATTCTGACCCTCTGAGACACCTGGAAGAACAACAAATCAAAACTTCTTTTCCATCCTTCTTTTGAACAAGAACAGAACCAAGTCCCTTTTCACTCGCATCAGTACAGATATAAGTAGGAAGACCAGGAACAAAAGCATGAAGAAAAGGAGTTTTTTTTAATTCATTCTTTATACACTCAAACTCTTGCTTGCAGTCACTCGACCACTCATACATGACATTTTTTGCTGTCAATTTCCTTAGATTGTATGTCTTTTCTGCAAAGTTCGTTATGAACTTCCCATAAAATTCCACCATACCAAGAAGTTAAAGTAATTCATCCTTGTTAACTGGCTCTTTAACTTTATCAATAGAATCAACTAATTGCTTTTTTGAAAACACACCTTGGCACGTAATACAATGTCCCAGATAATTTACTTCTTCTAGTCCAAATTTACATTTTTCTTTTTTTAAAGACATGCCTGCACCACTCAAACGTTCCAAAACAGCACACACACGAGAATTATGCTCCTGAATGTTCTTGCCATAGATCAATAAATCATCCTGGTAGCATTTCACCCCCTTAAGACCTTTCAGAATCCTGGACATAATACGTTGAAATACGGAGGCTGCCGATACGAGACCAAAAGGCATCCTCCTGAATTTGAGCGTACCCATAGGTGTAATAAAGGCAGTCAAATCCTGAGAAACTTCATCTAACTCCACCTGGTGATAGGCGGAAGCCAAATCTAGTGTGGTCAAATATTTTGCACCCTCTAGTGTTCCAACCATCTCATCGATGTTAGGAAGGGGAAATCAGTCTACAACCACCTCCTTATTTAAAGCACGCAAATCAATACATAAACGAATCTCATTATTCAGTTTTTTAGCGATGACCATTGGTGCCAACCACTCCGTGGCTTCAACTGATTCAATAATTTCATTCTTAACAAGTCTTTCAATTTCCTTCTGAACACTAGCTTGTTCAGATAATGGAATTCTTCTTACCTTTGCTACCACAGGAACAGCATGCTCTTTTAATCTAATACGATGTTTGTACCCCTTCAAACATCCTAAACTTTCTTTAAAAACATTTGGAAATTTCTCAGAAAACATGGCAGACATGTCACATATCTCTTGGACTATAACTTGAGGCGATGCATTAGGATTGAGTTGAACACCAAGATCTCGTAGATGTAACCAACCCAATAATGCATCACCTTTCTTTGCCAAGTATATTTTGCCAACTGTTATTCGACTACCCAATTCAACTTTTGCCATGAAGTAACCCAACATTTTGATGGGTTTATCCCCATAACCCAGAGGAGCAACATCACTTCTGAATAAGTTAACTTTACTCTTAAATTCCTTAAAAACAAGTCTTCATCAATCATAGTAATTTGCGAACAGGAATCAAATTTAAAATTGATCATCACATTCTCAACAGAAACTAAATGAGAGGGATGATCTATGTTTTTACAGTTGACCTGAAAAGTCACAATTTTCACTTGTGGTTGAGACCCTTTTTTAGTTGAATTCTCTCCTTTAAACATTTTAGTCCTACAGAATTTAGCAAAATGCCCCCTTCTACCACAAGTATTGCACAAAGTTTTTAGCGCAGGGCAACTAGAGGAATTTGCTAAATGACTAAACTGTCCACACCTGAAACAAGAAAATCAATTTCCTGAACCTGTATTAGAGACAAAAGGCATTGAATTGTGTTTCTCCATATTAACATTACTTTGTTTCTTTACTTGAAAAACAATTTCTTCCACCTTAGATTCACTTTTCGTTTCCGCACTAGATGTCTTCTCTTTTTCTCCTTTCAATTCTTCCACACATTGAGTCATATGTTATACTTGCTTTGCAATAACTAAAACTTCCTCAAGAGGTGGTTCATCTTTTAACCAGAGTTCTTTTTTTATGTCATCATGTGCACATCTCAGTACAAATTGGTCCCTAATTCTCTCATCTAAAGTTTGTCCAAAATTGCACGAAGAGGCCAACTTCCTTAAGACTGAAACGTAATCTTCGACAGTTTCATCCTTCTTTTGTTCCCTTAAACCAAAATGATATCCCTCCATTATCGTGCTAAGTCTTGGTAAATAGTGCCGATCAAGTTGAAGAATAGCTATTTCATATTCGTTCAGGTTTCTTTGTTCTGCTGCACTGAGTTCAGGTAAGTGTTCTAGAACTTCCTGACCCTCACCACCTAAACAGTGCAATAGTAATGAATGTTTTCGCTCTGCACTTAAATTTGTGCCACAAACTCTTGCATAATTTGCAAAAATGTTCTTCCATTTTTTCCACTTAACATTGGGTTCACCCGGACTTGTTAAGAAAAATGCTGGTTGTGTAACGTTTTGCATTTTCAAACTTTTTTAAACTATTCTCAAATTCTGTGTTCCTTTTTCACTCTTATCCAGTTTATTTCAATATTTTTTTTAAAATATACTCCTCAAGAATAACTCATAGTTCATTTTATTTATTTACTTCTCCTGAACAAGTGAAGATATTTCACAGTTGTTTTATTTATTTTTTATAAAAAAAATTAAAATAAATTAATAATCCTTTTCTTAAACTTTTCCTTTATGAGCTCAAATTACAGCCAAAGTATGCTGTACAAAGATCGAAGCCGATTTTTTATGCGTAGATAATCTCAAAGCGTTCCTGCCCTTCAATCTCAGGCCTCCGTCACAATGACAGTATCGTCATTGAAACGCAAGCTCCTTTTACTTGAAACACAGAGATGAAGATTGTCCTTGGAACGCAAAGCGGGGCAAACGTCACAATGCGCGCCTCGTCACTGACACGTAGATGGGAAATAAACAAACGTCACTGACACGCAAAATTACGCGTGCTCCCAACGTTCAATTGTGCTCGCGCTCAAGTTCTTTTTCCTTCTCTGTTTCTAAAATCCTCCCGATTTTATCCAATAAACACAAAATCCTCCCACCATACTCCTCACCATTAACCCCATTGACCGTGGAGTTATATTCCGATTTTCTGCCGCAGGAAAGACAACGCTTCACTTCAACTTTAACTGCCGCTGGAGGAGAGGCGTTAAGAAGATACTCAGCTCCGATTCTTCTTTTGTGTTGAGGTAAATAATCCTTTTCCAATCGTCGCCAATTTATGTGGTGTATTCTTTTGTAGAAATAAGCAAACTGGAAACATGTAGATTTCTGCGTAGGTTTTATTAAACCTCAGCCACAAACGCTCAGAGTCAACTGACTCAAACGACACTAAACATTCCAGAATACAGGATACAAGCATGGAATCATATGACACAAGTATTCCACAGATTAAAGAAACATGAGTAGAAATAACAGATGTAGTACAACATCACTGCGGGCACATCCTACATGTATATCACTCAGCACCGTCCGCCACAATGATAAACATGTCAGCACGCATTTGCATATGCAAAACGGCAGGCACCGCGCAGTGCCTGCCGCCTTGCATATGCAAATGTGGGGGGTACCATAGGTACCCCCCATGTCCCCCTCCACCTCTGCCATCACCTGGGGGCCCCGCAGGGGGCCCCCGCAGCAATCACCGCCTGCCTTTCCGTGGTGGTACAAAAGGGGGTGGTGATGGACGGAGCATCTGAACCAATCAAACACTCACACCCAGTCAAAATATCTGGGTTTAATCCATCACCGTTCTTTAGCCCACTCTGCCTCCCCAGTTTAGACATGGCCATATGCAAATCAGTCTGACCCTGTGCCTCATGGGAACAGTCCAGCCGGAACTGCCAAGCCATGCCTTCCCTGGACCGGAAACAAGCTTCCGAGGACCGGTTTCTGGCATTACAGCCGTCTTCAGCCCGACTTGCTTGAATCCAGTGGCAAAGTGAGCAAGGGACTCACGTATGAGCATACCCTGCCACACTTATGGCGGCCAAAAGCAGTACAAAAGGGGGTGGTGATGGACGGAGCATCTGAACCAATCAATCACTCACACCCAGTCAAAAGATCTGGGTTTAATCCATCACCGTTCTTTATCCCACTCTGCTACCCCAGTTCAGACATGGCCATATGCAAATCAGTCTGACCCTGTGCCTCATGGGAACAGTCCAGCCCGAACTGCCAAGCCATGCCTTCCCTGGACCGGAAATAAGCTTCCGAGGACCAGTTTCTGGCATTACAGCCTCTTTTGTACTGCCTTTCCGTGGCGGCATTGCCGCCGCAGAAAGGCCCCTACATTTTGCCAGTGTAATATGGCTGGCAGTGTCCATTGGACACCGCCACCATATTGATCTATTACCGCCGCAAGCCGACCGCGGCGGTAAAGCGGCGGACGGTCTTTCCGTCTGCCGCTGTCCCCTCTGCCATCCTAATCTGGCGGGGGGAATCAGGACATGGATGTCGGGCGGATTGCCTCCGCCAGACTGGCGGTGGCCACCGCCAGCCTAGCGGAGGCAATCCGCCCGACATCATAATGGGCCCCCTAGTTTGTATTTTCTGGACTCGTAGACTGATGTTTGGAGAAAAACTGTGAAATTTCTGATTGAACTTCCAGTGTCATTTTCAGTAACAAACAATTTTAAGTTTCGAGATATCCTTCAGGGTGAATGTTTGGTTATTTCATATTTAAAGCTGGTCTTTGAGTGATAAATCAATTCAATTCAATGTATTTATCAACCATTCGATTAATTAAAATCATTACGGTAAAAGATATACAACTATACGCACCCCTCCTTCAGACCTCATGGATAAAAAAGATGTGGTACCCAACCTTGGGCAAGCCCAAAAGGCGGTATGAATTGCACTTGCCGTTGCAAAATTCAATGAGTGGGGATGCCATCCCTTCGTTGTTATGGGCGTATTCTCATATAAAATTAACTATATGACCTAAAAATAAACATGTCACATCCTAAAACCAATAAAGAAGTGTAGACAATGAAGACCATAATTTATTTTAAACATATTATCAATTGAGTGCTTTTCACTCCTTCTTGACGTAGATAGAGCGGACTGTGCTGTGACGTTAAAAAGGGTAAGGTGTTGCGTGCGATCCAATTAAATACCTATTGTTAAATTAAGCACACACAGATGCAGAAGTAAACTGCCTCCAGATTACTGACAGCATTCAAGATAAAATGGAGACAATGTTTAAAGTGTGATGTGCTAGCCAGTTGAAGACTGGCAATAATCTATAGTAACTTGGTGAATGCAATCCTTAAAGAGTTTGTGAATTTCCCCAGTCTCGCTAGGTTGCATGCTGCATTTTCAGTGAAGCACATGTCCAGAGCCTCTCTGCATTTCCTAACTCCCTTTGCCCTAAAAATACAGCGAAGCATGCAGCATCGCTCATCAGTCAATTTGGGGCAACAACACATAATCTTGTGAAAAATCACCCAGTGTTGTGGAGACTTATTGCTACCTTTGTTCTGTATTACTTATGTAGCGCAGTTCGAAATTGCTAAAACTTTTTTTTACATTACTGCTGGCAAACCTGCTTTATGCACTGAGGTGATCACTACTGATAATCTTTGGTTAGTGGCCACTAATGTATTCTTGTATAATGTTGCCACAATTACAACTTAATAATAATTAGTAGCTCAGGATGATTTTCATTATACATAAGTAGCTCTTACTACAGGAAAAGTTGAAGACCTCTGTGCTAGACTCTTCTACATGCACAATAAATGTATTAAACTATCAAATTGCACAATTTTTGGGAAAGATTGTGTTGCTAAAGGAATGCTTCAAGTTAAGCAACTACTTCGAGACACGCACTTCCTTTCCTCATCTGAAGTTCAAACAAAATTTGGCCTCTACACTGCTTCCATTCTTAAATATGAATCTCTAAACTAAATTCTTACACACCACACATCCCTCCTTTGATAGGCTCCATCCCCTACTCCCTATTTACATTTTGGTACAATTAATACTCTCCTGACCCATTAAAGCCTCCTACGTATATAATTATCTCCATTAGTCACTTCATAATCATCCCAAATAGAACTTTGATTGGAATACGAATTACAAAACTATTTTTCCTTACAAACATGAAACTCCATTTGGCTAAGAATACATCATGCCTCCTGTCATGCTATCACAACACAAACATTGTACAAGTTGTTTTTAATTCCAACCTCTCTCTATAAATATAATCCAAGCTTGCTGAAATCATGCTGGGCCTGTTCAAATACTTACATTTGGTTTTTCACTGCCCAAATAGTGACTCTTTCAGGAAGAGGTTATGTAAAACAACTTCATCTATATGTTCTGTTAATTTTCCTTTTGAGATCAAATCTATTTTTGCGGGGAGTTATTCACCTATTTGGATTGGTGCCAGTAAACTAGGTCAGTTTGTGGACCTGCTTATTGCAATTGCTTTTCAAATCAATACATCTAATTGGAAAGATGCTACCAAAGTCCCTTTTATTGGATGGTGGAATTCACTCTGTCATCACCAGAGCATCTACAACTCCCACTCAATAACTCCTTCGGAAGGATACTTATTGGTCACCTCTTACCACTTGCCTAGCCAATCACTATGCTTGGACCCAGGACAGTGATTCTGTTTTTCAACCACAATGAACTTTACATTTAATATTTACAACATTGCAATGATATGTACTTGTATTATTATTTACTTGTATTATGCTTTTGATAATCATTAATAATTCACACCGGTAAGGTTGTTTATCCTATTTATTCCTTTTTATTGTCTTTTTCTCCATCTATTTTTCTCTTTCCTTTTCCTTCCTCTTGATTCCCTTCCCACAAAATACAAAATACAAATTGCTGTATTACTAAGGTACCTATTTAGTATTTCTATATGTTCTATCTATATAAATAAGAATGTAAATGTCTGTTTGTTCAAAATCGCAAATATTCGAAAGTTCTTCACAGATTGCTTTGAAATTTTTACACAACTTTGGATTCGAATACGGGAGTATTTGTATATACACAAAGTTGGATTCCAATACGAGCGTGTCGAATACGCGCGTGTTTTTAATCGAAAGCCCGAACAGATACATAAAAATGTCAATGTTCATTTGTTCAAAATCTTAAATCTCCGAAAGTTCTTCACCGATTGATTTCAGAATTTGACACAACGGTGGATTCGATTAAGTGCGTGTTTATATATACACAACGTGGGATTAGAATACGCGCGTTTCCAATACGAGCGTGTTTTTAATCGAAAGGCCGAACAGACCATATTGATTTGGTTGCTGCCCAAAAACTACAAGGGACGCATAGAGACAATAGTCTACATATATTAGGATGGACAGTTGGTGTCAGGATGGCAGATCGGGAAGTGGGTGGAGGGAGGGGGGAGGAGTTGGTTCACTTTGTAACATTAACCCCTTCCATGCTCATGACAAGGTCAGCTCGTCATGAGGCACACTGGAGCTGTGCTAATGACGAGCTGACCTTGTCATGAACAATGGGAATTCAATGAAGTCAGCACCCAGCGGGAATTGCCTTAGCACCAATGTGGTTAAGAAAGGACGCATCGAGACAATAGAATACATATATTAGGAAGGACAGTTGGTGTCAGGATGGCAGACTGGGAAGTAGGTGGAGGGAGCGGGGAGAAGTTGGTTCACTTTGCAACATTAGCGCGTGTTGATACATACCCAACGAGACAATAGTCACAAAAGCATTGTGAAATTAAACATATTAGAAACATGCGCTTACTCTTTTCTTTCTCTTCCATTTAACCAGACTGAGCCACAGCAACGCGTGGCAGGGTACAGCTAGTAGCTCTATAGAATGCAATATTTTATTGTTGTTAATGCTTCAACTGTATTTTATATTCTTGTATTAATATTTTTATATTATCCATTGACTTAATTATTAGACATGTTCTATTAAATTGCACGTTTTCCCTGAATTCATTTAATTAAAGCTTCCTTCAACAACAAAAAATTATATTTTAAGTTATCAAATCAAAGCTTTTCCATTTGCCTTGCAATGCTTCTCCTGCCCAAGGAAGACTTTGTCCTAGCAAATCAACGACTCCCGAGACAAGGAGCTTTTGTGAAATTTTGTTTGAAACTTAGAACCGCCAGTCTGACGTCACTGATCAGTTGCTTCAGAAAGAAGTATTGAATTCTATCCAGATATCATCCTTCAATGATTATCTCATTAACACCTTAATGTCCCTCCAAGCTCAGCAGCTATGGGAGCTGCCAGTTTCAATTGAAGTATTCAAAAAACACAAACCGTTGCATGAGTCAGGTATCTTTTCTTGAAGACAAACACAGGTTCGAAATAGATCATGGATCACGATAAACAGTGACTGCCAGTTTTGGCGGACAATCCTAACTACACTGTTGCATTTTCAACACACCAAGCTGTTCCCTGCCGTCCTCGGGAGGAGGGGGCCATGATGCAGCATAGAGGTGCCAGAGTACCATAGAAACTCCAGAGGCGTCCCGCAGCATGGGACACGCGCGGGGCATGCCTGGGATCGGCCCGGGCAAAGAAGGGCTGTCTTAGCCCATGATGGCCCAGAAGTGGCTCGGCTGGGCTACCCCTCTTGCTCCTGGATCCTGGAATTTGAAGATATTGGAGACAGTGAGTGGAAGCGCCACTGGTGTTTATTCTGTGATCCCGTGGGTTTCCAGCCTTCTGATACTATTCTTCCCTACACAATTTGTTAGCTGACCCTAGACCTATCGTAATCATTTCCTTGAGCATGGGGAAGAGAAATCGCTAATGGGAGTGATAAGAGGACAAGATCTAGCACATCTATACTGCTGTTGTTGAACCAGGCCTTGGGGGTGCTATCGGAGGAGATTACTAGCACTGAAAAAGAGCTGGCGGCGAACCACTGCGTTGTAATACAGAAGTAGGCAGACAAAATATCGATTTTTAAATATCGACATACAATAATGTTGATGTTTAAATATCGAAGGGACAGAATATAGAAGGTAAGTAATATCAATATTTTTAATATCGATGGGACTGAATGCCGAAGGTACGTAATATCGATTTTGTTTATATCGATTTTAGTAATATCGATGTTACGAATATCGATTTTAGTAATATCGATGTTACTAATATCCATTTTTATATGATTTTTATGTATATTATATATTTATTATCGATTTTCTTTAATGTAATTTAAGTAAATTTTGCATTTTAGTATCGTAGCGGATTGTGGGTTTATAGGGCAATAGGGTGGGAAGTAATTTTCTTATGCTAAATTAATTATTATTTTTTAGGAATTATAAATTAATTTAAATTAATTGGTAATTAGTTTTTATTATTTGGTCATTAATTTGAATTCAATGATTAATTGATAATTATGTTCTGCAGCGGGTTATGGGTTTATAGGGGAATAGGGTGGGAAGTAATTGAAATGTAATTAAGCAATAATTTATTTTAAGTAATTGTTTTTGTTAATTATGATATTGTTAATTAGTTAATAGTTGGTAAATAATTTTTATTAATTGGTAATTAATTTTTATCAATTGATTAATTGATAATTATGTTCTGTAGTGGGTTATGGGTTTATAGGGGAGTAGGGTGGGAAGTAATTTAAATGTAATTCAGTAATAATTTATTTTAATTGTTTTTGTTAATTATATTATTGTTAATTAATTATTAATTGGTAATTAATTATTATTAATTGGTATTTATTATTAATTTATTTTTACTTAATTATTCATTGGTAATTATCTTTTTAATAATTATGTATTGGTATTTGTAAATAGTTTATATTTATTTAATCATCAAGTTTTGTAATATTTTAAAACAATAATTTATTTATAAGTATGTTATTTTTAACTTCTATGCTATCCAACACTTTCCCTCTCTGGAGTTGGAATAGTAATTTTTACCCCTACGCTATCCAACACTTTCCCTACTGTTGCACTCTCTGGAGTGGGAATAGTAATTTTTACCCCTGCACTATCCAACACTTTCCCTACTGTTGCACTCTCTGAAGTTGGAATAATAATTTCTAACCCTACGCTATCCAACACTTTCCCTACTGTTGCACTCTCTGGAGTTTGAATAGTAATTTTTACCCCTACACTATCCAACACTTTACCTACTGTTGCACTCTCTGGAGTTGGAATAGTAATTTTTACCACTACTCTATCCAACACTTTCCCTACTGTTGCACTCTCGGGAGTGGGAATAGTAATTTTTACCCCTACACTATCCAACACTTTCCTTACTGTTGCACTCTCTGGAGTGGGAATAGTAATTTTTACCCCTACGCTATCAAACAATTTCCCTACTGTTGCACTCTCTGGAGTGGGAATAGTAATTTTTACCCCTACGCTATCTAACACTTTCCCTACCATTGCACTCTCTGGAGTGGGAATAGTAATTTTTACCCCTACGCTATCCAACACTTTCTCTACCGTTGCACTCTCTTGAGTGGGAATAGTAATTTGTATCCCTATGCTATCCAACACTTTCCCTACCGTTGCACTCTCTGGAGTGGGAATAGTAATTTTTACCCCTATGCTATCCAACACTTTCCCTACTGTTGCACTCTTTGGAGTGGGAATAGTAATTTTTACCCCTGCACTATCTAACATTTACTTACTTTTTTTAAATTTGTTTTACATTTGTATAAATTTTTATTTATATTATTATTTTATGTGTACAGATGTATTTGTAATTTATAATATTTTTAATTATTTATAAGTTATTAAAATAATTATTAAAAGTTATTATTCAGGAAGTATATATTATGTATTATATGTATATGTTTAATTATTTTTTCATTTAATTATGTATATTAATTATTAATTTTAAATATTATAACACATTTTAACTATGTTTATTACATTTATGCATATTATTTAATTTATTTTATATTTTTTTTATTTAAACAAAACAATATTTTTTAATTACGATGTTTTTGACATCGATATATTTTTCGATATTTTTGTACTTACCTTGTTGGAGATAGGATGTCGATATTGTTGACATCGATATTTTTGTAGGTGGATATTTTGTATATCGACATTTTGTCAGGCATTCAATACAAGACACAGATGATCAGACTAGGGCAGGGGCCAACTCTATTAACATCATCACCACAGTATCTCCTATGCTCCCTTCTACCTCCAAAGACCCTTTGACTTGCCCTTCTAGGACCCAAGCCTTACAGCCCAAACCCAGGGATACCACATTGTAAATGTCCTATTAAACCGGTAAAAATGGGTAATATGGGTTCCCGACGCAAAATACCCAGTCATTCTCTACTATATCAACGAAGATTCTTACTCCCTGTCCTAGGAAGGCTACGGTTGTATCTACACTTAACAACCAAATAGCTTGTGGACAGGATACAACAGAGGATTCCCTTATGATGTCTTTTAAAAATCTGGAAATTAAGATCCTCACTGCTTTAAATGCTTTTGATACCCAGATAACTGCTCTTGAGCAACAGTGGGTTCGTTATAATGGTCCGTGAACAATTTACATACAGGTATTAGCTGCTGGCTCAGTGATTTTTATAACACCATCTTAAATACAGGTACTAGAACTTTCCCTAGTGATGTCACTGACAACTTAGGGGCCCATTATGATAGTGGGCGGATTGCCCCCACCAGGCTGGCGGTGGCCACCGCCAGCCTGGCGGGGGCAATCCGCCCGCCATCCACTCTCGTTACCCCCCCCCCGCCATATTAGTATGGCGGGGGGACCTCGGCAGATGTAAAGACCGTCCACCGCTTTTCCGCCCCGGTCGCCTTACGGCCGGGGTGGAAAAGGAATAATATGGTGGCGGTGTCTATCAGACACCGCGAGCCATATTAGGATGTGCTTTTGGCAATGCCTTTCTGTGGCGGCAATGCCGCCACGGAAAGGCAGGCGGACTTCACTCTGGGTGTCCCGTGCGGTCCCCCAGAGTGAAGGAGAGTAGGGGGATGCACACGGGGGGTACCTGTGGCTGAGAGCACCGCCTGCCACAATGCCTAACATGCAGGATGTGCCCACCACTGTGGCGGGCACATCCTAATACCACCCCCGGGACCCCTGCCCTTATGGGGGCGGTCCCGAGTCCCGCTAGGATGACGGGCGGACTAAGTCCACCCGTCATCATAATGACCCCCTTAATGTCAGTTTCATCCTCCCAGGTCCAGGCACAGGCTCCACCTATAGTCTCATCACAACCGCCTTTGACTGCTGGCTTTATCATCATACCGCACTACTTTGTACAGTCAAGGCCAATCCTGGGCAGCAAGCCTCTGTTAAAGTGCAGCTGATTACACAGGAAAGACGTTCAAACTCAGTCTTGGCTGCCCCTGGTATACCTAAAATTGCCCCTCTAGAGTGCCTGGCCCTCTAATGTCACCATTCAACTACTCCCGGCAGTCCCTCTTACATTGTTGTGTTGGTGGATGTACAACCCTTGGGGTAAGATATACAGGAAAATTATGCCCAACTCAAGAACAAAGTAGTCCATTGGCTGGCAACCAGGTTGAGCGTTCACCAGCCTCTCATTCAGATATTTGCAGAAAAAATCATAATGGTCTGAAGGGTGATCTGGATGAGCCAGTCCCACAAAACATCTCTGGGTGACTATTTCATAGTAAGATTTAACAATCCTGCTCGAGCTGGCTCGATTCTTCATGCCCTGAGGGCAAATTGTGCATCAATAGACTGTATATCAGTTCTCCCTTTAGGCTTCTTCTATCCGCTTGCAAATCCTGATGCCCTGGTTAAGAGAGACTGGGATCTGATCATGAAAACGTGCTCCCATATCATTCTTGTACAACTTACAGGGATTCAGAGACACATTTTAAACACACTCGCCAAGGTGAAACTGCAAATAACCTTATCTCTGAGTTTAACTTAGTTAACTTAATGGATAGTAATTAAGACTACTTACGTGAGAGAATGCCTGCATTTAAGGGGGTGCACAGCACTGTCATTGATTATATCTTTGTTTTCAGTTGCTTCTTATCTGCACTTTTGGATATTAAGGGGCTCATTAGGATGGCGGGCGGACTTTGTCCACCCGCCACCCTAACGGAGAACGGGAACGCCCGCCATAAGGGCGGGGGTCCCGTAGGGGGAAATAGGATGTGCCCGCCACTGTGGCGGGCACGTCTTCCATGTTTTGCATTGTGGCGGGCGGTGCACTCTGCACTGCCCGCCACAATTCAAAACAATCGTGCAAGCATTTGCATGTGCAAAGCGGCAGGCACCGCGCGGTGCCTGCCGTTTTGAATATGCAAATGTGGGGGGGTTCCATAGGTACCCCCTGTCCTCCCCCTACACCAGCATCACCTGGGGCCCCCGCAGGGGTCCCCCGCAGCACACACCGCCTGCCTTTCCGTGGCGGCATTGCCGCCGCGGAAAGGCCCTTCTCAGTGGCCATTGTAATATGGCTGGCGGTGTCCATTGGACACCGCCACCATATTATTCCAGTACCACCGCAGTCACAAAGCGGCGGACGGTCTTTCCGTCCGCCGCGCTCCCCCCGCCATCTTAATACGGCAGGGGGAATCCGGGCATAGGTGTCGGGCGGATTGCCCATGCCAGGCCGGCGGTGGCTACCGCCAGCCTGGCGGAGGCAATCCGCCCGACATCATAATGGGCCCCTAAGGTTCTAAGACACAACCTGAGCGGCCATAACCTGGTAACAGTGTATTTTATTGGGAAACAAAATTATTGGGAGCAGTATGTTGTTTTCTTATGGTAAGGTTGGTTCCTTTTAGAATGTGCAGTTTGGATTCCCTGTGGGATTTGAGGTGGTAGTTCTAGGCTTGCCAGTTGTTGGCTGACTCATAGAGCTGAGGGCTGGAGTTGGGAGCCGAGGGTGTTCGTTGTGCTGTACGGAATGAAGAAAAAACATCTTCTACATCTTGTGTGTGCCCTTCATTTGTGCTTAGAGGCACCCATCACAAATTAGATACAATTGGGATTTCACACAGCACCGTTACTGAGAATGCCTATGCTCATCAATGCGATGAGAGGAAGAGATACAGATCCTGGTTTACGCGGTATGCAAGACTTTACTGCTTATCAGCTTTGGTGGTAAAAAAAATAAAAACATTTTTTTTTCGCTGCTGGTTTGGCCCTGTAAATGCTTACACTCCTCAGCATGCTCGCACCTCTCACACGCTAATTTGAATTCTTACCATGACTCGGCCTGCTCGCGCTGCCTTGTTTACTCACCAGTCTTCTCTAACCTCCCTTCCTGCTCGTGCTCCACTAGTGCCAATCAACTGTGCCTGCTCAAGCTTACTCACCCACCCCTCGCACTACCGAGATTCACCTGAATCTCCGCTCAGGCTGCAGCTTCTCTCAGTGCTTTGCCCACACAGCCTCCGCTGTTGGTTGTGGGTGTTTGCACGTCCCTAGTAGGACTGCTGAGCCGGAGTCTTCTTCACAAAGTCGTTCCTAGTGGAACAATTTATGAGCTTGTTTTAAAACTTGTTGTCATTGGCCAAATTCCACAAGCTAACAATTGAATCATGGAGGCTAACCTGCCTATGTTTAAACAGGTTGTCAATAAAGACATTTTACATTTTTTATTCATTGCAAAACATTATTTTATTGATCAAGTACAGCATGCAAAACATTTCTTGCCCCACACATTTTCTACCAGAACTTGGTGTTTTAAAAACAAAATGGAAGCAATGGTTCATAGGTTGTGCAAGTTACATCATAGCAATGGAAGGATCCAAATTTGAACCATTCAGAAAGCTGGCACTCTTGTACAATTGTTTAGGGTCAGAAGGGCAACGTATTTTCGACCATTTTCCCGTAGTCACTCAACCTGATGAAAGTGGCTGGGATGTTTACAAGAAAGCAGTATGCAGACTAAATAACTATATCAAGGATGATACAAGCAGCATAGTTGAAAGACACAGGTTCTATACCAGACGTCAACAACAACATGAATCTATTGAGACTTTTTAGCTGGACTAAGAGTTTTAATTGCCACGTGTGAATTGGATGGTAGTACGGATTCTTATTTAAGAAATCAATTAGTGGTGAATTGCTTCAACAAAAAAAACAAAGAAATACTTCTATGTTTCAGAAATCCAACTTTAAACAAAATGCTAGAACTTGCCTGGGGTATTGAAAGATCAGTCCTAGCCTCAAAGGAAAATAAGTTTAAAAGCGAATATGAGGTGGAACCAGTTAATTCACTATGCCCCAAAGCTAAAGTTATTCCCCAAAAGGCCTAATAAAACAAAAAACAAAGTTACTGTTTTAGATGAGGATCAGGCACACATTTGGCTAGGTATAGAGTCAAAATATCGAGTTTTTATTATCGAGTAGACATAATATCGAGTAAAAAATATAGAATGGACATAATATCGACTAGACATAATATAGACTACCAAAATATCGACTTGAAAATTTTAATATCGAATAACATGGACATAATATCGAATCAAAAATATAGAATGGACATAATATCGACTAGACATAACATAGACAACAAAAATATCGAATTTTAGGTAAGTTAATATTAATTTTTTTGTGTAATATAATTCTGTAGCGGGTTGTGGGTTTATAGGGGAATAGGGTGGGAAGTAATTTAATTATAATTATTTAAATATGTTATTTTATTTTTTGTTATTTATTTAGAATTAATTGTTAATTAATTATTAATTGGTAATTAATTAAAATATAATTGGTAATTAATTTTAATTGATTAATTGATAAATATTTTAATTTTAGTAATGTATCGGGTTGTGGGTTTATAGGGGAATAGGGTGGGAAGTAATTTAATTAAAATTAATTAAATATGTTAATTAATTAATTGGTATTTATTTGGAATTAATTGTTAATTAATTATTAATTGGTAATTAATTAAAATATAATGGGTAATTAATTTAAATTGATTATTTGATAAATATTTTTATTTTAGTAATTTGTTTTCTGTAGCGGGTTGTGGGTTTATAGGGGAATGGGGTGGGAAGTAATTTAATTATAATTCATTAAATATGTTAATTAATTAATTGGTATTTATTTTGAATTAATTGTTAAATAATTTTTAATTGATAAATAATTAATTCTTAATTAATAATTAATTGTAATTAATTGTTTAATTGACAATTATGTGAATAATATTATTTTATTTTCTGTAGTGGGTTGTGGGTTTATAGTGGAATAGGGTGGGTAGTAATTTAATTTTAATTAATTAAATATGTTAATTAATTAATTGATTGGTATTTATTTTGAATAAATTGTCAATTAATTTTTAATTGGTAATTAATTAATTGTTGATGATTAATTAATAATTATGTGAATAATATTATGTTATTTGTAGTAGCGGATTGTGGGTTTATAGGGGAATAGGGTGGGAATAGGGTGAGAAGTAATTTAATAAAATTAATTAAACATGATAATTAATTAATTGGTATTTATTTTAAATACATTCTTAATTAATTTGTAATTGGTAATTAATTAATTCTTAATTGGTAATTAAAATGTATTAATTGATTAATTTATAATTATGTGACTTAGATTAATTTATTTTCACTAGAGTGGGGATGTTAAAATGTACTCCTATGCTATCCAACGCTTTCCTTACTGTTGCACTCTCTGGAGTGGGAATAGTAATTTTTACCCCTACGCTATCCAACGCTTTCCCTACTGTTGCACTCTTTGGAGTGGGAATAGTAATTTTTACCCCTACGCTATCCAACCCTTTCCCTACTGTTGCACTCGCTAGAGTTGGAATAGTAATTTTTACCCCTACACCATCCAACGCTTTCCCTACTGTTGCACTCTCTGGAGTGGGAATAGTAATTTTTACCCCTACGCTATCCAACGCTTTCCCTACTGTTGCACTCGCTGGAGTGGGAATAGTAATTTGTATCCCTGCGCTATCCAATGCTTTCCCTACTGTTGCACTCGCTGGAGTTGGAATAGTAATTTTTACCCCTACGCTATCCAACGCTTTCCCTACTGTTGCACTCACTGGAGTTGGAATAGTAAATTTAAACCTCTCGCTATCCTACGGAAAACATATTGTATATGTTTTGTTAATAATATGTATATATATATATATATATATGTTTTAATTTTTTTTTTAAGTTACAATAATTATTTATTAATTTTAAGTTTATTTAAGTATTGTAAGTATGTTTAAATTAGTTATATTTATTATTATAGTACTTTAAAATTACTTTTAAGATATTTAAAAAAATCGATATTTTGACTGTCTATATTTTTTCCTATCGATATTTTGGAGTCGATATTTTTGTACTTACCTGTTTGTAGATAGGAAGTCGATATTCTGGCCTCCAAATGGGATTAGTAAAGAGCCACTCCGATTCGGAGCCTGTTTTTCCGTCCGAATCGTCCCCCATCACAAACTACTAAGTACGATGCAAAGTTCGCGTCTGCGCCAACAGAATCGTTTACGAACCGGAATCTATCCATACGTCTCGTACGGAGCTAAATTGTGCCGGATTCCAAAAGGGCGAGCACGATGCACGATTCAGACATCCGCTTTGCCATGGTCTCAGTGAGATGAAACAGCTATTGGAAGCATACTTCTGGGGACCGTAGCAGGCCCACCTTCAGCCGGGAGCCTCTGAATCAGTCATAGGGGTGTGCCAATGGGTCCCCCCGATCCCGGCATGCACAATGTGGCGGGCACCATACAGGGTGTACGCTTTTCCCCAACCACAACTTTTCTGCTATGGTTGCCTGTGTACATGTCTGCACACGACCTCCATAGAGTTCTATGGGAGTCCGAGCGAACTGAGTCTGCAAACATACGGCAGCATCGTACTCGCTCGCTCAGACTCCCGGAGCATGTCTCTCTCGGAAAGCCCTCTGGATCCGAGTCGTACGGAGGGCTTTCCTAGCGAGATCGGAATCGCACCCTAAGATGGAAAGATCAAGGGAAATTTGAGATGGTGCTTAGACCAGGCACTGCATGCCAATTTTCTTTGGTGGATTTTCCTGCATCTAATACCTCTCTGCAAGAGTTATTGCTTAAGCACAATGCTCTATTCGAGGATAGACTTGGCTTGGTGCAAGGATTTGAACACAAGATCATCATTAAGAAAGACGCTGTTCCAGTCATCCACAAAGTAAGGAAGGTCCCCTTGTGTATCCAGGAACAATTAAAACAGAATCTAGAGAAACTGTGTGCTGACAAGGGTATTGAACCCATAGACTCATCACAGTGGATTTCTCCTATAGTCGTCATGAAGAAAAAGGACACTAATGCCATCAGATTCTGCATTGATTTAAGATCATTGAATAAGAACATTCTGGTTGAGTGTTTCCCTTTACTTAAGATTCAGGAGATGCTGTCTCAACTGGGTAGTGCCAACGTATTTTTGTGCATAGACTTGAAGGCGGCTTATCACCAAGTAGAGCTGGAGGAGTATTCACATTCCTTGATGACCTTTAACAATCCTTTAGGAACATTTTGATTATTAAGGATGCCTTTTGGCCTGGCCTCGGCTCCTTCCATCTTTCAAAAACTAATGTTTAAACTGTTTGGGGAATGTAAAAATGTCTTATCGTATCAGGATGACATTTTATTTTTTTCAGAAACACTGAGGACCATCTGTGTGCATTGAGTGAGGTGTTGGGTACGTTAGAGAAACACAGGTTTACTGCTAGAAAGGAAAAATGCAAATTTCTTGTCAGTGACATTAATTAGTTGGGTCATCACAATTCAGAAGCAGTAATTAGACCAAATATTGATCTTGTCAATGCAATTATTGACAGCCCAAAACCAGAAACCAAAGTCCAATTACCTTCTATTCTGGTGCTTTGTGAATATTATTCACGCTTTGTAGATAATTTTGCCTTCCAAACAGAGCCCCTTAGGAATTTACTTAGGAAGCGAGAGCAATTTGCATGGGAAGAAACTGTGTCATAAGCTTTTGAAAATTTGAAGAATCTTATTCTTTTACATGCATTTAGAGATAAGGTGTAATCCATAATGACAGTGGATGCAAGAGGGGTTGGCCTGGGTGCTGTTCTCACACAGATGGTGGAAGGCGAAGAACTGTTAGTTTTGTATCTAGGTCCCTCTCTTTGACAGAGCACAAATACAGTACAATAGAAAGGAAAGCTTTGGCCTGTGTTTGGGTGTCCAAGCATCTTGAAACCTACAAGCCCCTTGTTTATCTACTCTCAAAGAATGATCATGGCATGGTCAGTCCAATATTAGTGAGGTTGTTATCCAGGACGTTTGAGTTCAATTTTGTCATGGAGCACATCCCGGAGAGGATGCTCGTGCTGATTTTCTTTCCAGGTGGACCATGATTGAGTTGCAAGGGAGCCAGCATGAAGATGATGTGGAATGTGTGGTTGGATTGGTTGATGGGTTAGTAGTTCTAGAGGGAGCTATAAGGAAGTCTGAATGGATGGAGAGTTCAAAAAATGATGAGGTGCAAGAATGAATTAAGGATTTTGTCGTCAAAGGTTGGCCTGAGGAAAGGAACCTATGCAATGGGCTGTGGCTATATCACAAGGTTAAAGATGGATTAACTAATGAAGGCAATGCCATCATGAGAGGAAATTCACTAACTCCCACGGTGGAATTTAGACATAGATTAATCAATTTTGCTCATTAGGGTCATCTTGGAATGACTGGTATGAAGAAACGGTTGCTACTATATTATTGGTGGCAGGAATAGATGTGGAAGTTGAGGCAGTTGCGGGCGGTGTGCGAATTGTTTAAATTCAAACAAAACTGTCAAGGTGCGCAACACTCCCCTTCAGCCAGTCAGTTTTCCTAATGGTCCCTGGGAAAAACTGGGTATGGATTTTGTATGTCCAATGTACAACATCAACATGGAATTCAAATATGTGTTAGTTGTAGTTGATTATTACTCAAAATGGGTTGAATGCAAATTTTTGAGTGAACCTACCACCTCTACTGTGACAGAACTTTTGAGGAATATGTTTTGCAGCGAAGGAGTTCCCAAGATCCTGGTCTCAGACAATGGTGTACAGTTCAATCTTTCTTGAAAATGATGGAGGTCAAGCATTTGACAGTAACTTTGTATAGTTCTCAAGGCAATGGTATGTTGGAGCGAGTGAACAGAATGTTGAAAGAGACGATTCAGAGACTGTGGCGGGTGAATAGTCCCTGAAGCTGTACAAGAAAGATTGTGGAGTTATCACAACACTCCACATTCCCTCTTAATAAGTTCTGTCTCGCTCATATGTTTCATGGTTCCGGTTTTGCATGGAATCCTAATAGCATTAAATGTTTAGGTGTCTTATATTCCTCATCCATTAAAGACACTGTTAAAATCAATCATAAAGATATTCTTTCCAAGCTCTCTACCCTAATAGAGCGATGGTCCCCTTTATTCTTATCTTGGTGGGGTCGATTGGCAATTGTTAAAATGATGCTTCTCCCTATTATTAATTTTTATCCTTCTATGTTGCCTATTTCCCTTCCTGACTATTTTTTCACTCAGATTAATCGTATTCTTACTCGTTTCCTCTGGAATAACCGTAAACCCAGGATATCCATACCCCGCCTTCAACAACCAAAGCATTTAGGTGGCATAAATTTTCCCAATCTTGTTCGTTTTCATTCTTCCTTTGCGCTTTAAAGCAAATCTGGCCATTTTTTTGCAGATTCGCCCCCCCCCCCCCCCCTTCCCACTGCATGGAGTGCTTTAGAGCAAGCTCAACTATCACCTTTCCCTTTTCTTGCTGCTATCCATTTATCTCAACCCCCTAAACAATTTCTTTCTCCCACTGTTAAGCTCTCTAGGGCACTTTCCCTTTCATTGTTTCGCTCCTCTTTTTCTCAGGCGCGCCTACACTCCCTTATCCCGTTATGGTACAATCAATCTCTGAAGATTAATAACGAGGCCCTCTTCTGGAAGGAATGGATTGACAAAGTCATTATGTATTTAGATGATCTCTTTGTTGATGGTTCCTTACTGGATTTCCCCACTATTTGCTCCTCATTTCGAATATCTAATACACATTCTCCCCAGTTTCCTGACTTCAAAATAGCCCTATCTACAGTCTCCTCATTCCACTCTACCCTATCAGATGTTGTCCCAATTGACTCCACTCCCTTAGTTTTTACCTTTCCGCACAAAGCGGCTACCCTTTATAAGATCCTCTCCCGCTCTATTCCTGACCGCCCCAAATCCAAACCTGAACTTGCATGGGAATAGGATCTAGCACAGTATTTCTCCCTTCCTATTTGGGAATCCATCTGGTCTAAAATTCACACTGTTTCTCGTTCAGCTAGCACCACTCAGACTCTGTATTTCTTTTATAATAGACTTTTTCTTACCCCATATGACCTTTTTAAGTTCAAGGTCCTAGACTCCAGCCACTGTTGGTCATGCTCTCATCCCGATGGCACTTTGTTTCATATGTTTTTTCAATGTCCCTTGGTTGCATCCCTATGGCAGCATATCTGGTGCAAGCTGAATGAGATTTTAAATTCCAATCATACCTTTGATATTGTTCACATTTTTCTAGGTGGTTCCTCTCCTATTTGGAATGTTTCACGCAATGTTCGTAATTTTATAGATTTGTTTATAGTCATTTCTTTGCAGATTATTACATCAAACTGGAAAGATACCTCAAAGATCTCTTCTACTGCCTGGTGGAATTTATTATGTCATCATCACAGACTTGATCGTGCACATGCTACGACTACCTCCCTTTTAATTAAAAGAGATTTGTTATGGTTACCCTTAACCGATTTTCTTTCCAGGCGCCTACCCTGATATGCCTCATCTTTTTCCTTTATTTTTCTTCCTTTCTCTCTATATTCCTACTTTCTGTTCCCCCTTCTTCTAGCCTTTCTTTCACTCTTTTATCTCCCTTTTCTTTTTCCCTCACTTCTTTCCTTTCCCATCTCCAATTTTTTTTTAAAAAAGCATTGTCCCTCAGTATATTGTTTATATTTCCCCTTATGTTTTTTTTTTTATATTCCACATTCTTATTGTATTATCCGATTTTCCCTTTTCTTTTCTTTTTCTTTTATTGATTGTGTTCCTGTAATGATGTTTTACTTGGTTTATCTGATTCAATAAAGCCTTCTAAACTCAACAACACTCCACATTCCCTCCCTGGTGTCTCACCTTTTTTTCTGCTCAATGGACGTCATGGTTCCTGCAAATTGAGTCCCACCTGGGTGTTGGAGCACACGAATAGTGCCAACAGGTTCCCTGATTTGAAACAGAAATTGTGACAAAGTAGTAGAGGCTCAAATGAAAATTAAATTGAAGTATATCATTGACAAGAAGGTAAAAGAGGTTCAGTTTCATTTTGGGGATGTTATTAAAGTGAAGAGACCAATGGGAGCTGGGACAAGCAATTCCAAGTTTTTTCCTCAAAAGGTGTGTTGTTAGGGTATCCAAACAGGCAGTTTTGGCAGAGAATGGTAAATGGTGGAGAAAAAGGTGTGTGGTGTTGGTGGGGAATGATTATGCATGAGATGTTGATCATGAAAGGCCTGTGACAGAAGGACATTCTTTTGAACTTTTTTGATCAAAGTGTTCCTGACATGTCAATTCAAAAACCGTTTGGGTGAGAAAATCACTCTGAACACGGGGGTGGGGATGTCATGCCTGCCCAGGATCATGTGAGGGAGAGTCATTTGGTTGGTTTGGGTGATGGGAAGTTGAGTAGAACATTGGTGATTTGAAGGAGAGAGTCTTGGAAGGTTCTGCCGTAACAAGGGAAACTCAGAGAAGAGTACGCCCTCCTCAGTATCAAAAAGATTAAGTGTTGGAGTGATTAGGCACATTTGGCATACACTCTCAGAAATGCCTGTTTACTTTTTTCCTTTTGTAATTGTTATTGTTCTTTTTTTGCTTTGGGTTGGGGGTTTGGCAGCATGTTAAAAGTTTCCTTTCTTGGTTGTGTAAAGGGGGAAGATGTGTTGTGTACCTATGCTAAGGTTTGTTCCTTTAAGAATGTGCAGGTTGGATTCCCTGTGGGGTTCGGGGGGCAGTTCTAGGATTGTCAGTTGTTGGCTGACTTGTCAGTTGTTGGCCCTTCAATTCCGCTCAGATGAACCGATCACACAGTACCCCTTTATAAGGAGCCCATCACCCTGATTGATCAAGGCCGAAGACTAAGGTGGGCCAGTATTGTTGGATTCGTTTTTACCCAATGCCTGATCACTTCGAGTCAACCCGATTTTGTCTCTTGTTTGTCCAAGAAGAGTTACCACAGAAAATCCTGGCACCATTTTCTAATATTAGCAGGTTTATTAATTCCGTGCTCTGTAAAACTACCCCATTACTCCCGGCAACGCATGTAGAAAGATGGCTTGATAGCAGGTGTTCCAAAACCCCTAAGGAAACTCCTGCATGCAAAGCCTTCTTGCCAGGAAAAGGTTAAAAGGGCCAGGGCAGCATTTAGAATGGCCTGTAAGTGGTGCAGAGCCCAACTTAAATAGGAAGCCTGAGATAAGCTTTTAACTGCCAGAACACAGCACAAATATTTTAAGGACATTGATAGCCTAGATGAGGAGCCGGAGTTATCGAATGACTCCCGGACTGCTCATCACATAATTTTCAATCTATCCAAGGTTAGAGCCTCCATTTCTCAGTTGCCATTAAACAAAGCACCAGATCATGATGGGGTACAAGGGGATGTTTTTAAAACCTGCATAGATGTATGGGCTCCGCTACTGTCATTGCACCTAAACGCTGCAGCCTCTGGTCCTCTCCCACAAACCTGGCCTTGAGTAATAATAGTCCCTGTTTTTAAAAAGAACAAGTCAGACCCTGCATGCTACAGGCCCATCTCCCTCATAGACTCTGAGGTGAAAATTATAGGCTGGATTTTATTAAATTGCCTTGCGGATTGCATCGAGGAGAGAGGCTTTTTACCCGACTTCCAATATGGGTTCTGCCCCGGTCGGGGTACTATAGAGCAAACCCTGAACCTCTATTTATTAATTTGTAAATACACTTAGGCCAAGAGGGGGGCAGTCCATGTGGCCTTCATGGATTTTGGCTCTGCCTTTGACAGAGTCCATCGGTCTAAGCTCTGGTCCATGATGGAACAGATGGATGTTGATCCAGTTTTAATTAAGTGTTCGCGTGATTTGCACAATGATCTTTCAGCTAGTGTCAGGTTTGGCCCTAATGAGGAATGCACTGAGCACTTTAAATTGCTGCCCAGGGTTTGGCAAGATGGTATTTTAGCTCCTTTTCTATTTATGTTTTATATCAACCGCATGGAGCAAGTTCTAGTAGGTCTGGTCGCTGACGTTCCTAAAGTAAGGGGCCATTCTATACCTGCCTTGCTCTATGCCGACGATACAGTTTTAATTGTGCGTACAGCTAAATGCTTACAAAAACTTCTTAACTTATTTATCAGTTTTATGAGTAGCCTTGATCTGACGATGAACTTCTCAAAGTCACATGTTATGAAGATTTGCCCACCAAACACAAAAACCATGAAATATGTAGTAGATGGCCAACATATCAGTCAGGGAGATAAGTTCAGGTATTTGGGGATCCTATTGAACTCTATGTTTTACTGGCACTCACTTATAACTCTGAATGTTTTGTCTTTTAACAGAGCGATATTCAGCATTGGAGATTCTTCCCACAGGTTTGGGCACACCCATATTCAATCGAGCCTGGAAATTTACAGGGCTAAGTGTATCCCACTAGCAAGTTATGGCAGTGGAATCTGGGGATATGGCTTGATTGCTCCACTTCAAGGAGCCTAAAACTATTTCTTAAGCAGCCTTCTGGGAGTTCCACAAAGTGGACATTACGAAATTGTACACAAAGTGCTCGGTTTAGATTTTATTATTGACCAGCTTGGCCTATTTCCTCTAAAGCTTTTGAACTCAATTTGGGTAAAGGAAGAACTATCAGCCTGATTCATGTAGGTAAATTGCACTCGCAAAGGGCCAGATTCTGAGAATCTGGCCCTTTGCGAGTGCGATTTTTGCATTTGGTATTCGTGATACCAAATGCAAAAATCGCTATGTAAGAATTCGCATATTTGCGTGGAATGGCATTTAAGGAATCTCTAATAGAGATTCCTCAAATGCTATTCATGACACAAAACAAAATAGCGATTTTGGACTTTTGGGGCCGCTATTTACCGAGAGGTCAGACCTGTCAGTAAATAGCAGAAACTCATAAAAATGCTTTTAAAAGCATTTTTCTAAGTTGCATGTTGCACACACACATGTCCTTTCGACATGTGTGCGCGCAACACCTGTTCAAATGTGCATTTTAGGGGTGCTACAGGGCGTCCTTTGGACACCCCTGGCACCCTTAAAATCGCTATCTCATTTGCGAGTAGCAAATTGCTACTCGCAAATGAGGGATACTCCCCATTCATTCCTATGGGCCTCTTGGCCCATAGGAATGAATGGGGAGTATTTGCGAGTAGCAAATTGCTACTCGCAAATAAAGAACATGTAGGAATCGCTATTTAAGTAGCAATTCCTACATGAATGCCGTTTTGCGTGTCCTCAATAGCGAATCGCTATGATTCGCTATTAGGGCCACGCAAAACGGATTGTACATGAATCAGGCTGTTAGTTTTAATAGACTTATTTCGCAAGATTGTTTAAAATTAGAAAAATCCTCCCTGATTACATGGCTGGCGAATGTGGCGCATAACTTGTGGGCTCTAGGGAGGGCTGACCTATATGATAATCCTTCTGTCATAACTCACTCAGAGGGCAAATGGGTTGAAACTGTTTTTAGAGACAAGCTGGTATCGGAACGCGAGGACTCTGCACTAATGATACATTCCATGTGACATGGAATATAAGTAAAAACTGTCAGCAATACAGAACTTTATTTGACCTGGAATATGACACGTCATCAATGCTGCATTTTGACCTATTTCAGGTTGAATGTATTTCCCCGCCTAATCCCTTTTAATCATGGTTGTTTTATGAACTTAGACTTTCCCCTTTGGAATTGTGATAACACATCGATCAATGATACATTACACGTTGTCATGTTCTGTCCTGTAATGAATGAGGGAGGCGGTTCCAAGGTAAGTAGAAGATATTTATTGGAGAGCAAGCAGGTCGGTCCTTCCCAGTCAGGTACAGTGCATCAACAGTCGTTACTCACATTCTGGAGTGTGGATGTGGTGCATCATCAGGAGCTATGGTAACCAGATGATGCACCACGAGCACAACACCACATCTTCCTTCTTTACAACAAGAGACAACAAAAGGACCTAACTTCTATAATAATACATATGTGAAATATCATAACGGAGTGATAATACAAGTTGCACAAAGACAATATCATAGTAGGGGAGAATACAAGTTGCAAAATAATACTGCAAAATAACATTGCGAAAAGACACACAAATTCAACCTAGAAATGAGATAACAAGGGAAAGGTTACTACTATACCCCACACCCCCCTCTTTCAATATTAACCAAGAAAAAAAATAACCTGGTACAGACATAATCAGTTACATTACATAACTCCTGAACCGAGCAGGAATCTTGATTTGCCTCCCAGTGCGTGAGGTGTGCTGATTACAATAAGGTACATCAGGAGGAGGCAACTGAGAAGAAGACAACTCACGTAGCTGTGGAGAGGATGTCGACATACCACTACACGAAGCTCTAACGACTTCACTCTCAGTGTTACTACCTTGCATGACATCATCCCACAACCATTCAAAGGAAGAAGCAAGACCAGTGTCATTACTGGAACAAGAGAAATTCCCTTTGCATTTTGCCAGCCTATTGTGATGCCAAACCTGGTTGTCACTTAACTTGGCAGACTTTGAAAACAACTCCACAACCTGCAAAGGATCAGAAAATTTGCTTTGGCCTTTCTTAACCTTAGTGTCAAGTTTAATTCTGACCCAATCCCCTACACTGAGTCCAGCCTCTCTAATGGCATTCTTCCTACCAAAATCACTAATGTGTGAACCTTGAATCTTCCTTAGTCTTGAACGGACCAAAGCAGGGGACCATTTCCCACAAATTTTCTTGCAATTCCAGGTAACATTATCTTTAGTAAAAGGCTCCCTACCTCTAAGGATTCTGAAAGGGCTATAATTGGTACTGGTGGGGGTGATTCTGTAAGCCCAAATGGTTTCAAGCAATTCCTTTTCCCAATCTTTATTAGCACGAATAGAGGCCTGGATACTCCCCATAATTACCCTGTTGAACCTCTCAACAATGCCGTTACCCGCAGGATGTTAAACAGGTGTCTTTTTAGGGGTTATACCATTTCTACTCAAGAATTTCAAAAAAAATTCAGATCTAAATTGTAGACCATTATCAGTTAAAATGTTCCTCGGAATACCTTCTTGTAAAAATAACTTATGGAGAAAAGCAACAACAACTTTAGAGTCAAATTTTTCAGATATTTCAATTTCAGGCCATCTAGAGTAATTATCAATCACAACTAGAATATGTTTAATGTTGCCTTCGAAATTCTCAACAGGACCCAACCAATCCATGCTTAAATCTTCCCATAGATACATAGGGATATGTCTAAATCCAAGAGTGGGTTTAAATACACGCAAGGACTTATCCGCATTTGCACAAGTATCACACCTTTGGATAAACCTCTCAACCTCCTTATCCAATCCAGGCCACCAGTACGATAATTTTACCCTAGACTTTAATTTCATGATGCCTAGATGACCTTCATGATTAATGGATAAAATCTTATCCCTCAAGGAACAAGGTACAATAACACTTTCACCTCTGCACAAATGTTCAGCATCATCTATACAAAGTTCATCTCTGACTTCCCAAAATGGTCTCAGTTCTTCCCTCAATTTTGATTTTCCAGGCCAACCCTTGGTAACAAAATTGCGAACAGAGTTCAAGATCTCATCCTTAGCACAGGACGACTCCCAGTCTTCCTTAGAAATGGCTACTAATCGTTGGTGACAGTCTTCATGGATAACAGCAACTTCATTAGACTCAAAAGAATCATAAGAGTCATCACAATTCGGTAAAGGAGAACGACTTAAATAATCAGCAACCATGTTCTTTTTGCCAGGAATATATTCAACATCATACACATATCCCATTAACTTAAGACTCTTCCGTGCAAGTCTTGGAGTGGCCTTCAACATTCCATCAGATGTCAGGATTTTTAATAGGGGTTTTTGATCGGTCCGTAGTGTGAACCTAGTGCCCCAGACAAACTGTCTAAATTTCCTGATACCCCACACAACAGCTAGCATCTCTTTCTCAATGACTGAGAACTTCCCTTCAAGAGCGGTTATGGACCTGGAAGCAAAAGCAATTGTAACTTCAAACCCATCTCTGTTAGATTGTGAGAAGACAGCCCCCAATCCCTTACCACTCGCATCAGTAGTGACTATGTTGTGCAGTGTGTGATTAAATGCTTGGAGAGGAAATGCATTAACAATTTCTTTCCTTATGTTGTCAAAATCATTTTGTAAAATGTCGTTCCAGACAAACTCCGTTCTCAATTTAAGTAATTGCCTAAGATTAAAAGTTTTGTCAGCAAAACTCTTCACAAATTTTGAGTAAAACTCAACCATCCCTAGAAATGATCTAAGATCATCCTTACAGCAGGGAATAGGTCCATTTTCAATCGCCTCAACCAACTTCTTTTTTGGGAAAATACCTTTTTCACCCACCTCATGTCCTATATAGGTTAAAGAGTTCATACCAAATTTACATTTCTTTGACTCAGCTGTTAAACCATTACATTCAAGTGTTTTTAAAACAGAGAACAATCTCTTGTCATGGTCAATCCTGGATTTGCCCATAACCAGTATGTCATCTTGGAAGTAGGTCACGAACTCCATGCTCTTGAACAACTTGTGCATAAGGCGCTGAAAAACGGCTGCTGCCGAAGCTAGTCCAAACGGCATTCTTATGAACTGATAACATCCAAAGGGAGTTATGAATGCCGTAAGTTTTCTACTAGACTCGTGCAGGGGAATTTGATGGTACGCTGATACCACCTGCCTGAGTGATGCAAGATGGAATGTTGGGGGAACTCACAGTTGGAGAAGGGCTGAGTGCCTAGCTGGGTGCTCCTGGTGGGGTTTTGTACTGGTTTATATCTACTGTACTACAAAGCTGTAACCAACCTGAATAAATCCTCCTGAAATACTACTACCAGCGTGGACTTGGTTACCACATTTCCAAATATCATGTTTGACGATTGTATAGGGAGAGCCAGAATCAGGTACAATGCTAATTAAAACACCTCCAATTAAGATGTCACAAGTGGGTTTCTTAGATTTACACTTTATGTTCAAAACAGCCTGGTTATCTTCACAAAAGTCAAGGATGCAAAAGATGCTATCATCACTAGATGCATCGTAGTTTTCTGTAATTGGTTCATTAGTGTCATCAATGCACTTTACTACTTTCTTCTCTTTACCAGTTTTAAATTTGCATACTTTAGAGAAATGTCCCACTTTATTACAGAAGTTACATTTTGATTTCAAAGCTGGGCATTTCGGATCATTGGCATAATGTCCGTTAAAACCACATCTAAAACAATTGGGAATGCTTTCTTTCTTATAAGATGGACCAGGATTAGCATCTTTTTTATATGAGGATGATTTAGAACTATTCCTTTTTTTGTAGTTGTTAGTTACTTTACCCACAGTTACACTATCATCTTTCTCATTGTCTTTGAGGGCGACTTTGGCACACCTCTTGGACATTTCCGCCTTTCTAACTATTGCGAAAATTTCATTAAGTGGAGAATCTCCACAAGTCCAGAGTTTCTCCTGAATAGATGTATTGTTGCAATGCATGACTAATTGGTCTCTAACGAAACTATCATGAAGGTTACTAAACTCACAATTAATAGCTAATTTCTTTAGACAAGAGACATAGTCCTCAACAGATTCTGACCTCCCTTGTTTTCTCTTGAAAAACTCATACCTGCTTATCCCTACGCAAACTGGAGGATGGTAATGTGTGTCTAAATCCTCCAGAGCGTCTGGGAATACAGCGTTATCATCAGCCCTAACCTTTTTTTCCGTTTGGTTAAAAATTCTATTGTCCTCTGGTACCAGACTATGTAAAAGCATTTTCTTTTTTCTTTTCTGAGAAAAAACATCATCCTGTTCCTCTTCTAGAGCCTCTATATAATTTAAAAAATATACTTTCCAATCCGACCACTTAATTGAGGGTTCCCCTGGTCGTGGTAAAAATGGGACAGGGGTATTTAACCCACCTTGCGATGCCATTTAATAAATTAAGAGAAGAAGGTAACCTGAAAAAAAAACCAATTGTTAATGATAGAATACAATTGCTGATGGTATACACTTAAGATCAGAAATAAACTCTTAAGGTGTGCAAGTCACCGAAGTCTTCAAGGAGCATGCAGAATGGTGTGCATATCACCGTTGAAATAATACTTCACCAGAAAATGTATATAGTGTTCAACGCGAAGGATTAGAATAGTACCTTAAACGTTTAAAATAAAAACGAGTGTTTTTCAATTTTCCGGAAGGTCCACAGAAGCAGAAAGCAATTGCGGTGAAATTGCAGATCGTAAATGAAACTGATTTGCCAACAAAATGGAGGCACGTTGCGTGACCTTTGTCACGTGATGACGTCAGGGGTGGCGTGAGTTCACTGCGTCAAGGTTAGAGGCGTTGCAACACAAGTAGAGACGTCACAAGGCTGATCGATGAGGGATGCAGAACTCCACAGTGGAACACGTCTCTCGCCACAGAACTCTCAACAATTTCAAAGGATGCCAGGTACCGTTAAATTTAAGAAATTGAAATGCGCTGAAGTTTTCAGCTAAACTGAAGCATTCACGACCTCAGACCATGTCAATATCAGTTTCTTCCAAAACAGCAAAACGCACTCACATCGGACAAGTTTTCCTGTCCGGAGGAAATCAAATTGTCAGACAGTTTTCCTGCTTGGAGGAAATCAAATTGTCAGAGGTTTCCTCATTCAAATCACGTCAGTCACAGTGGTACTCACGGTACAAATATGCTTGAGCGAGGTTTCTTGTCTTCCGGATTCTGAAATCCTCCAGTATGTAAAATCAGGGAAGGAATAAAAAAAACAAAGATTAATAAAAGAGAAAAAAAATCTTTGCGTAGGTTCTCAATCTTCCTGCTTGCTGGTTAACTGTAAATCCCATCTTCTGTCGCCAAAATGTAATGAATGAGGGAGGCGGTTCCAAGGTAAGTAGAAGATATTTATTGGAGCGCAAGCAGGTCGGTCCTTCCCAGTCAGGTACAGTGCATCAACAGTCGTTACTCACATTCTGGAGTGTGGATGTGGTGCATCATCAGGAGCTATGGTAACCAGATGATGCACCACGAGCACAACACCACATGTCCAAAATTCAATAACTTGAGACATGAGTTTTTACGCCCTATTTTAAAACCACTGAATTTTACTTATGATACGCCCGCCTTACCGTTTTTACAGCTGTTATCTGTTTTTTCAAGTGCGCTTTTTGATGGGGGTTTTAAATTAACCCCATGCATGCTTATGATGAGCCCAGCTCATCATGAGACACAGTGGAGCTGTGCTCATGACGAGCTGGGCTCGTCATAACTGCCGGAATTCCTCGCCTGTGTGGGCGTTCGATTGGAGTGGGCGGAGTCATCACGAGTCCAGCTCGTCATGAGCCCAGCTCCACTGGGCAGCATGGTGAGCTAGACTTGTCATGAGCACCGCGGCACAGCGCGCGGCCCCTCCCCCCGCATCGTGGGGGAATTACCCCCGCTGCGAAGGGGTTAAGAATGAGTTTGGTAATGAAAAATCGTATGTTATTTTTATTGACCTAACTTTTATAATTTTACATGTAAAATCACATAAAGATGATGCTGCTGATGATGATGATGATGACTGTTGTTATTCAATTTTGTTTACAAACTCAGTATATAATCCAACGATTGGGCGGTTTCTCTATGCTAGACGATCAAGCTATATGGCTGAATAAGCCTTCTTACAAAATATGCAGATGGTGCCCTCAAGAACGAGAATCCTTACTTCATGCAAATTGCATCTGTCCTGCACTACTTGTTGAGCGTAGGTTTCTGCTACGCCCCCTTTTAATTAATCACCTGGGGGTGTGCAGCTGCAGACAAGCTGTCAGCGAGTGCTATAATAGCCTTTATATTTGCCTCATAATCCAGATCCTTGCATTTTTGACCACTGCTTTGAAGAGACTTTCAAGCAACACGAGAAGCTGCTCGTTAGGCCCATTAAGACAGGTCACTTACACGGTCCATTATCCGATGTTTTGCACTTTGGATTCTTATTCAAACAAGCATTGGAAATGCAATAGGTCTCGCACCATTAGAGTTAGTGCTTTTAGAATTGTTTATGGTTTTTTTTTGTAAATGTTTAGCATTTTTGTTTCCTGTAGCCAATGCTAAAGTATTACAAATAAAAAAAGCCATAAACATTTCTAAAAGCTCTAACTGAAATGGTCTGAGAACTATTGCACTGTGTGAGGGTGAGGGTGAGTGTGAGTGAGGGTGAGTGAGGGTGAGGGTGAGTGTGAGTGAGGGTGAGGGGGTGAGGGTGAGTGAGGGTGAGTGAGGGTGAGTGAGGGTGAGTGAGGGTGAGTGAGGGTGAGTGAGGGTGAGGGGTTGAGGGTGAGGTGTTGAGGGTGAGTGAGGGTGAGTGAGGTGTTGAGGGTGAGTGAGGGTGAGGGTGAGTGAGGGGTTTTGGGTGAGTGAGGGTGAGGGGGAGTAGTTGAGGCTGAGTGAGAGTGAGGGTGAGTGAGGGGTTGAGGGTGAGGGGTTGAGGGTGAGTGAGTGAGGGTGAGGGGTTGAGGGTGAGTGAGGGTGAGGGTGAGTGAGGGTGAGGGGTTGAGGGTGAGTGAGGATGAGTGAGAGTGAGGGTGAGTGAGGGGTTGAGGGTGAGGGGTTGAGGGTGAGTGAGGGGTTGAGGGTGAGTGAGGGTGAGTGAGGGTGAGGGTGAGGGGTTGAGGGGGAGGGGTTGAGGGTGAGTGAGGGTGAGTGAGTGAGAGTGAGGGGTTGAGGGTGAGTGAGTGAGGGTGAGGGGTTGAGGGTGGGTGAGGGTTTGAGGGTGAGGGGTTGAGGGTGAGTGAGTGAGGGTGAGGTGTTGAGGGTGAGGGGTTGGCGATTCTAAGGTGGCCCCTTACTGCAAAACTGGTTGCGGAAATCCTGGTGCATGAGCTGGACTGCTGCTGGGGCGCATTGGTGCTGTTACAAGGGTGTAAGTGCAGCAAAATCACCCGATTGAGCGCTGGGCGCTGCGCATCTAAAATGACGGCAGCGCACTGAGGGGGAGACTTCCACCGGCTGCGGCAACGGGAGATGTGCACTCTGTTTGTGAGCGGCTGGGAGGCGATTCGGCGTGCAGACTCACAGCGGAAAACTGCGGAGGCGGCAGTCCTGGGGGAGAAGTCTGGAGGGCGAGATCGCCTTAACCTTCCTGTGGTGCACTACGCTCCCAAGATGGCAGTTATGGGATGCGGGCGGAGGCCTGATGCCGACGAAGGTGAGAGGCAGACCGAGGCGGTGAGGCGAGGAGGTGCTGAATGCTGGAGTTTCTTTGTAGCTCGGGACCTGGTTCAAGCAGCTGTAGGGACCACCAGCAACCAGGTTTGATGTCCTTGCGTGGCAGGCCGCGTTGTTTGGGGGAGCACGTTTGGGTGAGGTGGCGAGCCTGCGAGTATATTGAAGTTACAGTAGGAGAACGGGTGCGTTTGCCTGTGCTGGATTTTATTCATGCAGTCAGGATTAGCACGGTCGGGCAACTCATGTGTGGGATAAGAGAAGGGCGATCCAGCACCGGGCTAAGGGGGAGCGTGGCAATTACAGCACCGGGCTAACGAGGACAGATCCAGCACCGGGCTATGGCAGAGGAGATCCTCCGGACCGGGCGGGGTAAAGAAAAGGGGAGCCAGCAAGAGGATAAATAAACGGAGACCTCGCAAAACCGAGTTAAAAAGGGGAGAACGATATATCAAGCACTGGAGGTAAAAAGGGGGAAACATCGCGAAGGTTAAAAGGGTAAGATTTAGTAAAAGCGGTGCAAGTTTGAGTAAGAATAGATCATCCAGGGCAGCTAAAGGAAACAAGACGGAGGGAAGAGAGGGGAGGGGGGAGGAGAAATGCGTCTCGGCCGGAGCAGGGGGCGGAGCAGGGAGAGCGGGCTTTGGAATGTAATTGACACGGCCGGCCGGTCGTGAAACTGAAAGCATGGCCGGCCGGCCGTGAAAGCCTTTGATGCGGCAGGGGAAATGCGAGACGGCGGGAAGGGGAGGGGGCGGAGCGGGTAAACAAAGACGGACGTGCACGCGCTTTTAAGCTCAATGCGCATGCGCATTGAGCTTAAAAGTCACGGGCACTGCAAGGAATCGCCACGATTCCTTGCAGTGTGGATAAAGAGTGGATAAGTCCCAATACTCTCGCTTGCTCGATGCGCATGCGCATCGACAGGCGAGACCTAAAAACGGTGGACTTTAACTGAAAGGTGCATTTTATTGAACCATGTTTTAGCACTTTCGTACCACGGCACGTTATTACAATGAACAGTGTTTGTTTAACTAAAATGGACACGAATCTGAATTTTGTCTCATATGGCATGATCTTACATTTTAATTTTTATATTTGTGTGTATTATTTTGCAAACGTTTTACTTCACTACGCAATAAAAATACATTTGACAATTGAGATGAACACCAAATTGTTAAGTGGGTTAATTGCATTTAAGGAGTGTTGGGCTGTAGTTTTCTGTGTGATTGATGTTAAGTGTGAATGGGTTGTCGGCAGTTTCAGTGTATTAGTTTACGGATTAATCTGTTGGCCTAACAGATTAAACCATAAGTAAGTACCATGGAATGAATATTGTTAACACAAATCACTCTAATTAAAGCAGACTTTTCACCATGTCTCACATTGTCCTGGTTCCCTCGGTTCACATGAGGAGATTGTGTTACAACGTTTGTTCCTTGGCACAGCACGAGTGTATACACAAGCATTACCTCCCCGGTGGTGATAAAGGAGCCAATGACCTCACTAGTGATAGCGCGGATCATTCTCTCCTGTTCTAGCTGGTCACAGGCATCCGTCCAATTTCTAGGCACTCCCTTGCCGCTTGTCGAGTACTCACTCCCACATTGTGGAGAAGGCTCTGTGGGAACCCAGACCTAGCTCTCTCCTTCCTGTCCTACTCAGCCCCAAGCTTATGCAGCAGCAGCTCTGATATCAGAGTAAAAGCGACCTAAATCTCAACTACGGAGGTAAGTCCGGTCACCTTCTGCACCACCTGTGTGTGAGCTCAGCAAATGCTCTTAGAGGAGGGGAGGTAGCGATTGAGTATCCTGGCTATGCTCACTTCCTATCCAGTGCTTTAAATGGGCCGGTACTCACCGGTACTGAGTACCGGTACTTCCAAATTTCCGAGCCGTCAGTACCGGCACTTTTTTTCAGTCAGGGAGAGTACCGGTACCCTGATTGATGGCATGGCAAGCTAATGCAGGACAAATGGCGCTCTGCGTTTGGATCTCTCAGTCGCACGGAGCCCCTGAAAGAGACTTTTACAGAGACGCTGTTAACGTTCAGTAGTGCCCATTAGAATTCCCCACACTGTAGGGGTTGGGGAGGGCTTGCTCAACGCTGTGATTAACAGGACAGGGTCAAGGCAGACCCTGCACTGTTGATTAGGTGTTAACAACCATTATATAGGAAAGTGTTTTAGCACCCACACCCCCTCCCCTCTTCCCCCTGTTAGGTGTGTGAAATAGCCTGGCCTCGGGCTGCTGGTTTCCCAAAGCCGGTTTTCTTATGTTTGTTTTTTTCAGCACAGGAGCTGCTTTCCTTTGTGTGGCTGCATTTACATGTCAACAGCGACGGATCCATGGGTGTGAAAGTAGCCCTGCCCAAAGAGCAAAGAATAGCAGGGACTGAACGCTGCAGCACCCCAGGAATGAGCTCAGGTGACAACCCGAGATAACATAGAAGGAAGGGGGAGGGAGGATTGCAAAAAAAGTGAGGTGACAGCTTAAGTTAGAATTGCCACTTTTTTCATATAATGCAAGATATTCGTTTAGTTTTGAATGGGTGCTTAGGAATTGTATTTTAATACACATTCAAATCTGCTGTATTTCTTGAAGTAATTGGTTTAGTTATTGATGAACCACATGCCTGAAATTCTGTTTAAAACGCTTGCCCTGCAGAATTTACAGGGCGTGGGGGAGCGTGCACACAGTCTCTCTCTCTCTCTCTCTCTCTCTCTCTCTCTCTCTCTCTCTCTCTCTCTCTCTCTCTCTCTTTCTCTCTCTCTCTCTCTCCTTCTCTCTCTCTCTCTCTCCTTCTCTCTCTCTCTCTCTCCTTCTCGCTCTCTCCTTCTCTCTCTCTTTCTCTCTCTCTCTCTCCTTCTCGCTCTCTCTCTCTTTCTCTCTCTCTCTCTTTCTCTTCTCTCTCTCTCCTCTCTCTTCTCTCCTTCTCTCTTTCTCCTCACTCTCTCTCCTTCTTTCTCTCTCCTTCTCTCTCTCCTTCTCTCTCTCTCTCTCCATCTCCTTCTCTCTCTCTCCTTGGAAATCGTTTTGTACTGCTTTTATTTACTGGAAAAAATATTTACAAAATACAGGCTTCAACATTAAGCGTGCTCTATCAACACAAACAATGAAATACAGGACAACAAATTACAGGCCAGGTGGCAAATTTGGGGTATGGGTACATCATGGAAGGGAGAAGAGTAGGCAAGTGGGGGAAAAACAGTGACAAAATGTAAGAGACTTGTGGAGAAAGTAAGTGAGACGTGGCAGTAAGAGGGGCAGATCCAGGGAGAGAAGGTTAGAGGCTGGGTAGAAATGAGAGGTTAATCGTGAAAGGAGAGTAGATGTGGATGCAAAGACACTGAACCAGAAGGAGACAGGAAGAGCCTGGCCTTAGGGCAAAGGGCTGAAGCAGTGCTTTAAATGGGCCGGTACTCACAGGTACTGAGCACTGGCACTTCTTATTTTTATCACTGTCAATGCCGACGCTTGGCCACTATGTAGGAGAGTACCAGTACTCATGAAAGGTAAGCTCATTGGCTGCTAGTGCTGGTAAGCACTAGGATGTCAAAGAAGAAGCTGTCTCTGACAGCCAAGGCGCTTCTATAGTCCTTAGCTCAGCCGCTTTTCTGTACCTCTGCTTATTTCTTTGTGTGTATGCACACTTGAGGATATATAGCATTGTCTCAAACAACAACAAATAACGGTATGACATTAAGAAGCTTCAAATAGTACAAAACAAGGACATTTTTAACATATTATCCTGTTTGCCTTTCACTTTGTGTAATGAATTAAACTGTTTTGTTAACATAAATACATTTCTGTTGTGTTTTGACATGTGCTGCAACCTGTATAGAAGTCAATATGTATCATCATATCTTGACCCTAGCCACGCCCATAGCCCCGCCCACTTGTCACACCTCTAGGTCATTTTAATGAGTACCTGCACTTCTTTTTTCCCATTTAAAGCACTGAATTTCTGCCTCACCCGCTTTTTGTAATAATATCCTTAAAACCCTCTTAGAATCGACATTCTCATTCTGGCTGCACAACAGCACCAGTGAATACTGACAGGATTGGTTATAGGGCACTGTGCAGCTTGAAACACCTGCAGTCCTGTTTTTTGGATGATAAAGAGCGTGGGGCTTGGAAAAATATGAATACGTGATTATTGAAAGGACTGTCACCAAAACAGGAATTTAAGGATGAAGGAATGGGCTAGTCCAGATGGGGCTTGTAACTGCATTTGGAAGAGTCCGCTACATGCTAGCGTGCTTGCAGAGAAGGGTGTCCTTGGAACTGGCCCAAAAGCACAAAGGCCGAGGATTAACTGTGAAAGGGGGTGAGGTTTACTAGTGGTGACAACAATATCATATTTTCGAGGGCATGCGTCAAAGAAAAATTAAAGTTAGCGGTCAAACGGAGTAAAGTCGGAAACTGAGGAGGGTCCGTTGGTGCAGGAACTGGTGGGAAGAGGCACACTATAAATGAGCTGGGTTTTTTTTCTACTTGCCACTTTAAATGGCGGTCCCGTTCTTGATGCGTGTGTTGTGGGAAGAAGTGGCGAGAAGAGATTGAGAAGGAGGTTCGCAGGGGCCACATTGACAGCAGAAGAGCTTCACGGGGTTCTTTTTAAGAATAATACGAAGGGGTATAGAAAATATTGACGTAAGAGCCACGTCAGTAGACAGGAGAGCGTAAGGTGCAGCAACATGGACTCTTTCTGGGGCGTAAGGGAACTCCGTGCAGCCCCTGCGGTGCAGAAAGGGCCCCCAACCTTTCATGGGCGCCACATTTAGCTCAAGGCCAATGAATGTCTGTGAGATATGCGAGACAAAGCGGTCCTCTTCACAGGCTGCCGGTGGGCCCCATCGCTTCGTGTTACCTCGTGGGCTCCTTGCCTTTGTGGGACTAGAGCGCCGATGCCCGCACTGCCGAAGAGAATTTGAAATGAGCTCTCAGACGAACTTGAAAACCCCTTCCTTGAGGGCACTGAGTCTTGAGTGGTCTCTAGCCTGAGGCTCTAGGGGGATGCATATCCACCTGCATTAGAACGGCTTACCTCAGGAGGAGGGAGAGGTCAGTAAACGTTCCCCAAGGGCAAGAGGAAGCTGTCCATGGCTAGATTGCCGACTTTGGAGCTGGGAAACCAAGGTGCGAGCCTCGGGGTAACGTCCACACCCTGTGATTCTGGGCAAATCACTTAATCTCCCGGGCCTCATTTATGAGGCCTTGCGTCAGTTTTGCGCTTCCGATGCGTCACTTTTTTGTGGCGCATTGGCGGCGTAAAACATGCTTCCTGTTGCGCACTATTTATGAAGTGACGCATCTAAGCAAACCCCTGCGCTACATTATACCTGCGTCAGGTATAATGTATGCAGGGGGGGCGTTCCCCCGCAAAAACTACATAGAAGTGACGCAGTGAAATCTATGAGATTTCACTGCATCACTTCTAGGATGCCGCTGCGTCAAAATCTTGCGCCTGCCTCACAGCAGGCGTAAGACTGACGCAGGCCCTTTCACATGGGGCTTGCCCCATGTGAAAGGGCTCATTGCTGGAGTTGCGTCACTTTTGTGACAAACTCCAGCAATGCGTCACTTTTGCGCTTACAGATACGTCAGAAATACTGACGTATCTGTAACTCCTTGCGACATGATGCGTCATACTTTAAATATGACGCATCAGGCATGTCGCAAGGAGGGCGCAGTGAAAAGTGACGCATCGCTGTTTTCACGCAGCGATGCGTCATTTCTCATAAATGAGGCCCCCCGTGCCTACCCCAAAACAATGAAAGTGTCCTTGTGTAACGTAACTGGTGCTCATGTAAAGCGCTCCAACACCTTCGGGTCGAGTTCGCACTATATAAATCTGCCACAAAAAAAGGGAACTGAAACAAATGCTTCTAGATGCCACGGGCAGAACTCGAGACAGAGTACAATGTTCCTCGATAGGAGCCACATACAAAATTGTAAATATGTTTTTTCAACCTTGGTAAAGGTCTACAGAAATCTTCACAAAGTTTGCAAAGTGTTTTGCTTCCCGGCACCTATGTGAAAATGCATTATGCATTTCCCACTTTTATAACGAACAAAATAGGTCTGCGCAAGATAAACGCAGCAAAAACAATTCCCCTGTCCAATATTATAGCATTGCGTAGAGAAGAGCTCCACAGAAAGTACATTTGCGGGAAATAATCCTGGTTATATTTTACAAAATTATGGGGTTGATCAGAGTAAAAACAGTCTCTTTATGCAATATACATTTTTACACTGAGTGAACTGGTAAAATAATTTCCGTCCTGAAACAAGCCTGGACTACCTACAGCTCCAAGTTGCTTACTTTGTCCCCATCAGACCTTCGGGCCAAGTGCACTGCGCCTTCTGCGCCATTGATAGCTAGTCCTTCAGGAAACTACTCAAGGCGTAGAAAAGTCCTAAAAAAAAAGCTGCGCACACCCTTATCCGATAGTTCTCCAAAAAAGGTAACATGTTCACAACCCCCATACTTCCAGTACTGTTTCTACTTCGGAGGCTCCGGCCTGCAAACTGCTACTATTTCTGACTGAGCTGGAAAGTACCAAAAACATCATAAATAGGTGCATAAGAATTTTACACAGGTGACATGTCATAAACACGCTCATGAAGTGCTCATAGAACTGCACAGAACTTGTTTTTGTGGTGGTGTTGAATACTGTACCTGTTATGCTGCCTCTTCAGGCCTAAACGATTCATAAAGGGGGTGGTGATGGACAGAGTATCTGAATTAAGCAGAACACTCCTACCCAGTCAAAAGATCAGGGCTTGATCCATCACCGTTTTTTAGCTCACTGCACCATCCCAGCTCAGAACCTGGCTACATGCAAATTAATCTGACCCTGGCCCAGTGCATCATGGGAACAGGGCAGACCAAACTACCAAGCCAATTCTTTACTGGAAAGGAAACAAGCTTCCGGGGACCGGTTTCTGGCATTACAGCCGTCTTCGGCCCGGCTTGCTTGAATCCTGATGGTGCAGTGAGCAAGGGACTCACATCTGAGTATACCCTTCCACACTTGTGGTGGCCAAAACGATTCATAAAGGGGGTGGTGATGGACAGAGTATCTGAATTAAGCAGAACACTCCTACCCAGTCAAAAGATCAGGGCTTGATCCATCACCGTTTTTTAGCTCACTGCACCATCCCAGCTCAGAACCTGGCTACATGCAAATTAATCTGACCCTGGCCCAGTGCATCATGGGAACAGGGCAGACCAAACTACCAAGCCAATTCTTTACTGGAAAGGAAACAAGCTTCCGGGGACCGGTTTCTGGCATTACAGCCGTCTTCGGCCCGGCTTGCTTGAATCCTGATGGTGCAGTGAGCAAGGGACTCACATCTGAGTATACCCTTCCACACTTGTGGTGGCCAAAACGATTCATAAAGGGGGTGGTGATGGACAGAGTATCTGAATTAAGCAGAACACTCCTACCCAGTCAAAAGATCAGGGCTTGATCCATCACCTTCAGGCCTAGGCACAACATGCTCCTGCCCTTGTTGACAGGTGAGGGACCCCTCTCTGTCCTCGAGAGTGGGCTGGTCCCGTCCCATGTGTTGTGTGATGGCTTGGAGGACGTGTGCCCTGTCATCTTGGCTCATGGTTGTCTGTATCCCTGCCTCCCTGCTGGGCTTATTGAAAGAGCACCCACGTTTTGATTAGCATTGCGTTTTGGCTACCTGCAGGCAACTCTACCCCCTTTTACTTGGGCTTCACTGTGCCTCCTTGTTCTCCTTTAGGAATACTCCTTTCACCCCCTCTTGGCTTTTATTGTTGTTGTAGGAGAGTAGGGTCTGCTTCCTATGGTCACCCCCACTTTTTGCTGTGATTCCCTGGTATTTTTACTTTAATGTGGCTGTGGGCCTGCTAATCAGACGCACAGCTCAGCTGTTCTCTCTCTAAATTGATACCATGTACTTTAGGTACATACCAGATTGGGTATTGGGTCACCTGTGTGAGAACTTGTATAGTGTACCATAGGTACCCAGGGCATAGGTGCATCCAAGGCCTACCAGGGGCTGCAGCATGTATTATGCCACCCCTGGCTGGCCCTCCAAACTGACACCACAGGCTGATCACTCAGCTTGGGTAAGGTGTTGTAATCACCCCTTACTTAGATATAGTATACCTATATCTACCTTTACATATAGACACATATACACCTATAAGCCACTCCTATGGTAGGCCTCAACAATCCTGGAGGAAGAGTAATTGGTTTTATGTGAGAGGGTGCCCTAGCATGAGCTGAGCCCCTCAGCAGCTTTTGGAACCATCTCCTTGTATCTGTTCTATGATATAGCCATATCATATACTCTTAAGTGCATTATAATCCTCGCGGCTAATGCTAACTTTGGTTTGGCTTTATCAAAACATGTCGTGTAAGGTATCAAACACTTTGGAATACTACCCCCGCCACTTCTGGTGGCGGGGGTAGCATTCCACCCTTCTAGAGGTAAAAGACACGTATGTTACTGCTTTACCCGGTTAAAGTTAAACAGAGCCTCAGCATCACAAAATGGATGCTGCTGCCACAGACACAAGTCTGACCACCTTGTGCTGGGGGAAACTCCAGCAAGGGTGGCCTGGACAATAGGTTTCCTGTCCAGGGAGGTGCCGGCACCTCCCCAGGCAGGGGGTTTGTGTATTGGGGCAGGGAGGGCTTCATTCAGTGTATGCATCTAGACACTGCCTGGGGCACACATGGTGCTCTATGCATAGCCCGGTTCAAACCAGAGCCCCAGCTCTGGCGCGAAACTGGACAAAGGGAAAGGGGTGTAACCACCCCCTTCTGAGGTCCACCCAAAGGAGGGACCTAGGCAGGTAATCCAGCCCCGATCCTTAGTATAAGTATAGAAGCTGTGTCCCCAGGACTTTAGATTATCTTGGAAAGAAACTTTGATACAGAACTCTTGGACCTTCGACATTCTATACCGACTAGAAGACTGACGACATCTCCCTTGTGGTCAAGGAGTGACCACCCTGTGCAAACAGGCACCACCAGTAACTTGCTGGTCTACTTTGTCAACGCTCCCACAGGAACCCAAAGACTCAGCAACATAGGATCAGGACTCTCAGACTTCGCTAACTCCGACCCACATCCACAGCAAAGCTGAGACCCATGGCAGACACGAGAGATGTGGGACCGGATCCCTGGACATCCTGCCTTTTGCTAATTTCTCAACTACCAAGGTACCCTTGCAGTTGTGCATTTGGATACCAGAAGCCCCAGACCCGAGTGCCATTTGCACTGAAACTCAGCTCTCCACACTCCACGAGTGCCTAGTGGGGCCCGCTCTTGAATTCAGCTCGATGCGTCTTCCCGGTTCCTTGCCCGTTGGCTAGTGTGCCCCCTGAAGACTTTTCTTTTGAACTAAGCTGTTTTCCTGGTTGCTCAAGGCTTGCTGCAGGTGCCCTTCAAAGGAGAAGCACCACAGACCTTGCTGGTCTGCAACAGAGCCAATCTTGATATCCTGCGTGGGTTGCGGTTACCAAGGTTTGTTGGGTCCAATCTGGATACCGACACTGCATTAAACTAGATGCTTTGTGGGCCAGCAAGAATCCAGTGTCTGGTTGTCGTCGATGCCTCCTGGACCTCGTGGCTGAAGAGACAAGCTCACCTTCTTCACCTTCAAGCACGCAACGTTGCCTGGTTCCTTCCTGGTCACTGGCTAGTGACCCAGACTCTGTCCCCTCTGCTTTCAGGTTCTTCACATCACCAATCCACCCTTGGATCCACCCGGACACTTTTCCTCTGGTCGCCTGCAGCACTTCTTTGCAGATCTCCACAGAAACCGAAGACGAAATCCGACACCAAAAGGCACCTATGCACCTGGCTTGCCTGAGTGAGGTAACACGAGTACTCCGGTGCTCCCGTGGGTCTTGACTCTCGAAGTGTCCTAGTTTAAAGGGGTTTTATTGCAGACCATCTGGAAGTGTCCTTAAACAGTAACTTTGTAACTTCTTTGTTTCCCTTTATAAGTCAATTCTAACTCGCGACTGTTTTTAGACACTGCACGTGTCTCCCGTGGGCCTCCTACTTCCTAACCCTTGGTTGTTTAGTGTAGCCCCAGCGATTCTACAGGCTCTAGGCCTGCTGTCTAACTCTCACGTAGTTCTTATACCACTTCTTTAGTATATGGTTTGTGAGGCCCCTAGGGCATAACTGTATTTGTGCAACTTATCGTATGCTAATTGAGTAATTTGTGATGTACTTTGACCTCTGACCTCATAAAGAGTGCAGAGGGGTTGTGTTTAGAATAAATACATATATATTTGATATATACCTTGTGTGGTGTCCTCTCATTTGGTATTCAAGGAATTATAATTGGTAAAACAGCTTGCTTCACATGCTCTCTAAAGTCTTAGCCTATGACTGCTGGTCCATGCTACCACTAGGATAGCTTGTCTATAAGGTTGACTTTACAACCACCATCAATAAGGGTCGATTAGACTGGTGCAAGGTGCCCACTAGAATAGTGGACATCATATGCCAGGCTAACTTCTCACATGGGTGTGCAGCGGGTGGGATAAGAGCTTGGTGTTGTTTTACCATATAATCTTAAGATATCATTTGAAAAATCACATTAAGGTACCTGTAGGTACATATCAATCAAGTTCTTATAATACATAAGTTCTACTGAACTTAGCAGTTGTAGGTGGTAAGGGCCTAGCACACCCTGACTACAACTCCTAGAGAGGTTCTAGTACGAAAACATTTATTGTAGGTAGGTGCACACACCACACCTCACTAGAAAATGTCCTTGGATGCAGGGCTTAGTGGGCCTCTGCCAGAAGCTGACCCTCCCAGGGCAGCTTCTAAATATGACACATTCACTTTTCATGAATTAAGAAGCCTGTGTACAGCCAGAAGGCTGAGACAAGGACAGAGTCCAACCTTTAACCACCTGGTAGATATTTTAGTGGAATATGATGTAGAAAAGGCATCCACCCCAGATCAAACAGGTAGTACAGAGGGGGCCAGCCCTCAACAGAAGATCCCACTGGTGAGAACCCAGAGGATTCTGATGATGATGTGGTTGCTAACCAGGTAGAAGTCAGGGAACTGAACCAGGTTAACCTAGGAATCCTTGGGACTGGAGGAGGAAGAATCCAATCCAGGCCCCCAAGTAGGCCTAACCCTGAGCACAAAAGAGGAAGGTCACTCTCTAGTGAGTCCAACCACTCTGATGACTCAGTAGGGTCCCATGCCTCAGCTCTAGGGAGAATGACTTCCCCTCAGAGAAGAGAGCATAAGGCTAGGATGAGGGAATCCAAGCTTAGAATCAAGGGGCAAGAAGTTGCCCTTGCAAAAGAGACCCTGGCTCTTGAGAGAGAGAGAAAAATGTGTGGGCTAGAGCCCACTGGTGGCAGCACAGTACCTAGAGATAGGGAAAGGTCTCATGACCATAGAAACCTGAAAAGGATTGCCCCTCCCTACCAGGTTGGGGATGACACCCACAAATGGATAACTGCATTGGAGAGGGCTTGCAAAGTACAACAGGTACCCCAAAGTCAGTGGGCAGCAATCTTGTGGCTCTCCTTTTCAGATTAAGGCAGAGACAAGCTCCTGACAGTTAATGAACAGGATGCTGACAACTACTATGTCCTGAAGAGTGCTCTGGTAGATGGGTTTGGCTTAACCACTGAGCAGTACAGGTTGCTGTTCAGACATACCTCAATGCTGTCCCTAGGACAGATGACCACCCAATACCAAGGGCAGATGAACTCATTGACAGATTGGCATCTGCCAAGTTTTTGAGTACATTTGATTTGACAGCTGGCTACTGGCAGATCAAACTAGCTGATGATGCAAAACCCAAAACAGCATTTTCAACCCCAGGAGGACATTATCAATTTGTGGTAATGCCCTTTGGTCTGAAAAATGCACCTGCCACATTCCAAAGGTTTGTGAATCAAGTCCTCTCAGGTCTGGATGACTACTGTGCAGCTTATCTAGATGATATTGCTGTCTTTAGCTCCACTTGGGAAGATCCCCTGATCCACTTGAAAAATGTTTTGGAGGCCCTGCAGAAGGTAGGCCTAACTATCAAGGCTACCAAGTGCCAGATAGGGCATAGCAAGGTTGTATACCTGGGCCACCTGGTAGGTGGAGGTCAGGTTCAACCATTGGCGAGCAAAATCCAGACCATAAAGGACTGGACTGCTCACACCACCCAGACACAGGTCAGAGCTTTCTTGGGCCTGACTGGGTACTACAGAAAATTTGTCAAGGGATATGGGTCCATTGTGACACCCCTTAATAACTTAACTTCCAAGAAAATGCCAAAGAAAGTTCAGTAGACAGTAGGCTGTCAAAAGGCATTTGATGACCTGAAGCAGGCCATGTGCACTGCTCCTATTCTGCAAAGTCCAGACTACTCCAAAGAATTCATTGTTCAAACAGATGCTTCTGAGTTGGGTGTAGGTGCTGTTCTTTCACAACTGAATAAAGATGGTCCAGACCAGCCAGTAGCTTTTATTAGCAGAAGGCTGACCCCTAGAGAGAAACGTTGGTCAGCTTATTGAGAGGGAGGCCTTTGGTGGTTTGGGCACTGAAGAAGCTGAGGCCATACTTGTTTGGTACTCACTTCCTTCAGGATTCAGACAGACCATAAGCCCCTCTTGTGGCTAAATCAGATGAAGGGTGAACATCCCAAACTGCTTAGGTGGTCCATTTCTCTACAGGGGATGGACTTTACAGTGGAACATAGACCTGGGACTGACCATGCCAATGCAGATGGACTCTCCAGATATTTCCACTTAGAACATGAAGACTTAACTGGTCACGGTTACTTTAATGTCCCTGCGTTTAGGGGGCGGGAGGGGGGGTTGGGAAGGAGAGTAGGGTCTGCTTCCTATGGCCACCCCCACTTTTTGCTGTGATTCCTTGTTTTTTCAACTTTAATGTGGCTGTGGGCCTGCTAATCAGACCCACAGCCCAGCTGTTCACTCTCTAAATTGATACCATGCACTTTAGGTACATAACAGATTGGGTATTGGGTCACCTCTGTGAGCCCCTGTATAGTGTACCATATGTACCCAGGGCATAGGTGCATCCAAGGCCTAGCATGTATTATGCTACCCCTGGCTGGCCCTCTAAACTGACACTACAGGCTAATCACTCAGCTTGGGTAAGGTGGTGTAATCACCCCTTACTTAGATATAGTATACATATATCTACCTTTACATATAGATACATATACACCTATAAGCCACTCATATGGTAGGCCTTGACAATCCTGGAGGCAGAGTGCTTGGTTTTATGCGAGAGGGTGCCCTAGCATGAGCTGAGCCCCTCTGCAGCTTTCAGAACCATCTCCTTATAGCTGTTCTATGATATAGTCATACCATATACTCTTAAGTGCATTATAATCCTCGCTGATAATGCTAACTTTGGTTTGGCTTTATCAAAACATGTCATGTAAGGTGTCAAACACTTTAGAATACAACCCACCCCTGCCAATTCTGGCGGCGCGGGTAGCATTCCACCCTTCTAGAGGGAAAAGACATGTATGTTACTGCTTTACCCTGTTAAAGTTAAACAGAGCTTCAGCATCACAAAATGGATGCTGCTGCCACAGACACGAGTCTGACCACCTGGCGCTGGGGGAAACTCCAGCAAGGGTGGCATGGACAATAGGTTTCCTGTCCAGGGAGTTGCCAGCACCTCCCCAGACAGGGGTTTTGTGTATTGGGGCAGGGAGGGCTGCATTCAGTGAATGCATCTAGACACTGCCTGGGGCACACAAGGTGCTCCATGCATAGCCCGGTTCAAACCAGTTGCTGGGAAACTCCAGCCCCAGCTCTGGTGCAATACTGGACAAATGGAAAGGGATGTAACCACCCCCTTCTCATGTCCACCCATAGGATGGACCTAGGCAGGTAATCCAATTCCTATCCTTAGTATAAATGTAGGGGCTGTGTCCCCAGGACTTTAGATTATCCTGGAAAGAAACTGTGATACAGAACTCTTGGACCTTCGACATTCTATTCCGACTAGAAGATGGAAGACATCTGCCTTGTGGTCAAGGAGTGACCACCCTGTGCAAACAGGCACCACCAGTAACTTGCCAGTCTGCTTTGTCGATGCTCTCGCCGGAACCCGAAGACTCAGTGACACAGGAACTGGACTCTCAGACTTCTCTAACTCCGACCCACATCCACAGCAAAGCTGAGACCCGTGGCAGACACAGGAGATCTGAGACCGGACACACTGGACATCTTGAATTTTGCTAACTGCTCAACTACCAAGGTACCTTTGCAGTTGTGCATTGGAGTACGAGAAGCCCCAGACATGAGCGCCATTTTTACTGAAGCTCAGCCCTCCACACTCCACGAGTGCTGCGTGGGGCCCGCTCTTGCATTTCAGCTTGACGCGTCTTCCCAGTTCCTTTCCCATTGGCCAGTGAGCCCCCTGAAGACTTTTCTTTTGAACTAAACTGCTTTCCTGCCCTGGTTGCTCTAGGCTTGCTCCAGCTTCCCTTTAAAGGAGAAGCACCACAGACCTTGCTGGTCTGCAACAGAGTCAATCTCGACATCCTGTGTGGGTTGTGGTTGCCAAGGTTTGTTTCATCCAATCTGGATACCAACTCCATAGTCAACTAGATCCATTGTGGGCCAGCTCGAATTCAGCGTCTGGTTGTCGTCGATGCCTCCTGGACCTGTTGGCTGAAGAGACAAGCTCACCTTCTTCACCTTCAAGCACGCATCGTCGCCTGGTTCCTTCCTGGTCACTGGCTAGTGACCCAGATTCTGTCCCCTCTGCTTTCAGGTTCTTCACATCATCGATCCACCCTTGGATCCACCCGGACACTTTTCCTCTGGTCGCCTGCAGCACTTCTTTGCAGATCTCCAAAGAAAATGATGACGAAACCCGACACCAAAAGGCACCTATGCACCCGGCTTCCCTGGGTGAGGTAACACGAGTACTCCGGTGCTCCTGTGGGCCTTGACTCTCGAAGTGTCCTAGTCTAAAGGGGTTTTAGCATAGTCCATCTGGAAGTGTCCTTAAACAGTAACTTTGTAACTTCTTCGTTTCCCATTATAAGTCAACGGTGACTCTCGACTGTGTTTAGACACTGCACGCGTCTCCCGTGGGCCTCCTACTTCCTAACCCTTGATTGTTTAGTGTAGCCCCAGCGATTCTACAGGCCCTAGGCCTGGTGTCTAACTCTCACGTGGTTCTTATACCACTTTTTTAGTATATCGTTTGTGAGGCCCCTAGGGCATAACTGTATTTGTGCAACTTATCGTATGCTAATTGAGTAACTTGTGATGTACTTTGACCTCTGACCTCATAAAGAGTGCAGAGGGGTTGTGTTTAGAATAAATACATATATATTTGATATATACCTTGTGTGGTGTCCTCTCATTTGGTATTCAAGGGATTATAATTGGTAAAACAGCTTGCTTCACATGCTCTCTGAAGTCTTAGCCTATGACTGCTGGTCCATGCTACCACTAGGATAGCTTGTCTATAAGGTTGACTTTACAACCACCATCAATAAGGGTCGATTAGACTGGTGCAAGGTGCCCACTAGAATAGTGGACATCATATGCCAGGCTAACTTCTAACATTTGTGTGCAGCAGGTGGGATAAGAGCTTGCTGTTGTTTTACCATATAATCTTAAAATATCATCTGAAAGATCACATTAAGGTACCTGTAGGTACATATAAATCAAGTTCTTATAATACATTAGTTCTACTGAACTTAGCAGTTGTAGGTGGTAAGGGCCTAGCACACCCTGACTACAACTCCTAGAGAGGTTTTAGTACGAAAACATTTAGTGTAGGTAGGTGCACACACCACACCTCACTAGAAAATGTCCTTGGATGCAGGGCTTAGTGGGCCTCTGCCAGAAGCTGACCCTCCCAGGGCACCTTCTAAATATAGACACATTCACTTTTCATGAATTAAGAAGCCTGTGTACAGCCAGAAGGCTGAGACAAGGACAGAGTCCAACCTTTAACCACCTGGTAGATATTGTAGTGGAATATGATGTAGAAAAGGCATCCACCCCAGATCAAACAGGTAGTACAGAGGGGGCCAGCCCTCAACAGAAGATCCCACTGGTGAGAACCCAGAGGATTCTGATGATGATGTGGTTGCTAACCAGGTAGAAGTCAGGGAACTGAACCAGGTTAACCTAGGAATCCTTGGGACTGGAGGAGGAAGAATCCAATCCAGGCCCCCAAGTAGGCCTAACCCTGAGCACAAAAGAGGAAGGTCACTCTCTAGTGAGTCCAACCACTCTGATGGCTCAGTAGGGTCCCATGCCTCAGCTCTAGGGAGAATGACTTCCCCTCAGAGAAGAGAGCATAAGGCTAGGATGAGGGAATAGAAGCTTAGAATCAAGAGGCAAGAAGTTGCCCTTGCAAAAGAGACCCTGGCTCTTGAGAGAGAGAGAAAATTGTGTGGGCTAGAGCCCACTAGTGGCAGCACAGTACCTAGAGATAGGGAAAGGTCTCATGAGCATAGAAACCTGAACAAGATTGTCCCTCCCTACCAGGTTTGGGATGACATCCACAAATGGATAACTGCTTTGGAGAGGGCTTGCAAAGTACAGCAGGTACCCCAAACTCAGTGGGCAGCAATCTTGTGGCTCTCTGTGAGAAGTTGGCCTGATGTATGATGTCTCCAATTCTGGGGGCACCCTATATCAGTCCAAACAATCCCTTATGGTGGTGGTTGTAAGTCAACCTTAAAGACAAGCTATCCTAGAGGTAGCATGGACTAAGCAGCCTAAAGGCTTAACTCAAGAGGACATGTGAAGCCAGCTGTTTTACCATATGCAATCCTGTAATATCAAATGAAAGGACACCACACAAGTTATATATTATAAAAATATATGTATTTATTCTCAGAATAATCCCCACTACTCTTTATGAGCAATGAAGCACAAGCGTTTAAACAAAAGCACAATATAACATATGAAAGTTGCACAATTATGGATAGGGCCGGTGGCCACTCAAACCATATATCAAAAAAGTGGTATAAGTATCACTATTCGATCAGTGGTAAGGCCTAGGGCCTTTGGAATCGCTGGGACTACACTGGACTAACAGCAGTTAGGACGGGGGTAGCCCGCGGGATTCGGGTGCAGTGCAGAATGCACACGCATGCACCAATGCAAAGTCAAAGGCGTGTAAAAGTTATCGAGTTACAGTTTTAAGAGTCTTCCGACTGGACTAGAAGGACAAAACTTTAGACTTAGACACTAGAGGTGTAAACCACTACAGGAGCACCGGCGTTCAAGAGTTACCTCACCCACAGGAAGTGGGTGCACAGGTGCAAAGATGTGTCGGGTTTCGTCACGCAGATCTATGGTGCCTGGAGATGAAGATGCTGCAGGCGTCCAGAAGAGAAGTGTCCGGTGTGATCCAAGGGTGGATCGAAGATGTAGAGTACCTGAAAGCAGAGGGGACAGAGTCTGGGTCACTAGCCAGTGACCAGAAAGGAACCAGGAAGGAACCAGGCGATGTCGGGCACAATCAGGTGCTTGTTGCGAAGCTTGTCTCCGCTGCCACGTGAACTCTGGGGCACCGAGGATGTCCTGGAGTGGATCACGAGCTGTCCCACGAAGCCTCTCGCTGTCGGCGGTGTTGGCTTCCGGATTGGAGTTAACAAGCCTTGGCAAGGACAACCCACGCAGGATTCGAAGATTGCTTCTTACTCGGACCAGCAAGGTCAGAGCGGGTGCTCCTTTTCAGGGGAGCGAGGGCCAGTCTGGAGCAACCAGACCAGCGGTGTAAATTCTTAGCTTCATCAGTACAGGGCCCACTAGCCAATGGGTAATCGACCGGACCAATGCGTTAAGCAGGAAAATGCAAAAGGGCCCCACGCAGCACTTAGCCAGTGTAGAGGGGTGAGCTTCAGTGCAAAAGCTGCTCGGGGCTGGTGCTTTTCAAACTCCAATGCACAGCTTCGAGGGAGCCTTGGGAGCTGCAAGGTCAGCGCTTTGTAGTTCTTCCAAGATGGCCGCTCCCACGCTTCAGGTCACCTCCACGGGTCTCAGCATTGCAGGGACTGTGGATCGGGCTGTTAGAAGGCAGGCACGCTGGGTCTTGTTGATCTCTGTTGCTTGAGTTCCGGCGGGAACTGCAACAAAGCACACGTCGAGGTGCTGGATGGTGCCTGTTTGCACAGGGTGGTCACTCCTTGACCACAAGGGAGATTCTTCAGTCTTCTACATCGAGTAGGATGTCGAAGGGTCCAGAGTTTCATTTCATAAGTTTCGGTCAGGATAATCTGATGTGCATCTGCACAGCTCCTACCTTTATTCCAAATCAAGGGGCTGGATTACCTGCTAGGTCCCTCCTATGGGTGGGACCCAGGAAGGGGGTGGTTACACCCCTTTCCCTTTGTCCAGTTTCGCCCCAGAACCGGTTTGACTGGATTTTGCATGGGACACCTTGTGTGCCCCAGGCAGTGTCTAGTTTCTTTCAACCCACCCTGCCCCAATACACTATCTCCTGTCTGGGGAGGTGTAGCACCTCCCTGTGACAGGAAACCCTTTGTTCAGGCCTCCTCTGCCAAGTTTCGGTCAGCAGCAGGAGGTCAGACTTGTGTCGGTGGCAGCAGCATCCATTTTGTGATGCTGAGGCTCTGGTTAGAATTAACCGCGTTTAAGTGCAGTAACATGTCTTCTCCCTCTAGACGGGTGGAATGCTACCCCCGTCACCAGAACTGGCAAGGGGGTAGTATTCCAAAGTGTATGACACCAAACACGACATGTTTTGATAATGCCAAACCAAAGTTAGCAATAACCGCAAGGATTATAATGCACTTAAGAGTATATAGTATGGCAGTATCACTGGAACAGCTGCACGGAAATGGTTCCGACCTCTGTAGGCAGGCTCAGCTCATGCTAGAGCACCATCTCACATAAAACCAAGCACTCTGCCTCCAGGATTGTTAAGGCCTGCCATAGGAGTGACTTATAGGTATATATGTGTCCAGATATAGGTTTAGATATAGGTATACTATATCTAAGCAAGGGGTGATTACACCACCTTGCCCCAGCTGAGTGATCAGCCAGTTGTGTCGATTTAAGTACCAGCCAGGGGTGGCAAAAGATATGCTGCAGCCCCTGGTAGGCCTTGGATGCACCTATGCCCTGGGCACCTATAGTGCACTGTATAGGGGCTGATAAGGTGTCAAGTACCAAATTGGTGATGTACCTAGGGTACACGGAGTCCATTTAAAGAGAGAGCAGATAGCCTGGGACCCTGATTAGCAGGATCCCATGCCAACTAGGTCGAAAACCAGCTAAACACTAGGCAAATAAATCTGGGGTAACCACAGTCGGGTATCCACCTTCCTACATAACCCCCCCCCCCAAACGAAAGGAGATAAGGCTATTCTTGACCAGGTAAGCCTATATTGCCTTAGTGGCCATATAAGGAAGTACCTGCACTAGTGTGGTTACCCCCTGTCTTATGGTCCACTAAGCAATCCCTCACCCTAGGGGTATCAGAGGGTCTCCACCATAGGGAATCACTACCTGTGGTGTGTTTTGGCAAAGTAAAAGGCTGGTGTTGAGATGGAGTACTGAAGTGAGGCTCCACTAATGTAGGGCTCAGCTTCCTCCAATCATCTTCCACCATGTGTGCCTTTCTTTCCTTGACTGAGTTGCACTGTGCTCTCAGGGTCAACCTCTGGCTGCCTACAGCTGGAGGCTGGGTCCCTTCTGTTGGCTTACTGGAGGGACAGGTTAGGTTTGGGGCCCTTAGGTCCCAGGTTTGGCTGTGCCCAACAGTTTCCATCTGGGGGAGGTCCCTAACTAGTGGTAAGGGGGATCCCTCAGGAGTTTTTAACTTTTTCACCTTGCTAGGGCTGCTAGCTTTGGTGCCCTAATCTGCTGATGGGGGTGTTTTATCTGACAGGGGGCCCTTTGGGGCTCACTGACCTCCTTGACCTCTGCAGCCCTGGGCGGATTGAGGCAGGGTAGAGAGGGGCAGGTTACCTGCTCCAGACTGGGTCCCACCTTGGAAGGGTCCACTGACATCAGGGGCTCTGCCAGGCTAGGCCTGACTACCTCTGGGGCAGTTTCTTCACAAGGGGTAAGATCAGTTCCCTGAGGAGGCTGATCCTTTCCTAATGTCTGGTGGGAGGGAGATTTCTCTTCCTCCTCAATGCTCTCTGTTTGTGTGGACTGATCGATAGTTTCAGGCTTCACAACACATGAATCAGTTTGAGTTTGGGCTGTGGCCATCACAGCCCCATCAACCTTTTCAGGAAGGGACTCAGTTTGGGTATGGGCTGTTACCATAACAGCTCTGCTAACTTGTTCAGGAAGGGATTCTGCTGAAGATGGGGCTGAGTCTTGCACAGCCCAACCAACCTTTTCAGGAAGGACATCTTGGATTGGGGCTGTGGCCATCACCGCCCCACTAACCTTTCCATGGAGATTTACATTTTAGTATGGGTTTCTTGTTCCACCTCAGCCCAGGCTGAGATTTCTAAATCATTCCCAAGTAGACAATCTACAGGCAAGTTTGATGACATCGCCACTCTCTTTGGGCCAGTGACACCTCCCCAGCTGAGATTTACCACTGCCATGAGATGATCTCTCTGCACTCCATCAATGTTAGTCACCTGATATGTGGCACCAGGTAAAAGTTGCCTGGAGGGGACTAGATTCTCAGTCACCATGGTGATACTAGCCCCTGTGTCTCTGTAGGCCTCAACTTTTTGACCATTGGTGAGGGGCTCTTGCCTGTACTTGCTCAAAGTGTTTGGGCAATCACTGAAGTTGGCAAACCCCATGCCATTTTCACAGACAAGAGTATTTGTAGTAGGGGACCTGGTTAGGCCAGAGTCCACCTGGGTTCCAAAAGTAAAGCCACCCAAATTCTTGGGGGTGCTCCCACCACCTGGGGGATTACTGCTAACAGTAACAGGAGGTGTTGGAGCTCTACTTGGAGGTATAATTTCTTTATTACTATCCTTTGGACAACAGCTGTCTGTTTTCCAGTGGACAGGCTTTTTACAAGCATGGCAATAAGGTTTCTTTGGGTCATAGGAAGTGTTTTGGGACCCACCCCCATCCTTGGAGTTTTGGGGCCCTGTGGGAGATTTTTCTTTAGATTTATCCCCACCCTTCTCTTGAGCCTTGGAAGTTTCCTTCTTTTGGTCATTACCCCGATTCTTAGGCCTAATCCTGGTTCTGACCCATTTATCTGCCCTCTTACCCAATTCTTGTGGAGAGGCCAGATCTGAGTCCACCAGGTGCTGGTGTAAAAGCTGGTTCTGACAATTACTTAGGATCTGCTCCCTCACAATCAAATTATACAATCCTGTATAGTCATGTACTTTGCTGCCATGTAGCCAACCTTCCAGAGCCTTAGTAGCACAATCTACAAAATCAGTCCAGTCCTGAGTCTGAGCTTTTTGGGTATCTCTGAACAACAACCTGTATTGCTCAGTGGTTAAGCCAAACCCATCAATATGAGCACTCTTCAGGACAGTGTAATTTTTAGCATCATCAGCTCTAACAGTGAGGAGCTTATCTCTCCCTTTCTCAGAAAAGGAGAGCCACAAGATTGATGCCCACTGATCTTGGGGGACCTGCTGTACCATGCAGGCCCTCTCTAGAGCAGTTATCAATTTGTGGATATCATCCCCATCTCTGTAGGAGGGCACAATCTTACTCAGGTTTCTATGGTCATAGTACCTGTCTTTATCCTTAGGGATAATGCTGCCACCAGTGGGTGTCTCCCCACACAATTTCTGTTTAGTTTGGGCCAGGGCTACTTCCTCCCTCTCTATTTGGAGTCTAACAGCTCTCATCCTGGCCTTATGCTCTTTCCTCTGGGGGGAAGTCATTCCCCTCTGAGATTCTCTTGAGGCACTAGAAATGTGAGAATCCCTGGAAGGAGTTCTCTCTCTCCTATTGCCTGGGAGAATTCTGTTATTGGGTCTGGAGAAGTGATTCTCTTTTCCATTCCCATGTAGGACCAAGTTGGCTTGGCTAAGCCTCACAACTGGTACCTGGTTTCCCCTCTGATCCTGATCTGACTCTTCACCTTCTGATTTAGGGTCTGCCTCCTCATTTTCTACTTCTGGGGAGGTGTTCTCAGTCTCTGGGGGGTTCACTCCTTCTCCTGACCCTGAGGGAACTACTCTAGCTTTCTCAAGATCATCCTTCTCCAGGATGGCTATCAGGATGGTAATGGTAGGGTTGTGACCCTTTCTCAGCTTCCTTGCAGTGCACAAGGCACTCAAGTCTCTATGGCTGAATTTGTCATAGCTGGAGGTTGCCTGTGCAGGGTCAACGACCATAGGTAGAGAGCTTGGAGCCTCACCTGTGCCAGACATGACTCTAGTGAGGTGTAAGTGATGCACTTACCTACACTAAGTGTTTTCCTACTGTACCTTGCTAGTGAGTTGTAGTCAGGGTGTGCTAAGCCCTTCTACCTACAACTACTAAGTTCAGTAGAACTTAAATATGCTAAGCTTTGTTTATATGTACCTATGGTACTTAATGTGATCTTTCAATTTGATAAAAGATTGCAAAGGTAAAACAACAGCAAGCTCAAATCCGTACCGCTGCTCACCAATGTGAGAAGTTGGCCTGATGTATGATGTCTCCAATTCTGGGGGTACCCTATATCAGTCCAAACAATCCCTTATGGTGGTGGTTGTAAGTCAACCTTAAAGACAAGCTATCCTAGAGGTAGCATGGACGAAGCAGCCTAAAGGCTTAACTCAAGAGGACATGTGAAGCCAGCTGTTTTACCATATGCAATCCTGTAATATCAAATGAAAGGACACCACACAAGTTATATATTATAAAAATATATGTATTTATTCTCAGAATAATCCCCACTACTCTTTATGAGCAATGAAGCACAAGCGTTTAAACAAAAGCACAATATAACATATGAAAGTTGCACAATTATGGATAGGGCCGGTGGCCACTCAAACCATATATCAAAAAAGTGGTATAAGTATCACTATTCGATCAGTGGTAAGGCCTAAGGCCTTGGGAATCGCTGGGACTACACTGGACTAACAGCAGTTAGGACGGGAGTAGCCCGTGGGATTCGGGTGCAGTGCAGAAAGCACACGCATGCACCAATGCAAAGTCAATGGCGCGTAAAAGTTATCGAGTTACAGTTTTAAGAGTCTCACGACTGGACTAGAAGGACAAAACTTTAGACTTAGACACTAGAGGTGTAAACCACTACAGGAGCACCGGCGTTCAAGAGTTACCTCACCCACAGGAAGTGGGTGCACAGGTGCAAAGATGTGGTGGGTTTCGTCACACAGATCTATGGTGCCTGGAGATGAAGATGCTGCAGGCGTCCAGAAGAGAAGTGTCCGGTGTGATCCAAGGGTGGATCGAAGATGTAGAGTACCTGAAAGCAGAGGGAACAGAGTCTGGGTCACTAGCCAGTGACCAGAAAGGAACCAGGAAGGAACCAGGCGTTGTCGGGCACAATCAGGTGCTTGTTGCGAAGCTTGTCTCCGCTGCCAGGTGAACTCTGGGGCACCGAGGATGTCCTGGAGTGGATCACGAGCTGTCCCACGAAGATTCTCGCTGTCGGCGGTGTCGGTTTCCGGATTGGAGTTAACAAGCCTTGGCAAGGGCAACCCACGCAGGATTTGAAGATTGCTTCTTACTCGGACCAGCAAGGTCAGAGCGGATGCTCCTTTTCAGCGGAGCGAGGGCCTGTTTGGAGCAACCAGACCAGCAGTGTAAATTCTTAGGTTCATCGGTACAGGGGCCACTAGCCAACGGGTAATCGACCGGACCAATGCGTCAAGCAGGAAAATGCAAAAGGGCCCCACGCAGCACTCAGCGAGTGTAGAGGGGTGAGCTTCAGTGCAAAAGCTGCTCGGGGCTGGTGCTTTTCAAACTCCAATGCACAGCTTCGAGGGAGCCTCGGGAGCTGCACGGTCAGCGCTTTGTAGTTCTTCCAAGAAAGCCGCTCCCACGCTTCAGGTCGCTTCCACGGGTCTCAGCTTTGCAGGGATTGTGGATCAGGCTGCTAAAAAGCAGGCACGCTGGGTCTTGTTGATCTGTGTTGCTCGAGTTCTGGCGGGAACTGCAACAAAGCAAATGTTGAGGTGCTGGATGGTGCCTGTTTGCACAGGGTGGTCACTCCTTGACCACAAGGGAGATTCTTCAGTCTTCTACGTTGAGTAGGATGTCGAAGGGTCCAGAGTTTCATTTCATAAGTTTCAGTCAGGATAATCTGATGTGCATCTGCACAGCTCCTACCTTTATTCCAAATCTAGGGGCTGGATTACCTGCTAGGTCCCTCCTATGGGTGGGACCCAGGAAGGGGGTGGTTACACCCCTTTCCCTTTGTCCAGTTTCGCGCCAGAGCTGGGGCAGGAGTGCCCCAGAACCGGTTTGACTGGATTTTGCATGTGACACCTTGTGTGCCCCAGGCAGTGTCTAGTTTCTTTCAACCCACCCTGCCCCAATACACTATCTCCTGTCTGGGGAGGTGTAGCACCTCCCTGTGACAGGAAACCCTTTGTTCAGGCCTCCTCTGCCAAGTTTCGGTCAGCAGCAGGAGGTCAGACTTGTGTCGGTGGCAGCAGCATCCATTTTGTGATGCTGAGGCTCTGGTTAGAATTAACCGCGTTTAAGTGCAGTAACATGTCTTCTCCCCCTAGAAGGGTGGAATGCCACCCCCGTCGCCAGAACTGGCGAGGGGGTAGTATTCCAAAGTGTATGACACCAAACACGACATGTTTTGATAAAGCCAAACCAAAGTTAGCAATAACCGCAAGGATTATAATGCACTTAAGAGTATATAGTATGGCAGTATCACTGGAACAGCTGCACGGAAATGGTTCCGACCTCTGCAGGCAGGCTCAGCTCATGCTAGAGCACCATCTCACATAAAACCAAGTACTCTGCCTTCAGGATTGTTAACGCCTGCCATAGGAGTGACTTATAGGTATATATGTGTCCAGATATAGATTTAGATATAGGTATACTATATCTAAGCAAGGGGTGATTACACCACCTTGCCCCAGCTGAGTGATCAGCCAGTTGTGTCGATTTAAGTACCAGACAGGGGTGGCAAAAGATATGCTGCAGCCCCTGGTAGGCCTTGGATGCACCTATGCCCTTGGCACCTATAGTGCACTGTACAGGGGCTGATAAGGTGCCCAGTACCAAATTGGTGATGTACCTAGGGTACATGGAGTCCATTTAAAGGGAGAGCAGATAGCCTGGGACCCTGATTAGCAGGATCCCAGGCCAACTAAGTCGAAAACCAGCTAAACACTAGGCAAAAAAATCTGGGGTAACCATAGTCAGGTATCCACCTTCCTACACTCTCCTTTTCAGATAAAGGCAGAGACAAGCTCCTGACAGTTAATGAACAGGATGCTGACAACTACTATATCCTGAAGAGTGCTGTAATAGATGGGTTTGGCTTAACCACTGAGCAGTACAGGTTGCTGTTCAGACATACCCAGAAGACACAGACTCAGGACTGGACTGACTTTGTAGATTGTGCTACTAAGGCTCTGGGAGGCTGGTAACTGGGCAGTAAGGTTAATGACTATACAGGATTGTATAATTTGATCATGAGAGAACAAATTCTTAACAACTGTCAGAACCAGTTATTGCATCAGCACCCAGCACCTGGTTGATTCTGATCTGATCTCTCCCCAAGAATTGGGAAAGAAGGCATATAAATGGGTCAGAACCAGGGTGAAGCAGAAGGTACAGAACCAAGGTGGTGTTCAGAAGAAGCAAGCCCAAAAGGGTGGGGAGAAAGCAAAAGACCAGAAGTCTTCTCAAGGTCCCCAAAAATCTTCTAATGGTGGGGGTTCCCAACCTGCAAAAAAGAAAAAAGTCCTAAGAAACCATGGTGCAAAGTATGTAAGGTAAATACTCACTGGACCAGTGAATGCACCAAGAAGGAGGCATCTCCAGCCACCATTGCCCCTAAGGCAACTGTTCTCCCTAGTACTGCTAATAGTGGTGGTACTCAACAGAAGGGTGTAATAGGGTTAACCCTGGGAACTGAGATGGATTCTGGCCTAGTCAGAATACCAACTCAAGCTGTTCTTGTCTGTGATGTGGACATTTCAAACACAAGAGTGTTAAAATGGGTCTGAAGACAAAATGCCTATAGTTATTAGAGCACCTCAAACAAACACTATGATGTCATCAACCAAAAGATAAATATCCAGACCCAATAAAGATCAGAAAAGGATACCCATCAGTCACCACAAGGAACCGCCCTTCATCATTTGGGATTCCTTATTGACCATATTCCTGACAACCTACCGGCGATGTGAAAGGACAAGATGGAACATCCTCCATCGACCAAGTTAGGTGCCTGTGTGGTCTTGGTACTAATAATCAGTACTTTACTGGTGGGAGACAGAGGGAAGTGACTGATGTTGCAGTGCAAAAAATAAAAAAATGTGAATAACTGTGTATTAAAATTGGGTGAGGGAGTACTGTGAAATTTTATTCTGGTGCTGCTCACTCCTCCAATATTAAAAAAGCAGTGGCAGTTTGTAAGAAATAACTGCCTGAATGTAATAAAAGGTCAACATGTTTCAGCAAATGTATTGGACAACTACGTCCTTGCTTTCTTCAGGACCTAAAGATTGCTTATGCTACTGCAATGTGAAAAAGAATTATATAAAAGGTGACTCCATGAAAAATAAGAACTCAAAATGTGACAAGAGACGAGATCACCTGATATCCTAGGTGTCTTGTTCTCATCTTGTCTGTGGGCTGTACGTACCACTAGTGAAAGGAGAAGATACACAGTGCAGAAACAGGTGGTTAGCATCTCACAAGTAAAGGCAAAGGAGAGTGCAAGAAGATAGCTGTACACTCTGTTTCTAATCAGTATAACAATCTCAATAGTGGAGCTTATATAGTTGTTAATATAATGGATATGAGCTCTTATTCCAAAAGTAATAAAAACTCCATCTTACCAGTATCGAAAGAGTTAAAGACCTCACCCCACCTGGCAGCGGCTCAGGAATTGAGGGAAGCACCGCTCTAGTAAAAAGGGAGCAGATAAACAACAATATGTAAAAACGCTCCCTTGAAAATAAACAGTAATTACTTAATGAATGAAAATGGAAGAAATACATGAAAATGGAAGAAATTAACAACGGGGACTAGATCTAACGCAGGTATCCCGTATTTAGTACGCGATTATTAAATGTGTTTGAATTACAACACAGCAAAACCACAAAACAAACAAGAAAAAATATATCAGATTATTGAACAGCACAAACACGCTGAACAAAGCTTTTGATCCTCGTGTTTGGTAAATTAGAGAGGCTTGTGGGTAAAGAGCCTGGCTCTAAGAATAAACGGTAGCAAAGGCACACCGCAAGCATGATGAGCTAGTAACCCACAAACAGCCATGTTTGTAGCCATAGCATAAATCTCAAAGGGTAGTGAGCTTACCTGTCCGTCGGTACTTCTCTGCCGGCATCCAAGCCGACTGGGGAGGTACCGAAACGGGAAGTAAGCCTCGTTTAAATGTTAAGCAGTGATTAGTTGTTTGGAGTCACGTGGGCGTACTCTATGCATGCCTATTCGTTGATGAAATGACGCTGCTCTGTGCTTAGCCTTGAGTGGAGGCCCTGCAGCAGGTGATCACAAGAGGTACCCGCCTGTTTGTTTACATCATGATGTCAGGCAGAGAGTGGAGACCGATGCATAATAAGTTAGATCAAGAAATCGGATCAATCCATCTGATTTCGCAGGGATGCGTATGGTATCTCAGATCGGCTTAAGAGTCGCCACTATGTTTATCACGTGGGGAGGCCTCGCGCTATAATAAATAGCTAGAGTCACGTGATAGCAACATGGCCCGCCTCTTAGAATCTTGCAACTTTATTGTAAACATTGCTCATTTATACGATACACTGCTAGGGCGAATGTCACAAAAAAAAACTTTTTAGTACTGAAAACTTTATTGAAAAATGCGTTTAGGTATTTAAGGCAATCAGCAAAAGAAGGGGGGGAGTCTGCAGTCATGGTTGAAGCCGTAAATATCAAGCCTCTAGGTAAGAAAATGAGAGATGATAAAACATATTAATGGGCACATGTATGAATGAAGGTTCGAGGGAGCTGTATCGTTTAGCAGAAAACCTTAGACCTAGGCACCTAAGATATGGACAAAAGATGACTATGTCTCAGAAATGAGACCATATCCGAGTATGTCAAATCAAGAGGGTGCCCAAATGATGGGTCACTGGGTGACCAGAATCTAGTTTAACAGAACCATAAGAGGCCTTAGAGTGAAGACCAAGGGATCTCATCATTTAGCCCCACCTTATTTGTGCCTCATCTGAAAACCCATTTTTGTTCTCTCAATAAAAGGTATGTCGTGAGATCTGTGATATGGGCTGGGATATAGGGCTGTTCAAGGACTGTCCATTGAAAAGCAGTCGGGGCATGTCGTGCTTCTAAGAAGTGGTTGGTCAATTTAGTTGCCTATCTTTTGCATCTTATGGTGCTCTTATGTTCGGATATCCTGATTTTGATTTTACGTGTCGTCATCCCAACATATTTGAGCCCACAGGGGCAGGTGATAAGGTATATCAATTTATCGCTGTTGCAGGTGGTGAATTTCTTCTGTGACCAAGGTCTGTTAGTGCCTATATCGATCTCAACAGATTTCGTTGTCTGAGGGCAGGCTTGACATGAGCCACAGGGATGGTGACCAATCACAGGAGGAAGATCCCAGATAGTGCCTAGAGCCCTAGGCATCTTATTACGGGGTCTTGTGTGAACAATCTGGGCTCTGAGATTCGGCCCTCTCTTGAAAGAGAACAATGGGGTCTGGATTGAAGCATGGCCAGAGTTCAAAATTGGCCAATGTTTCCTGACCACCTTTTGTATTCTGTTGGAAAGAGTGCCAAAAGTGTTGACAAATGTGAGTCTCTCTAGTTTTGATTTGGGTACTGACTGTTCCAGAAGTGCTAGACGGTTGTTGTTTTTGGCACGTTTCAGAGAACGACGGACTAGTCTAGGTGGATGTTTTCTTAGACAGAGTTGGTCATGTAGTGATGCCGCATGTTCCTTAAATCCGATTTCAGTGGAGCAATTTCTCTTTACTCTTAGAAACTGCCCATAAGTCAAGTTGTCCCTGAGGGATTTAGGATGGTGACTGTCAAAGCAGAGCAGGGAGTTTCTCGCCATGGGTTTTCTATAAAGTTCTGATTGGAGACCTTCTGGGGTAACAAAGATCATCAGATCTAGGAAGGCGAGTTTGGTTTTGTCCGCTTCTAATGTAAATCGAAGAAAATCATTTCTATTGTTTAGCCAACTAAGAAAGTCCATTAACCTCTCGTTTGTCCCCCGCCACACCACCAATATATCGTCAATGTATCTTTTCCATAATTTAATGGAGCTACGGAAAGGATTGGAGGTGGTAAGGATATATTCTTGTTCGAAGTAGTGTACATAAAGATTAGCTAGGCTGGGAGCGAAGATGCTTCCCATACTAGTACCTGATGTCTGGAGGTACACTGTATCTTCTAATTTAAAAAAGATTTGCTTCATGGCCAAGGTGGCACAGGCCATGATAAAATTCACCGGGGTAATACTCTCGAAATCTCGAGCCCGTAGTAAGGAAGACACCACTTCCAATGTCACGTCCTGCGGGATAGATGTATACAGTGACTCCACGTCAAAGGACACAAGAAGGTCACTGGTTGCATTGAATTCAATGTCTGGTAGAAGTCGTAGGACATCTGTGGTATCTTTAAGGAATGTGGGCATTTCTTGTACCATAGGGCTTAGGAAATGATCGACGAAGGTGGATAGGGGCTCGAGAATGGATTCAATGCCCGAAATAATTGGGCGAAAAGGTGGAGGTCTCTGTTTTTTATGTACCTTTGGGAGGATAAGGCATCACTGGATATTCTGTGCAGAGGAAGGCTGCTTCTTGAGAAGTCATCCAACCTTCAGCTAAAGCTTCTGTCATGGAGTGAATGGTATTCTTAAGACTTTCTGTAGGGTCGTTCACCAGAGGACTGTATGCTTTCCGATCACTTAGCTGTCGTAGACACTCCGTACGGTAGGTACTAGTGTCTAATAAGACAATAGCAGCACCTTTGTCAGCTGGTTTGATGGTCAGATCGCTGTCATTTGACAGTGATCTGAGAGCTAGTTCCTCAGCTATCGGGAAATTGCAGAAAGCATCCTGGCTGTGTAAGAACAAGGCATCGATATCTTTCTCAATCGCTTGTTCAAAGGCAAGCACTTGGGCCGGCATAGTATGGGTGGGGGGATTGAACGTAGACTTCTTCTTGAGCCCGGTGTTTATGTCTCCAGATTCTATGTCATCTGTGTTTTGTTTTGCAGCAAAGAAAAAGTGTAACCTCACTTTCCGAAAAAAAAAAAATGTTGGCAAGTTCAATATGGGTTTTAAAAGGATCATTCTTGTGTGTAGGAACAAAACCTAAGTCCCTATTGAGGGCTTTTTCTTCAATTGAAGTCAGAGTATGTGAGCTCAGGTTTATCACGAGCCCGGCTCCGTGCTGCTTTGAGTTGTTCCTTGTGCTTGGTTGTGGTGCTCCTGAGGTTCCTTGTTGATGTCGAGGGCGGGCTGTAATGTACTTGTGGCTGCTGACCTCTTCTTCGTCCTCTTGACCGGCTCCGGCCAAACCCTAAAAAAGGCTGGCCTCCAAAATTACCAGGAAATTGTGGTGGAAAAGGACCCATATGTTGTGGAAAAGGGCCCATCTGTTGGGGACCCATCTGTTGAGGAAACCCAGGTCCTCCAAAGTGCCAAGGATTCGATGGCCACCATTGTTGAGTTTGATTTTGATGATTTCCTCTCCAATTGTTTCGGTAATTCTTCTTACCACAGCCTCTTTGTTTGAAGCTGTGATTGGTAGAGTCAGTATCACTGCCTGAATTGTCATCAGAACTTGATGTACCGTAGGTAGAGCCTATTCTTCGTCCGTTGGTAGTGAAATCTGGTGGAACAAAAGACTCGCTGGTGTAAGGATACACCTTTTCGAATGAGAACTTTTCGAGATCTTTCCTAAATTTCTCAATCTTGATCGATAAAGTGAAATCCTTGAATTCTTTATTATTTTTGTTTGTTTCATCTTGGTTTTTTTTGGAAAGCCTTACTAGAAAGAGTAGTTCTAATTTGAGATTCTAGGACTTGGATCTCAATAAGCATAGTGTCTGCTATTATCTTAGATGTTTGCATAATCAGAATGAGCCAGTCTCTAGTACACCGCCATGCAATGAGAGACCAGTTTTTTAGGAACTCCTTGTCTTTTAAGAATAGTCTAGGAGTATTGATCACAATGAGTCCTGTCGGGGCACAGTTACTTCTCAAGTCTATCCACCTTTGTCGATCATTTCCTAAGCCCTATGGTACAAGAAATGCCCACATTCCTTAAAGATACCACAGATGTCCTACGACTTCTACCCGACATTGAATTCAATGCAACCAGTGACCTTCTTGTGTCCTTTGACGTGGAGTCACTGTATACATCTATCCCGCAGGACGAGACATTGGAAGTGGTGTCTTCCTTACTACGGGCTCGAGATTTCGAGAGTATTACGCCAGTGAATTTTATTATGGCCTGTGCCACCTTGGCCTTGAACCAAAACTTTTTTAAATTCGAAGATACAGTGTACCTCCAGACATCAGTTACCAGTATGGGAAGCATCTTTGCTCCCAGCCTAGCTAATCTTTATGTTTACTACTTCAAACAAGAATATATCCTTACCACCTCCAATCCTTTCCGTAGCTCCATTAAATTATGGAAAAGATTCATTGACGATATTTTGGTGGTGTGGCGGGGGACAAACGAGAGGTTAATGGACTTTCTTAGTTGGCTAAACAATAGAAATGATTTACTTCGATTTACAGTAGAAGCGGACAAAACCAAACTCGCCTTCCTAGATCTGATGATCTTTGTTACCCCAGAAGGTCTCCAATCAGAACTTTATAGAAAACCCATGACGAGAAACTCCCTGCTCTGCTTTGACAGTCACCATCCTAAATCCCTCAGGGACAACTTGCCTTATAGGCAGTTTCTAAGAGTACAGAGAAATTGCTCCACTGAAATCAGATTTAAGGAACATGCAGCATCACTACATGACCAACTCTGTCTAAGAAAATATCCACCTAGACTAGTCCGTCGCTCGCTGAAACGTGCCAAAAACAACAACCGTCTAGCACTTCTGGAACCATCAGTACCCAAACCAAAACTAGAGAGACTCACATTTGTCAACACTTTTGGCACTCTTTCCAACAGAATACAAAAGGTGGTCAGGAAATATTGGCCAATTTTGAACTCTGGCCATTCTTCAATCCAGACCCCATTATTCTCTTTCAAGAGAGGCCTGAATCTCAGAGACCAGATAGAGGCTTGATATTTACGGCTTCAACCATGACTGCAGACTTCCCCCCCTTCTTTTGCTGATTGCCTTAAATACCTAAACGCATTTTTCAATAAAGTTTTCAGTACTAAAAAGGTTTTAAGTGACATTCGCCCTAGCAGTGTATCGTATAAACGAGCAATGTTTACAATAAAGTTGCAAGAGGCGGGCCATGTTGCTATCACGTGACTCTAGCTATTTATTATAGCGCAAGACCTCCCCACGTGATAAACATAGTGGCGACTCTTAAGCCGATCTGAGATACCATACGCATCTCTGCGAAATTAGATGGATTGGTCCGATTTCTTGATCTAACTTATTATGCATCGGTCTCCACTCTCTGCCTGACATCATGATGTAAACAAACAGGTGGGTACCTCTTGTGATTACCTGCTTCAGGGCCTCCACTCAAGGCTAAGCACAGAGCAGCGTCATTTCATCAACGAATATACATGCATAGAGTACGCCCACGTGACTCCAAACAACTAATCACTGCTTAACATTTAAACGAGGCTTACTTCCCGTTTCGGTACCTCCCCAGTCGGCTTGGATGCCGGCAGAGAAGTACCGACGGACAGGTAAGCTCATTACCCTTTGGGATTTACGCTATGGCTACAAACATGGCTGTTTGTGGGATACTAGCTCATCATGCTTGCGGTGTGCCTTTGCTACCGTTTATTTTTAGAGCCAGGCTCTTTACCCACGAGCCTCTCTAATTTACCAAACACGAGGATCAAAAGCTTTGTTCAGCGTGTTTGTGCTGTTCAATAATCTGATATATTTTTTCTTGTTTGTTTTGTGGTTTTGCGGTGTTGTAATTCAAACACATTTAATAACCGTGTACTAAATACGGGATACCTGCGTTACATCTAGTCCCCATTGTTAATTTCTTCCATTTTCATTTATTTCTTCCATTTTCATTCATTAAGTAATTACTGTTTATTTTCAAGGGAGCGTTTTTACATATTGTTGTTTATCTGCTCCATTTTTACTAGAGCGGTGCTTCCCTCAATTCCTGAGCCGCTGCCAGGTGGGGTGAGGTCTTTAACTCTTTCGATACTGGTAAGATGGAGTTTTTATTACTTTTGGAATAAGAGCTCATATACATTATGTTAACAACTATATAAGCGCCACTATTGAGATTGTTATACTGATTAGAAACAGAGTGTACAGCTATCTTCTTGCACTCTCCTTTGCCTTTACTTGTGAGATGCTAACCACCTGTTTCTGCACTGTGTATCTTCTCCTTTCACTAGTGGTACGTACAGCCCACAGACAAGATGAGAAGAAGACACCTAGGATATCAGGTGATCTCGTCTCTTGTCACATTTTGATTTCTTATTTTTCGTGGAGTCACCTTTTATATCTTTCTTTTTCACATTGCAGTAGCATAAGCAATCTTTAGGTCCTGAAGAAAGCAAGGACTCAGTTGTCCAATACATTTGCTGAAACATGTTGACCTTTTATTACATAACGTAAAAGAGTTTGGAGGTACCCCTGTTTTTGTACAGGGTGAGGGGTTCAAACAGTGAAAAATGTCAAAACTACCCTGTCTTCAGAAAAAGCCAATGGCTGGTATGAGTACTACTGGAAGTGGTCTGGGTATGGGGGTCTTCTATACATCAATTACCATATGTTGTGCATGTACCTACTAAGTCACACAGTTTTATACCATTTAGATGAACTTGTCAATACACTCAAATATATCACGCAACAGAGTTGTGTCTTGTTAAAAGATTACTCATAAAAGATTTATTGACCTCCCACTAGGGTTACAATCTAACATATATCACAAAAGTTAAGTAAGTATTTTGTTAAAAAATTGGACATTTCGAAAGAATCCCACATGAATCTGCAGGCTGCTCAGGTTTTTTCAGTTTCCTTTAGTTACACTCTGTATCTGAGTATCTTTGTATTCTCTATGCACGGAGGAGCCACCATCAGTCAAAATAAACCTTCACTGGCTTTTGTTACACCACCTTATTGTATTTTGTTGCCGGTTTGAAATGGAGTTTTTCCGTTTGATCGATATTACGCAGTCCCACTGTGTGGATATCTTGCATCAAGGGTTCGAATCTCTTGTGAATCAAAAGTGGCCTCCCTGCTCCTCCGTGCCGGCGTCTTCCTGGGGATTAGAAGAATCCCCAGGAAGACGCCGGCACGGAGGAGCAGGGAGGCCACTTTTGATTCACAAGAGATTCGAACCCTTGATGCAAGATATCCACACAGTGGGACTGCGTAATATCGATCAAACAGAAATAATGGAGTCAAAATGTAAAGTCCTGAAGAAGGTGTAAAAGAGAAATAACACCGAAACGCTGCGTCGACTGTTTCTTTGATCAAATTTTGACTTGTTTTATAAATGTATAATCATGTATGAGTTTTCTTAAAAATTCTTTTTAACTTTTGTGATATATGTTAGATTGTAACCCTAGTGGGAGGTCAATAAATCTTTTATGAGTAATCTTTTAACAAGACACAACTCTGTTGCGTGATATATTTGAGTGTATTGACAAGTTCATCTAAATGGTATAAAACTGTGTGACTTAGTAGGTACATGCACAACATATGGTAATTGATGTATAGAAGACCCCCATACCCAGACCACTTCCAGTAGTACTCATACCAGCCATTGGCTTTTTCTGAAGACAGGGTAGTTTAGACCTTTTATTACATTCAGGCAGTTATTTCTTACAAACTGCCACTGCTTTTTTTAATATTGGAGGAGTGAGCATCACCAGAATAAAATTTCACAGTACTCCCTCACCCAATTTTAATACACAGTTATTCACAATTTTCTTTTTTGCACTGCTACATCAGTCACTTCCCTCTGTCTCCCACCAGTAAAGTACTGATTATTAGTACCAAGACCACACAGGCACCTAACTTGGTCGATGGAGGATGTTCCATCTTGTCCTTTCACATCGCCGGTAGGTTGTCAGGAATATGGTCAATAAGGAATCCCAAATGATGAAGGGCGGTTCCGTGTGGTGACTGATGGGTATCCTTTTCTGATCTTTATTGGGTCTGGATATTTATCTTTTGGTTGATGACATCATAGTGTTTGTTTCAGGTGCTCTAATCACTATAGGCATTTTGTCTTCAGACCCATTAACACTCTTGTGTTAGAAATTCATGTGAGGGAACGGTTCTTTGCTTGGTCTCTAAATTCCCTTGGGCCCTCTCCCACCGTATTGTTATTATTGTGATGTGGACATGGCTATGTCCTTTTCTCAGAGCCCCAGTAATGTGGGCAAGTACAGACAGACTCCTTTAATTAATAACAAAGTGGCTCAGGCCTACAGGGACACATGTGCTAGTGTCACAATGGTGACACCCAGCTTCGTGGACCCTGGACAGATCATACTAGGTGACAATTACCTAGTGACCAATGCAAGCAATGTCACTACCACCCATAGTATGGCAATTGTTAATTTCTCCTGGGGAGGGGTAACTGGCCTCAAAAGAGTTGTTGTTAGTTCAGACCTCGCCGTAGAATGTTTGCTTGGCAATGACCTAGATTCTTCAGTCTGGTCTGAAGTGGAGTATAGGACTCATGCAGAGATGTTAGGTATATCAGCAAATGTCCTTGCTATGACCAGGTCACAGTCAAAAATTGCAACACTGAACAGGTCCTGGATCCTGAAATAATGGACCAGTTGCCTACCAGGAGGAGAAGCAGTAAGGTTAAGGCAGTGCCTCAGGAAGAGGATCAGCCTTCTCAGGAAGCTGATTGAGAGACCCAGGAGGAAACTGTCCTAGAAGAGCTTGAGCCTGATCAGGTTGAGTTTCTTGGGACAGGGGGACCCTCCAGGGCAGATCTGAGGCAGGTGCAATTGGACTGCCCTTCTCTTGAACCCCTCAGACAGCAAGCTGCTGCTGAGGCTGCTGCTGAGGCTGCTGGGAATGCTAGTGGGACCCACAAAGTCTATTGGGATGATGGGCTCCTGTATTCAGAGGCTAGAGACCCCAAGCCTGGTGCTTCCAGGAGTTTGGCCATACCTTTGGCATTCAGGGGCTTCCTTCTCACACTAGCCCATGATATTCCCCTTGCAGGACATCTTGGCCAGAACAAGACTTGGGACAGGCGTGTCCCTCACTTTCACCTGCCCCAGATGTCGGAAGACACAAAGGAGTTTTGTCGCTCCTGTGTCACCTGCCAAGCCAGTGGCAAATCAGGTGGCACCACAAAGGCCCCCCTAATACCACTACCTTGGTGGGGGTTCCCTTTGAAAGAGTAGGGATTGACATTGTTGGACCAATGGATCCCCAAACAGCCTCTGGGCACAGGTTTATTCTGGTGGTAGTTGATCATGCCACCAGATACCCAGAAGCGATTCCCCTAAGGACCACAAAAACACCTGTTGTGGCAAGAGCCCTCCTGGGAGTTTTCTCAAGAGTGGGTTTTCCGAAGGAGGTTGTCTCAGACAGAGGTGCAAACTTTATGTCTGGATATTTGACTGCTATGTGGAAGGAGTGTTGAGTGAACCACAAGTTCACCACACCCTATCATCCACAGTGCAATGGTCTGGTGGAGAAATTCAACTAGACCTTAAAGGGCATGATCAAGGGTTTACCTGAAAAGCTTAGGCGAAGATGGGACATCCTGCTGCCCTGCCCTTTGTTTGCTTACAGAGAGGTCCCACAGAAGGGGGTTGGCTACAGCCCTTTTGAACTTCTGTTTGGGCATCCTGTAAGAGGACCCCTTTGTCTGGTGAAGGAGGGATGGGAGTTACCTCTCAAACCTCCCAAGCAAGACATTGTGGACTACGTACTTGGTCTCCTCTCCAGGATGGCTGAGAACATGAAAAAGGCATCCAAAAACCTTGAGGCTAGTCAGGAATTGCAAAAGGCCTGGCATGACCAAAAGGATGTGCTGACTATTTACCAGCCAGGACATGAAGTGTGGGTGTTGGAGCCAGTATCTCCACCAGCTCTCCAAGACAAATGGTCTGGACCCTACACTATTGTTGAGCAAAAGGGAGAGGTAACCTACGTGGTTGATCTTGGAACTCCCAGGAGCCCCTACAGGGTTCTTCATGTCAACAGATTCAAACCATATGTTGACAGGGTAGACATGGGATTGCTCATGGCTACAGATGAGGGAGAGGAGGAGGGCCTGCTTTCTCAGAACCCTGATGATGGTTCAGTTGATGGTGTAGCCCTGGCAGGCAGGCTTACTGACCAACAGCAGCAGGACTGCAGACAAGTTCTTCAGTTCTACAGACATATGTTTTCTCTGACTCCAAGTCAGACTACCTGGTGCACTCATGAAGTGGACACTGGGGACAGTCTGCCTGTTAAAAGTAAGATTTACAGGCAACCTGATCATGTCAGGGGCTGTATCAGAACAGAGGTCCAAAAGATGTTGGAGTTGGGAGTCATTGAGCCCTCAGAGAGCCCTTGGCCCAGTCCAGTTGTCCTGGTGCCTAAACCTCACACCCAAGATGGTAAGAGAGAGATGAGGTTTTGCATGGATTACAGAGGCCTCAATGCTGTCCCTAGGACAGATGCCCACCCAATACCAAGGGCAGATGAACTCATTGACAGATTGGCAACTGCCAAGTTTTTGAGTACATTTGATTTGACAGCTGGCTACTGGCAGATCAAACTAGCTGGTGATGCAAAAGCCAAAACAGCATTTTCAACCCCAGGAGGACATTATCAATTTGTGGTAATGCCCTTTGGTCTGAAAAATGCACCTGCCACATTCCAAAGGTTTGTGAACCAAGTCCTCTCAGGTCTGAATGACTACTGTGCAGCTTATCTAGATGATATTGCTGTCTTTAGCTCCACTTGGGAAGATCACCTGATCCACTTGACAAATGTTTTGGAGGCCCTGCAGAAGGTAGGCCTAACTATCAAGGCTACCAAGTGCCAGATAGGGCATAGCAAGGTTGAATACCTGGGCCACCTTGTTGGTGGAGGTCAGGTTCAACCATTGGAGAGCAAGATCCAGACCATAAAGGACTGGATTGCTCCCACCACCCAGACACAGGTCAGAGCTTTCTTGGGCCTGACTGGGTACTACAGAAAATTTGTCAAGGGATATGGGTCCATTGTGACACCCCTTATTAACTTAACTTCCAAGAAAATGCCAAAGAAAGTTCAGTGGACAGTAGGCTGTCAAAAGGCATTTGATGACCTGAAGCAGGTCATGTGCACTGCTCCTATTCTGCAATGTCCAGACTACTCCAAAGAATTCATTGTTCGAACAGATGCTTCTGAGTTGGGTGTAGGTGCTGTTCTTTCACAACTGAATAAAGATGGTCAAGACCAGCCAGTAGCTTTTATTAGCAGAAGGCCGACCCCTAGAGAGACACATTGGTCAGCTTATTGAGAGGGAGGCCTTTGCTGTGGTTTGGACACTGAAGAAGCTGAGGCCATACTTGTTTGGTACTCACTACAGGATTCAGACAGACCATAAGCCCCACTTGTGGCTAAATCAGATGAAGGGTGAACATCCAAACTGCTTAAATGGTCCATTTTTCTACAGGGGATGGATTTACAGTGGAACATAGACCTGGGACTGACCATGCCAATGCAGATGGACTCTCCAGATATTTCCACTTAGAACATGAAGACTCAACTGGTAAAGGTTAGTTTAATGTCCCTGTGTTTTTTTTGGGGGGGGGGGTGTTGTGTAGGAGAGTAGGGTCTGCTTCCTATGGTCTCCCCCATTTTTTGCTGTGATTCTCTGGTTTTTTTACTTTAATGTGGCTGTAGGCCTGCTAATCAGACCCACAGCCCAGCTGTTCACTCTCTAAATTGATACCATGCACTTTAGGTACATACCAGATTGGGTATTGGGTCACCTCTGTGAGCCCCTGTATAGTGTACCATAGGTACCCAGGGCATAGGTGCATCCAAGGCCTACCAGGGGCTGCAGCATGTATTATGCCACCCCTGGCTGGCCCTCTAAACTGACACCACAGGCTGATCACTCAGCTTGGGTAAGGTGGTGTAATCACCCCTTACTTAGATATAGTATACATATATCTACCTTTACATATAGACACATGTACACCTATAAGCCACTCCTATGGTAGGCCTTGACAGTCCTGGAGGCAGAGTGCTTGGTTTTATGTGAGAGGGTGCCCTAGCATGAGCTGAGCCCCTCTGCAGCTTTCGGACCCATCTCCTTATAGCTGTTCTATGATATAGTCATACCATATACTCTTAAGTGCATTATAATCCTCGCGGATAATGCTAACTTTGGTTTGGCTTTATCAAAACATGTCGTGTAAGGTTTCAAACACTTTGGAATACTACCTCCCCCCCGCCAATTCCGGCGGCGGGGGTAGCATTCCACCCTTCTAGAGGGAAAAGACATGTATGTATCTGCTTTACACTGTTAGAGTTAAACAGAGCTTCACCCCCTTCTCAGGTCCACCCATAGGAGGGACCTAGGCAGGCAATCCAGCCCCAATCCTTAGTATAAGTATAGGAGCTGTGTCCCCAAGACTTTAGATTATCCTGGAAAGAAACTTTGATACAGAACTCTTGGACCTTCGACATTCTATACCGACTAGAAGACTGAAGACATCTCCCTTGTGGTCAAGGAGTGACCACCCTGTGCAAACAGGAACCACCATTAACTTGCTGGTCTGCTTTGTCGACGCTCCCGCTGGAACCCGAAGACTCAGTGACACAGAAACTGAACTCTCAAATTTCTCTAACTCTAACCCACATCCACAGCAAAGCTGAGACCCGTGACAGACACGAGAGATGTGGGACCAGACACCCTGGACATCCTGCATTTTGCTAACTGCTCAACTACCAAGGTACCCTCGCAGTTGTGCATTGGGTTACAAGAAGCCCCAGACCCGAGCGCTATTTGCACTGAAGGTAAGCCCTCCACACTCCACGAGTGCCACGTGGGGCTCGCTCTTGCATTTAAGCTTGATGCGTCTTCCCGGTTCCTTGTCCATTGACTAGTGAGCCCCCTGAATACTTTTCTTTTGAATTAAGCTGGTTTCCTGGTTGCTCAAGGCTTGCTCCAGCTTCCCTTCAAAGGAGAAGCACCACAGACCTTGCTGGTCTGCAACAGAGCCAATCTTGACATCCTGCGTGGGTTGCGGTTGCCAAGGTTTTTTGGGTCCACTCCGGATACCGACACCGCAGTCAGCTAGATCCATTGTGGAGTTCTGGACTTTTTTGGTCCGTCCAGAGGTGTCAGGGACAACACCCGAAGACTCCGGAGTTCAACCTGTCTTGGTACACAAACAAACAGAAACACGGGCTTCTCGATGGTGGCGTCAAAGACCAAAGGTTTATTACTGCAGGGACACAGAAGTCACAGAAACTACACATGGGCAGTATCTAGGAGCCTGTTCGATTTGTACAAAGAGGATTGCTCCTTATATACTAAATATTGGGCTTCAGGCAAATTCTTTACATGTTACCACAGTTCTAAACATTCGTGTCTTAAACAATAAATATTTGGCGTTGCACAGGAATCGTCAACAGTATCTGATGTCAAAACATTACGAATGAGGGGTTCCCACTAGTCCATCATAATCCCATGTCAATTCTTCATTCAAGACCCGGACCGCCTCATCGTAAATTTCGTTACCTCCCCCTAATAAAGGCCCAGAAGGAAAGGAGTAGAGCCAGGTGTGGAAGATAGAAAGACAGGATAAGAAATGTTTGTGGGTCGTAAATGGGCACGGTTACCAGCTTCGGCCGCTTAATCATGATCAGGCCAACGAACACAAGAACCAGTATAGCAGGACTGGCCTCAGGCTGGGGAGGCAGTTCTTGCCGAGTCATGCTGCCACAGCGTTGCTGGCCTAAGGTGCACGTGTCACTAGCAAGGTGAATTGCCGGTTAAAGCCTACGTGTCCTTAATGAAAAAGAGGTCAGTGTGTGTCCATTGACTATGTGAGGGCAAGGAATACAAAATGGCTTCCGTGATCTAAGATGGATGCCATGGGTAAATCACAAATGTGTTGGTAACAGGAGTGCTCTTGCTCGTAGCATAGCGAAAATACCAGGATATACTAAATGGACCATTTGCGGTTCACTGATACCAAAATTATGTATTTACGACAATGTTACAAACATGAGCAAAAATGATCACGGAACCTCAGACCCTCCTTTTGCCCTTACTTAGGCAATTACTCAGTCTATATCAGAGTCAGAGTCCATTTCTATGCTCATTAGGTCAGCGACATGTCGTTGTGTCATCATCCTGCCTCGTGCCTTTTCTCCAAATGCAGGTGGTTTTCTGAAACAGGTTGCAGCACAGAGACTACACAGAGCGGGACCACACTGGATAATAAGACAGCACGAGAACAGAAATACTAGGATGACACCAATAACCATTAGAACCTTCCATCCCCATGCTGATACCAGAGTCCAAAACCACTCCATGAAGGACCAGTTTCCCTTATCTATGTGTATAGAGTCGGAAATCTTATGTAACTTAGAGATTGCTTCATAGACTGTTGGAGCATTATTAGGAATAAAGACACAGCAGCTCGATTGGATCACTCTGCATACCCCACCTCGATCTGCAAGTATTACATCTAGAACCATACGGTTCTGCAACGTCATGAGACGATCCGCCTGAAGCTCAGCTGTTAAGTTACTAAGGGCACCAGCAGTTTCTGTAATAGTAGATTCAACTACCCGTGTTAGTTGGCGTAGATTTCTACTATTGGCCATAGGCCCCCAAAACGGAAGGAAACCTTTGAAAAAGTCTCCAGCTTCTTGACCAGCGGTATCTTCCTTGCTGAAGACACCTCTTGCTACTCTGGATTTGTGAAAATCTGAAGGAGCAGTGTATGTCGGAGGTAACAATCGAGCAATATAACACGAACCTGAAAAGTCAGCAGGCAGCCATGTATATGCTCTGTCCTGACAAATGAAGTAGGTACCCCTAGCAGTCAGAAAGGCAGGGGAGGAGTCAGACGGAAATACGTAAGTCTCAACGCACTCGCTGCTCCCTAGCTGAGCTCTCGGATTTCTCCCATTTCCTTGCAAACACACCTGACCTCGGTGAGGCACGACCCAAACTGAAGTGGAGCTTTTACGCTTGCTTTCTCCCAAACTAAGGCGGTACTCTGTAGAGTTCCAAGTCAAATACACCAGCAATTCATCTTTAGGATAAGATGGAGTATTATTGACGTCTTTAATCATATCAATAATTCCCTGGACTAAAGCTTTGTTGGCTGAGTTGTATTTAGTGGACCGTGGTGGACGCGGAGGATAGGTCTCAAGGGCGTATGAAAAAATGGTCTGAAAGGCCTGAAATGATCCATTATAGCTAAAAGGCAAGACTAGATAGGGAATGCCTTTATCCATAGTGTGAGGTATCAACCCACACACCCAGCAGTCTGTAGTATTAACTATCAGTTGGTGTTGATGCAAGAGCTGTACAAATGTATTGTTCATAAATTCTGAGCGTCGAGCTTGTTCGTGTTCAGGAAATGAGTGAAAAGAATGCATAGAAGAAACTGTAGAAGTAACAGGATTAAGGGGAGGCACTGTAGTTACTGGCATAAAAATCAAATGTATGCAAAAGATGATTCCACCCACCAACGTTATTAAAACAATTAAAAATGTAACTGCACATTGTATTAGAAAGCATTTGCTGTGAAGTATTCTGTACAGTCTATTTCTGCGAACATAAATTACATTTTCTCGTTGTAGCTCAGGAAGCTCCATCTTCTACGACCGTTCGCGACCACTGATGATGTGTACGTAGATGAAAATGCCTCTATCAGCCCTGGGAGTTCCCAGAACTAACAGAAAGGTCGACCTTGTGTCGGACCCCCGCAGATTCAACTAGGCACACAGCCACGACCCTACGGCTACCCAGACGGCAAGGCAATTTTAAAACAAAAAGAAACAATACAAAGTATTAGCAAACTTCCTGGCTGGAGGCAATGTTATAGCAAATTCAAATCTGAAAATAGGCAGTTTCCTGCTTTATTTGTCCATATTGCAAGAACGTAAGTTGTATCTCAGTTTTGCAGGAGCTGTCTGATCTGGAAACAATGTATTTTCAGCTGACGTTGCAATGTTCACGTTCGCAGATGGCAAATGTTCTTTTGGTACAGATGGCAAATGTTCATTGGGTGTGGATGACAAATGTTTAGGGTTCAAAAGAGCAGTTTCAGGAGGAGAGTCAGACTTTGGTGAATCCGTGATCAGTTCTGCATCGCTGAAAGGTATGAACCTGGGGACTTGTTCCGTTTCAGAGGCACCGATTCCTTTCTTTACCCAGTTGTCGTAAGGAAGTGGCAGAGGCACACGTTTAGCGTGTGTTGTATGGATCCAATTTCTTCTTCCGGACACACGAATAGCAGTTCTCGTTGCTAGCAGGACTTGGAACGGGCCAATAAATCTGGGCTGAAGATTTTTCGTTCTTGCAAAATTTCGGATGACCACCTGATCACCCGGTTTCAGCTGATGGCCTGGACTCTCTGATGGCTTTGGCAATGCATCGAAAACCTGTTGGTGAATAAGACTTAATTTAGCAGTCAAGTCGAAAAGGTAATCAATTAACATTGGGTATTCCAGCTGCTTAAATTCTTTCGGTCTAGGTACCCCCCAAACATTTGCAGGACGACCGAAAACTATTTCGTAGGGACTAAGCCCTACTCTAGAATGTACAGTTGCTCTTGTTGATAGCAAAGCCAAAGGCAATGCGTCTGGCCAGGACAAACCCGTGGATGCTTGTATCTTAGCGAGTTTCAGTTTAAGGGTGCCATTGTAACCCTCGACTAAACCCGCGGACTGGGGATGATTTGCACTATGGAATTTTTGCCTAATCCCTAGGCCGGCACACACACTCTGCATAACTTTCCCTACGAACTCACTTCCGTTATCTGACCATACAATCCGTGGCATTCCGTATCTGGGGAAGTATTCTTTAAGGAGAATTTTGGCAGTGGATAAGGCAGTATTGTCCTTTAGTGGGTATGCTTCGATCCATCTGGAAAAAGCACAAACTACCACTAGGACGTATTTCAGGTTATTACAACGGTCCATGTGAATGAAGTCTAGCTGGATCACTTCAAAAGGGCAGGAAGGAGGAGCGAAGTGACCTGCAGGTGTGGGGATTCCCTTGCCAGGATTATGCATCAAGCATACCATACAATTTCTCACCACTCTCTCTGCACACTTACTAATCCCGTCATTCTTCCAGACCGGAGCCAACATCTTACAAATCCCTTTTGAACTGATGTGCGCTGATCCATGCGCCATCGTTACTACTGCAAGCACATACGCATCAGGCAACATCCAACGCTGTTGTTCCGACAAGTCAATCCAACACCCACTCGAGTCCAATTTACCCGTGCTCTCTCTCCATGCACGTTTTTCCTCCTCAGTCGCCTCTTTCTGAATTTCTTTCACGCTTTCCACTGTGTCTTCACACATTCCAGACTCAGAAATCCATCTTGCAGACGTTGCAACATACATTCTACTCATCATATTTCTAGCTGTCTGTTTTGCAATCTCATCAGCAAAAGCATTCCCACGACCAACATCATCCGTGATTGCTTTATGAGCACTGCATTTCACAATCGCAACTTCAGTCGGTAAGGTTAGAGATTCCAACAAGTCATTAACTAGCTGACCATGTTGAATCTTAGTCCCATGGGACGTAATGAAACCTCTCTCTTTCCACAAACGGCCAAAACTATGGGCCACGCCGAACGCGTACTGACTATCTGTGAACACATTCACTCTCTTTCCCTTAGCTAAAACGCACGCTCTTGTTAGCGCGATCAATTCTGCAGCCTGGGCAGAATTCTGACTCACTCTTGCAGTCTCCACAATCGTACTCAAAGTCGTTACTGCATAAGCAGCAGTCACATCACCATTCTCCAATTTGAAGCAAGACCCGTCAACATACAACGTGCCATCTGGTTCTGACAATGGAGTGTCTTTTAGGTCGATTCGTCCTTTTGTTTCTTCCTCAGTTCTGAAACAACAGTCGTGTGGTTCGGAATCACTCGACTCTTGACTAGTCGGCAACAATGTTGCTGGATTCAATACATTGCATCTTTTGATCTGAATATGACTAGCTAATAGTGTCAGTTCATAGCCTGATAATCTAGCACTGGTAAGGTGTTGCGTCTTGGTTCGGTTCATGAGTGTATCCACAGCATGAGGAACCATAACTACTAGCATGTTGTTCATTACTAAACCAGCAGATTGTCGAATGGAAGCTGCAGCTGCGGCTGTAGCTCTCAAGCAACTAGGCAATGCTCTAGCTACCGGATCTAACGTTGATGAAAAATACGCACAAGGGCGTTGTTTATCACCAAATTTCTGCGTCAAAACACTCAATGCACAACCTTCTCTCTCGTGGACATAGAGCGTAAATGGCTTACTGTAGTCGGGTGTACCCAATACAGGTGCTGAACACAATGCATTTCGTAACTCAGAAAAACTCTGCTGACATTCAGCAGACCATGGTACCGGACTCGGGACACCTTTCCCAGTCAAGGCTACCAATGGTTTTGCTAAAAGGGAAAAATTTGGGATCCATTGCCTACAATATGAGGTAATACCTAAAAAGGCACGTACTTCTCTCTGTGTGCTAGGAACGTTCATCTGTGTAATTGCTTTTATTCTCTCTGGGGTCAGCTTCCTTCCCTCCTTTGACAAGAGATGACCTAGGTAGGTCACTTCTTGGCAGCAGTATTGCATTTTTGAAGGTGACACCTTGTGATTCAAATCTGACAAGTGATGCAATAAAGAAATCGTAGCTGTTTTGCAAGTTTCCTTGTCATCGGCAGCCACTAGAAGATCATCGACATACTGTACTAAAGCAGAACCACGAGGAAGTACGAAGGAATCTAACTGGCTTTTTAATGCTTGACTGTAAATGGATGGACTTTCACAATAACCTTGTGGAGCGCGTTTAAATCTAAAACTTCGTCCTCTTAGGGAGAAACCGAAAATATCTCTGCTTTCCTCGGCTATCGGAATGCTGAAAAAGGCATTTTTCAAGTCGACAACTGAAAACCATGCTGCTGTAGCAGGAATCAACGTTAACAATGCAGTAATGTCTGGCACCACAGGAAACTGTGGGATCACAATTTTATTGACCTCCCTAAGATCAATTACGAACCTATATACTGGAGGTTTTGTAGGGTCAGTTCGTTTCAGAATAGGCAGTACAGGACTATTACAGACATTACCTCTAGTCTCTTCTACAACATCTTTCTTGATCAGGTCTTGTACTATCAGTAGGAGCGCACGCTCACCTTCACTAGAGATTCTGTATTGTGGAATAGCTTGTCTATAAGGTTGACATTACAACCACCATCAATAAGGGACGATTAGACTGGTGCAAGGTGCCCATTAGAATAGTGGACATCATATGCCAGGCTAACTTCTCACAGTTGTTGGACATGGTTTCCTTGGTGCCACTTTCTGGTCGTTTGCGTATCTTTTTTGGTTCTTTGGGATTTGGGCTCACATGGTGTTCCCAGTTTGTCATCTGGTTCTTCCAGTGGGGGCATGTGGTCTGGTGGTGACTGGTCATGTTTGTGTTCCACATGAGGCTTTTTACTATGGCATTCCGCATCACGCATAACATTTGAAGACTTCATGTGTGACAGCAGGCCTGGCTCCAGGAATTTTTATTTGGGTGTGCCAAGGGTCCTTTCAGGTGGGCCACTGCAGCAGTCACGGCCGGCATGACTGGGGGGGCGGGGGCTGGAGGGGGCTGGCGGGGTGTCACGCTGGGATTTCATTTAATATTATTCAGCATGGAGAAGGACAGAGTGTGCATGACTGGTTTGGGTGACCCCAGAGGGCCGCCTAAACAGTCTTTACGCATTCTTGAGTGGGCACACCACTCCTCCCCTGCCCTGCTCGCAGAGCAGCCCCGCCCACCCGCAACCAAACGTAGAATGGTAATAACTGAAAGTTAGCACCATTTTATGTTTCTGCTTCTCGCACTGCGAGAAGCAGTGGGGCGACGCTCCTCCGCCATAGTGTAGGAGCCGCCCCTGCACTGCGGGCCTAATTTGTTGCTTCTGGAGGTAGCCTACAAGCCCTAGATTACATCATATCTATTTGCAAACAGTCACCATGATACAACGGATTGCTTCTGAGTGTATACAGAGCATGTGGAGAGTTATTAGAAAGTAAGAGCGAAGTCTGGACCTAACTGCAAACCCTCGAATTCTAGCAGGCCAGGCTTCAATACAGGTACTTGAATACCAAGCATATTATAATAGTTGAAGATTAAGAAATTCCCTATTACCACACAAATGCCTTGACATCATTGTAATAGAAAGGCTGGCTATTTACTTGTTGCAATTTGTCCAACACTTATTTCTCCAATGTAACTTGGTACATTTTAATTTCTTGTCATTCTTTTGCGATGTACTTTCAAAGATACAAATTCTTGAAAAATAGTAACGCATTTGACAAAAGAGAAAGGAGTATTTTTTAGAACTGCCAGCAGTTTGCACACCAACCATTTCAAAATTAGCAGTCCAGTCATAGAGGTAACCTTCTATTATTCTTTGGAAACTCCCTTATAAACTCATGCATATATAGGTTTCCATGAGCTCCTTTCTCGTGTGCTAAAACAGTCAAATTATGAAAGATAAAGCATTAATATGTAATGCAATGCAGGAGAATGAGACACCCATCTAGTTGCTAAATTGCACAATGTGAAACTAGAAATCCTGGGATCAATCCTCGCATCCATTCTTGACCAAATTGTGTGATCCTAGCCAAACCGTTATTTCCCTGAGCCTCCTTTATTCATCATCACATAAGAGGGCACCTTCAAAAACATGTGTTCTAGATGTGCACTGTACAAAACACAATTTCTGTGAGAACAAGCCTGAGCACTCATACATCACCCAACACAGTTTATTTAACCCCTTCGCTGCTAGGCCTTTTCCCCCTTCTGTGCTAAGGCTTTTTTTGGTGTTTTGGGGTAGTGCGCGCTTAGGCCCTTGTAACTTTTTGACCACATAAGGGATCCGCGCCAAATTTGCGTCCTTTTCTTCCAACATCATGGGGATTCTAAAGGCGCCCAGGGTTTGTGGATTCCCTTGGAGGGGGCCCAGAAATTAACCAAAATATAGTGTTTTTTTTGTTTTTTTCAGAAAAATGAGAAAAACGGGCTGCAAATGAAAGCCTCTGGCTTTTTCCCTGAATATGGTATCAAAAAAGGGTTTGTGGGGCTGAATTCTCCATTTTCTCAGCTTTTAGGGAATGACAGTGTTTTGTCAGAGAACCGAAATTTTTCACTCAGTTTTGGCATTTTTCTGGGACATAGCCTATTTTTGCTATTTTTAGAGCTTTCCACCTCCTTCCAGTTAATGGTAGAAATGAGTTTGAAAGCAATAATGGATCCTGGAAAGCTTTACATTTCCGAAAAATAGACAAAATTCTGAATTCAGAAAGGGGTCATTTGTCTAAATCCATGAAGGTTTCGTTATAGAAACTAACAGTTAGATATTGGAATATTTGAAAATTTGTTGAAAACAACGGCCTTTTGTCTCAACGTTTTCACCTATAACTTTCTCTAATTTTGACAGCTCTTGGAAAGCAATATACCGTTACATCCGTTAGACCTTCCTGGTTGTGGGGATATATGGGACTTGTAGTTTCACCAAGAACCCGACGAACCCAGATCCAAAAACTGAGCAGCAACTTGCAATGGTATTTTTTCATTTACTGGGTATAGTGCACTTTGTCTTGGAAAATTTACACATGGAATAATCTGCATGAAAGACACCTATGTATGTATGAATTGGGTACAAATTATAGAGTTCAGAAACAGTATATAATTGCACATTTTCAAAGTTGGGAATACTCATACTAGCATGAGAATTATTGGTCATTTTTCATAAAGTTTTTTTTTCTACACAATATCTTTCATTCAAAGGGAGAAATGCAAGAAAGCTCAATTGGTAATAACAGTTGATTTACAAATCTGAATTACCCCAAGTGTCCCGATAAAAACGGTACCTCACTTGTGTGGGTCGGCCTTGTGCCTGCGACAGGAAACGGCGCAAAATGCAACGTGGTCACACCTAAATTTTGCAGTTACAAATTGACCCTTTTTTGGCAAAGTGCCTACCTGTAGTTTTTGCACCCTAGTTCTTCCGGCACCTAGGGAAACCTAGCAAACCTATACATTTTTGAAAAGTAGACACCCAGGGGAATTCAGGATGGGATGACTCGACTGCCTACCACCAGGTTTTGTTACCCAGAATCCCTTGCAAAGCTCAGATTTTGACAAAAAAACCACATTTTCCTCACATTTCTGTGGTGGAAAGTTCTGGAATCTGCGTGGATCAACAAATTTCCACCCACCCAGCGTGCCCCCAGGTCTCCCGAAAACAATGGTACCTCACTTGTGTGGGTCGGCCTTGTGCCTACGACGGGAAACGGCACAAAATGCAACGTGGTCGCTCCTCAATTTCCCAGTGAAATCTTAAGCTCATTGGACAAAGAGACTACCTTTTGTTTTTGAGCCGTAGCTCAACCAGCACCTAGGGAAACCTAGCAAACCTATACATTTTTGAAAACTAGACACCCAGGGCAATTCAGGATGGGGTGACTCGTCTGCCTACCCCCAGGTTTTGTTACCCAGAATCCCTTGCAAACATAAATATTTGACCAAAAAAACACATTTTCCTCACATTTCTGTGGTGGAAAGTTCTGGAATCTGCGTGGATCAACAAATTTCCACCCACCCAGCGTGCCCCTAGGTCTCCCGAAAAAAATGGTACCTCACTTGCGTGGGTAGGCATAGTGGCTGCGACATGAAACCGCGCAAAACGCAGCATGGTCGCATCTCAATTTCCCAGTGAAATTTAGCACGATTCGGACAAAAAGACTACCTTTTGTTTTTGCGCCGTAGCTCTGCCAGCACCTAGGGAAACCTAGCAACCCTATACATTTTTGAGAACTAGACAACCAGGGCAATTCAGGATGGGGTGACTCGTCTGCCTACCCCCAGGTTTTGTTACCCAGAATCCCTTTCAAACAAAAAAATTTGACCAAAAAAACACATTTTCCTCACATTTCTGTGGTGGAAAGTTCTGGAATCTGCGTGGATCAACAAATTTCCACCCACCCAGCCTGCCCCCAGGTCTCCCGAAAAAAACGGTACCCCACTTGCGTGGGTAGGCATAGTGGCTGCGACATGAAACAGCGCAAAACGCAGCATGGTCGCACCTCAATTTCCCAGTGAAATTTTGCACGATTTGGACAAAAAGACTACCTTTTGTTTTTGCGCCGTAGCTCTGCCAGCACCTAGGGAAACCTAGCGAACCTATACATTTCTGAAAACTAGACACCCAGGGCAATTCAGGATGGGGTGACTCGTCTGCCTACCCCCAGGTTTTGTTACCCAGAATCCCTTTCAAACAAAAATATTGGACCAAAAAAACACATTTTCCTCACATTTCTGTGGTGGAAAGTTCTGGAATCTGCGTGGATCAACAAATTTCCATCCATCCAGTGTGCCCCCAGGTCTCCCGAAAAAAATGGTACCTCACTTGCGTGGGTAGGCATAGTGGCTGCGACATGAAACAGCGCAAAACGCAGCATGGTCGCACCTCAATTTCCCAGTGAAATTTAGCACGATTCGGACAAAAAGACTACCTTTTGTTTTTGCGCCGTAGCTCTGCCAGCACCTAGGGAAACCTAGCAAACCTATACATTTCTGAAAACTAGACACCCAGGGCAATTCAGGATGGGGTGACGCGTCTGCCTACCCCCAGGTTTTGTTACCCAGAATCCCTTTCAAACAAAATAATTTAACCAAAAAAACACATTTTCCTCACATTTCTGTGGTGGAAAGTTCTGGAATCTGCGTGGATCAACAAATTTCCATCCACCCAGTGTGCCCCCAGGTCTCCCGAAAAAAATGGTACCTCACTTGCGTGGGTAGGCATAGTGGCTGCGACATGAAACAGCGCAAAACGCAGCATGGTCGCACCTCAATTTCCCAGTGAAATTTTGCACGATTCGGACAAAAAGACTACCTTTTGTTTTTGCGCCGTAGCTCTGCCAGCACCTAGGGAAACCTAGCAAACCTATACATTTCTGAAAACTAGACACCCAGGGCAATTCAGGATGGGGTGACTCGTCTGCCTACCCCCAGGTTTTGTTACCCAGAATCCCTTTCAAACAAAAAAATTTGACCAAAAAAACACATTTTCCTCACATTTCTGTGGTGGAAAGTTCTGGAATCTGCGTGGATCAACAAATTTCCATGCACCCAGTGTGCCCCCAGGTCTCCCGAAAAAAATGGTACCTCACTTGCGTGGGTAGGCATAGTGGCTGCGACATGAAACAGCGCAAAACGCAGCATGGTCGCACCTCAATTTCCCAGTGAAATTTAGCACGATTCGGACAAAAAGACTACCTTTTGTTTTTACGCCGTAGCTCTGCCAGCACCTAGGGAAACCTAGCAAACCTATACATTTCTGAAAACTAGACACCCAGGGCAATTCAGGATGGGGTGACTCGTCTGCCTACCCCCAGGTTTTGTTACCCAGAATCCCTTTCAAACAAAAAAATTTGACCAAAAAAACACATTTTCCTCAGATTTCTGTGGTGGAAAGTTCTGGAATCTGCGTGGATCAACAAATTTCCATCCATCCAGTGTGCCCCCAGGTCTCCCGAAAAAATGGTACCTCACTTGCGTGGGTAGGCATAGTGGCTGCGACATGAAACAGCGCAAAACGCAGCATGATCGCACCTCAATTTCCCAGTGAAATTTAGCACGATTCAGACAAAAAGACTACCTTTTGTTTTTGCGCCGTAGCTCTGCCAGCACCTAGGGAAACCTAGCAAACCTATACATTTCTGAGAACTAGACACCCAGGGCAATTCAGGATGGGGTGACTCGTCTGCCTACCCCCAGGTTTTGTTACCCAGAATCCCTTACAAACATAAAATTTTGACCAAAAAAACACATTTTCCTCACATTTCTGTGGTGGAAAGTTCTGGAATCTGCGTGGATCAACAAATTTCCACCCACCCAGCGTGCCCCCAGGTCTCCCGAAAAAAATGGTACCTCACTTGCGTGGGTAGGCATAGTGGCTGCGACATGAAACCGCGCAAAACGCAGCATGGTCGCACCTCAATTTCCCAGTGAAATTTAGCACGATTCGGACAAAAAGACTACCTTTTGTTTTTACGCCATAGCTCTGCCAGCACCTAGGCAAAACTAGCAAACCTATACATTTCTGAAAACTAGACACCCAGGGCAATTCAGGATGGGGTGACTCGTCTGCCTACCCCCAGGTTTTGTTACCCAGAATCCCTTACAAACATAAAAATTTGACCATAAAAACACATTTTCCTCACATTTCTGTGGTGGAAAGTTCTGGAATCTGCGTGGATCAACAAATTTCCACCCACCCAGCGTGCCCCCAGGTCTCCCGAAAAAAATGGTACCTCACTTGCGTGGGTAGGCATAGTGGCTGCGACATGAAACAGCGCAAAACGCAGCATGGTCGCACCTCAATTTCCCAGTGAAATTTTGCACAATTCGGACAAAAAGACTACCTTTTGTTTTTGCGCCGTAGCTCTGCCAGCACCTAGGGAAAACTAGCAAACCTATACATTTCTGAAAACTAGACACCCAGGGCAAATAAGGATGGGGTGACTCGTCTGCCTACCCCCAGGTTTTGTTACCCAGAATCCCTTACAAACATAAAAATGTGACCAAAAAAACACATTTTCCTCACATTTCTGTGGTGGAAAGTTCTGGAATCTGCGTGGATCAACAAATTTCCACCCACCCAGCGTGCCCCCAGGTCTCCCGAAAAAAATGGTACCTCACTTGCGTGGGTAGGCATAGTGGCTGCGACATGAAACAGCGCAAAACGCAGCATGGTCGCACCTCAATTTCCCAGTGAAATTTTGCACGATTCGGACAAAAAGACTACCTTTTGTTTTTGCGCCGTAGCTCTGCCAGCACCTAAGGAAACCTAGCAAACCTATACATTTTTGAAAACTAGACACCCAGGGAAATTCAGGATGGGGTGACTCGTCTGCCTACCCCCAGGTTTTGTTACCCAGAATCCCTTGAAAACATAAATATTTGACCAAAAAAACACATTTTCCTCACATTTCTGTGGTGGAAAGTTCTGGAATCTGCGTGGATCAACAAATTTCCATCCATCCAGCGTGCCCCCAGGTCTCCCAAAAAAAATGGTACCTCACTTGCGTGGGTAGGCATAGTGGCTGCGACATAAAACAGCGCAAAACGCAGCATGGTCGCACCTCAATTTCCCAGTGAAATTTAACACGATTCGGACAAAAAGACTACCTTTTGTTTTTGCGCCGTAGCTCTGCCAGCACCTAGGGAAAACTAGCAAACCTATACATTTCTGAAAACTAGACACCCAGGGCAATTCAGGATGGGGTGACTCGTCTGCCTACCCCCAGGTTTTGTTACCCAGAATCCCTTACAAACATAAAAATGTGACCAAAAAAACACATTTTCCTCACATTTCTGTGGTGGAAAGTTCTGGAATCTGCGTGGATCAACAAATTTCCACCCACCCAGCGTGCCCCCAGGTCTCCCGAAAAAAATGGTACCTCACTTGCGTGGGTAGGCATAGTGGCTGCGACATGAAACAGCGCAAAACGCAGCATGGTCGCACCTCAATTTCCCAGTGAAATTTTGCACGATTCGGACAAAAAGACTACCTTTTGTTTTTGCGCCGTAGCTCTGCCAGCACCTAAGGAAACCTAGCAAACCTATACATTTTTGAAAACTAGACACCCAGGGGAATTCAGGATGGGGTGACTCGTCTGCCTACCCCCAGGTTTTGTTACCCAGAATCCCTTGAAAACATAAATATTTGACCAAAAAAACACATTTTCCTCACATTTCTGTGGTGGAAAGTTCTGGAATCTGCGTGGATCAACAAATTTCCACTCACCCAGCGTGCCCCCAGGTCTCCCGAAAAAAACGGTACCTCACTTGCGTGGGTAGACATAGTGGCTGCAACAGGAAACGGTTCAAATCGTACGGTGGTGAATTTACATTACCTTATTGCAAAACTACCTTGATTTTGGGGGGGGGGATCTGAATTTGTGGCCCGGGGCTCGGTGGTATTCTTTGCAAAGTAGCAAACCCAAACAGTTCTGAAAACTAGACACCCGGAGGAGTCCAGGGAGGTATGGCATGCATGGGTCCCCCAATGTTTTCCTACCCAGAACTCTCTGCAAACCTTAAAATTAGGTAAAAATTGCACTTTTCCAAACTTTTTGGCGTGGGATCGCCGTGCCGGCAAAAAAGTCGTACCACCCTGCGTTCCCCTTGTTCTCCCGAGTAAAAGGATACCTCACTTGTGTGGGTGCCCCAAAGCAGAACACCCCAAAAATGAATTTTGAAAAAAGTAGTTTTTACTCATATTTACGTTTTACAAATTAAGCACCCCAGCCTAAGTCACTTGCCTTTGGCCCACCCACACAAGTGAGGTATCATTTTACTCGGGAGAACAAGGGAAACGCTGGGTGGTAGGACATTTGTTCCGGCAGCGAGATCCCACCCAAAAAAGTATGGAAAAGTTGGTTTTTGGACCAAAATTTCAGGTTTGCAGGGGTTTCTGGGTAGGAAAACATTGGGGGACCCACGCATGCCATACCACCCTGGACTCCCTCGGGTGTCTAGTTCTCAGAACTGTTTGGGTTTGGTAGTTTCCAAAGATGCCTGCCAAGCCCCGGGCCAAAAGCTCAGGTGACCCCCTCAAAAAATAAGATTATTTGGCTAAAGGTAATGTTTTCGTCTCCACAGTATGAATTGGGCCTTTTCCTAAAGCAGCCGCTATGCCTACCCACGCAAGTGAGGTACCATTTTTATCGGGAGACCTTGGGGAACGCTGGGTGGGAGGTAATTTGTGTGAGCCCAGTGATGCCACGCTTTCCCACACTAAAACGTGTGAAAAAAAAGATTTTTTCCAAGCAAAAAATGAGGTTTGCAAGGGATTCTGGGTAAAGGAACGTTGGAGGATCCACGCAAGCCATACCTCCTTGGAAGCCCCCGGGTGTCTACTTTTCAGAAATGTGTGGGTTTGGTAGGTTTCCCTAGATGGCTGTCTCGCACGGGGCCAAAAACCCGGGTAACCCCTCTTGCAAAAGCTGGTGGACATGAATTCTCCAGCTTTTGCAAGAGGGGTTACCTGGGTTTCTGGCCCCGTGCGAGACAGCCATCTAGGGAAACCTACCAAACCCACACATTTCTGAAAAGTAGACACCCGGGGGAGTCCAGGGAGGTATGGCATGCGTGGGTCCCCCAATGTTTTCCTACCCAGAACTCCTTGAAAACATAAAAATGTGACCAAAAAAACACATTTTCCTCACATTTCTGTGGTGGAAAGTTCTGGAATCTGCGTGGATCAACAAATTTCCACCCACCCAGCGTGCCCCCAGGTCTCCCGAAAAAAACGGTACCTCACTTGCGTGGGTAGACATAGTGGCTGCAACAGGAAACGGTTCAAATCGTACGGTGGTGAATTTACATTACCTTATTGCAAAACTACCTTGATTTTGGGGGGGGGGATCTGAATTTGTGGCCCGGGGCTCGGTGGTATTCTTTGCAAAGTAGCAAACCCAAACAGTTCTGAAAACTAGACACCCGGGGGAGTCCAGGGAGGTATGGCATGCATGGGTCCCCCAATGTTTTCCTACCCAGAACTCTCTGCAAACCTTAAAATTAGGTAAAAATTGCACTTTTCCAAACTTTTTGGCGTGGGATCGCCATGCCGGCAAAAAAGTCGTACCACCCTGCGTTCCCCTTGTTCTCCCGAGTAAAAGGATACCTCACTTGTGTGGGTGCCCCAAAGTAGAACACCCCAAAAATGAATTTTGAAAAAGGTAGTTTTTACTCATATTTACGTTTTACAAATTAAGCACCCCAGCCTAAGTCACTTGCCTTTGGCCCACCCACACAAGTGAGGTATCATTTTACTCGGGAGAACAAGGGAAACGCTGGGTGGTAGGACATTTGTTCCGGCAGCGAGATCCCACCCAAAAAAGTATGGAAAAGTTGGTTTTTGGACCAAAATTTCAGGTTTGCAGGGGTTTCTGGGTAGGAAAACATTGGGGGACCCACGCATGCCATACCACCCTGGACTCCCCCGGGTGTCTAGTTCTCAGAACTGTTTGGGTTTGGTAGTTTCCAAAGATGCCTGCCAAGCCCCGGGCCAAAAGCTCAGGTGACCCCCTCAAAAAATAAGATTATTTGGCTAAAGGTAATGTTTTCGTCTCCACAGTATGAATTGGGCCTTTTCCTAAAGCAGCCGCTATGCCTACCCACGCAAGTGAGGTACCATTTTTATCGGGAGACCTTGGGGAACGCTGGGTGGGAGGTAATTTGTGTGAGCCCAGTGATGCCACGCTTTCCCACACTAAAACGTGTGAAAAAAAAGGATTTTTTCCAAGCAAAAAATGAGGTTTGCAAGGGATTCTGGGTAAAGGAACGTTGGAGGATCCACGCAAGCCATACCTCCTTGGAAGCCCCCGGGTGTCTACTTTTCAGAAATGTGTGGGTTTGGTAGGTTTCCCTAGATGGCTGTCTCGCACGGGGCCAAAAACCCGGGTAACCCCTCTTGCAAAAGCTGGTGGACATGAATTCTCCAGCTTTTGCAAGAGGGGTTACCTGGGTTTCTGGCCCCGTGCGAGACAGCCATCTAGGGAAACCTACCAAACCCACACATTTCTGAAAAGTAGACACCCGGGGGAGTCCAGGGAGGTATGGCATGCGTGGGTCCCCCAATGTTTTCCTACCCAGAACTCCTTGCAAACCTTAATTAGGTAAAAATAGCACTTTTCCAAAAATGTTGCCGTGGGATCGCCGTGCCGGCAAAAATGTCCTACCACCCAGCGTTCCCCTTGTTCTCCCGAGTAAAAGGGTACCTCACCTTAACAGAGTTACTCAAAAGACAAACATTCAAGCACGGCTATCTATTCCTCAAAGACACACACATACAGGTTGGATTTGGCACCAGGGCGAGTGATGGTTCAGTATATAAAATTTTATTAACAAGATATTTCAAAAAAATGAAATGCTCTGTCAATAAATAAATGCATAAAAACCGAACCAGTGACTCGCAACTCGTGAGCTGTAAAGCCACGACAAGGCACCAACCGTTTTACAGGCCATTCACGCACCTTTCATACCTGATACAAACAAGACCACTGACACCATCTGGAATAAAAGCAACACATTACAACAATCACAATAAGGGACAAGGTACACCCTAATGCAGAAAGAGAAAAAAAACAATTATTACTGCACACCCATCTAATCCGCAAGCACACACACATACTGGTTGGATTTGGCACGAGGGTGAGTGATGATTCAGTACATACAATTGTATACGCAAGTAATTTCACAAAAATGAAATACACTGTGTATAATTGCAAGTATGATAAACTGAACCACTGACTCACAGCTCGTGAGCTGTAAAGCCACGTCAAGGCACCAACCTCTTTACAGGCCATTCATACACCTTTCGTACGTGTGACACATTCAAAACATTCACACCGCCAGCCGCGGACCCATCACATTTCAACACTCACACCAGCAAACAGCGCCATTCAAGGGCCCATCACTTTCACACGCCCACATTTCTGACACTGGAACTACACAAATTGATGGACTGCGTGGAGTGTCACTCAACAAGCAGTGTGTGCAGTGACCAACAGAAAGTAACTACTCACACACCGCCAGCCGAGCGCCAGTCCACCCACACCACCAGCCAAGCACCAGACCATGCACACCGCCAGCCAAACACTCAGCGCACACCACCAGCCAAGCGCCTCTCCACGCACACCGCCAGCCAAGCACCACTCCGTGCACAGACAGCTAAACACCGCTCCACGCACACCCTCCAGCCAAGTACCACTCCACAAACACCACCAGCCAAGCGCCACTCCACACACACTGCCAGCCAAGCACCATTCCACACACACTGCCAGCCAAGCACCACTCCACACACACCGCCAGCCAAGCAGCACTCCACACACACCGCCAGCCAAGCACCACTCCACACACACCGCCAGCCAAGCACCACTCCACACACACCGCCAGCCAAGCACCACTCCACACACACCGCCAGCCAAGCACCACTCCACACACACCGCCAGCCAAGCACCACTCCACACACACCGCCAGCCAAGCACCACTCCACACACACCATCAGCCAAACACCACTCCATGCACAGACAGCCAAGTACCACTCCACGAACACCACCAGCCAAGCGCCACTCCACACACACCGCCAGCAAAGCACCACTCCGTGCACAGACAGCCAAGCACCACTCCACACACACCGCCAGCCAAGCACCACTCCACACACACCGCCAGCCAAGCACCACTCCACACACACCGCCAGCCAAGCGCAACTCCACACACACCGCCAGCCAAGCACCAGCCGGCACACACCACAAACACATTTAGAATTCTTTTTTTGAAAATGACACTAAACAAATGGAAATACCTACAAATCAGGTAACACAAATTCTTAAAATAAAAACTTTGCACTAATGCCAATCCTTGAAACAAACTAAAAATGTTTTACAGAATGCAGACCAAGCAATTCACTTTACAGCTCAATCAAACTCCCAATAGTTCTTTTGCGTGTGGTACGATTTAAAACAAGCTGACATACACAATGCAGGCTTAGAAGGACAGTCAGGACAGTATATACGAGACTCCTTCCGCACGCCTCTTCGCCAACAGACTCTGCATCTTCTAGTCGGAAAGTCTCTAGCAGTAGTGGAAGGAATAGATTCAGGAAAGTGGCGATCTTGCAATCTAGCCACTTCCTCCACCACTCCAAATCTAGGAACACTTGCCTGCTGCACAAGTACAAGGCTGCCTATTATAGACTCCTGAAACTTAAGAAAAGTCATCTTCGTCCCAGGACAAGACTTCTGGTACACAACGAAAGCATTAAATGATGCCAAGTGGAACAGATGGATAGCCAACTTCTTGTACCAAACGTAAGCCTTTCGAAGAGCAGCATAAGGTTCCAACCTCTGATCTACTCTGTCAACACCACCCATGAACTTATTGTAAGCTAGAATGCACACAGGTTTGCGCACTTCAGCACCCTGACCCCAAACAGGCACAGGTACAGTACTTTCATCGTGGATAGTAGTCAGCATGTACACATCTCTCTTGTCTGAATACTTCACAGCTAAAAGCTCCCCACATCGCAATGCCGTAGACTGTCCCCGCACAAGCCTTTTGCAAACAAGTTCCTTTGGGAAACCTTTACGGTTACTGCGCATTGTGCCACAAGCAACAGTGCCCACTTTGGCCAACTCCTTGAACAACTGCACACCAGTGTAGAAGTTATCTACATATAAATGATGGCCTTTGTTAAATAATCCTCTACCTAGTTCCCACACAATTTTCTCAGTTACTCCAAAAGTAGAAGGACAACCAGGAGGGTTAATGCGGGACTCCTTACCAGTGTACACCCTGAAATTGTAGACATATCCAGTCTCACTGTCACACAGCATATACAGTTTGATTCCATAGCGTGACCTCTTACTAGGAATGTATTGCCTAAAAACCAAGCGGCCCTTGAACAACACCAAAGACTCATCCACTGCAATTTCTTTACCAGGGACAAAAATCTCAGAAAAACGATCAACAAAGTGATCAAGGACAGGCTGAATTTTAAACAAACGGTCACAATCAGGGTGATCGCGTGACAACGCTAAACTATTATCAGCAAAATGCATCATCCGAAGAAGAAGCGTATACCGATCACGACTTATGACTGCTGGAAATATAGCTGTTACCATCAAGGGACTAGTGGACCAATATGAAGTAATTGATGACTTCCTTATCAAGCCCATCAAAAAAGTTAATCCCAGAAACTTCTTCATCTCTTCAACATTGGTGGGAGTCCACCGGATTGCTCTACAATAGGGCTTAAGGCTGGCACTGTTGGCCCTCAAATATTGTTCTGCATATAAATTGGTTTGCTCAACAATCTCTTGCAAAAACACATCGTCAAAAAACAACTGAAAAAAATTAATTGGCAGAAAATTCTCTGTATTCACTCTACACCCAGGAACACCAGTGAACTCTGGCAATGCCGGCTGCACCAAGCCAGGGGGAACCCAGAGGCCATCCCTATCAACGGGGGAGCAGCCACCCCAGCCTGCAGCACCGAAACATCTTGCTGCTGTTCTCCAACGGGAAGCCTAACAGCCACAGATACTTCAGGCTGCACAACACCAACAGAAGACGTAGCATCCCCAGAGGGCTCTTCCTGCACGACACCAACGGGAAGCCCAGCAGCCTGAGATGCTTCTTGCTGCACTACACCACCGGGAAACCCAGCAGGCCCAGATGCCTCTTGCCGCTCTACACCAATGGGAAGCCTAACAGCCCCAGATGCCTCTTGCTGCACTACACGAGCAGGAAGACGAAAAGCACCAGATGCCCCTTTGCGCACCACAGCAATGTGAAGCCTTTTGGGTGCAGGCTCCAGCCCACATGCCTCTTGCCGACGTAAAAAGAAAGGAAACCTTGCGGCCCTAGGCAGCAGCACAGGTGCCTCTTGGCCCACTACCGGCAACACAATGTCCTCCTGTACCATAGGCCCTTCATCAGCACTAGAAGAAGAGTCATCATCCGATGATGATGATTCCATGCGAAGAGAAAACTCACTGCCTGAATCTTCTGCCGCTTCCTGGGAGTCCGAATCGGACTCAGACTCTGAACCATGGTCCGAGGAAGACTCAAAAAGCAAACCAAGAACCTGCTGAGCAGTAATCCTGCGACTAGCCATTATCCTTACAAAGCAAGAAGACTGCACACACAAGTGAACAACAACCTACACTGTGCAAAGTAAGAAGTAAACAAGGTAAGGCTTTCACTAAAAGATAAATACAATCCAAAACAATTTCACTCTTACAAAATATAGCTACACTCACCAGCACCTACTCTGTTGAGACACAGCGAAAAGAAATGAAATCCCACTAGAAAGAAAAAAATAAATGACATTAGAAAACAAAGTGCACATCAAACACTAATGCTGAAAAAAAAAACACAGAGCCACACAAACTGTTAGAAGTACAACCTTTTTCAAAAAGACAAACATCAAGGAGAAGTAGTACAAAATACATTCACTTACCAAGCACAAGCAACTACACAAGCTGCAAACAGACACGCAACCTACAACAATCCAAACAGCAAAAGCCTGGAACAAGACAAAAATAGAGAAGAAAAAAAATTACTACCACATTTCACAAACAATATAACAATTAAAAAAACAACACACAAATTTGCCCCCCAAATTAAAATTCGGCCAGATGGGCCATCAATTAGGGCTTAGACCAAATGAGATTAGATGAGGTTTAACATCAAGACACTGGATAATTTTTTGAATTTTTGTAAAGTGCCTGACCACTTTGGTGCCAGTCAGTCTTTTGCTACTACCAGTACCCATATCACACAGGGGCAGTAAGGACATTCATACACCTTTTGTACGTGTGACACATACAAAACATTCACACCGCCAGCCGCCCATCACTTTCACACGCCCACATATCTGACATAGCAACTACAGAAAATGATGGACTGCGTAGAGTGTCACTCAACTAGCAGTGTGTGTAGTGACCAACAGAAAGTAACTACTCACACACCGCCAGCAGAGTTCCAGTCCACCCACACCACCATCCAAGCACCAGACCATGCACACCGCCAGCCAAACCCCACTCAGCGCACACCGACAGCCAAGTACCACTCCACGCACACCATCCAGCCAAGTACCACTCCCCACACACCGCCAGCCAAACACCACTCCCCACACACCGCCAGCCAAACACCACTCCACACACACCGCCAGCCAAGCAGCACTCCGTGCACAGACAGCAAAGTAGCACTCCAGCACACCACCAGCCAAGCGCCACTCCACACACACCGCCAGCCAAGCAGCACTCCGTGCACAGACAGCAAAGTAGCACTCCACGCACACCACCAGCCAAGCGCCACTCAACACACACCTCCAGCCAAGCAGCACTCCACGCACACCACCAGCCAAGCGCCACTCAACACACACCTCCAGCCAAGCAGCACTCCGTGCACAGACAGCAAAGTAGCACTCCACGCACACCACCAGCCAAGCGCCACTCCACACACACCACCAGCCAAGCAGCACTCCGTGCACAGACAGCAAAGTAGCACTCCACGCACACTAACAGCCAAGCGCCACTCCACACACACCGCCAGCCAAGCACCACTCCGTGCACTGACAGCAAAGTAGCACTCCACGCACACCACCTGCCAAGCGCCACCCACAAGCACCACCAGCCAAGCACCACTCACCGCCAGCCAAGCACCATCCAGCCAAGCGCCACTCCACACACACCGCCAGCCAAGCGCCACTCCACACACACCGCCAGCCAAGCAGCACTCCGTGCACAGACAGCAAAGTAGCACTCCACGCACACCACCAGCCAAGCGCCACTCCACACACACCGCCAGCCAAGCAGCACTCCGTGCACAGACAGCAAAGTAGCACTCCACGCACACCACCAGCCAAGCGCCACTCCACACACACCGCCAGCCAAGCAGCACTCCGTGCACAGACAGCAAAGTAGCACTCCACGCACACCACCAGCCAAGCGCCACTCCACACACACCGCCAGCCAAGCAGCACTCCGTGCACAGACAGCAAAGTAGCACTCCACGCACACTAACAGCCAAGCGCCACTCCACACACACCGCCAGCCAAGCACCACTCCGTGCACAGACAGCAAAGTAGCACTCCACGCACACCACCTGCCAGGCGCCACTCCACAAGCACCACCAGCCAAGCACCACTCACCGCCAGCCAAGCACCATCCAGCCAAGCGCCACTCCACACACACCGCCAGCCAAGCAGCACTCCGTGCACAGACAGCAAAGTAGCACTCCACGCACACCACCAGCCAAGCGCCACTCCACACACACCGCCAGCCAAGCAGCACTCCGTGCACAGACAGCAAAGTAGCACTCCACGCACACCACCAGCCAAGCGCCACTCCACACACACCGCCAGCCAAGCAGCACTCCGTGCACAGACAGCAAAGTAGCACTCCACGCACACTAACAGCCAAGCGCCACTCCACACACACCGCCAGCCAAGCACCACTCCGTGCACAGACAGCAAAGTAGCACTCCACGCACACCACCTGCCAGGCGCCACTCCACAAGCACCACCAGCCAAGCACCACTCACCGCCAGCCAAGCACCATCCAGCCAAGCGCCACTCCACACACACCGCCAGCCAAGCAGCACTCCGTGCACAGACAGCAAAGTAGCACTCCACGCACACCACCAGCCAAGCGCCACTCCACACACACCGCCAGCCAAGCAGCACTCCGTGCACAGACAGCAAAGTAGCACTCCACGCACACCACCAGCCAAGCGCCACTCCACACACACCGCCAGCCAAGCAGCACTCCGTGCACAGACAGCAAAGTAGCACTCCACGCACACTAACAGCCAAGCGCCACTCCACACACACCGCCAGCCAAGCACCACTCCGTGCACTGACAGCAAAGTAGCACTCCACGCACACCACCTGCCAAGCGCCACTCCACAAGCACCACCAGCCAAGCACCACTCACCGCCAGCCAAGCACCATCCAGCCAAGCGCCACTCCACACACACCGCCAGCCAAGCGCCACTCCACACACACCGCCAGCCAAGCAGCACTCCGTGCACAGACAGCAAAGTAGCACTCCACGCACACCACCAGCCAAGCGCCACTCCACACACACCGCCAGCCAAGCAGCACTCCGTGCACAGACAGCAAAGTAGCACTCCACGCACACCACCAGCCAAGCGCCACTCCACACACACCGCCAGCCAAGCAGCACTCCGTGCACAGACAGCAAAGTAGCACTCCACGCACACCACCAGCCAAGCGCCACTCCACACACACCACCAGCCAAGCAGCACTCCGTGCACAGACAGCAAAGTAGCACTCCACGCACACCACCAGCCAAGCGCCACTCCACACACACCACCAGCCAAGCAGCACTCCATGCACAGACAGCAAAGTAGCACTCCACGCACACCACCAGCCAAGCGCCACTCCACACACACCACCAGCCAAGCACCACTCCGTGCACAGACAGCCAAGTACCACTCTACACACACCACCAGCCAAGCGCCACTCCACACACACCGCCAGCCAAGCACCACTCCGTGCATAGATAGCCAAGTACCCCTCCACGCACACCGCCAGCCAAACACCACTCAGCGCACACCGACAGCCAAGTACCACTCCACACACACCGCCAGCCAAGCACCGCTCCACGCACACCATCCAGCCAAGTACCACTCCCCACACACACCACCAGCAAACATGCCCAAGGGGTCGCTTCCTAAAAACTTTGTGTTAGTGGGCATTTTCCGCCCCCCCTGGGGGCAAAACGGCAAAAAAACAGGCCGATTTGCCCCCAGGGTGGACAGAAAAACAAAAACACAATCATGTCCACCTGGAAGCGACCCTTACCCAAGGGGTCGCTTCCCAAAACAAACACATTGCCCCAACAAAAATCCCTGGTTCTAGTGGGTAATTTCTGCCCCCCCTGGGGGCAAAACGGCCGAAAAACGGGCCGATTTCCCCCCAGGGGGGGCAGAAAAACGAAAACATACTCAGACCCCACCTGGAAGCGACCCTTGCCCAAGGGGTCGCTTCCTAAAAACTAAAATTACATCCCTGGTGTCTAGTGGGCATTTTCTGTCCCCCCTGGGGGCAAAACGGCAAAAAAAAACGGGCCGATTTGCCCCCAGGGGGGACAGAAAAACGTAAACAAAATCAATGGCCGCCATCTTTGTAAAAATCTATATCCCTGGTGCTAGTGGGGAATTTCTGCCCCCCCTGGGGGCAAAACGGCCGAAAAAACGGGCCGATTTCCCCCCAGGGGGGGCAGAAAAACGAAAACATATTGCCAGCCAGCCTGGAAGCGACCCTTGCCCAAGGGGTCACTTCCTAAAAACTAAAAGTATATCCCTGGTGTCTAGTGGGGGCATTTCCGCCGCACAATCGCGACGCTGTGCGCGATCGTGAGGCAGAAATGCCCTGCAAAGAGACATCAGGGGAAAGGAAAATCTCTTTCCTCTCCCCTGATGCCTCTTCGCTGCCCCCAAACCCCCGCCAGCCTCGAGAAACCTACCTTCTTTCCCAGCGCGCAGGAAGCAAATGGCTTCCCGAGCGCTGGGAATCCCTGATGATGTCAGCGCGCGCTGTGCGCGCTGACGTCATCAGGGATTACCATGGGGGGGGGCGGGGGCGGCAGCGGAAGCTCTTCCACTGCCGCCCCCAGCAAAACAACGACGATCAGAGAGCCTCGGGGGGAGCGCCAGCGCTTCCCCCGAGGGTGGGGCTGATGACGAGCTGGCCTTGTCATCGCGCAGGACAGGTAAGCGCGATGACGAGCCCAGCTCGTCATTAGCCCCGAAGGGGTTAAAAACATATTTTCTGTTTGATTTAGTCTACTATAATAGTGCTTCATCTGCACTAAGAATCTAAGCCACAAGTAAGGCGCACATAACAACAGACCTGCCTTTTAGCTTACTAAGGGCCAGATGTACAACCATTTCTTGCAGCAGCAAACGGGCAATTGGCTCGTTGGCAAGTAGAAACGCTATTCTACAAGACTGTATTAGGAAGGGGCGTTCCAAGGGCGTCCCTCCCTAATAGTCAGCCGCATTTGTATGTATTATGGTTTTGCAATCACAATTGAAGTTGCAAAACACTCGCAGTTTGCAACCTACTTCAAGTAGGCGGTAACCCACTCAGAAAGAGGAAGGAGTCGCCAGGGTATCCCTTCCTCTTTGTGAATGGATGCGCAAATATTTATTTTTTAAGAGCAGGCTGTGGTCCCACAGACTACTGCCTGCTCTTAAAAAATGAAACAAATGTTTCATTTTTCTTTTTGAACTGTATCCCATGTAAGGTCCCTTTGATGGGAAGAGGTGGTTTCTGAGGTGGGAGAATAATGCAAGTAACACAACTCAGCCTCCCTCATTTTCAGTCTTCAGAGAGAGTTTCTCTTCATTACTACCTGCAGAGACCCCGTACTCTGCAGCACACTCCCTTTCCGGCCTGATAATCCATTTTCTACCATTTATCTGCCGTGCACCATAACTCACAGCTGACCTTGGGCCCCAGCCCCATATCAGCCACCATCCGACTCCATTTTCATTTTTCCCGATAAAAAACATTAGGAAAATTACCCTCCAAATTAAATCATTGAATATAACAGTAAAAAACATTAGCACAAACTTTAAAATATATTCCACAGTGGTCCTAATGACCCGACTGCTAATTAAATAAACAAAAACAGAAAGGCCATGATAGGACCGGCTTTAGCGCTGGTGCAGAAGTCTTTATTGGTGCCCCACCAATGACCTCTTTTTCCGTAGATACCTTTACTACCACCCTCTAACAGTGCCCTTCATCTCTCCATAGCCCCTTTCCCTCATGTCCTCCTCATCAGATGTCCTCACTGCCACCCTCCAATAGTGCCCCACACCTCTATGTAGCCTCTCCCCCTCATGACCTCCTCCTCAGACTTCCTCATTACCACCCTCCACCAGTGCACCATATCTCTCTGTAGCCCCCTACACCCCATGACCACCTCCTCGGATGCCCTCACTGCCATGCCCCACCAGTGCCCCTCATCTCTCCGTAGCCTCTCCCCGTCATGACCTCCTACTCAGACTCCCTCACTACCACACTCCACCAGTGCCCCTCATATCTCCATAGTCCCTCTCTCGTATGTACTTCATTACTGTAGGGTGTTACAGTACTTTACATCAAGCTCACATTATGCAGAAACAATGAATCATACAAGTATGTAAATCAGACTATAGGGAATGTCGCATAAGCCAATGAGGATTACCAGGAGTAGGAATCACATGTCATCCATACTGGTGGGCATGTTTTAAGAGAGTTTTGGTCTGGAAGAGCACAAACACCGGATTTAAAGCATACCCCAGTAATGGTGGTGGGGGGACTTTACTGATTAAAATGTATATCTGCCCTAACAAACTCTTTATAGCAACATTAGAATAATGAAAGACTGGGGAAATATTTACTACACAAAAAAAGAAGTTCTAATTATACCTGTCAGGTTTGTATGCAGCTCTTTGATGACAGTTCATAAATCACAGTCGTGTTAGGATTGTAATTTCTGAACTGCAAGTAACAAAAGGATCTCTGTAAGGAAAGCAGTAACCCACTGAGCTGTCCACATAAACTACAGTTTATCTGCATTTCAAAACTACCAACAGACAAAGGATTGCTCTCCAGCAGATAATTAATCACCAGAATTCTCAGGACAATTTTTCTGTTGTCCTGCATTCGTGTCAAAGAAAGGATTTGTCCCCTTCGCCATGCCCCTATCCTACCTGCACGAGTGGGCGGGGGCACAACCCATCTTTCTAAAATTAGATGCGTGATTTGGGGGGTGCTGTCAGAAAGAGCCTAGGCCTAATCACGCAACTCCTAGAAGAAAAAAATAACTTTTAGAGTAACATTTTAAATTTCAGTGGCCAGTTTCTTTTGGCCTTCTTAATGTCATTGCCAGTGGCGGCTAGTGACTTTTGAAAGTGGTAAGGCATAAAGTTAGGGATGACTTAAGTAGCAAGCGAGCACTGAATTTTCTTTTACTCTACTTTAGCCTTTTTATTTTAAAGACTGTGTAGCACCATCAAAAGGGTCCCATCACACCCAATTCAACAGAATCACAATTACAACAGGAGTATGTGACCACTTTGTGCTCTCTGCCGAAAGGCCATGGATGGATGGCCATGTATTCTGAACACTTTTATGACTGACTGCAGACACTATGAGAAACGTGCAGTGCCCTTAGTCTCCGCATCAGAGCTCTCAATTGTAGCATAAACACATAGTGTTGCTGGTGCAACTCGATCCAAAGGACAGGTGCCTGGAATCTTGAGTGATCTGATTTATGAGGCGCTGTCTGCCACATTTCACGTTTAATGTTACCATATTATTGGAGTGCTTTGTCTGAGCACCGGTTACATTACACAAGGAGAACACATTCACTTTTAACCGACTGATTGGCTGTAATTAAATAAAGCAAGTCTGTTTAAATATTATTAAGAGCTGAGCATTTGCTACAGCACAGTGGGCACAAACCACGGTTCTTAATTTAAAGAAAATCCTCGTGAAGATCTTAAGCATCTTCTGAAAATTTGCCACTACCCACCTTGAGGAAAATATCCTCACCAAATGTGGGTGAATAACGGCCTCCCACATTTTAACCCCTTCGATGCTCATGACGGAACGGTTCCGTCATGAGCGTCGGTGGGCCGGTGCTCATGACGGGAACCGTTCCGTCATGAGCCCGTTGGATCATTAGAACGTTCAGCACAGCGCAGGAATCTGCGCCGCGCTGAAGCGGTTAAACAGCAGAGGAATCTCTGCAGCATCCAATTTGCCTGGATGAGAGCTGAATGTGCCCGATAACATCAATATGGCATTAAGTCTAAAATGGTACAATACCTCACTTCAGCAAAGCCTGACATACATCGTTGGGAGACCAGGCATTGCACATGCACAACTTCCTGTCACTGGAGAGTTTTGGAGTTTTAAGTGGAAGATAGGAATGGATTCTGGCTGACGAAGGACAAAACATGGCAACTAATCCTACCCCCCAGCCTGGGGCCTAACAAGAAACAAAGGGGGGCTGCTACCAACAATTTCGGGGTGGGGCTGCTTCTTCCAGCAATATGCAGGGGCTGTAAGAAGGGGTGAAAAAAAGTCAAAGCCTCATTAGCACGTAAATGGTCTTTTAAAGACCTGTGAAGTACTCGGTGCGGCTGTGTGTGCCTGGGAAGCTGTCTCAGCCGTTCTGACAAACACGAGGGAAGGGGGGCGAGGGCCATGGTTCATGTTTGGGTGGGCCAGGCTCATGTTTGGGTGGGCCTGGCCCACCAGGCCCACTCGCTAGAACCGGGCCTGTGTGACAGCATTTACCATACTGGTCTTTCTCTGTGTCTCAGTTGTGGGAGTCATTCCTTGTCTCCCCACACACCTTGCTCCCTACAGGTCTGAGGCTGGGTACTACTCTTGTGCCTTATGTCCTTTCCCCCGGTTGGATATGGGGTTTGAGTATTTGGCCCGTAGCCCACTTGTTGGTGTTTAGATCTCGCCTACGCAGCGCGAATGTGCTGCATAGGAAAGAGACCTCTTGTAGGGGAACTCGCCAGGGATGCCCCTGTTCTCCGATCCTCTTCTCATTATATATAGATCCCCTGATCCAAAAAAATTTGGGATGCCCACAGATTAATCCTGTGATGCTGAATGGGTTCACAAATAAACTGCTAGCATACGCTGACGATCTGGCGGTTTTTACCACCGATCCACAGCAGGGGATGCCGGTACTTGCTGAGTTGGCGAAGGATTTTGGTAGTAGGTCTGGATATCTGCTAAATGAGGGGAAAACCCAGATCATTTGCACCCAGAACATCTTTAAGTCTGACAGAAGATACACAGACTCAGCAGTTTATTTGGGGGTAAGAATTAATGCCTCAGTGGATAAGATCATCACTGATAATTATTGCCCCCTTATGGGATCGATTGAAACAGAATTAAAAAGGCTGGATGTACTACACCTCTCTTTGGTAGGGAGGGTTAATGTCCTCAAAATGTCAATATTTCCCAAGGTCCTATACCTGTTTCGAGCAATCCCATTACTGCTGGACGAAAAACTAATAAAAAATCTGGAATTAATCTTCAACAAGTTTATATGGCAATATGGGAAGACCAGGCGTTCCATGAAGCTTATGTCGCTCCCGTTTGAAAGGGGGGGCATGGCATTACCAAACCTCCGTCTATATCATCTGTCTTGCCTTCTGGCTCAAATGTCTATACTGTTTCAATCGGCCCCAAGCCCGCAAGAGGTTCGGGGGGATAGGCAGGATCCCCCTTCCATTTTTGAGCTTCTACTAGGGAAGAAGGCTGTTGGCTTACTTTTGAGTGAGGTAGACCGGAGATACTATAAGAAGGCCCGGTATAAGATTCTGGAAGGGGTTTGGGGGACATGGAAAGCTACCCAAAAAATGCTGGAGATCCCTAAGATCAATGCTCATCATCTCCTTTGGAACTCCAACGTGTTCCCCTATTTGGGTTTGGACAGGAATTGCCAGATCTGGAAAGAACATGGAATAAGGACCATAGGGGACATTATGGCGGGAGGGGAGGTACTTAGGTTTGAAGTGATTCAGCATAAGTTTGGGATCCCCTCAAATCACTGGTTTTTATATAGACAACTGGCTCAAACATTGATGGCATTTAGGCCAAGGATTTCAATGCTGAATCGTATCCCCCTAATTGATTATTTATGGAATGGAGGTAATAAAATTAAACTAGTTTATAATCATTTAATGGTGGGCATCCAGGATGATTTGGAAAAAACGGAATCTGCAATTGCGGTGAAGTTAGGCGATCCAGACATTGATTTAGATCTAGCACTTGCATTAGACAAGAGACTTTTTCGATCCTCTAACCTACGGGCTCAGCACTACAAAACGCTGTTTAATTTGTATCACACTCCAGCGAAGTTGCATGCCTGGGGCCTGGTGGAGAACGATAAGTGCCCTAGATGCGATAAGGGCCCAGCCGATTTAATCCATATGTTCCATCAATGTGATCAGCTATCTTTGATAGTAAGGGAAATTGAAAACTTTTTGGAGGGGCTGCTAGAATATAGGATTGTTCTATCCCCTTCATTAATGTTATTAGGTGTCGATAAGAAATTGAAGTTGGGAAGTGCTGCTGAAGCTCTGGTTTTTATATCTACTGCTGTACTTCGCATCCTTATTTCAGCAGGTTGGAAAGATTCCCCCCCCCACTTTTCAAATGTGGATCACAAGGTTGCTAGGACTGCATAATATTGAGGCGTGCCTCTATGAGTTAAAAGGCAAAAAATATAGAGAACTAGGACAAAATATCTGGGCACCACTTGGTAGGTGTAGAAGTTTGAGTGCCTAAACACGGTTTTAAATGGTATCCCGATTATGTATTGTTTACTGAACTACTGTCAGAATATTTTAATAGCACAGTTTTTTTTTTTTGATAATATATATTTATTACAGAATTGATATTATCCTGTAGCATGAATTTCTCTTTAAGGTCTAATTGGAATAAGGATATAATGTATTTGTATATATCTCTCTTTTGTATGACATCAATTATCTCAATAAAAAAAAAAAAAAGGAAAGAGACCTCTTGAAATCGATTCAGTTCTGCAGGCAAAAACGTGCACGCGTTGCATTGCTTTCAATGCAACGCGTGCACGTTTGGCGATTCCCTTGAGGGAGCGAGCAGCGCCATATGTTAGCAGCTATTGCGCTCGCTCCCGCAAGGGAACTCTGCCTGTCTCGGCCGCACTCCCCCCCACCCCCTACTTGTTTGTTACAGTGCTAGTTCACGGGAGCACGAGACTTATGTGTCTCTGACAGGTGCCTACTTTGTATTCTGCACGGGGCTCCTGCTGGCAGTGAGTGGGCTGTTAGCAGAGTGTTTGTTACAGGCTGTCAGCCTCCTTCGGCGACATGGACATTTTCATCCCCGCAGTATGTTGCGCACCTGCCTTCCTGACTGTAGCCTTCACCTAAGGGTGCCCTGTCTGTGATCATGCCAGGGATGCGTGTAAGTGTTTCTGTAAGCCCGCAGGGCAGGTCTGCAGCTCTCCTGTGAGTCTGCTTTCAGGCCCGGAGGCTAGTTCCTGCTGCAGCTTCTTCCTGCGTGTGACACCAAGTGGCGACTCGAGCTCTGGAAGTAGTGCCAAGGGAGGAATGGCTGCCTGCACGCCACAGAACCAACTTCTGACTGTTTTCGACCTGTTTTCATCTCTCCACTATATCCTCGTTTTGTGAAAGACACAGAGACTGCAAAGGGCATTTCATGTAGAAATCAGCATTAAATATAGACTTAAGGGGCACCTTTGTTAGGCACCTACCCACGTTTTGATGCTTACTGATGATGTCACTAACAATCGTCCAGTTTGGTCACTTCCGGTTTGACTTTTGAACTACTCCCTGCCGATGGAGCAAACTTCCAGATCTGCTGAAGTAAGCTGGGCTTCTAAGCACAAATGTTGATCTCTATGATGTCAAAAGAAGCAGGGCTTCAGTTGGACCTGGTCGAAGCACCGCAGTTTTTGAAAGGGGGCCTCGAAAAGGGTATCTTTCTGACCTACATACAGATATTTCCCTCTGCAGCTCCGAAGTGCCCAGCGGTCGCTCCTCGCAGAGGGGCCCCATTGGATGGTGGAGAAGGCTCTGCGGCTCCTTCCTCTGTGTTAACACGAGTGGGGCTCGCCAAATGTCACAGCGCTGTCGAGCATTTTGCTGTTCATGAATGGCAGAGATGGGAACCAGGGGGTGGGTACAGAAGCATAGATGTGTTTTTTGGAGCTTCTGCCTTGTCAGGGAGCATAGACTTTGAGGTGTTGCAAGTAACTAGGACACTTCGCCCTGCTTCTTCGCTTTGTTTATCCTCACCCCCCCCTCCATTATCTCCTTCATTTCCCCTCTCGTATTTCTCATACAAACCTCTTTCTTCTACGTTCCCACCACTTTCACCTTTACATTCATTCTCTCTGTTTTTTCTTTTTCTGTTGCAGCAGTACACTCTTCCCTTTCTTTGCACATTTGTATCTCCATTCTATTTGCAATTCCCCGCTCTCTGTACCCTTGTATGTCGAGCCTATCACCCCATGAAAGGATACAAGATCAAATTGAAGCTGACAGCCACGTGTGACACTTCTAACGTGGTCTATTTGTTAAAATGCCCTTGTGGGAAAATTTACATCGAACATACAGAAAGGAAAATAAAAGTGCGCTTGAATGAACACAAGTCTAACATCGGAACTAAACAAATCAAATCAACAGTGGCTCACCATTTTCTGAAGCTGGACATAACATCAGCCAATTAAAGTTTTGTATCCTGGAAAAGATCGACAGACAAGAAGGAAGAGACAATCACAATTTCTTATTGCAATGCGAAAATTATTGGATCAACCATCTATGCACCTTAAAACCTCACGGCATGAACGATTGCATGGAGTTTTTGTGTTACCTATAAGTAATAGACCGTTCATTAATCATCTGACTAGTATTTTAACTTTAACCCACCTTTATGAATATGTTGCTTGAATTTATTCTTTCATTTCTGTCTATTGTCACACCCCTCCCCCTATCCATGCCGATCTCCATAGCTGATCAATGTCAGTGTCTTTACCGGCATACACTACAATCTGAGCATTTACATTCACAGTCCCTTGACTATTTTAACCAGCTCTCTGACACACGTCTTTATTGACAAACCCTAGACTTGAGCATTCACATTCACAGTCTCTTTTTCTATTTTCACCAACCCACTAACACACGTCACAGGAACCACCCCTTTTAGAGCTCACTAGCTCTTCAATGTTTGAACCGCGATAGATTGGGATAATCTGGAAACACACACGGACGTCGTTTCCACACTTGGTAAGCAATCCTCAACCAGCGCCGCACTTACTGTGCACTATTTTTTAACCTTTAATTTTTTTAACCTTTAATTATTGGCATGTTTCATATCGTAACACCACAGTTTAATATCTGTGTCAGCGCATGACGCGCTTTGCACGTTGCAACAGTCCTCCGCACGCTTTCTTCACCTTAGTGTCAACTTTACCGACACTGCTCACGACAGAGCGAGTTGAACTTTTCTGTAAATCAGCATGCTTTCCGTTCCACCCATTTTGTATTTGCACCTTTAACAGCCACACTTTAATTACTGCGACGACGCGAAACACATTTTACAAGTCCCGCATTTCTCCAGCATGTTTTTTCAACTCTTCCGGCACTCCTCACGATAAAGCGTAAAGCACCTTATCTTTTTAGATACCAGGAGGTTTACTGTTTTACTTAAATCATTGCTCACCGTTAAGCATTTATTTTACTGTCACCAGTGGGTTAAGGTTTTTTAGCATCACTCTGTGACATTCCTCATGTTCATTTTTTGAGTACACTCATAGGACATATTCTATTACAGAACATCCCCAAACGAAGGCTACACAGCTGAAATGCATTGGGATCACTAGAATGTACACTTCAACCATATTGCATTCTGGGAATTGATGTTTAAAGTGTTTGAACAACAAACTACAGAATTGTGATGTAACAATTCAATTACAAAGCAAACTTACGGAAGAGTGGTTCTTTATAACTTATCCTATTAACTACTGAAACCTCTATAGATGGACTTTGCAACCAGTGCCCGGGGGACATACCCCACTTGGATGGGGATGCACCCAGTTTGATATATTCCACACTCCTGTTCAGTGAGTGTTACCTTGGAGCACGGCACAACTGTACAACTTCGTTCACCGTAGGTAGTACGCACACTAAACCCTTTGGACTATTCTATAAGTCAACATTGGGAGTGGTCAGGGGAGGAGCTTCGCGTGCAACCAAGATGGCTGCGTGAGCTTAGGGCTCCCGAGACCCTCGTAACCTCCCGCATCTATCCTGTCGTCTATCCTGTCCCTCATTGATGTCCTCGTGAAGACGAACCACGGGTGAGGCGAAACCTGCATTCAGATTCCAAATCGGACCCCGGGAACTGGTGTTGTGGTGCTCCGAAGATCGCGGCCTACGTCTCCGTGATGCCTGGCTGTGGAGTTGGCATGGTGCCCGAGTTGTAGTTGAACAACATCGGCCTGAGGGGACAGGGACGACCGGTCCGGTTGACTTTCACTTTCGATTTGTCTTCCATAGCGATCTTCGACTGGGAACTTCCCCCCCCGTGCTGAGGGCTGTTATCCTGTGCTGCACTCGAGTGTGCTCTTTCATTGCCTTGCTGGTTTTGGGAAGACACTTGGCCAGTGCCCTCTGGCTGAGGCTGGCCTCCGCTTGGGGGTCCCAGGGGCCGCCATCTTTCTACTTAGTCTAACCGCTCCAAGTCGGTCCCCATCCCGCAATGGCGGGGAAACTGGAGGGGAAAAAGCAGAAAGTTAAGACCACTCGGCGGGGTGGCTATACCCAGACTAACATCATGGATCGCTACGCCCAGGCTAAGGGATCCCCCGGTGGACTGGGAAGGTCGCTGGAGGACACGAGAGATCCACCGACTTCGGCAACGGAGCTGACCCTTCATGACGTTATGGCCGCTATCGATGGGATCAAATCCTCCCTTGGGCAACAAATGGAGACTCTCGCCCACAAGCTCGATACTGTGGCGATAGATGTCAACTTGATCCGTACGGACTTGACGAAAACGAACAAGAAAGTCAAGTCGTTGGACATTAAAACTTCCAGTCTGACGGGTGATGTCGCTGACCTGCAGACAGAAGTCCGCAATTTGAGGGCCTCCAATGACCTTTTAGCGCGTCGCCTGGAGGATTTTGAAGGAAGGGCTAGGCAGAATAACGTCCGTGTCATTGGAGTTCCGGAGAAGGCGGAGGATCCGGCGGCTGACCTCTTCGGCGAAAATCTCATTGTTAGCCACCTTGTACCCAAGGGACTGAGTACGTTTTTTACGGTCGAGCGGGCCCATAGAGTTCCGGGCGGTAAACCAAAGATGGGTGCCCCACCGCGGCCTATCATCGCAAGAATCTTTAATTTCCGTGATAGAGACGCTATCCTGCAGACCTCACGGATGGGTGGACCTATAAAGTTTGAGAACACAACCATCAGCTTTTACCCAGACTTTACCCAATCGGTCCAGAAGCAGAGACTTGGTTTCCTAGGGGTAAAGAGAAGACTGCGTGACATGGGCCTAAAGTACGCTATGCTTTTCCCGGGCAAGCTGAGGATCGAACATGCGGAGCGGACTTTTTTTTCGATCGACCGGAGGGGGTTGCCGACTGGTTGGACACTTTGCCGAGACAGCGTGCACAGGAGGAACAGTCTGGTGGGGTGGAAGGCGGACCGATGGAGCAGGAATAGACACCTGTTGTCTGGTTTCTGGGGTCGCTAGTTGGCCTAGAACTGTGGTTCGCTGATTCTGCTATGTGATTTGATGTGACATTCGGGGGGTTGCGGGGCTATTGGTGGGTCTCTTTCCTCCTCTGATTGACTTTTTGTAGCTTAGTTAGATGTGGGGGCGACAGGCACACTGCAAGTTGGGGTGGCTTTCTAGTCTCACGCAGGGGTGCAGGGTGGGGGGTTTGTAACGGGATGTTGGTGGGGGGGATGGATGGTTCTGTTGGGGAGTTTGTTTGTTTTTCTGCAAGGCAATATATTGTTAGATCTCCTGATCGAAGAGCTGGATTCTTACTGGGTTTGGATCTTCTTTCTCTTTCGGGATGGGGGTAGGGGGTTGAAACTGATGACCTGGAATGTGAATGGGTTGGGGGATAGGATAAAACGTGGGGTAGTACTGCAGTTATTGAAACGTCTCTCCCCTGATGTGGTCCTTCTTCAGGAGACGCACTTGATAGGTAATACTTGTCATGCCATGAATAGGAAAGGGTATCGTTTGGTCGCCCATGCTGGGTTTTCCTCTGGCTCCAGGGGGGTTGGTATCCTTGTTAAGAATTCTCTCCAGCTGGAGATTGACGCCACTGTCCTCGATGATAGAGGGCGCTATGTCGCTCTTACGGGTAGGTGGGAGGGCCGGACCCTTTCCCTGGTTTCTGTGTATGTCCCCCCTGGCCTGCAGTAAACTGAGGTTAAGCATTTGGCTCGGGGAATTTCCGATCACTCTCCGCTATGGCTTCAATTGGAGTTGAATTACGGGACTGAGGGACGGGTAGCCCCGATCAATCCCTGGTATCTCCGGAACCCTAAAACTCGTGCTGACCTGGTAAAATCTCTTGACCAATATTTTCTGGAAAACGAGGGTTCCGTTTCGTCTGCGGTGTCGCTTTGGGAGCCTTTCAAGGTTGTTCTTAGGGGCCAGGCCCTGTCGTTAATCGCGGACGTTAAGAAACGGAGGGATGAGGAGATGGTTAAGATCGAGACGGAGATAGCAGACTTAGAGCTAGGCCTGGAGCGGGAGGTTACCCGTGCTAAGACACATGTTCTCCGACTAAAACAGTTGGAATACAGGGCGTTGGTTACTGACTCAGCTAAGGCCATGAGTAGAGAACAGCAGGGACGTCTACATGATATGGGAGATAAAGCAGGCAAACTGATAGCGTGGCTGGATAAGAAAGATAGAGCTAGTCGTGTGGTGCCTGTGATCGAGACGGCGAGTGGTGCTTGGGTCACCGACCCTGAAGAAATTGTTCAGTGTTTTGCGGATCACTTCCAGACAGTGTACTCCTCCGTGTCGGATAGGCCGGAGGAGGACTCACACCTATTGTTGCGTGATATTGCTTTACCGCGTCTCTCTGATGTTGACAGGGAACAAATGGATGCCACAATAACCGCGGATGAGGTGGCTCTTGCGATTCGCTCCCTGCGTTCAGGGAAAGCTATGGGTCCCAATGGTCTGCCTATTGAACTTTACAAGTTGCGGCCTGACAAGGTGGCTCCCTATTTAAGGGATATGTTTTTGGAGTCACGTGAGTGTGGTTCTCTCCCCCGTGATCAGCGTCTCGCTACCATTGTGGGGAATCATAAGAAAGGGAAACGAAGAGATAGGTGAGCATCGTACCTGCCAATATCTCTCTTGAATGCCGAACCTAAGATCCTTGCAAAATTACTGGCTAACCGATTGATCACCGTTATTAGCGGGATGATACATCCGGATCAATCCAGTTTCATCCCGCATAGAAACACTGCCCTGAATCTTAGGCATCTGCACGGCGTTCTCGCGAGGGCTGCGACGTTGCGTGAGCCGGCCATCTTGGCGTCATTGGATGCCACGATGGCTTTCGATACAGTGGAATGGCCATATTTATGGGCCACATTGGCTAAGTTTGGGTTTGGACCCGGTTTTATTGGCTGGGTGCGGCTTCTCTATGAGGACCCCATTGCACAAATTGTTGTGAATGGTCGTGTCTCTATTCCGTTTAGTCTCGAGAGAGGTACTCGTCAGGGTTGTCCCTTGGCGCCGCTCCTGTTTGCCTTGGCTCTCGAGCCCTTCGCTGCGTGGATCCGGTGGGAGCCCTCGATGAAGGGTATTCAGTGGTCCTCTGAGTTTGAAGATCGCATCTCGCTTTATGCAGACGACATTTTACTGTACCCGACCTCGCCCAGGAAGTCATTGATGGTTTTGTGTGATATTTTGACCTCTTTTGGTAGAAACTCGGGCCTGATTACCAATTGGACGAAATCCTACCTATACGTTCTTTCTGGTGACGTCCCTCTTCTGCCACATAACTATCCCATTCAGGTGACACAATCGGGGTTTAAATACCTCGGTATCTATTTTTCATTGGACCCCGCAACTCGGTATGAACAGAATCTTCTCCCGCCCTTGACTAGATTGAAGAAGGACGTCGCGGGTTGGCGTAAGCTTCCGCTTTCGCCGCTTGGTCGTGCGGCCCTCTTTAAAATGATGTCTCTGCCTCGTTTTCTTTATGCCCTCCAGAACACTCTTGATATAGTTCCTGCTAGCTATTTCCGTACAGTTGAGGGTCTTTAAAGGAAGTTGATATGGGACGGTAGACCCCGTATTGCACTCGCCAAACTGACGCTCCCGTGGTATGACGGGGGTATTGCTCTCCCTGACATCAAACGTTATTATTGGGCGTCTCAATTGGGTGCCATTAATCAATGTATGTATGGTCTCGAATTGAAACCCTGCTTTTGCTATGGATAGATGGCTGTTGCCTGGGGGTGATTACTATAGGACGCTGTATTCAAAATCGGTGGTTAAGGCTTTGTCGGGGCCTACGAAGACGGCAGTACGTATGTGGCAGGACGCAACTTGTTCTATGGGATGGAAAGACCGCTTGACTCTAGCGACCCCACTTTTTGGCTCGGATAAGCTTGGCAAACTGTGGAAAACCAAGAGTTTCGATAAGTGGGACCTCATTGGTATTAGTAAGGTGGGAGACCTCTGGGTCAAGGGTCAGGTGAAATTGTTTGAGATGTTAAAGACGGAGTTTGAATTGGGTGACACAGAATACTTCCGCTATGTTCAAGTTCGCCATGCCTTGATGTCAGTTTTCCCAGTGGGGGGTGTAATTCCGGAGTCGTCCACGCTAGAAGATAGATTGTTGGATGGTCATGTGCCTGATAGTACTATCTCCCTTGTCTACAAAAAATAAATCAACGATAGGTCGGACCTCCTACTGCATCTCCGGAACTTGTGGACCCGTGACGGTCTCGAGTTAGATGACGAGGACTGGCAGTCTGCGATCTCCTATCCCAAGGAGGTAGCGATTCCAGCTCGATTCCGACTGGTACAACTTTAGATCCTCAACCGGATATATGTCACGGGCCCCCGTTTGGTTCGAATGGGCTTTTCTGAGGAGGGCCTATGTAAGCGGGGGTGTGGGCAGGTGGGGACATTCATCCATATTATTTGGGAATGTCCTGAAGTTGCTGCTTTCTGGAACGGGGTGCATGAGGTAATGAAGGAAGTGACGGGTGTTACTCTCCTGCCGGAAGCCAGGCGCTGCTTGTTAAATGTCTGGGAACCCACGGATTATAATGCTGCCCAGACTCAGTGGGCGACCCTGGGGGCCATGATTGCCAAGCGAGACATTGCTCAGTTGTGGGGGTCCCAGAGGCCTCCTACAGTCGAAGTATGGAAGGAAAACATGGACTGGTGTATGTTCGGGGAAAAAACTGTGTATTTGGCCCCGGGCCGTCCCCGGAAATGGTGTAGGGTGTGGGGACCTTGGAATAGTTATCGTGGTGATATATGTACACCGCCTGTAGTAGATAACACTGATGTCCCACTCTCCCCCTGACCCCACATTCTGGCTATTTCATTATATGTGTATTGAGTCGGCCCATGTCCCCCCTCCCTTTCCTTATATTGATTGTTGATTTTGTCGTAATGTCTTTTCCTTCCTCGTTTGAACTGGTACTTTGTATGACAATTTTTCTGCCTTGCCTGTTTATACTTTTTCAAATAAAAAGAAACAAAAAAACAAAACATTGGGAGTGGTTAGAAACCGATGAAACTCGTGGCGTTACAACCAGAATTGCCGATTTTGGAATTGGGAAACCTAGTTCGAGTCCTGGTGACCACTCAACATCTTGTGATTCTGAGAAAATCAGATAGTCTCCCTGCGTCTTAAAGAAAATATGAATCTGACCTTGCTTAACATACCTGCTGCTTATGTGAAGGGCTCCAATGCCCTTGAGCCGAGTTGGCGCCATATAAAACTGCAAAAATACATATATGTGTGAATCAAGTCAAATTTGCTTTATTCGATAGAACAATTATCATAAAAGCATACTAAGTATAAAAAAATCACATTTTAAGATCTTAAAAATAGAAAAAAGCAAATGAATTCATCCTGTATATACAAATATTTGTACAATTTAACAAAGATAAACATTCAGTTAAGACCATAAGTAACAACTGTAAAAGCAGGTCAAACAGCAATGTAAACTCGATAGATTAGTGAGGGGGTAGAGATCGCAACTTGTGTCTTATTATCCAAGCAGAGCCCAGGTACTTGGCCACGCCACAAACCAGAGTTAAAGAAGAAGTGTTGGTTCTTAGGTTACGTAATGCGACATGATAGTTCGTACAACCAAGTTCTTTGCAAACTGGTTTGAGCCATTTGGCTCTTGCCGTCCTGTACGCAGGACATGCAAAAAGAAAGTGAGCGATGGACTCTTTAGGAGCAGCGCAGCCTGGACAAAATTCAGATGATGTGTTAAGCCTATTCCATGATGCAATCGTGCTGTTGAGTGGAAGTGTCCCTAGTCTCAACTTCATAAAAAGAGCCCTATCCCTAGGTATTTGTATAAAATCTAGATAGGGTCCTAGTCTTTGAATGGATTTGTGCTCGACGAACTCCTCAGTAAGTTTCCCAAGTTTAGGGTTGCATATCTCTCTATTCTGTACCCATTTCCAATAGGCATTTTTGAGCACCTGCTTGGGCGGCGGAATCTGGCTAGCCCAAGCCTCTCCAAAACCAATGTCAGCTACGATCTGCCTAAGGTTGGTCAACCATTGAATCCTATTCCCTGTATCAGCTAATAGTAGTATCACTTCTCTGAGTGCTGCTGCGTAATTGCGAGCTCTGGGACCCTTCTAATGCGAGCCCAAAAAAGTAATGGGCAAAGACGTGCAATATCCTGAATAGAACGCCTTCCCATATGGTAATAAAAGGGTTTTAACGGAGTGGACATCAGAAGGGAAGTAAGATCTCTAAAAAATGTATTCTCCGATCTAACAAGTTCACCAACATTTTCAAAGCCCCATAGTTCCTCCCCATAGAGGGCCGAAGGCAATGCTTTACCCTCATTGACCGTGAGTGCGGAGGCTGCTGGTCTACTCGAGGAAAGGTGTTGCTCTCGTACTATGGCCCCCGAAACCCATTTGTGACTCAGGAGCATTTTGGCTAGATGGGAACTCCATTTCACACCATTGGAGACCCAGATTCCCAGATAGTCAGAAGACTTAACAGTGTCTAATATAGTATCATTTAGAGTGATGTTGTTCCTAAAGCGTTCCGATGGATTGATTGCCATGAGCTTTGTTTTGTTTGTGTTAATTATGAGCCCGCGGGAACTACAGAAGGAACTAAACCTATTTAAAAGTTTTTGGAGGATGCCAGGTGTTTTGGAAATCAGAAGAGTGCCGTCGGCGAAGAGGAGCGCTGGTGTTTTTCCACTGCCAAAATAGGGGCGCCTGCTGGATCCTCTCTAAGGTGGCTTACCACCCCGTTCATATATAAAGAGAACAGGGTGGGGGCCAGCACGTACCCTTGGTGCACGCCCCTGTTCACTTCGACTCACTCTGTCAGCTGGCCCTGTGAACCCCACCTGACTCTGGCATTATTATCCTTGTGCAGATGTTTAACGAAATCAAGGATCTGTGAAGAGATACCCATTTCTTGTAACACCAGTCAGCGCTTGTCCCATGGCACTAGATCAAAAGCGGTCTTTAAATCGATAAAGGCCAGGTACAAGCTACCCTTCCCAAGTACCACAACTTTCCAATTGTTCAGAAAAAATCTGAAGATCTAGTCCATTGTGCCAACTTTTTGCCTAAAGCCTGCTTGGTAGTGGGAGAGGACTTTTTCATCCTCAATCCAGGACCTTATCCTCGTAAGGAGAACCCTGCCTACCACCTTCTGGATCACATTGATTAAGCTAATCAGCCTGTCGTTGGCAGGGTCCTCCCTATCTCCTTTTTTGTAGATTGGGACGACCTCAGCTCCTCTCCATGAGTCGGGGACTGCAGCCCCCTGGCCTTTGCGTTCATTAAAAATAAAATGAACTGAGCCCAAGGCTTCGGATCGTGCAAGAGGAGATCTCCAGGGAGGCCGTCAGGGACCGCAGCTTTTCCAGGGGAAATGCTGTTTATTGCTAATTCTACCTCATAGAGATTGAAACAATCTGATGGAGAAACGAGTAAGGGAAAAGTAATATCGGCCCCCGTATGGACTGTGGGGGGACCTTCATTGTCAGAATATAGTTTAGTGAAGTGAGCTTGCCATATCTGCCCAGTGATGTGGTTCTGGGTAGGATCTGAACGTTTCCTCTCTCCACTTTTAAGTAAATCCCAAAATAAGGTTGGATCACTCAATTTAGATGCATGTTTGAGTTCCTGCCAATGATCCTCGTTCCAGCTGCGTTTTGCTTCAGCAAGTGCCTTATTGTATGCTTTCCTTGCTGATCGAATCGCAGAGGGAGCTTTCTTTGTAAGCGCTTCAGTCAGAGCCTGGCTCTTCGCCCTGCATGTTGGTGTGTAACATACGTTTGTGGACCGCGCCAAACCTCTATTTGGGCTTTTTCTCCCATTTACAATGAAAAAAGATCCTATTCTATCTGTTGTTTCTAGATAGACCGCAGGGAGTTTCGATAGGCTCTCTGCTTCTCTGGGCAGCCCTTCAAGCTCCATGATCTTTTGGTCCAGGATTTCCCTAATGCTTGATATTTTAGATTCATGCTGTGACACTCGGAGCCACTTGAGCCGTCTATTGCAGTTTGAAGGGATTACTTCTCTTATGGACATTAAGGGAGTTATAGGTACTTCTAAAGTGAAGGATGACCAGACAATATTCATTTGAAGACAGAGCGGGTTATGGTCGCTTACAGAAGTTGGTTTAATGACCATATCCAGAAGGTCCCTCCATAAACAAATATCAATTAAAATATAATCAATACGGGACGGAGAACTTTTTCCTATTAAAGGTATTAGAGCCCATGAGATCAGATCGTGCCTTCCCATTTACAGCTCTTAGGTTGAATTCCTGGGTGAGCGCGTTAATTTGGACAGCCATCTGCGACCATTTTTTGATTGGGGCTAAGTTGAGAGTCGGGATGTCCCATTTGCTATCCTCCTCGGCAGTTCCCAAAAGGTCATCTGCACTCAGGGGTTCGAATGTGCAGTTCAGGTCGCCAGCTACAATAACATTGGAGTGTGGCAGAGTGTTAGTCAGCTCTTGCTCCAGTGCTGATATGGTCAAAGATGTTTGACCTACCACAGTTCCCCTAGCATATACATTGAAAAGCTCTAAAATTGCTCCATTGGGAGACCCTCTAATGGTCAGATGGAGGATATCTGGTAGATAGGTGAGTGATGTGACTGATCAGTTCAATGAAATACTAATCCAAATTATTAAACCTCCAGACTGGCGGCCCTTACCTGTACTGGTAGCTGGCACAAAGTAGGAGGTATAACCAGATTTATGTATGGGAACTAGGCTCCAGGTCTCCTGAAATAAGCAAACAATCAAACTTTCAACAAACTCATTCCAGTCAGGCAGCGATACCTTCTTCTGGAGCCCAGCTATATTCCAAGAAAGAAATTTGAGCAAATTTGTATTTGGCGTGACAACAGGAACTACACTGCATGGAATACAACCCTGAGAGCATGACTGGGTATCAGACAATGCCTCTCCCATGCTTCCACCCATAGGAGCGGGATTCAAGCTTGGAATGGTTATCCTTCTGCTGGCTCCATTTAATTCAATAGCATTAGTCTGGTTTTATCCCCTATTTAGTCAACCGACCACGTTCAGGCTAGAGTCGCATCCCAACGTCCCTACTTCTTCATGGCTTTTTGGCCTAGATAGAAACGGGAGAGGAAAACGTCTTATTTGAATGGCAGAAGGCTCTGGGGCGGAAGTGCGGAACTCTAAGGCCAGCAAGTTCTCAGTTAAATATATGTGTGTATCATAAATAAAGCACTCTTACAAGAGCCCGGTGTGCGTTGTGTGGGTTTTGTGAATGCGCAGTCCTTCTCACATAAAAGGAGGTCAGATACCCAAGGGTGCCCACAAAGAGGGTAAATCCAGCTGTGTGCAGCAACAAGGTAACAGATGCCATGCGGTCGAGTGTACAGCCAGCTCGTCTTTGGGTAAGTCCCTCAGAAGGAAGCTCGGGGCAGAAATCAGGCACCATAAATGGATATTAGAAGAGACAAAATGCCAGCGTGCGTACAAGCACTGAAATACCCGCTTGCTGCAGGAGCAGCCAAATTCCCAGAGGGTTCCTTAGATCAATTTGTTCACAAGTCCTTCTCTGTTAAGCTCCCTCCATCTGTCCAACCTTTCGACACTTCTCCCTTTCTGTTTGAGTCCCAGATCTTCCCTGATGCCGGGGTACAGAGGAGGTGTGGCCATCCCCTCCTCCACTACAGATGGAGATGGCAAGGCTGGGTGTTTTCTCATGCTGGCACGAAGCACACGCGGCTCTTCGGAGAGCCATGAATTTCCAGGCTACCTGTCACTGCTATAATAATGGGACCAGCAGTTAATTTACAGGCCATTCTTCTGCGGGTCAAGACCGGGGCAGCAGGAGAATATATAGGATGACAAGTCCAGCCGGGCTGTCAGGGGGCGTTAACTGCGGTGGCCAGACTAGGAGAAATCATTAACTGTGAGCGCCAAGAACTGTGCGATGATTTCCTGGGCTCAGGCAAAATAACATTTTACCTCTTGGAGCGCTCCTCATACGTTGTAAAGTGCCAGTTTTTCGGATCTTCTTTTGCAGTAATCTAGTGCTTCTACTTGGTGGTACGCTGAGGGTGCTGCTTTTCCTTACTTATTGAAAGCAGTGGCCGTGGTGAGTGTGTGCCACGAGCTGGCATTAGCTTGTCCATAGACAAGCTGCCAAAGTATTCACGGAGAACCCTACAGTGAGAGGGCTCTTAACGTCACTACAAGGTCGCGAGAGGGCACTAGCTGTGAAAAACAGACTGCACGGGGGTGTTAACTCGTCCTTAGGTTTTGATGGGGTTCATAAAGTGTGCAGGGCAGTCAGACCTCAAAGGGTATTTTTTTGTGGTGGGGGCTGTTAACCCATTGATTGCTTCCAGGGAGTATCAGCAGCGTCTGCTTTCATTGCCGCTTCATGTGTCCTGTAGTTCTCTTTTTACGTTCCACAAATTCTGACATGTTTTGCTCTCACTTCTTTCTGACATTCCAGATTTATCTCCTCTTCCGTCGACTGGGCTTGCTCCCGTCATCTCACTATATGCGCCCTCCTTTTTCTATTTTCTCTTTTCTTCTGGTTTTCATTCTCTCGATTACCTGTGACCACTTTCTCTCACTCCTTTCCCTCTGTCTCTGTACAAATGCATCAATTCTCTCTGGTGCATGCTAGTACCTGTAGGAGATAGGGTCTGCTTCCTATGGTCACCCCCATTTTTTGCTGTGATTCTCTGGTTTTTCGACTTTAGTGTGGCTGTGGGCCTGCTAATCAGACCCACAGCCCAGCTGTACTCTCTCTAAATTGATACCATATACTTTAGGTACATACCTGATTGGGTTTTAAGTTTCAAGTTTTTTTTTTTAAGTTTCAAGTTTCAAGTTTTCAAGTTACCTGATTGGGTACTGGGTCACCTTTGTGAGCCCCTGTATAGTGTACCATAGGCACCCGGGGCATAGGTGCATCCAAGGCCTACCAGGGGCTGCAGCATGTTTTATGCCACCCCTGGCTGGCCATCCAAACTGACACCACAGGCTGATCACTCAGCTTGGGTAAGGTGGTGTAATCACCCCTTATTTAGATATAGTATGTCTATATCTAACTTATATATAGACACATATGCAGCTATAAGTCACTCCTACGGTAGGCCTCGACAATCCTGGAAGCAGAGTGCTTATTTTTATGTGAGAGGGTGCCCTAGCATGAGCTGAGCCCCTTTGCAGCTTTCGGAACCATCTCCTTATAGCTGTTCTATGATATAGCCATACCATATACTCTTAAGTGCATTATTATCCTCGCGGTTAATGCTAACTTTGGTTTGGCTTTATCAAAACATGTCGTGTAAGGTGCCAAACACTTTGGAATACTACCCCCCCCCCCGCCAATTCTGGCGGCGGGGGTAGCATTCCACCCTTGTAGAGGGAATAGACATGTATGTTCCTGCTTTACCCGGTTAAAGTTAAACAGAGCCCCAGCATCACAAAATGGATGCTGCTGCCACAGACACGAGTCTGAACTCCTGCTGCTGGGGGAAACTCCAGCAAGGGAGGCCTGGACAATAAGTTTCCTGTCACTGACAGCCTGTAGTGTATTGGGGCAGGGTGGGTTGAATGGAAAGATGCTTTTCCAGACATGGCCTGGGGCACACAAGGTGCTACATGCATAGCCCGGTTCAAACCAGTTGCTGGGGTGCTCCAGCCCCGCTTTGGCGCAAAACTGGACAAAGTGAAAGGGGTGTAACCACCACCTTCCCAGGTCCACCCATAGGAGGGACCTAGCAGGTAATCCAGCCCCTAAAATCAGTATAAAGATAGGACCTGTGTCCACAGACTTTAGATTATCCGGGAACAAAACTCTGATACAAAACTCTTGGACCTTCGATGTTCTATTCTGACTAGAAGACTGAAGACCTCTCCCTTGTGGTCAAGGAGTGACCACCCTGTGCAAACAGGCACCACCAGTAACTTGCCGGTCTGCTTTGTCGATGCTCCCGCCATAACCTGAAGACTCAGTGTCACAGGAACTGGACTCTCAGACTTCGCTGACTCTGACCCACATCCACAACAAAGCTGAGACCCGTGGCGGACACAAGAGACGTGGGACCAGACACCCTGGGCATCCTGCATTTTGCTAACTGCTCAACTCCCGAGGTACACTTGCAGTTGTACATTGGGGTATGAGAAGCCCCAGACCCGAGCACCCTTTACACTGAAGCTCAGCCCTCCACACTCCACGAGTGCCGCGTGGGGTCTGCTCTTGCATTTCAGCTTGATGCGTCTTCCCGGTTGCTAGCCCGCTGGCTAGTTAGCCTTCTGAAGACTTTCTTTTGAAACCAAATTGCTTTCCTGGTTGTTCCAGGCTTGTTCCAGCTTCTCTGCAAAGGAGAAGCTCCCTAGACCTTGCTGGTCTGACTCAAAGCCAATCTTCACTTCCTGCGTGGATTGCGTTTTCCAAGGCTTGTTGGGTCCAGTCCAGATACTGACACCGCAGTCAACTAGATCCTTTGTGGGACAGCTTGAAACCAGCTCCTGGTTGTCGTTGATGCCTCCTGGTCCTCGTGGCTGCAGAGACAAGCTTCACCTCTTCACCTGAGATCATCGCGACATCGCCTGGTTCCTTCCTGGTTCCTTCCTGGTCACTGGCTAGTGACCCAGACTCTGTCCCCTCTGCTTTCAGGTTCTTCACTTCTTCGATCCACCCTTGGATCCACCCGGACACTTTTCCTCTGGTCGCCTGCAGCACTTCTTTGCAGATCTCCATAGAAAACGACGACGAAACCCGACACGAAAAGACACCTATGCACCCGGCTTCCCTGGGTGAGGTAACACGAGTACTCCGGTGCTCCCGTGGGTCTTGACTCTCGAGGTGTCCTAGTCTAAAGGGGTTTTATCGTAGACCATCTGGAAGTGTCCTTAAACAGTAACTTTGTAACTTCTTCGTTCACCATTAGAAGTCAATGGTAACTCGCGACTCTGTTTAGACACTGCACGCGTCTCCCGTGGGTCTCCTACTTCCTAACCTTGGGTTGTCTAGTGTAGCCCCAGCGATTCTACAGGCCCTAGGCCTATTCAATATTTCTGTAGTGGTTCTTATACCACTTACTTAGTATATGGTTTGTGAGGCCGCTGTCAGAATTTTGAGCAACAGTGAGAATCAAGCTTGAGTGCACGTTCCACACCCATCTGTGATTGTGAGGCCCCTAGGGCATAACTGTATGTGTGCAACTTATCGTATGCTAATTGAGTAACTTGTGATGTACTACGATCTCTGACCTCATAAAGAGTGCAGATGGGTTGTGTTAGAAATAAATACATATATATTTGATATATACCTTGTGTGGTGTCCTTTCATTTGGTATTCAAGGGATTATATTTGGTAAAACAGCTTGCTTCACATGCTCTCTGAAGTCTTAGCCTATGACTGCTGGTCCATGCTACCACTAGGATAGCTTGTCTATAAGGTTGACTTTACAACCACTCTCAATATGGGTTGTTTAGACTGGTGCAAGGTGCCCACTAGAATAGTGGACATCATATGCCAGGCTAACTTCTCACATTGGTGTGCAGCGGATGGGATAAGAGCTTGCTGTTGTTTTACCATATAATCTTAAGATATCATTTGAAAGATCACATTAAGGTACCCGTAGGTACATATAAATCAAGTTCTTATAATACTTTAAGTTCTACTGAACTTAGCAGTTGTAGAGGAAAGGGCTCAGCACACCCTGACTACAACTCTTAGAGAGGTTCTTATATGAAAACATTGAGTGTAGGTAGGTGCACACACCACACCTCACTAGAAAATGTCCTTGGAAGCAGGCCCTAGTGGACCTCTTCAAGAAAACACACAGAGGGTGCCCTCTAAGTATGACTCATTCACTTTTAATGAACTTAGAAGCCTGTGTTCAGTCAGAAAGTTAAAACAAGGACAGCATCCCACCTTTAACCACCTGATAGATCTCTTAGAGGCTCATGATGTAGAGAATGCCTCAGACCCAGGGATCCAAGGTAGTGGAGAGGGGGCCATCCATCAACAGAGGAAATTCCAACTGGAGAAGATACAGAGGTCTCTGATGAGGTTGATGACCAGGATGCAGTAGATGAACCTGACCTGGGCAACACAGGACTATCTGGAGGTGAAGAGGGCCATGGTAGGCCCCCCTTTAACCTTCCAAGTAGGCCTAACCATGGAAACAGAAGGAACAGATCACTGTCCAGTGGTTCTGGTCATTCTGATTCCTCAGTAGGGTCCACAGCCTCTGCTAGGAGGAGGATGACTTCCCCTTAGAGGAGAGAGCACAACACTAGGATGAAGGAAGTAAATCTTAGGATCAAGAGGCAAGAAGTTGCCCTTGCAAAAGAGACCCTGGTTCTTGAAAGAGAGAAAAAGTTAAGTGGGTTAGAACCCACTGGTGGCAGCAATATTCCTAGAGATAGGGAAAGGTCTCATGACCATAAAAACCTAAATAAGATTACCCCTCCCTACAAGAGTGGGGATGACATCCACAAGTGGATAACTGCTTTGGAGAGGACCTGCAAGGTATAGCAGGTACCCCAGAATCAGTGGGCAGCAATCTTATGGTTCTACTTTTCAGATAAAGGAAGATACAAGCTCCTCACAGTTAGTGATGAGGATGCTAACAACTACACTGTCCTGAAGAGTGCTCTTTTAGGTGGGTTTGGCTTAACCACTGAGCAATATAGGTTGCTGTTCAGAGACACCCAGAAGACACAGACTCAGGACTGGACTGACTTTGTAGATTGTGCTACTAAGGCTCTGGAGGGCTAGTTACTGGGCGGTAAGGTCAATGACTATACAGGATTGTATAATTTGATTATGAGAGAACAGATTCTTAATAATTGTCAGAACCAGTTATGTTATGTTATGTTATGTTATGTTAAGGGCCTATTTTTTGAGCGCACGGCTGCCCAAGGGGGCGTCCCGGCGCTTTTGCAAAGAGGCCTGAGATCTACAGACACATAGAGGAGCAGCACAGTTGTCAAAAGAATTACGCAGAAAAGAGGAGAGTCTTCAACTCTTTCCTAAACGCCAGGAGGTTCGTAGCTTTGCGTAGAGGGAGAGGGAGCTCATTCCAACATCGGGCTGCCACAAATTGAAAGGCTCGCTCTCCCATCCGAGCACGCTTAGCCGGAGGCACCTCCAATTTGGCCAGATCGGCAGATCGTAACACCCTCCGAGGCACATAGAAAGCAATCCGCTTCCTAATATAATTAGGACCGATGGAATGAAGGGCTTTGAAGGCCAGCGTCAGAATTTTAAATCTAATTCTTTTCGAAATAGGCAGCCAGTGCAGCCTATTCAAAAGCAGTTGTGCGCTTGTTCTCCTTGGCAGGCCGAAGATAGCTCTGGCCGCCGAATTTTGCACAACTTGCAGTCTGGCCAGAAGATACTTGGGCAGACCTGCAAAGAGTGCATTGGCGTAATCTAATCTAGATCCCACCAACGCCTGCACTACTGTCTTCCGATATTGTACGGACAGCAGAGGAAGAAACTTCCTCAACATCTTGAGGATGCCAAAACATTTCCCAGATAGCCCCATAACATGGGGACTAAACGAGAGCGCATCATCAAGCAGCACTCCCAGATTTTTTGCTTGGGAAGATGATTGCTCAGGGGGAAACATGTCCTGGGGCCACCAGGACTTCCAGTCCGGATCAGGAGCACAGCCGAAGAAAAGCAACTCAGACTTATCTGAGTTGCACTTCAGGCTGTGCCTCAGAAACCACGCGAATACTGCACTCAAACAGCGCTTTATCCTGTCGCCATCAAAAGCCTCACCTTTGCTGCAAGTGAACAAAAGCTGGGTGTCATCAGCATATGAGATGACCCGGGCCCCATAAGTCTCCGCTACAAGCGCCAGAGGAGCCATATAGATATTAAATATGGTGGGGCTCAGAATGGACCCTTGAGGAACCCCAACCTCTAGCGCTTGCATTTCCGCGGAGAACGGAGGAGCCCAGATCACCTGCCGGCGGCCCGATAGGAAAGACTTAAACCAGTCCAACACCGTCCCCCGCAGGCCGATCTCCCTGAGTCTTAAAAGGAGACCCGCATGAGGGACGGTGTCAAAGGCCGCCGACAAGTCCAACAGGACTAACATAGCCTTCCCCCCCCGGTCGAGCGTCTCCCTGATGGCGTCGGTTACCTCCACGAGGGCCGTCTCCGTGCTGTAATTCGCACGGAAACCAGATTGAGAATCATGCAGAATATTATTCTTCTCAATAAAGGTGGTAAGAGTGAGTTGTACATGCTTCTCAACTACCTTCGCCAGAGCAGGGAGGAGGGAAATCGGTCTATAGTTAGTCCATTGCAGCGGATCTAACTGAGGCTTTTTGATAAGCGGCAGAATAAGTGCATGTTTCCACTCCCGCGGCACCGCTCCGGAACTCAAAGATAGGTTAAGCAGGGGGTTCAGCAAGTTGTTAAGTGCCGGAGCCACCCTGCCTAGACAACTCGCTGGACACACGTCCAACGGTGAGCCCGATTGCAGCCGTGTCAGTAGCTCCAGGGAGGTTGTGCAAGTCATTTGCGGAAAGACCGATAGTGTGGGTTGACTTTCGGCCTCTGAGGCTGGTACCAGTCCATTCTGGACAAGAGCATCAGCTACCCCAGATACATCCCCAGGGGGAAAGGAGTCCTGAATGGTTTGAATCTTAGTGACAAAAAAGTCAGCAAGCTGTCGAATCCACCCTTCGGTGTGAGATTGAGGAGAAGCTCCTGCAGCAGGATCTGAAAACTCCTTAACAATTCTAAAGAGTTCCCTGCTAGTATTGTCCGCACGATCGATCCTCCGCTCAAGGTATTCCTTTTTGGCTTCCGCAATCTTTTTATGGTAGCCTTTAATGGCCACACGATATTTAGATTTCTCCAGTAGATCATATTTACGGCGCCAAAGACGTTCCGCCTTTTTACAGTCTTGACGCATGGAGTGTAGTGTAGCCGTAAACCAAGGAGCAGAGTCGTGGCGAGGAGCAATTCTCGAGGGCTTCACAGGAGCTAGCTCCATAAATCTCAATCGCAGCCATTCCTGAACCAGGGTTAGATCCGTTTCTAAAGACCCCGTCAGCTTACAAGGATATTGACAAAGAGCATCGGATAACATATCCGCTGTCACTAAGTGGAAGGCTCTAGATTGGCGAGACCCCTCCTTCTGTGATCTTTGTCTGGATCTCGTCTCATAAGACATAACAAATTTTAATAAAAAATGATCAGACCAAAGGACTGGAAGCGGCGGAGAAACTGCTATCGGCGCCGTAGAAAAAAGTACATCCAACATATGTCCTTTGACATGAGTAGGGCTATCTATAAAAACTTCAAGTCCCAAGGCTGCAGTTATTTCCAATAGTTTTGATGCATTAGCATCCGATGGTGAATCCAAATGTAGGTTTAGATCACCCAACAGCATACAGTGCGCAGAGCGCAAACAGGGTACGGAAAGAGCTGCCTGCAGGTCTTCTAGAAACGAACCTATCGGGCCAGGAGGTCTGTATACCAGAATCCCGGTACACGTCTGGGAGGACGAGAGGTTAAGAGTGAAGCCTAAAGCTTCACAACCTGCAATGTTCTCCACAGGGAAGGTGGAACAACCCAATTGCATCGACACCTGATTGACTCTAATCTGACCTCTCCCCAAGAATTGGGAAAGAAGGCAGAGAAATGGGTCAGAACCAGGGTGAAGCAGAAGGTACAGAACCAAGGTGGTGATCAGAAGAAGCAAGACCAAAAGGGTGTGGAGAAAGCAAAAGACCAGAAGTCTTCGCCAGGTCCCCAAAAAGCTTCTAACGAGGGGGGTTCTAAGAAATCCAAAAAGAAAGAAGGTCCAAAGAAACCATGGTGCAACTTTTGTAAGGTTAATAATCACTGGTTCAGTGATTGCACCAAAAAGGAGGCAGCTCCAGCCACCATTGCCCCTAAGGCAACTGTTCCCCCTAATTCAGCTAATAGTGGTGGTTCTCAACAGAAGGGTGTAGTAGGGTTGGCCCTGGGAACTGAGGTGGATTCTGGCCTAGTCAGAATACCAACTCAAGCTGTTCTTGTCTGTGATGTGGACATGTCCATGTCCTCTACTGTGAGCCCCAGTAACGTGGGCAAGTACAGACAGACTCCTTTAATTAATAACAAAGTGGCTCAGGCCTACGGGGACACATGTGCCAGTGTCATAATGGTGACACCCAACTTTGTGGACCCTGGAAAGATCATACTAGGTGACAATTACCTAGTGACCAATGCAAGCAATCTCACTATCACCCATAGTATGGCAATTGTTTATTTCTCCTGGGGAGGGGTAACTGGCCTCAAAAGAGCTGTTGTGAGTTCAGACCTCCCTGTAGAATGTTTGCTTGGCAATGACCTAGAATCTTCAGTCTGGTCTGAAGTGGAGTATAGGACTCATGCAGAGATGTTAGGTATATCAGCACATGTCCTTGCTGTGACCAGGTCACAGGCCAAAAAGTGCAACACTGAATAGGCCCTAGATCCTGAAATAATGGACCAGTTGCCTACCAGGAGGAGAAGCAGTAGGGTTAAGGCAGTGCCTTCCCCCTTGCCTCAGAATGAGGATCAGCGTTCCAAGGAAGCTGATTGTGAGACCCAAGAAGGAACTGTCCCAGAAGAGCTTGAGCCTGATCAGGTTGGGTTTCTTGGGGCAGGGGGACCTTCAAGGGCATATCTGAGGCAGGCGCAGTTGGACTGCCCTTCGCTTGAACCCCTCAGACGGCAAGCTGCTGCTGAGGCTGCTGGGAATGCTAATGGAACCATAGAGTGTTTGGGGATGAAGGGCTCCTGTATTCAGAGGCTAGAGACCCCAAGCCTGGTACTTCCAGGAGGTTGGTCATACCTTTGGCATTCAGGGGCTTCCTTCTTACATTAGCCCATGATATTCCCCTTGCAGGACATCTTGGCAAGAACAAGACTTGGGACAGGCTTGTCCCTCACTTTCCCTGGCCCCACATGTCAGAAGACACCAAGGAGTGTTGTGGCTCCTGTGTCACCTGCCAAGCAAGTGGCAAATCAGGTGGCACCACAAAGCCCTCCATAATACCACTACCTGTGGTGGGGGTTCCCTTTGAAAGAGTTGGGATAGACATTGTTGGACCAATGGATCCCCAAACAGCATCTGGGCACAGGTTTATTCTGGTGGTAGTGGATCATGCCACCAGATACCCAGAAGCTATTCCCCTAAGGACCACAACAGCACCTGTTGTGGCAAGAGCCCTCCTGGGAGTTTTCTCAAGAGTGGGTTTTCCGAAGGAGGTTGTCTCAGACCGAGGTGCAAACTTTATGTCTGGATATTTGACTGCTATGTGGAAGGAGTGTGGAGTGAACTACAAGTTCACCACACCCTATCATCCACACTGCAATGGTCTGGTGGAGAGATTCAACAAGACCTTAAAAGGCATGATTAAGGGTTTACCTGAAAAGGTTAGGCAAAGATGGGACATCCTACTGCCCTGCCTTTTGTTTGCTTACAGAGAGGTCCCACAGAAAGGGGTTGGCTACAGCCCTTTTGAACTTCTGTTTGGGCACCCTGTAAGAGGACCCCTTTGTCTGGTGAAGGAAGGATGGGAGTTACCTCTCAAAGCTCCAAAGCAAGACATTGTGGACTATGTACTTGGTCTCCACTCCAGGATGGCTGAGTACATGAAAAAGGCATCCAAAACCTTGAGGCTAGCCAGGAAATGCAAAAGGCCTGGCATGACCTAAAGGCTGTGCTGACTGTTTACAAGCCTGGGCAGAAAGTGTGGGTGTTCGACCAAGTGGCCCCAGCAGCACTCCAAGACAAATGTTCTGAACCCCACACTATTGTTGAACAGAAGGGAGAGGTAACCTATTTGGTTGATCTTGGAACTCCCAGGAGCCCCCACAGGGTGCTTCACGTCAACAGCTTGAAACCATATGTTCACAGGGTAGACATGGGCTTGTTCATGGCTACAGATGAGGGACGGGAGGAGGAGAGTGACCCTCTCCCAGACCTGCTTTCTCAGAATCCTGATGATGGTTCAGTTGATGGTGTAGCCTTGGCAGGCAGCCTCACCGATCAGCAGCAGAAGGACTGCAGACAAGTTCTACAGTCCTACAGACATATGTTTTCTCTGAGTCCAAGTCAGACTACCTGGTGCACTCATGAAGTGGACACTGGGGACAGTCTGCCTCTCAAGAGTAAAATCTACAGGCAACCTGATCATGTCAGGGACTGTATCAGGACAGAGGTCCAAAAGATGTTGGAGTTGGGAGTCATTGAGCTCTCAGAGCGCCCTTGGGCCAGTCCAGTAGTCCTGGTGCCTAAACCTTCCACCCAAGATGGGAAGAGAGAGATGAGGTTTTGCGTGTATTACAGAGGCCTCAATGCTGTCACTAGGACAGATGCCCAACCAATACCAAGAGCAGATGAGCTCATTGACAGATTGGCTTCTGCCAAGTTTTTGAGTACATTTCACTTGACAGCTGGCTACTGGCAGATCAGACTAGCTGATGATGCAAAAGCCAAAACAGCATTTTCAACCCCAGGAGGTCATTATCAATTTGTGGTAATGCCCTTTGGTCTGAAAAGAGCACCTGCCACATTCCAAAGGTTGGTGAACCAAGTCCTCTCAGGACCGGACACCCTGGACATCCTGCATTTTTGCTAACTGCTCAACTCCTGAGGTACCCTTGCAATTGTGCATTGGGGTATGAGAAGCCCCAGACCGGAGCACCATTTGCACCGAAGCTCAGCCCTCCTCACTCCAAGAGTGCCGCGTGGGGCCTGCTCTTGCATTTCAGCTTGACTCATCTTCCCGGTTGCTAGCCTGCTAGCTAGTTAGCCCTCCAAAGACTTTCTTTTTAAACAAAACTGCTTTCCTTATTGCTCCAGGCTTGCTCCAGCTTCCCTGCAAAGGAGAAGCTCCCCAGACCTTGCTGGTCTGACTCGAAGCTAATCTTCACTTCCTGCGTGGATTGCATTTGCCAAGGCTTGTTGGGTCCAGTCTGGATACCGACACCGCAGTCCACTAGATCCTTTATGGTACAGCTTGAATCCAGCTCCTGGTCATTGTCGACACCTCCTGGTCCTTGTGGCTGCAGAGACAAGCTTCACCTCTTCACCTGAGATCATCGCGACATCGCCTGGTTCCTTCCTGGTTCCTTCCTGGTCACTGGATAGTGACCCATACTCTGTCCCCTCTGCTTTCAGGTTCTTCACTTCTTCGATCCACCCTTGGATCCACCCGGACACTTTATCTCTGGTCGCCTGCAGCACTTCTTTGCAGATCTCCATAGAAAACGACGACGAAACCCGACACGAAAAGACACCTATGCATCCGGCTTCCCTGGGTGAGGTAACACGAGTACTCCGGTGCTCCCGTGGGTCTTGACTCTCGAAGAGTCCTAGTCTAAAGGGGTTCTACTGTAGTCCATCCGGAAGTGTCCTTAAACTGTAACTTTGTAACTTCTTTGTTCTCCATTATAAGTCAATGGTAACTCGCGACTGTGTTTAGACACTCAAAGTCATCCCTTGTTTTTTCTTTTTCCTTTTAATTTACATATAGCTTCTATCTGACACTATTCTGTTTCTGCGGTGAGTGGCATTCTAAAGGAGTTGTTGCATACAACTTACATGGCGGGGTGTACGGAGGTGTAAGACAATCGTGGGAAGAGCCTTGGAACACTCTGGGTTCTCTCAATCTTGCAGCAAGCACTCTGGGCTCCGTTTTCTCCTTCATTCTATAGTAGTGCAGCCCCAAGAGCTGAAGTCAGGCTATGTAGGGACCTCTAGTAACGACCTGTGGTTGTACAACTTAGTGCACCCAGCGCTGTATATTCCTATCCAGGAACCTCTAGTGACTACCTGAGGTAGTGCACCATAGCTCACTCTACGCTGACACTGGCTGCTAATGTGCTGCATGGCTATACACTTATAAGGTCCCAAAGGCGAGACCTATTGGCTATGCCGATGCTTGTTATTTTTGATTTTGCCTCCTTCGTTCTCCCTTCATTGTTTGTCGCTCTGTCCGTTCCTTGTCTCCTGTTAGCCTGTTGAATAAATTGTCGATGCCTGTCTGACCCCTTATCGTTTGCGGGTCTCCATAGGACCTGGACTGGTATGTATAATTAAAGGTAGAGTGTTTCTTTGGCGTTATATAGAAGGCAGTAAAAAATGCTTTGGTGTACGTTAAAATTGGCTGCCGGCATCTTTCGGGAAATAAAGGCGAAACCGGCAGGTGAGTGCTGGAGTGAATGATCATCGTGTGTTGTGGTGCATGCGTCAACTCGTGAGGATTGTGCTGTGAATTACCATCAGTGTACTTTCTTCGTAGAGGTTTTGAGATCCTTCCCCTCTCTCCTTGTTTGGTGAGGTGTTTAGTCACATGCTTCGCTTATGCTGTGGCACATACTACAGGTTCTCTCATGTTTCTCAGCCCTGTAGGCTTGTTTCTTTAAGTCCTGTGCTTGATTGGAATCTTCTGTTCTCTTGCTAGCCTAAGCCTACATTGGTGCATGGTATGCAGGGCTGGCTTTAGCATTGGTGGTTCACGGTGCGACAATCTTCTTTGGTACCTCCCCATGTGATCACCATCTCCTCTGATCCCCTCACTACCACTCGGTAAAAGTGCCCCTCACCTCTCCATAGCTCCTCTCTATTTATTTCATTTGTTTTAAAGTGCTGGCATAGACTGATTTTACTAATCTACTCAATTATCCACATGAAATTCAAATCTGTTCTTTGGAGCAGGTGCATTAACCCTCTGTAGTACTTTATGGCTAGTCAAAATTGTCACTAGAAAAACTCCATCTTTCGCTCTAGCAGGAAGATTAATCTCAAGAGTTATCATTACATGTGTATTGCTGCCTGAAAGCTGGACGCACAATGAACTCTGTAGCCTGTGCTTTTAAATCATAACATAAGTTCTTGCTAAACCCAGTTCCCCCTGAGGTCAGCAGTGGCCACACTAGTCAAGCCGCCCTAAAGCCGGCCCTGATGGTATGTATGTCTGCCCTGCCATCTTCTAGACGTCGCCCTCATCGTCATACAATGTCCTAGCATTTGTGTGGGGTGTTCTTTCTAACCTTCATGAAGTTTTCATTTACCCTGCCATGGATTTTTCCCTAGGCTAGGTCTTCCGCTTCGGTGTGTTTTGGGAACTATCTGTTGCATTGTGGGGGCTGTACTTGTGTTTTCCCTATGGTTTGATGTTGTTAACTTGTGCTCTTTGCTGATTTTGACTGGGTGCCTTTTTCTGGCCATCCATTCTCATGGATGCATGGGATTGGGTATGTTTTGGAGGTCTCGGTCTTCTCTCTCTGATCTGAGCCTTCTTATTTATCTTCCTAACCTAGAACGAGTAAATGCTCTGATTTCCTATTCCGATTACCACATTTGACTTTCTTATCTCAGTCCTTACGACCACCATCCGGCCCTCCCTACTCTGACCTTGGCTAGAGGTGATCCTGAATAGGCACACCTGGAGGGGAGGGACAAGCAGGTACATGCATCATTGTAGGAATTTGCGATTCCTAAATTGCGAAAATTAAGGAATCGCAATTTAGGAATTGCAAAATCCTATGCATCAAGAAATAGCAAAACTTTTTGCGATTCCTTAATTTTCTTTATTTGCGATTCCTTAATTGCGAATCGCAATTAAGGTATTGCATTACATTGATTCCTATGGGCCTAGAGGCCCATAGGAATCAATGGGAAGGCATTCTCATTATGCGAATTCGCAATTAAGGAATCGCAAAATGAGAATGCAATTTCAAGGGTGCAGGGGGGGTCCAAAGGACCCCCACCTGCACCCCTGAAATGTCATGTAAGTACATTTTACTCACACACATGTCCCAAGGGCAGGTGTGTGTGTAAAATATCAGTTTCAAAAATGCATTTATTTGCACTTTTGAAACTTTTCGCAAATTACCATGAAGGTTTACTTCATGGTAATTTTTCCCTTCCAAATTGCGAATTCGCAAATTTAAAAAAATCATGCATAGCATTTAAGAAATCGCAAAATTTGCGATTTCATAAATGCTATCGCAATTTGAGAAATCGCAAAAAATTGCGATTTCTTAAATTGCGAAAAAGAAAAAAAAATTATGCATCCCAAAAAAGGTTTTTGCATTCGCAAACGGACGAATTTTGCAAAAACACCTTGATGCATGTGGCTGTTTGAACTTTATTAAATTACATAGAGAGTGATGCGCTTGTCTCTAGGTTGCAGGGAAATCTCATGATGTAAGGAATGGGATGAAGAAGTAGAAATGAAGCAATGGTATCACCAGAATGTAATTTAAACATTTCACAATTTAAAAGCATATTTTAGCCACCACCTAGGAGCCCTGTTCACCTGACCCCTTTTCAATGATTTCGTGATGTGTTTCAGCCAACTTGACGCCCAAATGGAGAACGAGGGGACAGCCACCATTCGGGTCCCGCTGAAAATCATCCAGGGGGTACCGTTCATCAAGTATTTTGCTGATCATTGGGCTGAAGTAGAGAGTTTCCAGGCTCGGCCGGACGACTTGCTGATCTGTACCTATGCCAAGGCAGGTGAGTTCCGTCTGCGGTCCCTCTAACTAGGAGAAGCAGAGCACAGTCCCTGGATTACAAAGGTTGTGTACGATTATTTTTTTTAGGTTGTTAAAAAAGACCACTGTTGTGTATATTCTGATGCCTGTGACCCCTGCTGGTAACAAACTCCACAGTCGTGCCAAAGGTTCGCACACATCCATGCACAAAACTAAAAGAAGCCGACAGTTTTTTTCATAGCAGCCTTGCAATCCTCCAAGAAAGTGGAACCCTCTGCATTTAGTATGGTGAGCAGGTTTTACAATAAGGATATTTTGGGATCATAGAGATTGCATGGTTCAATTTACAATGCAATGTTTCAAACGTATATTCCAACGGGCATAGACGTTTCAGAATAGGTCAATTATTCCAACACCTCAGTGTGAGTGCCTAGTACCTAGGAGAAATACATATTGTGTGAAATGGAGTGTCAAATGAAAAACACTAGATATCCAACAGAGAAATATATTTTTGTGTGGCAAAGGAGAAGCAAAGCTGTGCCACCCTCCGAAAAATGTCCTACGGCCAGAGGTGCAGTGGGGGGTAGGCTGTGGAGGTGATCTGAGTAGTTGTCTGCTTTCATAGTGTAAGCAAAAACTTTTTTAGAAGTATGGAGGTGGTGGAGTTACACCAAGTTACATCCAAGGGGCTCCCCTACCTTCCAAAATAGACCCCAATAGCTACAGCATATACACTTTCACAAGAAGCTAGCCCTGCTAGCAGTTAATGTACCTACAACACAGACTGCACAGACACACAAGGATGTCAGCTAAGGGTCTGGGCATGACACACAAGCAACTTTGCAAGAGCAGGCCGGTAGTCATGGCTCTCTTTCTTGCAAGAGGTAAAAAGACCTGTCCAACCACAATAGATTCAACAAGCAAGATTCAACAAGCATTTGCAATGCGATAGGTCTCACATTTACGAGAGTTTGAGCTATCGCCATTTTAAATGACAATGCCTTTCATTTATGTGTTGTTTTTAAAATAGATAAATAAAAGGCTTTGTCATTTACAATGCCAATAGCTTAAACTCTCGCAAATGCGAGACCTATTGTATTGCAAATGCATTTGGTGCCCTTGCTATAAAACAATTTTAAAACTTTAGGAGAGAGCGTGTCCTGCCTGAAACAGCAGGTAGGACAAAGCTATTTGAGAACATACTGCTCGGAGACTGTAATTAAAGCCTACCCAGTAACAACACATGTACTATGGTGTGTCACCATCGGAGGTTAGAAAATGAGACAAGGCGGTACTCACAAGGTTCTACTAAGCCTATTGACCAATGAACAGCCACAGTTTATAGTGGACAATGACACAAGCCAATGAAGATATGGAGGCGGGAGTGGGCGGAGCTTCAAGTTCCTACAATACAGCATGCCTCGCAGAGCAGCGCATGCGCTGCCCAGGCTCGTCCGAAAAAAGAAACACGAGCATGTATGTGTCTGTGGCAGAGAAAATGCAATAGGTTTCGCCTTTGATTAAGTTAAAGCCATTTGCTTTGCTAATGGTATTGTATAGGAAAGTCTTAAATGTTCAATTAAACATCTGAATAATAATAATAATAATGTTTATTGATTGATTATTTAAAATCTTTACCAAAAAAGAATGCACAATATAACATTTCGATTATAGTAATACAGTAAAATTATAGTAGTACAGTAAAAGGGCGAAGACTTTAAAATTTAAGCGGTAATTTAGTAATTTAAAAAAAAAAAATTAGAAATACAAACAATATAATAATTAATGTTTTAAAAATTCCAGTTTTTTCCATGCACTTGATAAAAATTTTGAGAGAGCAGAGTTAATATGTATATCTTCCAGGCAAAGACACTGGATTAGCGCTTGTCTACATGTCCTTATTGATCTTTTATTGAAGTGCCTTTTTAAAAGTGTTATTCTTTCATTTTTTAGTTCTGGGCAAAGGCACAATAGATGTATAATATTTTCCTCTCCTGTGTTACACAGCCGACATGATATATTATTTTCATCTTTTTCCATGGCAGTGCATGATACTCTCCGGGCAGGATTCCGAACCGGGCCTTCATGAATATATTTTTATATTTCCAAGTCCATGCTGTATTCAAATATTGTTGCAGACTGTTTTTTTTGTAACTGTTTATTATAGACCAAGCATGTTTCCTTTTGACCAGGGACTCTTTGTCACTAATCACAGATAGGATATCAGTTGTCTTATTTACAATTTTTAAAAAAGATTCCTGAGGAATAGTGGTCATCTAAATCTCCTTAAGCCCAAATTCATCCAAAGCCTTCTCGAGATACTTCCAAACAGATAATTTATTATTGCCCTCTACTTCTTTCCATAAAAGCTCTGAGATTAAGTTGTCCTTGTCATTTTTTACCCTATACCATACTTTAATTGTGTTACCCATCCGAGCATGTTGTTGATTGTTCAAGCCAAATTCTAGTCTTATTTGGGACTGTGAGGCATTTTTAGGTAGACAGAAAAGGGATCGAAAAGTTTTCGAAATTACTTTATTTATTGTTATAGCATCCTTTCCGTTCAATGCTTCACTGCCATAGGTTAGGGAAGGTAACAGTTTTGCAGATATGACTTTAAGTAGTGGCTGGTAGGTTAAGTTGCTGGTGGATTTTTTTATCATACCAAATGCACCTGTTAGGGAGCTTGCCTTCCGGGTAATATCCAATTTCTGGGGTTTAAAGCTACCAGTGTCATCAAAAACCAATCCTAGGTATCTATAGGTTTAAGTTTGTTCCACTTTTTCTTTACCTAAGAACCATTTCATATTGTATTTCCTTCTTGGATTTTTTGAGACAACCATAACTTTAGATTTGGATTTATTTATTACCATTTTATATTTTATTGAGTACTCCTGTATACGTGCAATTAACCTTTGCAAGCCTACCTTTGTTCTGCTTAAAAGAATAACATCATCTGCATATAGCAAATTTGATACGTGCTTATCTGCAAGTTTCGGTGGATGGGCATTTATCTTGTTCAATTCTTCGGTTAGATCAGTTAAAAACAGATTAAATAATAAAGGTGCCAATACGCAGCCTTGCTTCACACCGCCAAGCATTGGTATTTCCTCAGTTAACGATCTGCCATTCCCAATTCGAACTTTGACCCAGGTTTTAGTGTACAGGAGACTGATCAGGTATATTAAAGGCTGAGGAATCCCTTGTGCTTGTAACTTTTTCCATAAAAGATCCCTGTTGACACAGTCAAAAGCTGATTTAAAATCAACAAAACATAGAAACAGTGATTCGCCCTTTAAGATTGCCTTTTCCATTAAAATAGATAGTGCCAGGATATTGGAGGACGTCCCAAGACCTTTAACGAAGCCGGTTTGATTTGGCGGAAGAATGTTATTCTTTTTCACCAGGTCGGATAAGATTGTTAGCAGATAGCCTGCAAACAGTTTTGCATCAGTATCCTGTAGTGTTATTAAACGATAATTTTCAGGAAGCGCCCAGTCTCCTTTTTTAAAAATTGGGGATATTAAGGAGCCTCTCCAGCTTTCAGGTATCTCCCCTTTACTAACTATTTCGTTAAAGACCTTTACGAGTACTTTAGCCCATGTTTCCGGGTCATCTTTGTATACAGAAAAGGGTATCCCGTTTGGTCCTGGTGCTCCATCTTTCTGCTTCTTTATTAGTTTAACAATCTGTTCCTGTGTTATCGCCATGACTGATTCTTGATTTTTTTATTGCCATTTCCTTCCATGGTCTATGGTCTTCAGTTCCCTGTACTGCTGGATGTGGATTTAGATGATGGCTTAGAAAATGTACCATTCAGTTTCAGTCAATACTGATGAGACTACCACTTTATCCGGCCTATTTAGGGTATTAACCATCTTCTTGTATAGCAAAGCAAATGGTTTAAACTTAATGAAAGGTGAGACCTATTGCAGTTTTAATGCTTGTTCGTGCTTGCGAGTTGGTTGGGTAATTTTTCGTTTCAACTTCATTTTCTGAGACCTATCGCCAAGTCGCTTCTAAGGTTAAGCAGAAAGAAATTACTGTAGAAGTGAAGATACAGTTTAACAGGATAGTTTAGGCAGGGGTCTCCAACCGGTCGATCGCGAGCTACCGGTAGCTCGCCGACCCTCTGAGAGTGGCTTGCACTGCTATTTAATTATTGAGACGTCATTAAGAATTATATTTTGTATCCCGTCATTTTCTTTCACAACTATCAGCCCTTACCCGCCCTCACACAAACCAGCTGCTCTGATTGGCTGAAGTGAGCTTAGCTAGGGTGGGGGCAGGCTGAAAAACAGGACGTTTTTCCTCCTAGTCATGCGCCACCTGCCTCTTTCAGGTTGGCACCGTGCTTCGCATTTGTTTTCCGTTTGGGCCTCCTGGAGCAGCTGTGAGTTAGGTGGGCTCCTGACCGAGCAGTAGCAGAGTCGGTAACATCGAGCAGCTATGAGGTACGTGGGACCCTGCCGAGCAGTAGCAGAGTTGGTAAAAAGCACTCACTGCTTGCAAGCCCCTTTTATTAGCGTTGTCTGCCACTGTGCTTTAGATCTGCCTTCAGTAATAAAGCGCAGTGGCAGGCAATGTTAAAATGAAAAGTCCTTTCAGGCACTGGGCTGATATCGCTGTGGTAATCGATGTGAAAATGTAAGCTTCTTGTCTGCAGTAATGCACTTTCACTGACTTTACCACGCTTTCATTTGTCTAGGCGTAGTAGTCAGTGAAAGCAGATTAGTCTGTGAAAGTGCATGCAAGTACCTTTGATTTTAACAGCGGCTGCCACCGTGCTTTACACATGCATTAGGAATAAAGTGCGGTGGCAGCCAACGTTAACATCAAATGTCCTTACAGGTACTGACCGTTACTACGGTGGCAGCCAATGTTAAGTGCTTGCCTGCACTGCACAGCTTCACATTCATGCAAAGGCAAATATATAGCGTGGTGTAATAATCAGTGAAAGTCTTTCACTGATTACTACACTGCGCTATATATTTGCCTTTTTGTGACTGTGACAGCTGTTAGCAGGCCTGGTTTAGATTAGCATGCACTGACCTTTGATTTAACATTGGCTGCCACAGTGCTTTACATTTGCCTTAACAGTAATAAAGCACAGTGGCACCCGACGTTCAAATTACCATCACTACCACCACCATGATGTTCAAGTTTGTTTGTGTGTTCAAGAGTATTGTGTCTTCAAAAGTGTTGTTCAAATGTAAAAGATACTGTGAGGTGGGCTTTTATGTGAGAGACTTGCGTTGGCTTTCAGAAATGAAAAATAGGTCCGACCTATGTATTAGCTTTGCAAGCAGCTGTTCATTCTATTGCTTTGATTTGTCTAGTGCTTAAGGAAACATTGCTTCCAAATGGATGGGGTTGGGCAGCAGTTGTTAACAGTTGTCTAATGTTTGTGACATTAATATTGAGATGTGACCATTCTGCATCTCTGTGCAGAAAACAAGCATGATCCCTATACTGAAATTAAAAACCATGAAATGTAAAAATGCATGCCTTTGTGTCTAATGTGAACTTCCCATCTTGATTTCTAAAATACATGATGCTATTGCCAATACATATTTCTTCTGTTGATGTCATAAGAGCAAAACTGATAACTGTATGCCAGATACAATAAAACAGGTCTTTGTTGGAGATAAATCCTAGGGACAGTAAAAAAAAAAGTCTAAACTGTGGATAGTGACAAAAGGTCAGAGAAGGTTCGTACTCATAAAAGTAAGGGCAGTGCACAATTAGCTGTTTAATGGGCAGTTGGCTGATGTGTGTGTACGTGTGTGTGTGTGTCTGTGTGTGTGTATGAATGTGTTTACTGCTGCCAGCACTCACAGCTTAGCACAATGCAACTGTCACACTCACACACCAGGGACAGTGCAGTCTTCAAATTGCAGAATGTGGATAATAATGCATGTGCCAACTGAACTTTTCCTGCTGCCCTCCTGTGCTGACTATGGCATTGCCTGATGCACCGGCCGCAAGCCAGCCAAAGCTGCCATTGCCATACACCTTCACCACAAGCCTACTGAATAGCAAACATAAAACTTGTATCTTGAATTTTGAGTTCAGTTCCAAAGTTAGCAAGCTTTACTCAACTTGTGTGCATTCTAATGAGCCTCCCCAATTGCATCACTTCCATCTTGCCATGTTTCTTAACCCCTCCTTGTCTGCCTTGTCATGCAGCATCCCCTCCCCCCTTGAATAATTCGGTGGACAACCGATCATGGTGCATCAAAAGCAGCAGTTTATTTTCAAAACGTGGATAATACATTTCGCAACTTACTGGTTAGTTTTTCGAAAACCCATGTTCATTACACATCAAATGATCACGTAAACATTGACCCAATGGTTTGTCTCTATTTCTGGCTGACAGCACTGACCCAAGCGCGAGGACGCCTTTGACAGGTGTCTCAGTGTTCTGCTCGTTCTAGGCTTCCCTTGCTACTGATGTTGTGGGCTGCAGTCAGACACGCCCCTGGCTGCAAGTACTGTTCCGCTTTCAGTGGACCCTTGCTGGCCACTTGTCTGCTCCCAGTGCCCCAGCCATGGGGCATCCCAAGGACACTGTCTGAGCAGCTCTTCTACTCTGGCTGTCGTTGTGTGCTCTCACCTGCTCCCCCAGTGTCTCTGCCGTGAAGCATCCCAAAGACACTGTTTGAGCAGCTCTTCTACCTATGTTACTATTTCCTTTTGGTATCTTTCTGGGCTGCCTCCGCCCTCCCTTTTCCTATCATCCTTGCAGCTGTGATAACTGCAATTTTTGGTATGGGCAGGTGGGTTCCGAGGGAATGGTCAGAGTTTGACGACAAAGGGGAGCCTGTGCCCACCATTTGACCTCTTTGCCCCGCTCCACCCCCTTCTGCCATTGGGCTGTTTGGCAATTTTCAAAGGGCATGCCCAATCCTTGCGTGTCCCTTTTTGCCGGCTTTTCCTTTCACTCTCGGGTGCTCCCGTCCCCAGTATGCCCCACTTGCTTCGACATTGCCTTGCCGCCCCGCATCTCTTCATTTTGCAGTGCATAATGTACATTCCTTATTTCGTCCATGGTCTATAACATAAATAGAGCAGAAATTTTATGATAGAGACACTCAAATACCTTGGGAAAATCCATCAGAATGGAGAGCTTGTAGAAATTAGAGACAGACAACTTTCCAGGGTTTCACAGACAGCAGAAAACAGAGGAGGTAAGACGTTATTGAATACCTAAAGTGTGCAAATAGAGTAAAAGATGGAAACACATCTTCTGAAAGACCCATTTAATGTAAAATGATGGTGCCTCCTGCAGAATGAGACGAGGGGCCGTGGAGACACCCATATCTCAGAGACATTGCTAAGACTTTGGATGAATACCCCCAATGGACAGTGGGGCCCCCTGTGCCGCATGGGCAGCAGGGTCCGGGTTAATCCCTGTAAATGTCTCTGTGGTATACTTGCATGTTAAGATAGGGAGTGATGTATGAGGGAGAAGTTGAAATAGCTCATTGGGATCAAAACAGGGCAGATGCGAGAAAAAGGGGTTTATAAACAATACATTTAAGTTTCTCAGAGGTAAAACCCCAATTGAAAGAGAATGGGATACATAAGAGAAATTTAAATACCACAGTGTATTAAGTTCAGAAGTAACCAAAGACAGAGCTGGGGACCAAGGAGAGACAGTGCTGTGGCAGCAGTTGGGGAAACAGACAAACGAGAGATGCCTGCAGTCTTTAGCTGCCCTCAATATGAATATGAATATTTGTTATTAATTGCAGGCAAAATCTCTGCTGTTTTCCACAGCTAACTTCCATGAGTGCTAAGATTTCCAGTCAGTGGATAGAAAAAACCTAGCTGTGCTATATTAGGAGGATTACAATTTATGAGCTGCAAGTAACAAAAGTAGCTTTGTGTTAAAAGCAGTAACACACTTACCTAGCTACATAAAAAATTATCTGCATGTTAGATGATGTGCTTTGCAAGATACCCTTTAACCCTCTATGCTACTTTGATTGTAAACTGGGACTACAGCAAACAGATCTCACCAGCAATTGCTTTACTCTCCAAAGTTATCTTACCATTATTATTGTTCCCTGGGATTTACTGGGCACACAAAGATCTCTACAGCAGGTGATTTAACCCCATAAGGTATAAAATGCAGACTTTGAAAACAAGGAAAAATAAGGCAACAATATATTCTGCTTAAATGGTTGCAATGTCTTTGTGGCAGAGAAAATGTATCAGTTGAGGCCTACAGTTTGTGTGGGGTTGCATCACTTTTTTGGTAAAACTCCAACACAAAATCTAATTTGCTAAATCTAGTATTGCACTCAAATATACTCATGATAGACTTGCAAAACATGTGTGAGGTGTTAAGATCAGATGCCCTTCTTGAGAAGTCACTTCTGTGAGGTCATCGTTTGTGATGCCACTTACTATGATGTCACTTGCGGTGATGTCATACACCATGAAGTCACTTGTAAAAGTATGTGGTAATTGGCAACATTCTGGATGGCAAAGACAACCTACTAATAAATCCCTGGTATATGGTAGGGCAAGTAGGTTTAGAGACCCCAGTGGACTTAATGCACTGAAGTGTGCACTGCTGTAGTGGGTGTCTGCTGTCATTTAGATTCCGACCTGCCTTGCAGACCGGTTTTAAAATAAAACTGTGTCCAAATTGGAAATTAAAAGTACTTTCAAATTTTAAAACTATTTTATTATTACTTGTAAGTCACCCCTAAGGTCTGTCCTAAGTGCCCAATTTGTAGGGTGCATTATTATAAAAAGCAGGAGAATATAAAATATGTTTATATGTCCTGACAGGAAAAAACAGCCTAAGTCGTGTTTTCCTATTGTAGTGCTTCTAGCCCCATAGACGAACATCGGAAGGCTTCATTAAGCTCAATAAAGCATACCCTTGCTTTGGACCTAGCCAACAAGTTTTATTCAAAGTATAAAACTAATGGTTACAATAAATCCAACAACTTGCCAAGGTCATTTCTATTAACTATTACAGGAAAGTAGTTTTATACCTTACTATTTTTGAGTTTACAGAAAGCCACCTCTTCTGATTGGTCATCCTTTGATAGTCTGAGCCAAACTGCTTCCTGAGTGGATGGGAAGAGGCCTGGGGCTGAAACAATACTGTTATTTGGTGGAAGGAGAGGTGCTTCCTGGAGAAGCCAGGAAGAGGAAGTGGCTGGAATGTTAGCTGAACTTCAAAGGCAGGAGAACAATTGTCACAGTACCCAGCCCAGCCCCCACTTCTTTGATCTCCAGCCAGATGGGATCACCCCTAATTACACTAGGTGAGGGGCTAGAAGAGGAGTGTAGTGAGTTGCTAGCTGCACCTCTTGGTTAGGTTGCACAGACACGCACATTAAGTAGAGATTTTCACCATTTTGATTTTTGGAGAACAGTACATTCTGGGTCAAAATATGCCACCCTTGGCAGGAAACGGACATAGGAGAGGGCAGTAACTTTACCCCTGTTATCTGAGTTATCCCGCCTGTTAGAAATGGGGTAGCGTGGTGTGGAGCGGGAAGGCTAAACTCGGAGGCATTGTGTAAAGCATCTGCGCAGCACACTCACAGGTGACACACCGGACACACTACAAAAGAAACACCACACCAGATTAGGTGGAAAAACAGCATATGTATTATGCAGAACACGTCATAAGACAATCACAGTTGTAACAGTACTGTGCTTACTGGCACCAGGTAGATATTTACAAGGGACTATCTACACAGAAGGGCCATTCGGGCCGCTGCCAGAACTATTGCTAAGCACAAAGAATAAATGTAAGTACATTAGCAATAAGGGTGTGATGGCCAGTAGCTAGCGGCACAATCATGCACTGAGCAACATCGCATTTGCATAAACTCCTTTAGCATGGGGCATAAACACATTAGGACATGAATCACAGCACATTCAGCATAACCACATGAGATCAGGCGTGAATCTAGAATATCTCAGCACCTCATTAGACCTAAACATATGCATGTGGCATCTCAATAGGCATAGAATCACCCCAGGCACAACAATAGGCATAAACCTCATCAGCAGGCTGGGGCATGGCACATTATGCGGAACATCAACTGGGAAAGTGTTAGGGGGAAAGAAACCATTAGCATTATAAACACATGCATTAGGCATAACACACGAGGTATGTCAATAGGCGCATGAGCATGAAGAATAAACCATTGTATGCATAATCTCAGCATCACATTGACCGGGAAACACAATATGCATGACAGTGGGCATAAAAACCTCATTAGCATAAGTGCAGTGTCATTAGGCATAAATCATGAGGCATCATAACCTGACATTAAGCTTAGGCTCAAAAACGGAAACAGGAATGAGTCATGAGCATGGAGCATAATCATTAGGCAGAACAGCAACAGTAGCAACAGTATAAGCCTTGGGGGAAAAAGAACATCAGGCATCAACCTTAGGTTTTGAAACACATTACGCATAGCATTAGCCTGCAGCCACCGTATGCAGTAAAACAGCTGAGGCATAAATGCAATATCATTAGTGTAAAGACACGTTAGGCATAGATCATGGTATTAGGCATCATCGAATACAATAGGCACCAATCCTGGCGTATGAACACCTTAGGCATGAATCTTTGCAGGTACATTAGGCATCATTAGGGCATTTGTCATTAGCATAAGAGCATGGACATCATGGCAGGATTACACTGCTAGTAGAAATGCATTAGGCCTCAATTCAGAAGGGCGAACCTCATACATGCACACACGTTGCAAAGATTGTCACTACTCCCTAGAAGTAGCTGTCTCTCAGGTGGGCAGTATAGATAATGTGCTCTCCTCATGCAGGAGTAAAGTTGCAGCGCTAAGTCCAGGAATCCAGAATTAGGAGTCTTGGGGGCTGGAAAACAGTTGTGGCAATTCACGAGGCACTGGACAGCAAGCAGGGCATAGTCAATGCGTATATAGCACTCTGGCAGCACAGCGATGCAGGACCCACACACCATCTTCTCCTGGGCTTGGGCTGGAGGCAGCGCTCACAAGGCGCTAGATGGCCCACAGTCCCAGGGTCCCACCCTAGGGAGTAGCGCCCACGCTCCTCACCTCACTGGAGTGCAGGCAACCAGAAGATAGCTCTCACAAGGCGCTAGTAGGCAGGAAAGTACTTAGGGGCTTGGATAGCGCTGCAGCCCTCACAAGGCGCTGGGGGGCTGGCGAGGATCCAGAGTCTCACACAAGGAAGTAGGGCCCACACTCATATACAGGCAGTCAAAGTATAGTGCTCATGAGGCGCTAGTGCAGCAGAGCAGGCAGGCAAGGCTGGGCAAGAGCAGCAGACAGTGGTCACTCATCAGTACAGGACAGCAGCTCCTAGAAGCAATCATCTCCCATAAAGTGGCATTCCTCCTGACATAGCAGTCTTCACTCCAGCAAAGGCTCTCAATGGCCCTGTGGACAGCAGAGGGGTACATATGAGCTCATGGGCCAGCACACAGGCCCTTGCGGCGGTACCTCTTGGCAGAGTGTCCCCTCTCAATCAAGTACACGCTCAGTCTGAGCACATGGAGGCACAGCCCCCCTTCATGTACACCCCTCAACCCCCCTTCCAGAAAGAGCCAGAAGCTTCTAGAAGGTCCCTGGCAGTTCCAGTCTCAACTGTCACTGTGGGGGAAGTGTAGAGCATCTTATCACTTCGAAACACTTCAAGCACTAGACCGCCAACCCACCTCAGGCAGGAGGCACAAGCAGACAGAAATGACATCCATTTTAAAAGTGACATTCACACAAAGGTCAAATTAAACCTGCGTACACCATTGCGCAGTATTTATCATTTTCCATCTTACACATCAAACGTACATCTTTATTTGTGTTTCCTTTCAAACCACCAATTCCAAGTTAGCAAAAAGCTAGGGGGAAAAGGCAAAACGTTTCTGGATGACCCTGCAAGCAGCCAAGTCCAACACCGCCCCTCCCACCAGCTCAGAATAAAGAAGAAATATGAGAGAGCTGCGTGAGATCTTCAGAACATTGCCTGGAACAAATGAAGAAGGACTGCCTTGCTGGATCCTTGGACTGCACCACAGAAGCCTTGCACTCAAAAGGACTGCACCTGCTGCAAAGAAAGGGCTGTGCCGGACTTCAAGAAAATGGAGTGGACTCCCTGATCAGCAACAAGCTAGAAGAAGTCTTCTGCAAGTCCAAAGAGAGGATCACTCAAGCTAAACATTTGCAACCGGATTTTTCCTAGTCTGTGCAGGTGCATCATGGGAGATTGAGTCCTAGCCCTGAAGAGGCAATCCAGAGTCTCTGAACCATTCACCCGTGCTGCTGGACAATTTTCTACCCAAAGGAACATGCAGGGAGCAAGATCTGAAAGTTTGGAAACTTTCTACAAAGTTTTCCTAAAAAGTTCCAGGAGTAGACCGGCTTGAGTTCAAAAGTCGAGTCACCGTCGTAGACTCGCGAATCGGACTGACTGTGTTCGTTTGTCCCGCTGAAAGCTCCAGAACTCTTTGCCATCTATGTTGAAAACAAAGACTTCCATAGACTCACAGAGGCATCACGATGCAGCAGGCCACCGTCGTTGAATCGAACTTTGGAACCAAAACGCCCAAGGACCTTCCCACAAGCCCATTGACACGAGAAAAGCTTCAAGAAACCAACTAAGTCAGAAGGTAAAGTAATGACACGGACCTATTATCCTCCCATGTGACCTACGCTCCATTGCGGTCATCCTTAAACTCTAACATTGAAATTAAATGCTTTGCACATACCTGTCTCCTAAACTAAGCCTGACTGCTCGTTTGCCAAGCTACCAAGGGTTGAGAAAGGATTAATTTATTAAGACTTGACGGAACCTATGAGTGATTTAGGTAATATTACTAGTTGAAGGTGAATACCCCCCATCTACTTATAATCCACTTTCCTCCATCACCTATTGAAAGTATTGTACCCATGCTGATGTACTCAGTGCCTGACAGTACAAGCCCATTGAAAGCACTGAGCATGGCAAAATAGAACATGAAAGGATGAATGGAAAAATATCTGCATGCTACAAAGTAAGAAATTACATCATCATGCAATCTTTCTATAGATGGATTAAAACGTATGAACTCAGTGCATACTAGCCCAACGTATTTTGCATCCCTGCTAGTGCTTTTTTAAGGCAAAAGCCTAGGCCACTCATAGGTCAGTGCCCAGTTGGCTTGTCAAGAAACATTCTAATTGGTTCTCCAGGGCTTTTTGTTTGTGAGGGCAGTGAGGTTGTTCTTTTTTTACACTAAAAAGCCCATGTCTTCTACCATACTCACAAAATGTTTAGGTTGTGCTAAAGTACTTTTTAGATCTCGCCTGAGACAGCACAAGCACAGTCACCAGTGAGATCTTTTGTTACATAAACAAGAGTTTAGAGGCTGTCCATTACTTACCATTGGTTAGCTTAATTGTCACCCCTATTCCCATGTTTCTCAATGCGGATGTGGTACTTTGAGCTAGTCTAAACCTACCAACATTTACTAACGGTATATGTGGACTGGCTCCCTATATTGTGAAGTTTGTGTTGGTCTAAAACACAATCCTGCTATGTTTATAGGAACCGTGTATCAATGAATTCCATTTTTAGTTAAAAAAGTATATTGCTTAAACAATCATTGGCTAAGCCAAATATTAGAGCTATTTGGATTTGTCAACATTTTTATTGCCATGTTGTGCTGCTGCACAGCTGCCATGCAGCATGATTGAAAAGAAAAAAAATAAAGCACTATGATGTGGCAAGCATTGACTGCATCATAGCACTTTCTTTTTTTACTTTCAGCCATGCTGCACTCTAGCCATGCTGCTGTATAACATGTTTATAAAAGCATTGACAAAGCCAAAAGATTTGGCATAAGTGAGACATATTGGCTTTGCCAATTCTTGTATTTTCTAGCAGGAGGGAGGGCAAGCAGAAATGACAGGAGGAGGGGAAGAAGGGGAGGCAAGCAACAGTGAAGGATGGGGCAAATGACAGAGATGGGAGAGCCAGAAATAACAGGAGGGTGGACGGATTGGAGGAAAACAACAATGATGGCAGTGGAACTGGGTGTAAACTATGATGAGAGGGAAAGCAACATGGATGGGAAGAGGCAAGCAATAATTACCAGAGCTGGGAAGGAGGAGGTGGGCAAACAACAGTAACAGGAGGTGGGCAGGTGCAATTAACAACGATGTTATGTTATGTTAGAAAAATGTATAACGCACTCAGCTACTCGTGAGTGTCCCGGCGCGGAACCAAGGGGGACAGCAGAGGGCTTCACATGAACAAATGTGTCTTCAATTTATTCTTAAATACACCAAGGTCCTGGATGGAATGCAGACCCAGAGGAAGGGCATTCCAAGCAACTGCCGCTTTAACTGAGAAGGAACAGCCCCCTATCCTTTGACGCTTAAAACGCGGGACCTGGGCCAGAAATGAAGATGAAGAGCGCAGAGAGCGTGTAGGCGTGTAAAAAGAAACACGCTTCTGAAGATAGATAGGGCCGTGAAGCGCATGGTGTACCATGACCAATATCTTGAATTTCACCCTGACAGCCAGGGGCAGCCAATGATACAATTGCAACGGAAGATGGACACTATCCCTGGATGACAGGCCTGATAGAAGTCTGGCAGCAGCATTCTGCACCAGCTGAAGTCTCCTCAGCCGGTAGCCAGGAATACCGGTGAAAAGGGCATTCACGTAATCCAGCCGTGACAGGATCAATGCTCAAGTAATTGTTTGCCTTGCTACCGGAGGCAGGAGGAGAAAAAAACATCTAAAAGATTTCAGTAAGACAAAGCAGCCGTCAGCCAGCTTCTTGATGTGGTCTGCGAAAGAAAGATCTTCGTCGAACCAGACCCCGAGATTTGTAGCTGGCTGCCCAGTAGAAGTGGGACCTGAGAACTCAAGGGGCCAAAGCTGTTCTCTAAAAATTTAGAGAAAATGTGCCGAAGAGTAAGATCTCTGATTTCCCCTCATTACGTTTCAGCTGTGCCTCTGCCATCCATTTAAAAATAGATGACAGGAAAAGTTGGGCCCGGAGCACAGACTCTTCCCCCTTTGCCCAGGTGAAAAGCAGCTGGGTGTTGTCCGCATAGACCAACACCTTAGCCCCCATCGCCTCTGCTAAATATAGCAGGGGAGTCATGTAGATATTAAATTAAATGGGACTAAGGGAGGAGCCCTGCTGGACACCTGTTATGACTGACTGTGGAGCGGAGGAGCAAGGAGGAATCCATACCTGCTCTGACCGCCCCCTCAAAAAAGAGCGAAGCCATCCCCTCACAGCACCCGATAGCCCTATACTGGCCAAGCATGACAAGAGCAAAAAGTGAGGGACAGTATCGAACGCAGCAGAAAGGTCAAGCAAAATGAGTGCCGCCCTCCCGCCTGCATCCAAACAGTCCCGTATGGTCTCTGCCACCTCGACCAGTATTGTTTCCGTGCTGTGCGACTGCCGGAACCCATATTGTGCTGGGTGAAGCAGACCCTCCTTTTCCACATAGTCAGTAAGCTGTTTGTTAACAACCTTCTCACAAACCTTAGCCAGAGCAGGGAGAAGAGAAATAGGCCGATAGTTCACTGGGCAGCGAGGGTCAAGAGACTGCTTTTTTCAAAAGAGGCAAGATCTTTGCCTTCTTCCATGCCTCAGGGACGACCACAGCTGTCTGGAGGGAAAGATTAATAATGGTGTTCACTTCCTCGATGACAACCTCAGCCGAGGATGCCAATAAACTCGCCGGACAGGGATCAACAGGTGATCCTGATTTTAAACTTTTCAGCAGTTTCAAGCAATCCGAACACTCAAAAGCCTTAAATTCCGACAATGAGTGTCACCCATCAGCCACTGGACCCTCCACAGTGGTGTCCAGATGGCTACTACAAGATGTAAAAGTAGATTGAATGGCCAAGATCTTATCTCTGAAGAAGCCGGAAAGCGTATTGCACCAGGAGGGCGAAGATGGCATCGCACTAGCTTGGACCGCAGGGGACATAAAACTCTGGAAAATTGCATAGATTTCTCGAGAGTTATTATTGGCCACTTCAATATGGGCTGAATAGAATGGCCCTTTAGCCAGCTTAATAGCGGCATAATATATATTTTGCTTATCCCTACGCTTACACTTAGCAGCTAGACAATAGCCACTTTTCCTCCATGCCCGTTCCGGAGTTTTGCAGTAATGCTTCAGGGCTTAAAGGGACACGTTGAACCACGGCTTAGATGGCGAATCTCTAGCCTGTCTAACAGAGCGGGAAAGAGCCACCGACGCAGCAGTAGTGGCGATCCAGCTAGAGAGCCCAGAGACCTGGTCCTCGAGTTCTCCAACCAGCCTGGGTCTGGAAGCAGCCAAGGCTGTGTTGAACTCTACAGGATCAATCCTGCCCAAGCCTGAATTATTGCTCGAGAGGACTAAAGGCTCCGCCTTGGAAACCTCCCAGGAAAAATAGGTAATAAAGTGATCCGACCAAGTAACTGGACGGTGATCATCTACCTGTATAGGAAAATTAGTGCAGATAGGATCAAGAACATGCCTTGTGTGATGAGTGGGTAGGCTAACCTGCTGCTCAAGAAGAGCCAGTTGTAAACCTTCAAGCAAGTCTTGTGTATCCTTGTTACCAGCCTGGTCCAAATGTATGTTCAGGTCTCCTAGGACCATATAATGGGCAAATCTGACCGCTTTAGTGGTGACTGCATCCCCCCAGGCCTGAAGAAACAGACCTGCTGGACCAGGGTGCCTATAAATCAATGAACCACCCAAGGTAAAATGTGCTGAGAGCCGGACACTAAAATCTATGGCTTCGCAGCCACCCCAAGAAGTGGCCTCTTCCATCCTAATTGCCCACCTTTTCCTATAAACAATTGCGACTCCGTCCCCCCCGCCCCTTCAAACGGTCCGCTCGGGAGACTTTATAGTCCGGCGGTATAGCCAGAGTGACAATCGGGTCCGCTGATGGGTCGAGCCAGGTTTCAGTCAAAAACAATAATTCCAAAACGTGGTCCTCGAGGAGCTCGAAAATTTCAGCATGATGTTTCTTAAGCGAGCGCACATTAATAAAAGCAGCCCGGATTAGGAGGGCCTGTGACCGTGGCTCAAAAGGCGGGTCGGGCTCAGCTGAGGTGCCCAAATTCAGAGAAAGCCTGAACCCACATGCGTGACAAGCATTTTTAGGTACCCTGGCTAAATTACAACGATCAGCATGACAATAGAAACAAGGATCTAAAGCCCGCAAAACAGCCACCGTATATTTCCTACCAGACCCTGGAAGCTCCCAGGCAGAGTGGCTAGCGCTGGCCACTTCCGGGATGCTGACGGGCGCAGGCGGGCTTGCCTTAGGAACGCCATCGGCCGCCCCCTGCGCGCCCGAGCCACACGCATAGAAATAGTGCTAAAAACCTGAGGGACTAAACTGCCAACTCTCCAAGATGGCGGTTCCTCGTGGCACCAGGGGGAAGGGCAGGAAGAGTACTCGGCTGAAACGCTCAAGTGCAAATGTATTAATTAAATTTTAAAGTGCAAGTATGTGGCGAACAGCTAAAAACACATTCTCTATTTAAAAAATATCAGGGGTCAAAAGCAGCGTCGTGCAGCAAGTATTGAAGTGCAAACAATTAGAAATATTCGGAGTCAAAAGCAGCGTCATGCCGCAAGTGCCCAACACATCTGCCCCCTATAGCTCTCCGCTCCGACTCCAAAGCGATTAAAAGAACCCCGGGTGCGCAAGGAACTAGACGCCAACTCTCCAAGATGGCGGTTCCTCGTGGCACCAGGGGGAAAGGAAGGAAGAGTACTCGGCTGAAACGCTCGAGTGCAAATGTATTGCTTAAATTTTAAGGTGCGAGTATGTGGCGAACAGCTAAAAACACATTCTCTATTTAAAAAATATCAGGGGTCAAAAGCAGCGCCGTGCAGTAATTATTAAAGTGCAAACAATTAGAAATATCCGGAGTCAAAAGCAGCGTCATGCAGCAAGTGCCCAACACATCTGCCCCCTATAGCTCTCCGCTCCGACTCCCAAGTGATTAAAATAACCCCGGATGCGCGAGGAACTAGAACGCCAACTCTCCAAGATGGTGGTTCCTCGTGGTACCAGGGGGAAAAGCAGGAAGAGTACTCGGCTGAAACGCTCGAGTGCAAATGTATTAATTCAATGTTAATGTGCAAGTATGTGGCGAACAGCTAAAAACACATTCTCTATTTAAAAAATATCAGGGGTCAAAAACCGCGTCGTGCAGCAATTATTAAAGTGCAAACAATTAGAAAAATCTGGAGTCAAAAGCAGCATCATGCAGCAAGTGCCCAACACATCTGCACCCTATGAGGAAGCAATGATGCCTGTGTAAACCAACAGCATCAAGTACATGAATTGGAGCAGCAGAAGGGCAATAATAAAGACAATAATCAATACTTGGTCCAAGCTCCATTGAAGAGACAAACAGATAAAGAGAGAATGTTCAATCTGCACAGACCTAAACAGACTAGAGTAACACATTTTATTGGCAACCCAGAACATGACACTCTGATTCCCAAGGAGTCCATGGAAACAGGTCTAACCCTTCAGTTTGGTCAGTCTTGCATGCCCAAGGTAAACACAAGAAAGCTATAACAATGTATTTTCAAACATTTATTGAAATGATCGTATTCTTGCAAATAATCATATTTTTGCAAAGAAAGCATGAGCTGCAATTTTTAGAAAGACAATACATTACTGTAATCAGAATTAATAGAATGGCAAATATTAACAATTCAACCATGTTAATTGTTGCTAATGTTTGCTTACTCCTATTTAATACTATACTAAAGAAAGCATAGTAGGAGTATCCTTCTGCTAGATCACTTGGGATAGCATAACCCTATGTCTACGGTGTCAGAAAGCCGGTTGCAGAGTGCAGGTTATCTTACTTGGCAGAATGGTGGTTGGACAACGCTGGGCTGCATCTCAGTCACAGTTTGCAGTAGTGCCATGATAACCCCAGCATGGAAATGCTCCTCTCAAAGATCTCTAGCAGGGAAGATGTTCATGTAATAAAGTACTGTTCTTATCAAACTGTGGCAGATGATCAGAGTAGTTCATTTGGTTTTGTGTAGCTAGAATTAACGGCATCCTAATGAGCAAAGAAAGAAAGGAAAACAATGGCATTGTGTTCTTCATGTATAACCCTACAACTAGCTGCCCAGATAGCAGGGTATCAGTGCCTATCAGAGATGCAGATAAAGCACATTCATGCATTAGCAGAAAATGTAACAAAAGGCGCCACAAGAAAGAGAACGTCAACCCAAGGAGTTGAATCTAAAATGGGGACTACATGCAAACCAGGCAACACCCTCCCCTTGGTCGTAAAAGATACTTATTCACTAAATGCAAGCCACTCTAAAATCATTTAAAAGGCATATAATTGAATAATTCCATTCTAAACTTTATTTCGGTTTGTTTATGAACCATAAAAGTACAATTGAATAATATAAAACCTCAATCTAAGCGCAATTAAAAGGAATTAAAATTTGGCAATTGATAAAACCTGCAAGTTACTTAAAAAATGAATCACATTTTTTTTACAAAACAAAATGCTGAATTAAAAGGTCTATGAGGCGTCTGTACTTCAGATCGGTAGCTGAGAAAAGTCTACTATGACCAGAAAGTCATTTTTTGGTCCTAGAGGGAGCCTACATTTGCAGTCCACAGATCCATAGTAGCCTGAAGAGCACGTGCCAAAGAACCAACTTGGTCAGTACCTGCCTCATCATTAAAAGCAGAGGGTAGTGCTGCCAGGAGTGTAGTCTCAAATGAGGAGCTAGACGCCATAGATCCTGAAGGGGAGGCCTCCATTCAATCTGGCATGGGCACCTAATGAAGCACATCTTGCATCAATGGTAGCAACATATGACAACACTGAAAGTGCAACCTCAATGGATGCACAAGCAAATCCATGTCCGCATTATGCACCAATTGCGCAACAAGTTACATGTCTAGTGCATATTCAAAAGAACACCAGAGGCAGCTAAACACAGGCTGTACACTCTGAAACCACACTGGCCAGAAAGACAAAGACCAGTTGTCGTTCAATCCCAGTCAGTCCATAAAGAGAGGGACAGAGGGCGAATGAAGGTCCAGCATACATGCCCCAAATTGTCAGTGCTATCAAGGGTATACAGTTCCTCAAAAGAGGCAGACAGATCAGAAGTCCCTGAGAATCAAGATCAGAGGATCTGATCCATCAGGACCAAGAGCCTTCACATACCACAAGGGGTGTCATGCTTCATCATAGGCAGCTCCTCTTTGGGCCGGTGCTGCAATGCCCATCAGGCCCCTTAGGGGGGGCTATTTGCCGGAGTTCTTTTCATTGCCACCAGTAAGAGTGAGGTACTTCAGGACCAAATAAAGGTTGGACTACTCAGGGGTGGGTTAGCTATTGTCTGTGGTTTTTTAAAAGCCCTTCCTTACTTACACCATTCACACAAAGTATATATCATACCTTAGACTCTATTCAAACTCAATCAATTAATATTTCAATTTCTTCACATTGTTTTAATTTTTCTTAATCACATCAAAAAGTTAATGTTTTAAATCACATGTTTTAAATCAATTTCAATGTATTTTATAAACACAGCGTATTCACATAATCAATTTATCATGATCTTTTTTTCTCAACAATTTTAATAAATGTTTGAACATAACACATCTTAGTTGCGTGCCCGATGCATTTCGGTACTCAGATGGTACCTTCCTCAGGGGCCACTCTGTAGTCACTAGAGTTGGTAAGCTGAGTGAACCGTCAGTATGTTCCTCGTAGTACCAACGGTGTGTACTGCTAGTTAATGTTGAGTTTTAACCTCGACCTGTAGTATGTTCTATTCAAAAATCTCGGTGTGCTGCGTTTACGATCTTCAAATGTCACCAAACTCCTTCGGCCAGGGATAGTGTCCGTCTTCAATTGCGATTGTATCATTGGCTGCCCCTGGCTGTCAGGGTGAAATTCAAGATATTGGTCATGGCGCACCATGCGCTTCACGGCCCTAACTATCTTCAGAAGCGCGTTTCTTTTTACACGCCTACGCGCTCTCTGCGCTCCTCATCTTTATTTCTGGCTCAGGTCCCGCGTTTTAAGCGTCAGAGGATAGGGGGCTGTTCCTTCTCAGTTAAAGTGGCAGTTGCTTGGAATGCCCTTCCTCTAGGTCTGCATTCCATCCTGGACCTTAGTGTTTTTAAGAATAAATTGAAGACACATTTGTTCATGTGAATCCCTCTGCTATCCCCCTTGGTTCCGCGCCGGGACACTCACGAGTAGCTGAGCGCGTTATAAATTATTCTAACATAACATAACATCGTTGTTAATTGCACCTGCCCGCCTCCTGTCACTGTTGTTTGCCCACCTTCTCCTTCCCAGCTCTGGTAATTATTTCTTGCCTCTTCCCATCCATGTTGCTTGCCCTCTCATCATAGTTTACACCCAGTTCCACTGCCATCATTGTCGTTTTCCTCCACTCCGTCCACCCTCCTGTTATTGCTGGCTCAGCCATCTCTGTCATTTGCCCCATCCTTCACTGTTGCTTGTTTCCCCTTCTTCCCCACTCCTGTCAATTCAATCTTTATTATGTTTTGGAACTCCGTGGAGGTCCACATAAAAGAAACACACAATACAAAAATCCATTCATTGCAAAAAGACAAATTACAATAATCACCGCAATACAAAACAATTCATAGATACACACATCATAGGCGATCCTTCAATAAATATCTAAAAAGCATTTAAAAAAATTGAAAATATTGAAACAAAATCTCTCATTTGGGGGATTATATAAGGCAAACATAAAAGAGTTAATGTTTAAGATACCCATTTGCAAACACATTTGTCTCAACCATTTACGACGAAATGGACGCAACACTGGACATATAAAAAGAACATGCATTCGATCTTGAGTGGACAATTGACAAAAGTCACAAGTTGCAGGAACTCCATACCATTTGAACAAAAGATTATTTAAAGGTGGCAAGTCCTGCCTCAGTAGTAACCAGAATCTCCGGACGCCATGGGGCAGATTCCAAGTGACATAAGGTTGCACAAATTTTCTTGCAAAGGAGTCAGTAAGGGGATTAACGCCTTTTTTAGCAAGGATTGAGGCGCTGTCCAATCTATAGCTAAGGTCCCAGGAGGCCTCTTTCAAAACTGACTTTAACTGGATTGCGGATAAGGAAAAGAGGGTACTCTCTTCCAACTGTAGAAGCGATACAGCCTTTCTAAAGTTCTTTACAATTAGGAACTGTTCTCTTAAACTTCCTAGTAATTCCGCCTTTAAGAGGAATCTCATAGTCCCCTCTTCTCCTCTGGCTATGCTTGCGACCCAGCGTACTACAGCTGCCAGACCCTGCACCCAGCTACTACCCAGAGCAAACTCAAGTCTGCAAGCCACCACTGAGCAGGCGGAATTAATGGAGGTTACGCTTCTTAACAATTTTCCTTCAACCACATTTAAAAAATCCCAATACTTTAGGTCAACCAGTTCCAGTCCATATAAGAGGGTAGAAGGAATTTTTGCCCTGAAGACCTCCAATAAATAGGAAAAATGCCTTCTTCCCATTGCCGAGTACAATGCACCCAAGCTTCTCCCTTGGGATAAGGCTTTCCGGGCATTGTTATCGATATGGGATTTATCACTCAAAGTGTCTGAGATTAATTTTCCTAAGAAAACATAACTTTTTACCACCTCAAGTTTATCACCTCCCACAGACCAGACAATGCTCTCAAACATATGTTTTTTCCGGCCTGAGATACACATAATTTTACTCTTTGATGCATTAATTTTTAAACAATGGGTTTCTGCATACAGATGTAGAGCATGGAGGCGTTTAGCAAGACCTTTAGGCATAAGATCCATTATTAAAATATAATCCGCATATAATAGACATGAAATATGCTTTCCGGCCAAGACTGGGGCTATACCATCACAAGAGGAGAGTGAAGCGGGTAAATCTGCTATATATAGTGAAAAAAGCAGTGGGGCAAGGAGGCAGCCTTGCTTAAGGCCATTAATTGAAGGAATAATCATGGACAAACCCCCATCTCCTCCTTGCAGAACCTGACACCATGTATCTGTATGTAGCACCTGAATCATATCTAGCAATTGGAGGGGCATACCCAAAGCGGATAGCTTTCTCCACAGCAGAGGACGATCAACCTTATCGAATGCTGTGGAGAAGTCTATAAAGGCCACATACACTCTTCCGCCGCGTACCCTTATATATTTATCAGTAATAATCTGGAGTGCAGACAGATTATCCAGGGTTCCATGCCCCTTGCGAAAGCCTGCTTGTTCTAGTGGCAAAATTTGGTTTAGAACCACCCAATCATTAATTAAGGACAATAAGCATTTAGAGAAAACCTTCCCAATAGCGTCTAAAAGAGCTATTTGACGATAGTTATTTGGAAGGTTTCTATCGCCCTTTTTAAACATGGGCACCAAAATGCTCCCCTTCCAGGACGATGGGATAGTTTTTTTAATATAACAGATCCTGAATAGAGGTAATAAAATTTTACTCCAGGATATTGGATTTTGTTTCAGGACTGATATCGGGAGTTCATCCGGTCCCATAGCTGCTGATGGACGCATATCCCTGATAGCCAGTTCTATAGATAATTCAGAAGGGGACTCAATTGAAGGGTTAATATCTTCGCCTATTTCCCTCAGTTCCACTCGTAGGTCATTCATGGCATATAGATTTGAAATATAATCTACCCAAGTTTGTTCCGAGATAGGAATAGGAAGGGGACGCACTCTTGCGCCACAACCCTCCCCAATGAGAGTCTAGAACTGTCTAGATTTCCCGTGGACAGCAGCCTCCCGCAAACCAATCCATAGGGAGTCCTCTTTTTCTTTTTTCATTTTTTTTCCTTACCCTACTTCTCCTTCTTTTGAGGAGAGATATTTTCTGAGATCTCTCTGCTGATCCACTTATGTATTGCTCTCTCACCAACTTATTTATATCCTTGTTAAGGGTAATAACTGCTTTAGGGAGGGAGATTTTTCTTCTAATTAAGTTAGATTTTTTTACTACAGAGATAATCTCCTTCTTAAGGGCCTCGAAAGAGGACAGTTCCGACCCCTGCCAGTTATCTAGGTTAATTAGAGTTTTTTCAAGGATAGGCTCCAAACCCATCATGGCTTTAATATCCCAGAAACATCTTCCTGTTTTTTGAAAGGTGACCATGTCACCATTAAGCGACCAAGGGTCAGAATTAGGAGGATCCACTGAAAGAGTTAACATAATAACCTTATGATCACTGAAGGATGATTCTACCACTACCAAATCCCTTAGGAGAGAAAAAATACAGTGATCAACAATTACATAGTCCAGAATTGATTTACTATGGACGGAACTATGTGTGTAATTTGCGGGGACATCAGACGGGAGCCTACCGTTAACTATAAGCCCCTCCGTGATGTACAATTCTTCTAACAGTAGTTTACCCCGTTTATTTGTTTTTATATTTCCTGGGAAAAGAGCTTGGGGAATCAGCAAAGCCTCCTCTTTTGCTTTATTTCTGAAAAGCTCTAGGCTAAGGTTGGACACTTTGCAATTTAAATCGCCTACTAACAAAAAATTAGGGGAAGGGACTGTCTCCTTAATTTGTTTAATAAAAACAAAAACTTGTTTTAATAAAATATTAAAATGATCGTCAGGCGGTATATAGGCATTTATTATTACGAAGGGATTGCTTTCTCCCATATTATCTAAATTAAAAAGAGTCACTACCTGGAAAAGATTACTTGGGTCTACGTAGTGGGAAAAATTCCACTTTATTCTATTGGTCAGTAGGCACGCAATTCCCCCTTTTGCATGTCCCCTACTAGAAGGGGTAGCTGCTGCCTCCAATACAAAATAATCTCTCCCCATATTCAATTTGTCAACACACCATGTTTCCTGGATGCAAATTACACTGGCATTCAAGGAAGAGAGGAACAATAATTTTTCAGGATTGTTATTAATGCCAGCGGCATTCCAGGAAATAATAGTAAAAGAGCTGCTAAAGGTGAGAAAACAATTTTGGGTTGTTTGTCACCTTGGACGACAAAGCACCAGGTAACCAGTTCCATTGCTGTTCATTCTCAATTATACCCCTATTTATTATCCTTGGCGCGGGGATAACATGTGTAACTAGCCTTTTCGTTTTTGAGACACAAATCTTTAAGTCCTCGAAAGGCTGAGAGGAGCCGGCTTGACCCAGGACCCGTTGATAGCCGTTCTCATAGTGGTTATTAACACATGAGGCTGAAAAAGGCACCACATTGATCCCCTGACTCTGGAAAATTTCTGCTTGATTTAGTATAAGGTTCACTATAAAATTGGAATAGAACCTTACCCTAATGAAAGACATGGACCCTGTTCCTAGTATCGTTACTAAGTCGAAATCTTTTGATTGAAGTAGTTTCAGACCCTCTATGTCCTTACAGAATTTCAACAATAAAGATCTGTTCAATACCAAATCGGGATCAAAGAGAGGAAGAAAATCCAGAATCAGTGAATCTGTATGGGTTTCCATCGTATTAATAGAAAAGTTTTGACCAGGGATTACCCCTTCTGCCAATGTATGGAAAGGAGGGGCAATAGGGTTAAGAGTGGATAATACCACAGGAACAGATTTTCTTATTTCCACTACAGGAAAGTGGACCATGGGCCTTTCTTTTTCTACGTCCAGTTCTCCTGAAGTTGGATTAGAACAACTGGTAGTAATTTCATTGATTTTGACAGGAGGCACCACAGTATTAAATAATGAAATATTTGAATCATGCCTTAAAGTGCCATTGTCGATCTCAGCTTTAGCGGGGGAAGAGTTAAGACAAATTTGGGAATTCTTGAAGAAAATTTGTCTCTGCCTTCTCTTTTTGAATCTGCGGAGAGGCTTCCTCTTTTTTCCTTTACTCTTTTTTTGTTTTCCCACTTTCTCCTCAGCCTCCATCCCCTTAAATTCTGGACCAAAAATGGGAAATAGTACCTTTTCTGCATTGGCCTCTGACAATACAACACTTTTTTCCTCTGAAACAATACCTGGTTCCGAATCTATTATACAATTATGAGCAGATGTTTTAAAAACTGGGCATAATTCCTTCGTAACAGGCGCAACTGGGATATTCTCAGATGGCAAACAAGGAGCATTAGCTGGTATTTTTTCAGGAAGTAATATAGTATAGGGATTCATACCGCAACTCTTTTCTGGAGTTTTTGACAGTAAAACCTTTAAGATTTGAGTAACAGATTCCAAAACACAGTCTGTATTGCCCACAAATTTACTCAACAACGTTAGAATGGAAGAAAGCAAATGTTCCAAAGAGATCAGACATTCTGATATAGGTTTCTCTGAAGACTTTGAGCTAGGATCATTAATGGCCTCAATCCCTGTTATATTGAGCATCGGGCTCTTTGACATGTTAGTCTGAAAAGATAAATCTTGGGATTTGAGGGATGGAGTGCTACTATAAAGATGTAGACCAGAGGGGGTAGCACCCATTGGGGTCTTTATAACGTCTAGTAATTTCCTAGACTCATCTAGTAAGTAGCGTTCACATAACTCTAGGTCAATATCCAAGGGCTGGGAATCACCGTTAATAACCTCCCTCAGTTTGGGGTGGCCTAATGAAGCATTAGGAATAAAGTTTTCAGGTGTTAATGGGTCTTTAGTTTGGTGAAAATTATCTAGGTTACAGGCTAAATACTTGTCATTCTCAGAAAATATAGGAAGAGATGGTGAAACACCCAAACTAGAATGTAAACTTAGATTTAATTTTCCCAATTCTGTCTCCTTATGTGCCTGGTCAGGCACAAAGTTATGCAGGGGGGTAGAACCGGCGCCCTTATTAAGAGCAGTCTTTTCCAGGGGCGCCTTATCCACCGTTTTCTCCCATAACTGAAATATCTGACTTTGGCCCTTCAATTGAAGAGTTGAGGTATTCTTATTTCGGAGGGGGTTGGATTTAGTCTTTGCAGAGGATCTTCCCCCCAACAATCTCCCTGAACGAAGTTTTTTTGCGGTCATATTTCAGGTTATGTCGCAAGAAAGGTGAAGCAATATACAATGCCAGAAAACAATTTCAAATATACTCAATGATTAAAAAATTAAAAAGAAAAGCAAATGAAGCGCATCAATTGAATTGCATATATTGCGGTAAATGTCAAAGTCTATAAGGCTTGAAAGGAACAAAATAGTTATATTTAAGAATGTTAATAAGTGGGCCCAGCCCAGCCTACTTCTGCCACTGAGGGCCACAGAGGGCCCGCCCTTTGCCCGGGCTTCGCCCGGCGTCCTGCGAGGGAGGGAGTGCGCCGATTTTATGCACCTCCTGGCGCTTGTTGATTGTGCTCGTAGGGCGCAATGCCTGCTGGGGCTTGTGGTTCCCCTAGCCCACCCTCCACACTGCGGCAGCTCTCCAGGTGGCAAAGGAGGCGTGCGGCGGGAGGCGGGATGCAGGAGGGCTCGAGGCGGCAAGTAATGGGAAGGTAATGAAAAGCTGCTTTGCTTCAGCACAAAACGAAGCACGACAAGTCCAACAAGGAAGTTTCCCCCCGCTCTGCAGGGAGTGCGCCGATTTTATGCGCCTCCTGGCGCTTGTTGATGGTGCTCGTAGGGCGCAATGCCTGCTGGGGCTTGTGGTTCCCCTAGCCCACCCTCCACACTGCGGCAGCTCTCCAGGTGGCAAAGGAGGCGTGCGGCGGGAGGCGGGATGCAGGAGGGCTCGAGGCGGCAAGTAATGAGAAGGTAATGAAAAGCTGCTTTGCTTCAGCACAAAACGAAGCACAACAAGTCCAACAAGGAAGTTTCCCCCCACTCCTGTCATTTTTGCTTGCCCTCCCTCCTGCTAGAAAATACAAGAATTGGCAAAGCCAATATGTCTCATTTATGCCAAATCTTTTGGCTTTGTCAATGATTTAATAAACATGTTATACAGCAGCATGGCTAGAGTGCAGCGTGGCTGAAAGTAAAAAAAGAAAGTGCTATGATGCAGTCAATGCTAGCCACATCATAGTGCTTTATTTTTTTTCTTTTCAATCATGCTGCAGGGCAGCTGTGCAGCAGCACAACATGGCAATACAAATATTGACAAATCCAAATAGCTCTATTATTTGGCTTAGCCAATGATTTTTTAAGCAATATAGGGGCATATTGCCAACGAGTAGCGATATTTATCGCTAACTAGGCTTGCCAACGATTTTTTTATCGCTAAGCATCGTCGGAAATTATCGCTGAGATAACTTGCTATTAGCAACGTTTATCTCCAAAGCGATAATTTTTCCGGCGATAGCGTGAATATCGCTGAGAATACAGCGATATTCACACATTAGCGACAAAATGCTCTTAGCCATGTTATCCACCTCCCATTGGATAACATGGCTAAGAACTAGTCTGAGCAGGCGTTAGTTTTTGGCGATAGCGGGAATATTTCCATCGCTACGCCCGCCTTGCTAATAGGCGATAGCGTCGTTAGCGACTGCTTTCAGTCGCTAACAGGTTGGGTACGCCCACTTTGCATGTCATTAGCGATAAATATCGCTGATATGCAAAGCGGGCCCCAAACCGCTCGCTATCGCCTAAAAACTGTCGCTAACATCAGTTAGCGACAGTTTGCTAATATAGCGATAGAATTATCACCGCTTAGCGCCCGAAAACGGCCGCTAAACCGGCGATAATTGCCTATCACCCCCCTTGGTAATATGCCCATACTTTTTTTAACTAAAATGGAATTCATTGATACACGGTTCCTATAAATATAGCAGGATTGTGTTTTAAACTAACACAAACTTCACAATATAGGGACCCAGTCCACACATACCATTAGTAAATGTTGGTAGGTTTTGACTAGCTCAAAGTACCACATCCAACCCCTAAACCAACCAGAGTAACACATTTTATTGGCAACCTCGAACATGACACTCTGATTCCCAAGGAGTCAATGGAAACAGATCTAACCCTTTAGTTTGGTTAGTCTTGCATGCCCAAGGTAAACACAAGAAAGATATAACAATGTATTTTCAAACATTTATTGAAATGATCAAATTCTTGCAAATTATCATATTTTTGCAAAGAAAGCATGAGCTGCAATTTTTAGAAAGTCAATACATTACTGTAATCAGCATTAATAGAATGGCAAATATTAACAATTCAACCATGTTAATTGTTGCTAATGTTTGCTTACTCCGATTTAATACTATACTAAAGAGAGCATAGTAGGAGTATTCTTCTGCCAGATCGCTTGGGGTAGCATAACCCTATGTCTACGGTGTCAGGAAGCCAGTTGGCAGAATGGAGGTTGGACAACGCAGGGCTGCATCTCAGTCACTGTTTGAAGTAGTGCCATGATAATCCCAGCATGGAAATGCTCCTCTCAAAGATCTCTAGCAGGGAAACTGTTCATGTAATAAAGTACTGTTCTTATCAAACTGTGGCAGATGAGCAGAGTAGGTCATATGGTTTTGTGTAGCTAACATTTACTGTATCCTAATGAGCAAAGAAAGAAAGGAAAACAATGGCATTGTGCTCTTCATGTACAACCCTGGAACTAGCTGCCCAGACAGCAGGGTATCAGTGCCTATCAGAGATGCGGATAAAGCACATTCATGCATTAGCTGAAAATGTGGCAAAAGGCGCCACAAGAAAGAGAACGTCAACCTAAGGAGTTGAATCTAAAATGGGGACTACATGCAAACCAGGCAACACCCTCCCCTTGGTCGTAAAAGATACTTATTCACTAAATGCAAGCCACTCTAAAATCATTTAAAAGGCATATAATTGAATAATTCCATTCTAAACTTTATTTCGGTTTGTTTATGAACCATAAAAGTACAATTGAATAATATAAAACCTCAATCTAAGCGCAACTAAAAGGAATTAAAATTTGGCAATTGATAAAACCTGCAAGTTACTTAAAAAATGAATCACATTTTTTTACAAAACAAAATGCTGAATTAAAAGGTCTATGAGGCGTCTGTACTTCAGATCGGTAGCTGAGAAAAGTCTACTATGACCAGAAAGTCATTTTTTGGTCCTAGAGGGAGCCTACATTTGCAGTCCACAGATCCATAGTAGCCTGAAGAGCACGTGCCAAAGAACCAACTTGGTCAGTACCTGCCTCATCATTAAAAGCAGAGGGTAGTGCTGCCAGGAGTGTAGTCTCAAATGAGGAGCTAGACACCATAGATCCTGAAGGGGAGGCCTCCATTCAATCTGGCATGGGCACCTAATGAAGCACATCTTGCATCAATGGTAGCAACATATGACAACACTGAAAGTTCAACCTCAATGGATGCACAAGCAAATCCATGTCCGCATTATGCACCAATTGCGCAACAAGTTACATGTCTAGGGCATATTCAAAAGAACACCAGAGGCAGCTAAACACAGGCTGTACACTCTGAAACCACACTGGCCAGAAAGACAAAGACCATTTGTCGTTCAATCCCAGTCAGTCCATAAAGAGAGGGACAGAGGGCTAATGAAGGTCCAGCATACATGCCCCAAATTGTCAGTGCTATCAAGGGTATACAGTTCCTCAAAAGAGGCAGACAGATCAGAAGCCCCTGAGAATCAAAATCAGAGGATCTCATCCATCAGGACCAAGAGCCTTCACATACCACAAGGGGTGTCATGCTTCATCATTAGGCAGCTCCTCTTTGGGCCGGTGCTGCAATGCCCATCAGGCCCCTTAGGGGGGGCTATTTGCCGGAGTTCTTTTCATTGCCACCAGTAAGAGTGAGGTACTTCAGGACCAAATAAAGGTTGGACTACTCAGGGGTGGGTTAGCTATTGTCTGTGGTTTTTTAAAAGCCCTTCCTTACGTACACCATTCACACAAAGTATATATCATACCTTAGAGCAATCAATCAATGAACCGACGGTTGAGGGGGAATTAAAGCCCCATCGTCGGTAGCAGGGTCCTGCTCAATGGTGTGGGACCACAGTTGGATGCGTACACAGCTGTCATATGACCTACCCATGTCTCTGCTATCACTGGTAGTGGCTTGTGAGTCATAGGTAGGTTGTACTTCAGCTCCCATCAATGTCCTGGACCTGCCTGTGTCTTGTACCCCAAATTGATTTTGGATCAATGTTGTTATTACAATAATCATAACCCTGCACAGTCAATTTTTTAATAAAAGATTCCAAGTAAATTCATTTTCTTTGTGTCAGCATGTTTGTCATTGCTTGAGAAGGTGTAAGCTTATAATAAATGAAGTAGGGTCTGTGGGGACGTGACTAGTAATTTAGGAAACCTTTTTCAAGTACTGTTGGAGACTCCCTGGAGGTGGTGTTAGTCTGTGTTCTCACTGTGTGTAGTTAAAAACAGCATGTGGTGTACTTGCTCCCTTTAAGTAATGATGAGCATAATGATTATAGCAAAACATTTCACTATAGTTTACACAAATCAAATACAAATCATCATTTTGGAACAATGTATAGGATTCTAATCCAGATAACATGTTTAAAACTGTTGCATTATTGCATTTATCGGAGATGGAACCTGGAGTAACAAAATCACCCTTAGTAATTGTAAAAACATATGGAATTTGTAAAGTTTCTGTGGGATCAAAATTGGCATAAGAGCCCTTATCCCAAACAATACCATCTTGGAAAGGTAATGCAGTAATGGTAACTATGGACAAGTCTCTTCAGACCTCTTGAGGAAGAATGAGGTTTTTAAATCGTTCAGCTAATAGTTCTGAACAAGAATGTTCTGGGAGATAGAGCCCATTTAACAGCAGAAAAAACACTGTAACAAATCCAATCCAGATGAAGAGAAAAACCAAGGTAAGGAAAAACCAAAGATAATACTATGAAGCAATGAGATAAGTGTTTAACCAAGAGAACTGTGCATGTGCATCATGCAAGGAAGTATGTGAGGAATCTGAAGAAAAATCATCAATGTCAGCAAAGTAACGAGATACAGTCTGACTAAATATAGAAACCTTGGTAGGCAAAGGAGACCACATTGGTATCTCCAAATGCCGTTGATAATATATAATTTCATTATTTGGTGCCAAAGTAGAAATAAGCATGAGTGCATGTTATCAGAAATCCCTAACCTGGAAGAAGCTAGATTCAAACTGCTTGGTGTATGCAGAGGGATCTCTTGTAGAGTATCGAGATGGGATAAGGAACTAACCAAATACCTTTGTGGCCTACAGTTTCAGACTGGCCACATGATGGAGCTTGATCATATCAATCAAAATGTGTTGTTTCTGTTTACAACCAACAAGCTGTAGACAAATGACGGTTTTAGCGCAAGATGTACGACCATTGCATTTCTCTGCATTCCTAAAGCAGTAAGCCCCATCAAATCTCTGCTTTCAGGTGCTATACTTTGACAGGAGAAAAAACATTGGAAATGTCCAATGTAGTTTTATATTTTTTATGAACAGTGTTGTTCATTAAACTGTGCTGTGGAAATTGTTTAAATGTCTATAGTCTAAGACTTTATAATCTGAATGATCTGGTTTGGCTACACAGAAACAAAGGATTTTTCATAGGAGAGATGCATGACTCAATCACACATTGATATTCAAATTGCAATAGAATTTCCCTAACAGGTTGTCCAGCTTCATGTTTAAAAGGGTATTGTGTTTAAACTTGCAAGCTGGACCATATGGGTATATTATAATTAGGAAAAACGTTATCCCAGCCTGCTTGATTGTGACATAACACAGGGGCTTGTGCAAGAGCCCATTCAGTGGCATACGCTTCCTTAATCCCCTCTGAAACAAAAACCAAAAAGGATAGTAATGTTACCTCCTCCCCCAGAGGGACTTTTCTGAAAAACTCAGGCCATAAATCTACCTCAGTCAAGAGAATGTCATAAGCTCTAAACAAGCTGTGCCAGAATATTTCTTTACTAGTATGTGGTACATCACCCTTGATTTGGATGTTCAAATCATATAGTATCAGGACAACTTAGCCGCTGATCAGGAGTTTCAACTTGAATATAGTTATTAGTTGGTCTCGCCACCAGAAACTATTGAAGAGGCTGGCAAATTATTGTGACCTCCGCTGCACTGTCGAGCAGTGTATTCACCCATGTCTTGTTCAGGATAAGCATCCTTAGTATTTGTGGCATATTTAGACAATACTCCTGCCACTTTCTTCTTTTTAAAGTGTGTCTTTTGTTGTGGAAGTTTCTCTTCCTTTTTCATGATGAGATCAGAGGAACGCTGTGAGTCCTTTTTCTGTTTCACATACTCCTTCTGTCTGTGTTTGCCTCATCCTACTCTCTGTGACTCCCTGTAGAGTCTTAAAAGGAATGAAAGGGAAGTGTATCAGAATACTGATACTTATCAGGCTTTTTATTTGTATCACAGTTACGTATATTACAGCATTTTTCTGTGGACTCCTATTGGAGAGATCCACCTAATCTTTTCTGTTATTTTTTTATTGTTTTTATCTCACTGTTTTTTAGAAGACTCAGGTGTCTGCTTGGTAGTATCTGTATCAGATTGTGTTTTTATGTTGTGGCTAACCAGGCCTGATTCACAAATCATCACAACCTATCGAAGCATAGGTTTCAGAAATAATTTCGGTAGCATGCATTCCTGATTCACAGCAGGGACTGCTGTGAGCCCTTGGCATATTGCCAATGATGCTGCATCCCTTTTAATGTTAGTAGGAATCATAGAGTCGACCGGTGCAAAGTTGCCAAATAATTTTATCCCCAAATCAAGGGCAGGGGCCCCTCATATTCATTTTGAATTTGCTTTAGCACTTCAGGCAAAACAGCAATTGATGGAGTGCTGTGTCTTATGGTATATATATATATATATGACAACAAAGACAATACCCTGTGTCTCACAGTCATAATAAGTGGAAGACACATAGCGAGAATTCTAAACGTATCTATGGGTCCTATATGGGGAAACACTGCTTAAAGCTGATTTGTTTTTATGCAAATCTAAAGAGAGTTTCTTCCCGTTTGGTGGATGCTTTACCCATAATGGCATTAATAGTAACTGGACTAATGCCAGACCCAGCTAACTGTGTCTGCTCAGCTTGGGGGCGTGGCTTGGCCAAGCAGCAAGATGTCCACCTTCTGAAGGGGCTCTGCTGGCTGGGCACATCATCCTGCATCATCCTCTACAAAAAGGGGCCCAGCATCCTCAGCCATACCGTGCTTAATCAAGAGCAAGACAAGGCACACACCCATGTCTTCATCGAGCTGAACCACTAAGGGGAGAGGTGGCTATGCGCATGGGGCAGCTGAGTATCCTCGAGGCCGAGACGGGCCTGAGCAGCGACGTCTGCAATGTGGCCTTCCTGCTCCTGGCTGCCCTGTACATCCGAAGCGGTGATTACTGCGGCCACCCCGGGGCCACAATCCCTCCTTGTCCCGAATGCCGCTGTGGGGAGAGACCGCTGATCAGAATGGCATGGCCGCAATGGCCGCAGAGCAGTGCCGCAGATATACGCCGTGGCCTGAAGGCTGCAGCGACCAAGGGGGGCCCATTGCAGCCCTCTCCATCCGACGACTTCTGTGAAAACCGGCGGCACACCGGGCCGAACGGCATTAACCATGTATGCCCTGCTTGTACCATTGGACTGCGGCGATGTATGAGGAGCTGATGCCGTCTGTTGCTGGGCCTCGTGGATCCGAGACCTGACAGCGCCACGGGAGCGGTCGCTGTGCAAGAAAATGCAGTGAGTTCCTGAGACCTGTCCTAACATCTCGTCATCTGGAAAAACAACCCCAAACAATCTAAACTGCCTTTTGGGAACAAGCGTACAACTTTAGCTGGTAACGCTGGCCCTGAGTCTGAAGGAGAACCTTCTCAGGCTGGCGACAAACAGGAAGACGATTTACGCACCATCATGTTGGAGGTGCGCTCCAATCTCAGATCTATGGACTCCAAATGTGACACTTTAACATCAGGTCTCGACACAGTAAAGCGCCAAGTTAATGCTCATAAATCCTGGTTAGACACCCTGGAGAATAGTGCGGAAGAAGCCTATAAATATCAAGTGGAATCCAAGGAGCACCTACTAAACATGGAACGGGTCCTAACATTAATGAAGGCAAAAAACGAGGACTTGGAAGCGCATTCTCGGAGCAACAATCTGCGCATCGCCGGAAGTACAGAGACTACAGCAATTCCCAAAATGGAGCGCTATGTCAAAACCTTCCTCCGTGAGTTCTTTCCAACAGCTCTCTCTGTAGTCTTTGTAATTGAATGCGTGCACCGCTCGTTAGGCCCTAAACCGCCTGTCAGTGGTACACCAAGACCTATCATCCCGCAAGTACTAAACTACCGTGACAAAGACTCAACTTTGAAAGGGGCTAGATAACAAGGCCCTATAACGCACCAGGGTAATTATATATCTATCTTCCCGGACTAACACCCACGGTCCAGGCCGCAAGTGAAGAGTTCTTACCTGAAAAACACCTACTTCAACGTGCTGAAATACCCTATGCGTTGTTCTATCCCGCAAAGCTAAAGATATCCCATGACTGCCAAGCGTATTTTTTCACTGACGCTAAATCAGCGCTTAAATTCACCAAACATATTTGCCCAGGTCGAAACTCCCCCCGGACGCCCCTGGCCACGGAGACGAGAGATAGACTAAGTGACAAGGATTGAGCTTTGAACCACACTCTCCGGACACATTGCACCTTGTACTCAATCCCAATTGCACAGCTGTCGCTAATATCTCCTTTTCAGTAGCCTATTCCCCATCATCAATATATTGATTATTCCTGTTTTGCGCTCTTCAACGGTCCTCCTGTATGGATAAGTACTCCCGGCCACCCTGCCTTCAATGCAGGGCAGCTCCCCAGCAACTCATGCCCCCGCAGGGAGATCTCCCATGGCTCATTTGGTCCTTTCTTGTTTTGGGTCTCTGTGGGAGGGGAGAGGTAGTGGGTACTCAACCAAGTTGGGGTGTTGGAGTGGGAGGGGCGAGGTGCTTGATTTTAAGCATGTTAAGCTGCCAAGTTACAGGCACTATTAGGTCATTCACTTTTTACTCTCACGTGTACTTTGAAACACTGCTTTTACTACCATCAGCGACACACAAGTTTAAAAGTTGAGCTACATCCACTTTACTGTGCAGACAGTGTACCATATAATAGTGGTTACCTCAGCGCGCTTTATGTCACGTCATATGGTTGAAGTATCATTCCTAACATGGAACATGCGAGGTCTAGATAACCACAGAAAGACAAGACTCACTCACACTTATTTGATTACGCACAAAATAGATATTGGTTTCCTTCAATAAACATATCTCATGCAGGCCGCAGACCCTAAGCTGCGAAACAGGTACTGGGGGCAGATATATTCCGCCACATATTCCAACTACGCCCAAGGCACTACAATATTGATTGGTCAAAATGTAGGCTGGACCACAATCGAATCCTTTGTTGACCCTGAAGGCCATTAAGTACTGTTAAAAGGCATGCTTCAAACTACACCATTGATCCTAGCAGCCATCACTGATGACCCTGCCCTCTTTGAAACCATTTGGACCAAGATAACTTTACTTGGTGATGACACAATTATCTTGGGGGGAGACTTTAATGCAGTCATGCAAGACTCAATAGACCGCGCAGGCACATCTAGGCAGCTACACCGCAAAACAACCAAAGTACTCAACACCATAGCAGTGGAATATAGCCTCATAGATATCTGGCACTCATGGCACCCGGATGCATGTGAGGGTATGTGTATCTCTTCTTGTAACAATGCCTGGTCTCGGCTGGATTTCTGGCTGGTCACCCAGGACATACCAGGACATAGCCTCCTGTACCATTCACATCAAACACACACCACGTACACTATCTAATCACTCCCCTGCTCAGCTAACCTGGACCATGCCACTATCTAGGCTGCGTGCTTTTAGCTGGCGCCTACCACTGCATGCATTACATGACACAGTATTCCATGAGGAGGTCAGTGAGGAACTTCAGCAATATTTCACTACCAGCGTCAAATCTGTCGAGTCACCTTCCACACTCTGGGAAGCCTTTAAAGCTATTATACGGGGGGGTCTGCATTTCCAAACAATCAGGGGTGTTGAAATACATTCGATCCACTCTGAAACAAACAGAGAGGGAAATACATCAGGCGGAAACGTACTTCTAAACAGGCCTAAAGTCGCACCTTGCCACTATTCGTAGTAAAATCTCGGAGTACGATGACTTAGCGGTCAGCAAAACTAATTTCCTTGGTATGAATGCCAAAGCCCGCGCATACGGGGAGGGGGACCGCTCAGGCAAAGCCCTGGCCTGCACGCTCACACAACACCACACCTCTGCTTATATCACTGAGCTCTTGGAGGATGACTCCAGCTCTGCACGGGGACAGTCGGCCACCCTAGAAAGATTGAAATAATTCTACAAATCCCTGTACACTGCGACCCAAACCCGCCCACATGCGGATTTCCGTCCTGCCTAGACTCCATCGAGGTAATCAGGCTGAGCAATGCCCATCGTGAGTATCTAGATGTGCCATTTACCATAGAGGACATCATTCAGTTCATTAACAGCCTACCTGGGGACGAAGCTCCTAGCCTAGATGGCCTTTCAGCTGCTTTTTATAAATTGTATGCCACAGAACTAGCCCCTCATTTATTAGAAGTAAATCAAGAGTCCCTCGAAATTGGCCACCTCCCTCCGCCAATGCGTGAGGCTGTGATCGTGACAAAATCTAAAGCCAGATAAACCGGCTAACAAGTGCAATTCCAATCACCCGCTTTCTCTTATTAACATTCACGAAAAAATTCTGGCCAAATTGATCGCAAACAGAGTATAGCCACTCTTGCCCATCATCACTAGAACGGATCAATCCGGCTTCATTCCTGGTAGGTCCACCTCCCACAACCTGCATACTTTTTTCTCTATCCTTCATCAGTTAGACCCTAATCTGCCTGCGCTCTCTGCATTTTTAGATGTTACAAAAGCATTTGATTCCCTTGAGTGTCCGTTTCTTTTTACTATACTCCCCAGGATTGGCATTAGCCCTAATTTTTTTTAACTCATCCACCTATTATATACGTACCCGGCTGCAAGACTTAAGGTGAACAATTTGCTGTTGGAGCCCTTTCCTGTGACCCAAGGCACTAGAAAGGGATGCCCTTGTCCCCCTTATTATTAGGGGTGGGCGGACATTTCCATTCCGCCCACGGAATGTGCGATAATTTGCACTTTCCGCCTTCCGCAAACAAGGCGGTAAAATGGTGCAAATTTCCGCACAATCCCGGGCGGAACGGAAGTTGGCCGCCCGCCCGCCTCCCACTTCCCGCCCGCCTTCCCGCCCGCCTTATTAATTATATTTACAGGCTGGAAATAAAGTTAAATAAAACTTACCTCATTATTGAACTGCAAACTTCCCAATCGCTGCTTCTTCTTTGAAACTGCGCATGCGCGTGAGCCTGCGCATGCACATTGCTCGCCAAGGTATGCGCATGCTCCCATGCATGCGCAGTTTCAAAGAAGAAGCCGTGATCGGGAAGTTTGAAGTTCAATAATAAGGTAAGTTTTATTTAACTTTATTTCCAGCCTGTAAATAATTAATAAGGCGGGCGGGAAGGCGGGAGGCGGGCGGGTGGGCTCTGCGAAATGGTAATATCGCGGAGAGGCACGGAGATTTGTTCAATCTCCGTGCCTCTCCACAATAGTCCATTCCGCAAATTCCGCCCACCCCTACTTATTATGCGCGATAGCTATGGAGCCTCTTGCAGCCAGGATGCGCCAACACCGCACTGCCAGGGAACTTGGCCTCACAGATAGGGGTTTGATCATATCAACATATGCTGATCACATCACGGTATACATCAGGTAGCCAGCCACCAATCTTAACCCTGCGCTCAAGGGAAATCTTTCTAATCGGTGGTTTGTCAGGTGTACAGGTCAACTGGTCCAAATCGACCCCCCTCACCTGAACACCGGCTCCAATTGAATTAGACCTGGACTTTCCACTCGCTTGGACGGACCCAGTGGTCAAATACCTTGGGGCTATGGCTCTCTAGAGAGATTCTGGATATCTGGTGTCTGAACTACGGCCACCTTATCACCTGGCTGGAGGGTAGGATTTCCTTTTGGACCAAACTACTGATGTCGCTTGCTGGCCGGATAGCAATTTCTAAAATTATTATATTGCCCAAGTTCCTATGTCTCTTTGCTAGTATTCCCATCCCCCTCACCCAGGCCTTTTTTAAACAATAACGCTCTCTCTTGATCTCTCTGGTCTGGGCAGGTAAACAACCCCGCATCTCCTGGGAGGTCCTGACACTACCATTAACACAAGGAGGTCTAGAGGCGCGGACTTCGAACTCGACGCTCTGAGCTCTCAGGCCCAATACCTCCACTACTGGGTCCTTCCTGTCCCATTTCAGCCCCATGTGGTGGTGGAGAGGGATGTTGCTTTCCCGGCTCCTCTACCAGCTGGTATCTATTACAAAAGGCCCAATGCTGAAATCAATGCAGTTGAAAATATAAGCTGGGTTTGGGATGAACTTTGATGTCGGGCGAAACTACCACAGCTTTACACCCCATCCACACCCCTAGCCCACCACCCAAGCTTCCCTCAATGCAGGGCGCTGGTTCTCTACAAAGAGCCCGATGTATGGGGCTATCCACTTTTGCAGACCTGTTCCCGGCAGAGGAGTTTTTGCCGCGGCCTCAAAACCTGGAGGATGTGCATGTCCCCCCCATGGAACTCCTACTCTACCACCAACTCATGGCTAACTGTCAACAAATGCACAGTTCCTTTACCACTGCTCCTACACCCGTGCTCCCTTTGGAGAACATATTAGCTAACCCCTCACCCAAGAAGCTTGTAACCCACGTTTACAACATTACACAGTAGACCAGCCCAATCACAATGCCCAATGTGCTGGAGCAGTGGTCCTTGGACGTGGACCCACCACCTAGAGACAAACAATGGGCCTATTGCTGCCCACAATTCAAGCGTCTCTCTCCAAATTATAAATTGCAGCTCATACACTTCAAATACTCACACAGATTATACCAAAATGGGACTGCGCCTGAATGCTACATGCTGGCGTTGCACTGATATACAAGCCACCTTCTTACACCTGTCATGGCACTGTGGCCCAATTTCCTTGTTTTGGGACAGGGTATTTGACCTTATTCATGAAGTGATGAGCTTCCAGCATGCCCGCACCCCCACACTGTTATTCTTGGCCATGTCGCTGACGCCCCTCCTGGGGTGGGACGCCTGTTACCCATGATGTTTCTCCTGGCCAAGAGACACATTGCAATCCACTGGGGATCACCCCACGCACCCACCATTAACATGTGGATAAAGGACGTGACTTATTGCCAAGAGATGCTAGCAGTGCATTGGGCGCTGATGCCTACTGCATCACATCCCAAAGACATCTGGGTGCCGTTCATTACATGGGCGGCTGCACATACCGAAGCACTAGCCCAAACTCCACCAATTCACTTGCCTCCATAGGCCAATCTGTATAAACCATTGACGCATTACACTCATGCACGATCTTACACTTCTAAAGGCATTGTCCCATTTCTCCAACAGTCCAGCCCTGACATGCCCATATACCTGATCAATACAATATTACCCACACATGTAGGAAACATTGTAGCTTCTTTGCTTCTCTATGTTGTAGTTAAAATCTCTTCTGATTGAAAGAGCCTTAAAGCTGAAAGGTAACATTTACCTGAATACACCATGTCTGCTGTGCTTTGTCGCTGTCATGTGATTATGTGTATATGCGAACTTGCTCTCTACATGTACTCCAGATATGACCGAATGTGCCCTGTCTGTTACTTTTTGTTTCGTTTGAAAATTATAAATGAAGTTGTTTTTCTAAAACTGTGTCTACCCAGCTCAATCATTGCTTGCTGTGGCAGGTATTATATGCATAACAAACTGCATTACGCGTCAATGTAGTCTAACTAAGTGAGTGTAGAGACTAAACAATTCGCGATTATTTAATGCACCTGCATTTGTAAATTGTGTGTACGCAGGTATGACTGGCCAGGTTGCCCCATCATTAGGACACAGTAAATAGAATTTAATTTTACTTCAACTGTCTAATAGAGCCTCTCACTGATCCAAATCACTCTGCGCCCTCAGAAGAAGATCTATTTCGGTCTTTCCCTGATCCACAGATGAATCCAATCAAGGTATGGTCACCATTGGCACTACAACTCCACTCACTTACTCTGGCTCTTTCACTGAGGGCATGTAATGGGAGGGCTAAATCGGACCACCTGGGCCAGCTCATATTCAACAGACTAGGGCAGGCCTCCTTACTCGATTACATCTTGGTGGAAACGAGACTCTGGGAAAAGGTCTCTGACTTCTACGTCCAGCAAAGGCAGGACAGTGACCACAATGCCCTGATAGTGATCCTAAAAACAGGAGAGTTCGGCTTGTCCAATTCTCCATCCCTTCGTACAAACGAGCCCAGTGCACTAACGCTGTCCTACAACAGAAAGAAAGTTTGATGGAGTCACTTTCAACACTCTCCCAAGAAGTTGGCCAAAGTCTACCAGATAGCAATGCCAATGATAACCAAAATGTGGGGGGAAGGACAGGAAATTCCTACACAGGATCGAGACAAGGCAGGTAAAATTCATGAGGAGCTAATTACAAAATTGACTGATGTATTCTATCCGGTGTCGCAGATGAGGGAAGACAAACGTCCTATATGCTCCTGGTTCAATGATAATTGTCGTAAAGCCAAACGGGACCTACTGGATGCGGTGAAGGCAAAGGACAGGCCACAAATCAAACTTGCCAGGGCCAGATATAAAGTGACCATCCAGCAGGAAAAGAAAACCTGGGAAGTAGATAGGTGGGATGCCCTTAGGCTAGCCCTGAATGATAAAGGTCTGAAAAACTTCTGGGCTAGAGTGAGCTCGGGCAATAGGGAAGGGAGTTCGGCCCTAGAGCCCAATATGGCGCCCGAGGCTTGGGGGTCACACTATGGGTCTCTGTATGACACTGAGGATGGCAGCATTGATACCTCTAGCTCACCTAGGTTATCCTTGGTGTTCCATCAGGAGAGGGATGGGAGAATACTTGGGCTGAAGAAGGAAATGCTATCAACAAGCTGCATCACAGTAAAGTGCCAGGCTTAGACAAACTTCGGCGGACCTTTTCCGGGAGGAACCCAAAATCTGGGCTCCATATCTGTGCGCCCTCTTTAAGCAATCCTGAAGGGCATGGATCCCCCGGATACCTTGTGTGGGGCAGAATTAGTTCCCATATTTAAAAAAGGCTGCCCTCTTTTACCCTTAAATTATAGACCTATCAGTCTAATTGACATCACTCAAAAACTGATGGGTCTGGTCCTTCTGGACCGTCTACAGGGTTGGATGGAGGAGGAGGAGATTCTAAGTCCCTTTTAAGCCGGCTTCAGAACAAAGATGTCAACCGTAGACCAGATATTCAGATACAGCTACTCTTCTGGAAAATGGTGACCATAGAGGGTGGCAGCCTCTACCTAATATTTGTTGATCTGAAGTCGGCCTTCGACCTTGTACCATGGAAGAAACACTGGAAAGTTCTCAGTGATCTTGGTTGGGATTCCACCCTATCTCCTCAATGTGATAGTAATGCTCCACACAGAAAACTATACACAAGTTAGATGTGGAATACACGGGGAACTATTCTCACGTTTCCCCATCAGAAAGGGGGTACGCCAGGGATGCGTTCTCGCCCCTACTCTATTCTGTCTTTTCATCATTGGGCTTATCGACCACCTAAAAAACATCCAGGTTAATGATGCCCCCAAGCTAGTCTCGGGGAAGGTACCCACATCGATGTTCGCAGATGATACCCTCTTACTGTCAAAATCGCCAACTGGTATTCAGCGCATCCTTGATGGTTTTGCGAACTTTTGCAATATGAGGGGTTTGGGGATCGACTTCACAAAGACAAAATATATGGTCTTCAATGCCCATCCCCCCCCCCCCCCCACCCAGGACGACCCGCACAGAACCCTCCCTAAATGGTGCACTCTTGGAAAGGGTGAGGATTTTTGATTATTTGGGTGTTACATTATCAGAGCACTTTGAGTGGGGGTTTCAGTTGGCTAAAGAAAGCCTCAAGTTAACCCAGACCGTGGGTGGGATTATGAAATTGCACAGAACTTCAGCATTCAAGCCAGCTGCCCCCGTTGTGGAAATATATAAAGCCCAAGCAAGGGGCCCACATTATATGGGGCAGAATTGTGGGGGCATTGCTCCACCTCTAATCTTATGAGGGTCGAGAACAACTATAAGAGGAAGCTATTATGTCTTCCTCGTAGCACCCCCCTAGTACCCCTTCGCATGGACTTGGGCATGAGGCATATCGCCGAAGAGATCGCCCTTAGACCTTTTACATTCTGGCGCCAGGTATGGGTGACCCCGGAGTTGTCCTTCTACAAAGCAGAGCTTAAGGAATTTGTCAATTTCTGTCACCAAGAAAATACCGTGGCTTTTGCCACATAAGGGATCTCTCCTTAAGGTTAGGTAGGTTGGACCTCTGGAAAACCCCTGAGACATCATGCCCAATGATATCTAGGCTGGAACTAGTGCAACTTTACAGGCATTCTAACATACTGTCCATACAGGAAAGTCCCACTGGCGGTCGGATGACATCAGAATTCCTACAAGTAAAAGATGTATATAGCAAGGTACTCTTCCTGAATGTGATCTATCCCCCATTGGCCAGGAAACTGTACGTGCAGTTTAGACTAGGGAACCTTCTATTATCTGCACACACAAGCATATGGGCCAAAGAGAATACGGCTGAGTGTCCTGCTTGTAACTACAAGCTAGATTCCAAAGTACATGTACTTTTTTTCTGCCCTGCATATCAACTGCCTCGCAAACGCTGAATAATCCAAATATGCATAAATGTAGGCCTTGTGCGCTACACAGAGGCAAACAGAGTTCTAAAATATGACACGCACCCTCCAATTGTGTTTGCTGTGTCATGTTTCTTAAACCATATGTGGCACATACGGCGAGGTTTGATTAAGAACCACCCTGGGTAGATCTACGTGTAGGAACTGTAAAGGTCTGCATCAGGGCAAACACGGTCAGGGTCCTCTGTCTCAGGCTATATTTTTCCTTTTTTGTCTTTTTTTCATTCTTTTAACCTTGTAAATATTTTAACTTGTGTTTTTATCAAATGGGTGTTTTTATTGGAATGAGGTGTTTGAGGACGCCTGCTTTTTAATTGTCACATCTTTGTAGAAGCAGGAGAATCCCATCTCAAGAAGGCAATTTGGATATATGGAACATATAATTGTAAGTGCTTACACTTTTCATGTGTTCACGGTGGCTGTGATTTTTAATTATGTACTTTTCTGGCCCTAGGGGCCGAAATAAAGTTACTGAATAAATTAAGAATTTCATTTTATTGTACAGTTTTTAAAAATTAGTAAAAAAGAGAAACAATCAAATCAACACAATTGACTGCCCTAATTAAACTATTTGATAAGTTAAATTACAATGTTTCTATTGACCAAAGTCTTGAGTATATAACACAAAATTACATCACAAGGGATTGCTTACTTAGCAAAAGCTAAAAAGAAGAAAGTGAGTGTATCACTAACCTACAAATCAATCCAGTTATACTTATAAAATAGTCATACTCTATAGACTTTAAGCTATTGTGCTATGCAAGAGACTGAATACTGGAGATAAATAAAATGATCCTATATTTAGCTTCACTAGGGATGGCACAATCATTTTCTAAGGCCTGCCCACTTTAATTCTACATCTATTTTTTTTTGTCCTCATCTCACCGGTAAGCATCTGCAGATCTTGGTGAAAGGCGTTGTTACCAACTGCGCGCCCTACGGCTTGCTGCACTTGCTTAGGTCAGCCAGACCAGCCCCGTTTGATAAAGGCTTGGTGTAATCATTGGACCGGGAGAAGCCAGCTGGAACTACATTCATCTTAAATCCCGGCCCCAAATCATTAGGGGCTGCCAGATGTTCACCGTACTTTCCCCAGTTCCTCTTTGATCTAAACGAGCCATGGCAAATGTGGCTTTCAGCCAATCTTCACATCTCGGGGACGTGGTTCTTTCCACTTCATGCAGATCTCTCTCTGGGTGAGTAACACCAAATATAGCAACAGCCATCTGCGAGTCTGCGATAAATTCAAACCGAACACTCCATCCTCACCAAATATTACTAGAGAAGCGTTAACCTCAATTTGGACTTAAAAAATGCCACATAGGATGTCTCCTACTCCATTCCAGAAAGCTTTAAGTTCAGAACATTCGCAGAAGATATGAATATCATTAGCATTGAGAGTTTTGCACCTTGGACATTTTGGGGTGGATAGTGGGGCAAACGTGGCTATTTTGGCAGGTATATAATAAAGTCTGTTGATAACAAAAAAGGTTTTTTTCCTTAAGCTGACCGGTTTAATACATTTATAGAGTAGCTTCAAAGAGGGCTCATACATATCTATGATGTTGGACTCAAAAGGGGACTGATTCCAGACTGCATATTGCGGGGGAGTTCCAAATCATCCGCATCCAAAAGCTTCCTATACAGATAGAAATCTCTTTCCTTCTTAGGTGTAATGTTTGCAGGAACTGCTTCGTCTCCCAGTCTCCTCTTATATTCCCCTTTTCCGCCCACAAACCAGGACACAAGTTGTAAATATTTAAACCTGGAAAAGCTAGTTCCAACCTTAGCCCTTAATACCTCCTGAATACCACAGAATATCTCCTGAGGCGGAAAGCCGGGAGTAGGCGAATCATTGCTCTTTGTTTTTAAAATTGTAAAACTTGTTGTGTTTTAGCACTTACTTTTAACTGGGCATACCTCCCTGCCAGCGCGCAGCGGACCCTCGCTAAAGGATCAAGCACCACGCCGACATTACCGGCGAGTTTGCTGGCCACGCCCACTTCTCAGGCCACGCCCCCTGCCCGCCCTATTTAAGGAACGCTGATCACGAGCGTCCTTAGACAGAATATCTCCTGAGGCGGAAAGCTGGGAGTAGGCGAATCATTGCTCTTTGTTTTTAAAATTGTAAAACTTGTTGTGTTTTAGCACTTACTTTTAACTGGGCATACCTCCCTGCCAGCGCGCAGCGGACCCTCGCTAAAGGATCAAGCACCACGCCGACATTACCGGCGAGTTTGCTGGCCACGCCCACTTCTCAGGCCACGCCCCCTGCCCGCCCTATTTAAGGAACGCTGATCACGAGCGTCCTTAGACAGAGTATCTCCTGAGGCGGAAAGCCGGGAGTAGGCGAATCATTGCTCTTTGTTTCTAAAATTGTAAAACTTGTTGTGTTTTAGCACTTACTTTTAACTGGGCATACCTCCCTGCCAGCGCGCAGCGGACCCTCGCTAAAGGATCAAGCACCACGCCGACATTACCGGCGAGTTTGCTGGCCACGCCCACTTCTCAGGCCACGCCCCCTGCCCGCCCTATTTAAGGAACGCTGATCACGAGCGTCCTTAGACAGAATATCTCCTGAGGCGGAAAGCCGGGAGTAGGCGAATCATTGCTCTTTGTTTTTAAAATTGTAAAACTTGTTGTGTTTTAGCACTTACTTTTAACTGGGCATACCTCCCTGCCAGCGCGCAGCGGACCCTCGCTAAAGGATCAAGCACCACGCCGACATTACCGGCGAGTTTGCTGGCCACGCCCACTTCTCAGGCCACGCCCCTAGCGTTGTTCCCTGACCATACAAAAATGTGTAACCCTAGGAAGCGCAGCGGGCGCGCCGTTTGCGCGCCGAAGGCGCGCCTAAGGCAAGCCCGTCTGCGCCCGTCCGCGACGGGCCGGGACCAGGGGCCACAACCCCTACATCTCCTGTGACGCAAACCTGGCACTATACCTCCGATGAACTTCGAACCATCAATTCTCAGGTAAACTTGTCTTGTGCTCATAAATATGGCCCACTCGAGCTACCTCCCCAATGCAATGACTGCAAGACTCACCTCAAGCCTAAACCCCCCACATCAAACCAACAACTCTTTAGACTGTTCCTACTGAATTGCAGGTCTCTTCCTAGACACTGCACAGAGCTCTCCTTGTTAATTGAAGAGGAAAAACCGGACGTTCTCTTTCTAACGGAGACATGGCTTACCCCTCACTCTGACCCCGAATTGGTTCAAATCCTGGGGAAGGAATATCAAATTGTAAGACTGGACCGGGAACAGGATAGAGGGGGTGGACTAGCCATCATTTTTAAAGACTGCTTCACCTGTCGCTGCATCCCTAACCCCTTTCCGGAATGTGAAAGCATGTCCTTTACCTTGGAATTCTCCCCCAATTTAAGTTTCTCCGGGACACTTATATACCGCCCACCAGGCACTCCCAAACAGTTCTACGAAACTTTGCCACCGTTAGTCGCCGATTTGGCCCTATCTCCTTCCAACTTCACGCTATTGGGCGATCTCAATATACACTTTGACGACACCAATAACTCCATCGCTAACAAATTAAGCAGGGACCTATCTGCCCTGCAGTTGCTCCAGCTGGTCTCATCTCCTACACATACGAAAGGCCACTTGCTGGATCCAGTTTTCAGCAACTGTCCTCATTTGAAGGCCTGTCCTTCTATAGCACTTCCTTGGACAGACCATGCCTTAGTCCCGTTGCTCTGGACAACAGAGAAACCTACACTCCCAACACCTACTGTCCAAGAAACCCGAAATTGGTCTAAAATACCGCTGGCCCAGTGGACCCAGGAACTACAAAAATCTATTCCCTCAATCGGCCAGACCCCCTCACAGGCCAATGAAATATTCAATGAATGGATCCAGAGTTCCCTAAACGCCACGCTCCCCTTGAAGAAAACAGTTTTCAAAAGATCTAGAATTTCAGCTCCCTGGTATTCCATCGAACTAAGGGAGAAAAAGCGTCTCTGTAAGAGACTGGAACGCAAATGGCGACTGGGATACGCGGAAACAGAAAAAACTATTTACAGAGACGCCATCAGACTATACAAAAAAGACATAAAAAGTGCGCAATCATCATACTACTCAAACCAGATCGCAGAGGCCAGCTCCAGCTCGAAAGAGATATACAAAATAGTCAAAAGCCTCACCACCCTCCCTTCCCCTCCGTCTATAACGGAGAATCCACAGCTCCGCTGTGAAGACCTGGCTAATTTCTTCTCTCAGAAAATCAATCTTATTTACTCTTCGTTTCCATCTACAGAACAGATTGTTCTGACTAAAGCACTCCCTGGTCCTCCTCATAACCACTCACCCTATCACCCTCCGGTGTTGGAGGAATTCCCCCAGTTGCAGGTAGATCACCTCACCTCCCTCATGCACCAAGTGAAGTCGGGCTCCCCCAGAGACCCAGCACCCCCATATGTTCTAGTCTCGGCCATTCAAACCATCCTTCCCACACTGCTTGGAGTACTCAATACCTCGATTGCTACCAGCACAGTACCAACAGCGTGGAAGCAGGCTATGGTGAGGGCCCTGGTCAAAAAACCTAACCTTGACACCAAGAACTTCAACAATTTCCGCCCGATCTCCCTGCTGCCTTGGGCAGCCAAAATTCTGGAGAAATACATAAACAGTATAGTAACAACTTTTCTCGAACAATACCAACTGCTCGATCCATCCCAGACTGGCTTTCGCCCAAAGCATGGGACCGAGACGGCACTGCTGGCAGTCACGGAGGAGTCCAGGAGAATCGTAGATCGGGGAGGATCGGTGGCAATCATCCTCCTCGATCTAAGCGCCGCATTCGATACCGTTAACCACGGTATCCTCTTGCAGCGTCTCCTGGACATCGGAATATCTGACAGAGCTCTGGAGTGGCTCAAATCCTACCTGAGCGATAGATCCTTCCAGGTGTACGAGGGCAATGTCACCTCCTCCAGCAAACCTCTGGGGTGCGGAGTCCCGCAGGGATCATCCCTAAGCCCGACGTTATTTAACGTCTACATGAGGCCGCTGGCTGGGATCGTCCGCCCGTTTGGTATTAAGATCGTTACCTACGCGGACGATACCCAGCTGGTGGTCTCCTTGGCACAGGCAGGCGGTCCCTCGGCGAATGTAGATCTCGCAGGTTGCCTGGAGACGGTCAAAAGCTGGATGACCAAGTCTTGTCTCAAACTTAATGGAGACAAGACAGAGCTCATGCTCTTGGGTCACACTTTACCATCCACTATAGACACTCTTTGGCCCCCCAGCTTAGGTCCGGCTCCGGCTCCCAAAGACGCTATTAAGAGCCTTGGTGTCTGGCTCGACAGGTCCCTGTCCTTTGACCAACAGGCAACGAAACTTTCTGCCACTTGCTTCGGCATCTTGAGAGTCATCAGGAAGATCCTGCCTCTACTCCCCTTTGAAGCAAGAAAAACCGTAGTCCTGGGCCTGATCCAATCGCGGCTGGACTATGGAAACGCATTGTATCTCGGAGCTCCTGACTTCACTTTACGCAAACTACAATTAATTCAGAACTGCGCAGCCAGAACACTTTTACAAATCCCCCGCAGATCCTCAGTAAAATCAGGACTAAGGATACTGCACTGGCTCCCCGTAAAGGAAAGAGTAGATTTCAAATCACTCTGCATCGCACACCAGACTTTCTGGTCTCGAGGCCCGGCTATCAATTTCCCCCTCATCACACCCTACCTACCCACTAGACAGCTGCGTTCCACCTCTGCTAATCTAGCCACTGTGCCACAAATAAAGAAATCAAGGTCCGGAGGCCGTTCCTTCTCATACAATGTCGCAAAAAAGTGGAACGCCTTGCCTCAGCATCTCAGATCAAACCCTGACATTCTCTCCTTCCGTAAACAGCTGAAAACACTACTGTTTACTGCATAATCAATGAAGCTGAATCTGCCTTCCCTCCAACTTAAACCTCAGCAATATTCTTAGCGCTTGGACGCCTCAGGGCAGCTACCCGCGCTTTAGAAATCCGAATTCATTCATTCATACCTCCCAAGGGTGGAGTCCTTCTGCTGCTAAAAGATCTGACCAGATAGTGATGCCTGACCTTTTGATTGGTATTGCGAGACTATCCTTCAGACAATGCGGGGTCCCGGGGGAGTCCCACATATGTGCAAAATCTGAGTAATACCTGATGCCCCACCTACATCTTACTTTATACAAAATTTCCAAGGCGGCCCTAAGAACCTTCAAGCGGACTCGTTTAAAGAACTTCCGAGCCCCAAACTTGTACAAGAAACCTTCTCCACCTCCTCCACCCTCCACCATGGCCATTTCGCCCAGCAGCCTCCCCCAGGAAGTTTCCTCTGGTTTTAGAAGTAACATCTGGATGCTTTTAAACTGAAAAGCAACTGAGTTCTAACCAATATCCGGGAGAGCCAACACCCGCTTGATGAGCCCATGTCTCAGCTTCTTCCATGACAATTTGGCTCCTTTGTCTCCCCAAATGAACCTCCTAATCTTACTTTGGATCTTACAAATGCCCTTACTGGGAAAAACCAATGGCAGTGCATTTAACAGGTATGTCAGCTTGGGAAGGGTAACCAACTTCACCAGATTCATGCTGCCAAAGGTTGTCAGGGGAAGATTTCTCCATCTGGCAAAGAGGCGATTCATTTCTTTGATGATCTTATTCAAATTGATCTGGGGGATTTTATCCAGCTCTTTAACAATGGAGATGGCCAAGTATTTTAGCTCTTCACTTGTAATGCCCTCCCATTGGTCTATGTTCCAACACATTACCTCTGTTTTAGATGTATTGGCTAGATAGCCCAAGAAAGAGTCAAATTCTTCCAAAAGGGCTTCAACCCTTGGTATAACCGCCCCCGGATTGCTGGTATATAACAACTGGTCATCGGCATAGAGTACTAACTTACAACGATAAAGCTGAGATTTAAAAGGGTGGATTAAGTCGTCTAATCTAATAGCTTGAGCTAATGGCTCTATATACATATTGAACAGCAAGAGGGAAATGGGACAGCCCTGTCTTGTTCCCCTCTGAATACTAAAATTTGAGGTCAACATACCATTCAACAGGATCCTTGCAAAGGCTCCCTGATAACATTTTCTCAGGGCCTGAATAAAGATAGGGCCGAAGCCAGAGGTAGACCCTACAGACTCTGTTGAATGCCTTGGCCGCATACAAGGCCACTATAGCCAAGGGATCCGATCTTGCCATGGCCAGGTCGATGTTGCCAATCAGCAGCTATGTCTGCTCATGGATATATCTCCCTGATACAAAGCCCTTCTGATCGATGTTAATCAAATTAGGGACCAGTTTGGCCAATCTACCTGCCAGAATATCCATGAAGATTGTATAATCGCCATTCAACAGGGAGATTGGTTGATAGATGGTTGCTTCCTTCAAGGACCTGGAGACCTGTCCTGTCGGACTATACACCGAGTTAAATAGAGTTCCCAATATCGGGACCAGCTCAGCCGATAAAAGTTTATAGACCTCACTTGGGAGCGCATTCATAACAGCTTTATTATTTTTATATTTATTTATTTGATCTTTAATTTCTTCTAAAGTAATTGGAGCATCTAGATATCATGTAGTGTAGTTTATTGTAAATAACAATCACAACTTGTAGCTTGAAGTACTTTATTCAGCAAGCATGTAGATCACGACATCCATAACCCTGCCAGTCATGAACTGACAGGAGTGCACCTTGGAACGTTGACAACACACAAAGGGGTCAGCCCAACTGGGGCAGAACAAAGGGGAGGTTGGAATGTACCAACCTTACGTTTTAGGTAATTACAACACATCTCCTACCCCATAACAGAACAGCTCACAGGGTAACTGCAAGAGATGTAACCTTTTAGTTTCCTAGACAAATTTTGAACAGTCCCCAACGACAGGAAATGAGTAATCAAACCAAACATTGTCTGCACTCTTCCCTGTCCTCTCCCAGGCACAAGTCAGGGTAATGTGGGATACCAATCCTGACACTAATTATTGTTCCTGCTTCTTTCCGTTGTCATCCCTCTCCTCCTCTTATCCCTACAGCCTTAAGATTACCCTGTTAGTGACTGGACCTTTAGCCTTCCCTGGTTCACATTTAGATAACCACACCACACCGGGTGGCATGATTAGGTACAACCATGTTGTTTCCTTACGAGCTTTTCACACGTTAACCAAAGTGTTACTAACGATATGTAAACTCTCTACAATCATTTGATTTACTCCTTCGAATGTTTCATTCACCTTATTACAATATAAAGATGGACCTTGTTGGAATGCAACCTAACATTACCTCCCTCACTCATATGCGATAAGACCATCTGGACCCCATTTTCCTACATCAAGGTTCGAGAGGCTCCTTCTATCCTTGTCTTTTCTTGACAACACTGTTTCTAAGATAATAGACTCCTTTCCTACAGTCCTTTTTCCCGCTCCACTGGAGTGATAGTGCTCCAGGGACTCATTGACACTGGCCTCCCCGTCCTTAGCCTCCCGGGGTCCTACAATGTCCTTTACTGATTCCTCCCCTAGAGTGATTGATACCTCGACTGCCAATATGCAGACTTCCTCACTCTCTGTAGTCGTTTCTCTCTTTGTACAACACCTGCACTGTCTGGAATACTTCCCTACCATGGTTTCCTCCATTGGCCACCCATAGTGTATTCCTGCTTTATTTACCATTAAATCCTGATCCCATTGACCACAATGGGATTTAGTCACTATATTTCCACTCCTGATCTCCTGTGGTACTGTTTCACGCTCTCTATACCAATTTCTTCTCTCGAAGAATAATTTGTTTCTTTCCCCCTTAAATTCTTCCTCCTGCTCTCCTAGTTCGGTTAAGGAGCATGAATCAAAAGCCATTCCTTCTTCTTCCTCCTCTACCTCTTGGCTAGGGGTGATCCCTGTTCTCATAATGTTTATAACGTTATCCGTGACCATATCCCCTTCTGTGTCCAACTGGCCCAGAGGAAGAACACTCATTAGTTTATGCTTCCATTCCTCACGGACTTGTCCCTTTTTGTTAGTGCCCCCCACAGTTTTTTGTTACTAAGGGCATAACTCCTTCTGAGTTCTCTGCGGGTTTTATTTCTTCCTGCCTTAAATACTTTTCTTGGTCTCCTTTAGGGATTTCCCTCTCCCCAACTAAACTCTCCTTGCACAATCCTTTTTTCCCTTCTATCACCTTTTCTCCACATGCCCTTTTCCCTGATATCATAACTGGTTCTTCACTTGTGGAGTTTTGTATCATCCTGAAGTCTTTATATTGGGTCCATCCCATTAAATTAGACCCTCTGTCATGTAGAGGATAATTCACAAAGATAAAACACTTTCTCTTCCAGAACGTACAGTTATTGTATGGGTGCACCCTGATATCTATCTCCAAGATACACTAGATACTCTGCACTTAAATACTTACTATTTCCTCAATTCTTTTTTTCCTTTTTTTTTCAGTCAAGATGCAGTCCACTTTACTTAATTTCACAAGATTACTCCTACACTATCTGGTCTAACTTCACTGTTCCCTCAACTGGCTGAGTTTCACCTCTCCGTTTATTACCTAATATCACTCTGCACCATATTCTTTAACACTTGCGAAGCTTTACCTGGAACTTCTCACATTTCCCTCTCGGTCACTCAAAATTCCATTACTTTTGCAAATAATATCTTATTCACTTGTATATTCCTCAAATACACTCTTAGTATTTCTCATACCACTTTTCCTAATTTAACATTTATGTGTTATTTTCTTCCTACTGCCTTACAATGCTAGTCCAATTTCTAACTATTCATTTTTTGACCGACAAAACACTCTGCACTATTATTCTTCCTGGAAGTTATTCCCTTCCCTTGCACCCAGACCTTGTGTTGAATTTGCCGTTACTACTTTACGGTTTATTTCCTTCGTCCCTCTTGCACTGCCTGTATTACATTGAATCTGTCATTCTATTCTCAGTCAGCTTCCCTCCGTTGACACTGCCACTGTCTTCCTGGACGTGCACAGCAGAATCCGCCGACAACGCACCAGTCCTCCTTCCCTCGAATCTACAGCTGACAGAAAAAGTCACCTCCTGACATGCTGCTCTCTCTCTCTCCTCTGTGCCACACAACACTGTCCACTCGCTCCCTGGAACCGTCGTCGACTTCTTCTCAAGATTCCCTCAACGCAGCACATCCGCCGCCTCACTCGTCACCTCCGTAGCCGCAACCGTTTCTCTTTCTGCAGTTTTCACCGTCAGGTGCGCCTTTCCCTTATCCTCCTGTTCTCTGCATGTCAGCACCCGGTTTCCCTTCACACAACAGGCCTCCGAGTTCCTTGCTCAACAAACTGCCACAGAAACTCCGTTCTCCGCCTCACTTACTGCGCTGCTACACACTCCTCCTGCCTTTTCACGGACGCAGCTTTACTTTTATCCACTTCACAGCTGATCACAGAGCCCCTTGCTCGACGGGCAGCCTCTGAACTGCGTTCACTGCCTTACGTTATGCACTTTCACGCACTAGCTCCTGCCATTCAGGGATTCATCTGCTTATTATTGCTCGCCGATACTTTCACTCAGCCTTTGACACCGGTAGCTCATGTGCCTTGCCAAGAAAGTATACTTTTCTTTAATCCTCAGGTACACTCCTCTTCGCTGGTTTATTCTCCTCTCAGTTCCATACCGGATATGAGTTCTCTCTCACACTTCCTCCCACCTGGTTCACTTTGAATTCCACCAGAGTTCCTTCCACCTCATAGATATCCTAAATATTCTCCGCTTTCAAAGGTAACTTTATATTACGTCTTAAAACTTGAACTACTGCGCCCCCACCTCTCGGAACACCTTCAGTGGAGTCGTAACAGCTCGGTTAATGCATTCCTCCTCGACTTGATTTGCTCCTTAAATCGGTTACTATGAAGAATCTGCAGATGCCGTTCACAGGGTCTCTTGACAAATCTGTCACAAAAACAAATTTCTTTACTTCCACTGCGTCACTCTCTAACCTCACGTAGTTGCACACGGCTACCCCCACTCTTCCAAGAACATTCCTGCCTCAAAAGACTCTTCAAATGCACGAATTGCCTCACTTCTTACACGACGAGATGCCTCACTCTGTCCTTCCAAACTGGCCACAGCTCCCTCCTTTCTCACGAAGGCTCCCTCTCTCTCACAGGATTTCTTTCTCGCTAATTTCCCGCTGTCCTCCGCCGTCGCCCACAGTGCCGCCTCACCGTCTTCAAACAGCCACCTTGCTCCAAATGACGACAGCTCTGTTCCTCACAGGATTTCTCTTTCATTCACTTTTCGCCGCACGTCTCCGCCTGCTCCTGACACCAGGATGCTTCCTCTCACCTCTGATTTCACATGCCTTGTCGTCTTCCCTCGGATTCACCAGTCACCACTATGGCTCCACTCTGTACATAACGGTTACGTCACACCGTCACCTCAGCTGGCACCGACACGCTGTGAGTGTGAAATTATGTTACATCGAAGTTTGGAGGGTAGAAGTAGAGTATTTATTGCGAGGTACAATAACAGGTCTAATCATGAAGCCTGGGTCATAACCGTCTTCCCTGGAATCTGGAACCCAGCAGTGTTCCCGATTCCAGGCATGACACGACAACACCACGGTATACAACCTTTACCACGCAACTTTTACCACGACCTACCATTACCACGCAACTTTTACAACGCAGGACCCTTTACCACGCATACCATTACAACGCTGGTATTTACAACGCAGATACTTTTACAACGCATACCATTACAACGTAAGTATTGGTAAGTATATAATTTTATTTAAAATATTTTAGGTTTGGGTTTTGGGTAAATGGGTATTTTTAGGGTTCAGGGTCAGTTTTCAGTTTTTGGGTAAATGGGTATTTTTAGGGTTCAGGGTCAGTTTTCAGTTTTTGGGTAAAGGAGTATTTTTAGGGTTCAGGGTCAGTTTTCAGTTTTTGGGTACAGGGGTATTTTTAGGGTTCAGGGTCAGTTTTCAGTTTTTGGGGTACAGGGGTATTTTTAGGGTTCAGGGTCAATTTTCAGTTTTTGGGGTACAGGGGTATTTTTAGGGTTCAGGGTCAGTTTTCAGTTTTTGGGGTACAGGGGTATTTTTAGGGTTTAGGGTCAGTTTTCAGTTTTTGGGGTACAGGGGTATTTTTAGGGTTCAGGGCTTGGTTTGGGTTTTGGGGTTCAGGGGTATTTTTAGGTTTTAGGGCTGGGTTTGGGTTTTGGGGTACAGGGGTATTTTTAACATATATATTTAAAAAATTATAAATAAATATTAATATAAATAATTAAAATATTAAATATTAAAATAATAATTTAATAATTAAAAAATATTATTAATAATTACATTATTATACCATATTATTTACTTACCTATACTTACGTTGTAATGGTATGCGTTGTAATAGTACCTGCGTTGTAAATACCAGCGTTGTAATGGTATGCGTGGTAAAGGGTCCTGCGTTGTAAAAAATGCGTGGTAATGGTCTGCGTGGTAAAAGAACGCGTGGTAACGTCATATATCCCAACACCACACATTCCCCTTCGTAAAGAGAAATAGAGAAACACTTTAAACCAACTTTAAAAGAACAAAAACAAATAAACAAAGTACAATTTGAACTCTGAAAAGATAAACAGAGGCATCAATAACAAGAGAACAAATTGCATGATAAACAAATGGGATCATCTATAAAGATGATAATCCTTATACCACACTGGAGTGAGACATTTCCTCTGTGCTCGTTGGACAGGAACAGAGTCGTCGGGAGCACAAGAAGACTTATTTTCAGGAACATTGTGAAGAGTTGTAGAACCAGAGAATTTCCTCCAATTGCTAGCACTGTTGGAGGACCTTGAGTAGGACGGAATTCCAGACTCTGGGGACACATCCTTAGGCCACAACCACCTAGGAATCTTTACCACTTTAGACATACTCCATACATTACCATCGGAAAGTTCAACAACCTGTCGACCAACACGCTTGACCATCAAAGGACCCGAATACCGTGACTCCCCTGACTTGACTAATCTGCACTTCTTAACACGCACCCAATCATTGACACTGAACTGGGAAGAATCGCTACACAGAGAATGATCAACTTCAACGGCCTTTTCTGAACCAAGCATTCTCATCCAAGGTTGACTCATGTTGGAGACACTCCTCCTCCCTCTCATCTTCTCAAAAGGAGAGAGATCACCCATACTCCTAGGTGTGTTTCTGTAGCACCACAGAACTTCACTTATGGTCTGTTTACAATCTTTACCATTATGTAAGGCTAATTGGAGACCCTCTTTAAACACCCTGATCCACCTCTCCACAATACCATTACTATTGGGATAGTAAACTGACACACGTTTATGTCTTATACCATGATGCACCAAAAACTCCTTCATCTCTTGAGACACAAATTGGACACCGTTGTCAGTTGTGATAGACTCTGGGAAACTTTCTCTTTCAAATACTTCATTTAAAAACTTGATCACCACACTAGACGTTATGCTAGAAACCATTTTTACCTCAGGCCATTGGGACAACTGATCTACCAAGATAATAGCATACATCGTATTCTTGTTGAATGACAAAGGACCGGCAATATCTAAAGATACACTTTCCCAAACCCGTGAAGGTCTAGAAATGGGAAGACGTTCATATGCAACATGCTTTTGAGACTTATCACTCAAACAGCAATCCATACAGTCCCTGACATACCGTTCTATGCATTTATCCATCCCTGGCCACCAGAATTCCCTTCTTATCCTCCTTTTCATAGATGTCATTCCAGGATGTCCCTCATGAGCCATTTCTAAAATCTTAGGTTGCAATTCACGAGGCACCACCAATTGCAGACCTCTAAACAATACTCCCTCAACCACAGACAACTCTTGAGCAACGTGAAAGAAAGGTAGTATATCATCAGACAACAAAACTTTGCGTGGCCACTGAGTTTTTACAAAATTACAAATATCACTAAAAACAGGGTCACCACTACATGCCAATTTCCATGCATCCTCATGAATAAAACCCTTGGAAATTTCACAAATTGACACAACATTATCATCATCCTTGTCTTCTTCAACTACATTGTCATCAGGCACAGGCAATCTAGACAAGCAGTCAGATAACACTTTCCTAACACCAGGAATATACTCCACTTTAAAATGAAAATCCTGAAGTTTGTATTGCCATCTAGCAATCCTTGAAGTTGCTTTCCCACAACCTTTCGTAGTAAAGAAATCCACTAAAGGACGATGGTCAGACCAGAGTTTAAAAACAGTACCGTACACATACTTGCGGAAATACTCTATACCCCACCAGCAAGCAAGAGCTTCCTTTTCTAAAGTAGAATATTTGCACTCAGCATCCCTTAAAGGTCTTGATGCAAATCCAATTGTTACCATTTGACCCTTTTGACGCTGCATTAAAACTGCACGATACCCACATTACTAGCATCAGTGATGATAAATAAACAATGTGCAGTATTAAACGTTGCCAAAGCAGGTGCAGATGCAATGTTTTGCTTCAACAACATGAACTCTTTTTTACAATTTTCATCCCAAAGAAATTGAACATTTTTTTTCATCAAATTTCTCATGCTTGCAGTTTTATCAGAGAACAGGGGAATAAATTTGGAGTAATATTCGGCAAGCCCCAAGAAAGACCTGAGCTGATCTTTATTCACAGGGTCAGGAGCTAATTCAATGGCCTTGACTAAATTTATTTTCGGGGAAATGCCTTCCTTACTAATAGTATGTCCCAGATAGTCAACAGAAGACACACCAAATTTTACATTTTTCTTTTGTGAGAGTGAGACCACTATCTTGCAACACACATAATACTTTATACAGTATTTCAGAATGATCAGATGGATTAGATGCAAATATCAAAATGTCGTCCTGGAAGTACAAGACATTTTCAAAATCCTTAAAAAGGTTGTGCATCGCTCTTTGAAAGACAGAAGATGCTGATATTAGACCAAAAGGCATCCTTTTGTACCTGAAAGCCCCTTCTGAAGTGATGAAAGACGTCAAGTGCTTACTGTCCTTGTGTAACGCTATCTGGTGGTAAGCATTAGACAGGTCTAATGTATAAAAAATGGATGCCCCCTTCAATTTTGTGAACATTTCATTAATATTAGGCAACGGATGCCTATCCACCCATACGTTCTCGTTTAAATCTCTCAAATCCACACAAAGTCTCACTTTGCCGTTGGGCTTGTGAGCGACAACGACTGGGGACAACCAAACGGAAGATTCTATCTCCTCAATGACATCTAAATCACATAATCTTTTGAGTTCAGACTTTACAGCATCTCTTAAATGTAAAGGGACATTCCTAACTTTATGGACCTTTGGTACAGCATCTTCCCTAAGAATAATTTTATGTTCAACATTTTTTAAGAGACCTAATGCAGATGTAGAAAACACAAAAGGAAACTTCTTTTCGCACTCAGAACTGTGGTAAATAAATAAATAATTACCGGTACTATTTTTCTATGCATTAACTAAAAAGGATAGCTCAATAAATAAGAGGCAGAATCCGTGGTATCTGAGTCAAACGGGGTTTAATCAGATGGCTCGAGCCAATGGACCATCGGGTTCCATCACCTGCAAAGGTTCAGGAAGGGACAGACACAAGGAAAGGGGGAATGGCAGCTGCAGCAACAGGAACGGGACAGCTAGCATCTCATTAACATCATACAGTATATATAGTAAAACAGTACAATTGCATTGAATACAGTAGGCGTAACAAGTGACAAACGGAAGATAAGAACATATGGGCGTGAAAAGAAGGCGTGCACAGGGCGTGCACGGAGGCATGTGATGTAAACGTCACAGAAGTGTCATAAGTGGGTGGATACATGGAGGGGGCTACCTGGGCAGCTGGAACCTTTAACCTACTGGTGCGCGCAAACGGGCCATGACGTGTAACCGGGGAGAGCTGGGGGCTTTGACTTCTGGCACTAGAAGAGGAGACTAAAGTCTGGGATGTCAGGACGACCTGTACCTATAGCATATCTGATATCTCGTGTTTGGAGTACACGTTGCTTGAATCTAAAAGTCATCAGGGAAAAGGCTACTTGTCACTAAAGCTAGTGCATGCATATATTTCTTTATGTATTGCGTGTGCTATGAATCTTCTATGGATACTAATTCAGTAATTCTCTTGCATGGAGACAGGAAGACTAGACTATAGATGAAGATGTTTATGCGGTTCGTTAGCTAGGAATGTGAAACCGGGGAGCTGAACTGATAACTGTAAGCATAACATATTCTTGGCAGACAGGCAGGCAGGCCAGGCCGGGCACCGCGCTGCTTGGCAGGATGTAAGTGAAGGGTCAGGGATGCGGGAGGGGCTGCATCGCTCCTCGGAGTGGTTTCAGGAGACTTGAGACTTGAATCTGGTGTCCGGGCCCTGTGAGGCCTAGAAACGGGGACAACTCGATGATTTATCGTGCACAATGTAAAGACGTTGGCAACATAGGCCTAATACTTGTTGCTTTCAGGAGGGACTGGATAACTGACATACTATCATTGGACACAACTATAATTGCGTCTTTATTCGGTCAAGGGATAAATATGCATATTAATCATGCACATATAACATACGATGGGGAACACGTAGGAACACATGACAGGGCAAAATTCAATTTTCCTCATTCCCTCCTTGTTCCCTACGTTTCCTTCAAGAAACATCAATATTCATGATACCATCTATCTGTTCATACAGCATCATTTGCTCGTCTCTTATCTTCTGGGAATGGGCCTTTGGACTTGGAATACAAGAGGTAGCGCACAAGCCGCAAATCGCAGGGCCACATTGTAAACAGAGACAACAACTGAATATGATCATTACTCCTATTCCTAGAAATGACAGTACTTTCCATCCCCAGGCAGATATTATATTCCAGAGCCAACCGGACAATGTCCAGGTGCCTGGATTCTGGTGTAGCTGATGGGCTATTTTATGAAGTCTTGTTATTGCTGAATATACAGACGGTGCGTTATTAGGAATGAAAATGCAACAACTAGATCCGATGACTCTACAAGCTCCGCCCCTATCGGCCAGTATGACGTCAAGAACAAGGCGGTTCTGAAGAACGACAAATCTCATAGCAGATTGTTCTTCTGTTAAGTTACCTAGAGCGGAAGTAGTCTCATTCACTACTGCTTCAAGGGTTCTGGTTAACCTACGTATTAGCTTACTATTCTGGATAGGTCCTATGAAGAAAAAGAAACCTTTATTGAAGTCTGTATACTGTTCTAAGGCAGTTTCAGTCTGATCGACAATTGGGGACTCGATCTCCCTTCTATGTCTGACGTGTACTAGATGAGTATTTCTGTGATAATCAGATGGGGCTAGGAAAACTGGTGGCAGTAGGAAGGCAATGTAACATGTTCCATCCCAATCTAGGGGCAGGCGTACATATGCGGTCTGACCACATACAAAATATGAATGACGTGAGGCTTTGAAAGTAGATTTCCCACTGTCACTATACTCGACCACAGTAGTACAATCACTGTGTCCTAGATGCACTGAACCATTCTTTCTAACACATAATTCGCCTTTCACTGGTAGAACTGTTATAGCAGGCAAATCTGGAGTAGTCTCTGACTGAACATTCAAAACCATGAAATTCGAGGAGAAATTACCTAAATCATATACTTCATTTTCTAGATCTAACCCTGTCCTATGGGAAAGACCTTCCTTGTCTGGGAAACATGTTCTATTCAGAAGGGACTTATCGTCTAAGGATGATGTTATCGTAAACCATGCTCCACACGAACCATTGTGTGAAAACGGATAGGGAAAGAGTGGCAGAACTCCCTTCGGTGTCTGAAAAGGGGGGAATCGACCACACACCCAACAATTAGTGGCATTGCTGGTCTGGTGTGAATAGTGTAACATTCGAATAAAAGTATTGTTGCGCATTGCAAGTCGATAGGATAACTCGTGAGGGGGTAGTTCACTAAAAGTGTGCTCTACTGTATCATTAGAGGAAAGATGTACATGCGAATCAAGAGGAGGAAAAAATACATGTAAAACATAACTTATACATGTGATCGTAAGACTCAGAAATAACATAAACAACAACGTAATAACGCATCTGCTGCGCAGATTCTTACAATAATGTATTTTCTTGGAGTTTCGTCTAACTCTCTCACTATGGGGGTCTATCTCATACATGTCAGGAACCTGTCTAACCGCTTCACCCGAGAGGGACTTAAACAATTAAACTGTCTGACTTGCTAGACCGTAATTTGATTTTATACTCCTGTTGCGGAGTTTTCTCTAACAGGGGAAGTTTAGAGTCAGTATCGGGGCAGTCCTTGAAAAAAGTCTTTGGACGGAGTCCATGAAAACGCTTGATGTGGCTGGAGTGTAGCCAGCCCTTCCGGCCCTCCAGTTTCACAGCGGTCCTTGTGGTCATCAGAACAAGTTTTGGCTCCTTCCAGCGGGGCTCCAGAGGGCTTGAACGATCAAAATTCCTAACGAGGACGAGGTCGCCTGGAATTACCTCGTGCGGTTTCACTTGGGTGTTGTCTGGAAAGGCAGCCGCGACCTGTGAACGACAAGAGAGTAGTGCAGACATCAAGGAAGCTAGGTAATCTGTCAGCATATTACTGTCAACATCGGTAATTTTACGTGGCATAGGTGTACCCCACATGTTCGGGGGACGGCCGAATACAACTTCATACGGTGACAGTCCTGATCGGGAGTGAGCGACCATTCTCATATAAAAAAGGGCGACTGGTAGTGCTACCATCCAATCTACACCTTTCTCGGCACAGACCTTCGCTATACGTATTTTCAGAGTCTGATTGTGTCTCTCGACGAGGCCAACTGCCTCGGGGTGTCGTACACAGTGGAACTTCCACTGGTACCCTAACAGAAGAGATACTTGTTTCATGAGTTCGGATGAGAATGGCTGGCCGTTGTCTGAATTCACGACCCTGGGCAAACCATAGCGGGGGAAAAACTCACGAACCAACTGCCTGGCAGTGGTCGCGGCAGTGTAATCTGGAACTGGATATGCTTCTGTCCATCTGGACAAAGCGCATACAACTACGAGGACATACTTGAAACCTCGACATCGATCCATCTGAATATAATCCATCTGGAGGACTTCAAAAGGGTGGTCAGGAGGATGGAATCCACCTTGTTCCACCGGAACACCTTTACCTGGATTGAACTGACAACAGATCATGCAGATACGCACTTTCTGCTTCGCTGCTGCTCGCAAATGCTTGTTAAACCAGAGGTTCTGGATGCTGTCTAACATGGCTTTTTCTCCTAAATGTGCTGGACTATGTGCGGTGTTAATAATGACTTGAACCATAGAGTCGGGGAGAAACCATGTGGCTTTTCCCTTCGTCAACCATCCCTGATCTCTCTGGACCCCTCCTTGTTCAGACCATTTCTTGATTTCGTCTGGGGTAGCATGTGACTGGATGTCTAGTACGTCTTGTGTAGGGTCCTTAACTGTCATACAAGTCGTCTGGACTGGAACATCTGTCTTTGTCGTGTTAACTGGAATGTCTGGGGTCTGAGCTGTAAGCTTGGCTGTTCGATCTGCCAGATCGTTACCTTGGGAAATGGTGTCAGTGACTTTCGTATGTGCTTTGCACTTCATAATGGCAATGGCTGTCGGTAAATGTATTGCTTCTAACAGAGCTTGAATGAGGGGGCCATGCTGAATCTTGGCTCCATGAGAGGTCATGAAACCTCTTTCTTGCCAGAGTACTCCAAAGTCGTGTACGACTCCGAATGCATAACGTGAATCTGTATATATGTTTACTTTCAGGTTTTTGGCTCGTATGCAGGCTTGGGTCAGAGCGATGAGCTCTGCTGCTTGAGCAGACAGGGTGTCAATACGATGTGTTTCTATAACTTCAGTTTCAGTAGTCACTGCATACGCAGCTACTAACTCTCCTGTACTAGTTCTCATACATGAACCATCCACGTAAAGTGTCAGGTCTGGATCAGGTAATGCAATATCCGTCAAGTCTTGTCTTGGCTTTGTCATGGTGTTAATAACTTCCACACAGTCATGTGTGGCAGGATTTGAGGTAATCGAGGGTAACAATGTAGCAGGATTTAAAATGTTGCAGCGTCTGATTTCTATGTGTGGCTGAAACAGTGTCAGTTCATATCCTGTTAAACGTGCAATTGTCAAATGCTGAGTCTGTGTTCGGTTTAAAAGAACTTCCACGGAGTGTGGAACTTGTACTGTCAGGGAGTGTCCTAACACTATGGAATCACTTTGTCTGATAGCTAAAGCTGTGGCTGCAACTGACTTGAGGCACGCAGGCAGAGCCTGGGCTACTGGATCTAATGTGCTAGAAAAATAAGCACAAGGCTTGTGTTGTCCTGCTTGATCTTGCGTGAGAACAGATAATGCTGTACCATCACGTTCAGTAACAAAAAGTGTAAAAGGCTTACTGTAGTTCGGTGTCGCTAACACAGATGCATTACATAAAGCTTTCTTTAACTCATTGAAAACAAGTGTATGTTCCTGGGTCCAAGGGAGGACAGTCGATGTGGCTGCCTCCTGTGTTGTCAACTGTATCAGTGGCTTGGCTAGATATGCGTACTGGGGAATCCATTGTCTGCAGTAAGAAGTGAGGCCGATAAAAGCTCGTACCTCCTTCTGTGTCTTGGGCTGTGGAAGATGTGCTATTAACTGGATACGGTCTGGTGTCAACTGTCTACCCCTCTTGGACAGCAAGTGTCCTAGGTATACCACTTGCTGGACACAGAATTGCAGTTTCGAAGGGGACACCTTGTGCCCCATGTCTGCCAGAAAATACAAGACTGTCAGTGATGCACGTTCGCAGTCACGTTCTGTGCGGGCTGTGATCAATAGATCATCGACATACTGGAGCAGGGCAGTGTCAGTTGGCATGTGAATACTGTCTAGTTGTCTTTTAAGTGCTTGACTGTAAATACTAGGACTTTCTGTGAAACCTTGAGGTGCACGTGTGAATTTATAGCTTCTTCCATTTAAACAGAATCCGAAAAGGAACTGGCTGTCTGGATGAATGGGGACACTAAAGAATGCGTTCTTGAGATCAATAACAGTAAAGAACGTAGCTTCAGAATCAATGGCAGTCAATAGGGAAGAGATATCTGGAACCACTGGGTACTGGGGTATGATACATTTATTAAGTTCTCGGAGGTCAATCACTAATCGATAAACTGGAGGTGCATTTGGGTCAGTACGTTTAAGAATCGGAATGATAGGAGAATTACATACATTGGAGTCAGTTTCTACAACTACTCCTTGAGCAATGAGCTCGTCAATAATTTTCGATAAGGCTGCTACAGCCTCAGGTGGCAATTTGTATTGTCGGATTCGTGGTAATACAACACCTTGTTTCAGAGTGACACGATATGGTGTAATGTGCATACAACCTACATCAGTTGGACCTTGCGCCCATAAATGCTGTGGTACATTCAGTAATCTTGGATCAAAATCTCGTAACACATAATGTCCTTTAAAATCACGTAAAAACAATCTCACTCCTTCCGGAGAACAGCATATGACTGCTCCTAATTCTTTCAATGTTTTAATACCAAGTAAGTTTTCTGGACATGATTTCGTAAGTAACAAGTCTGTGGTTCGGGACAATGGACCAACTTCTAGGGAAACTGGTTTCGATATTTCATTAACAATAGGCTTTCCTGAAAATCCCAGGGAAACATTTCTTGAGCCTGAGAGTGGAGCCCCTGGAACCTCGTCATGACTGATGGTAGTCCTACTTGCCCCTGTATCAATCAGAAACTTTCTGTCTTTCCCTAATACTTGACTGTGTACATAGGGACCCTCTTGATCTACAGGAATCTCGATGAGAGGCAAGCCAACCTCCCTCTCTAGGCTGTTTCATGAATACTGCTGATATTCTGGATAATCTGACTGTGCGTACTGGTACATCTGCTGTGTAACGTGTTGTGTGGCAGCTATAGGCTGCGGTACTGTAACTGTCTGTTGTGCGTTCTGCGGCGGTTGCGAATTCTGCGGAACATGTTCTTGTCTAGGAGGACGCGGTCTCTCTTTCGTCCTACCTGTAGCTATGTTGTGTTTCAGAACTGCACATTCGTTTATATAATGACCTGGCTGTTTACAGTAATTGCATGTCCCTTTAACGGGAGCTGTAGAATGACTAGTTTGATTCGTACCCCTCTTCTGACTATCTGCTGGAACAGACTGTGCAACTAGAACTTTCATTTTCGTGTCTTTCATACGTCTTCTTTCGTGTTCTTGCTCTTCCCTGATTCTATTCTGGTGATACTGTAACATCTGGAGCATTTGGGACGGAGTATTAGCTTGCCATGTACTCTCGACTTTTAATACTCGATTTTTAACTTGTGGTAAAGAATTCTCAACTAGTTTAGTAACAAAAAGATGTGGATACGACTCACTACTTGTTTTCAAGCCGCTATTAATAATGAAACATTTCTCAAATCTGGAATAAAAATCACTAGTGTCCTCGTCTTGTTTCTGTTTACAGGCTGAGATGGCATCCCAGTCTTCCTTTTTCGTGGCTAATAATCTTGGCAAGACTTGTATTAACAACTCGGGCAATTCTTTGGCTTTATCCCCAAGACCAGTACCTGGGACTCGTGTATTATCTTCGTTCTCTAACGCGGTCCAGTCAATCTTTTTCTCTCCCACCTCCCATTCTTTTTCTTTGAGTTTTTCATATATGCCTGCCGGCAACAGGACCTTTAACATTTTGATGATATCAGGATACGTGTATTCTCCCATACGGAGCATGTCTTTTAATTCACGGTGGAACCCTGCTGGATCTTTATCGTGACAGGGCACTAACTTTTTCATTTTGAGTAGTTCTATTTTCGTTATAGGGGTTAAACAAATACTCGTTCGAGCTCACCCCCCGTTCCCTTAACAGGATGCACTTCTCGCAACGGATTCTGTCTATCTATGTAGAATGGGGGTGAAACAGGAACAAAATGTGGAGTCAGGAACGTTCTGTATTTGTGGCGCTGTTCTAAAATGACACTAATTAAATCGGTACCTAAACCCTTCCATCTGTTTAGGAGTAATTCATTTAATACATTATATAACGGACCTGGATCAGAATGCTGATCCTCATACAGTGTAATGAGATGCTGGATCATGTACATACCCACCAGTCGCTGTTCGGCTGGGGGCAGTTTCAGAAACATTTGAGCCACTACTTCGTCTGAAAACGTGGTAGAATCACTAGTCCATCGGACTGCTGATCGGGCTAGTTCTTGTTCATGCATGGTACTAAGCTCACTGTAACCTATTCGTAGTTTCAGAACTTTATCTGTAGCATGGAATACTTGTTCAAGAGAACACTGTACTGGTACGGGAGGAGGAAAAGCTTTCTTGTAGTCTAGGCGTGTGTGTCTATCAGAAGGTCTCGTCCTACCTACATACGCTATTCTGGTGGGATTCTCGTTGTCTGTCTCTTCGTCTGAAGAGTCATTTTCTTTCTCTGCTATTATTCTTGCTTTCTCCCTCTCGTGTATGCCTACAATTTCTTTACGAATCTTTCTGTACATAGTTTCTATACTATTCTGTGTCTTGTGTTTTCCGTCTGCTATATTGTCACTCCATCTTATCAGGACTTTCATTTCTTCTGGATTTTTATCAGGACGATCCTGTTCTCTTATTAAACAATTTATTAGAAATTGCAAAATCATGCCTTGAGTCTCGACTTTCCTGTGTGTCATAGCCTCATGAATACTTTCTGGTTTCTCCCCTGTTCGGATGAAATGAAATATTCTGTCTAAATGTTCTTTCATATCTGATATGGTAATCAAGAAGTTTGCAACTCGTCGTAAACGTACGGAATATAATATCATGTGATCTTCGCCTGGCACTGGGTCATATCTACAATCGGTAAGATACTTTTTGAGGGCTTCGTACATAGCCACTTTTGGCGTACGCTGTAATGCAGCGTCTCTCAGCGTCAGGCGCTTTGTTTGAGGCGGGGTGATAGGAATACCTCCCCCTGCTCCTCCTGAACTAGAATCGTCAATTAATACTGAATGTGCGGCTGCTGGTAACGTGACTGGTAAAGTAGGAGTACGTAATGTGGGTTGGTCCTGGGGTACTGGCACATTAACAGGATTCCCGGGACCAACGGCTGGAGGCACAGTAATTACATTATTAACAGGGTGCTGAGGTTGAACTTGAACAGGCGGAGTAGGATTCGTATTAGCATATTCTGGGACAGTGTCGTCTAAATAGGAAGAAAGGAAGATTTCAGCTGCAGTCGGTTTATGACGCAGCTTAGTCGGAACCAATGGTGGCGGTAAGTTACAGAGTGCTTCCGGGGTCGCCTTCGGCAAACCCTCGGCGAGAAGAGGATACATACCTTTAATAAGGGCATTCCTCTGTCTGTCTGACTGTTCTGCTCTAACTCGTTCACCTTCTTCTAGTAATTCCCTTTCTTGGGCTTTTTCGGAGGATTCCCTACTTAATTCTGCTTTTCTGAATTCTTTTTCCGTTCTTTTATGCGATTCTTTACGCCATAATTCTATGGCATCTTTCTGGGATTGTCTGGCTTTCTTTTTCCATAATGCTTCTTCTACTCTCATGATGCACTCGGCATCCCATGTTCCTGAAACAGGCCATCTATATTTCCCTTCGAGATCTTTGGTGTAGTCCACCCATAAATCTAGATACAGTATGGCATCTAAGCCATGCTTATGATACATGAAATGTCCAGGACTGTCCCTGGGAGGGACAGGAACTGATTCTTCGAGTAACCCTTTTCTGGTTTTTATCTGACGTAACTTTGAAAACAGAGGCATATTTGAACCGTACTTGAACTTGAACACAATACACAATAAACACAGTAATGAACAGCAAAACAATCACTCATACCACGACATCAAAAACACATTAATAACAGTTCGAACAGATAGGTAGTATCTTCGACAACATAATACTGGAACTTCCTCGAGGAGCTATACCAGAGAACCGACTTACTAGAATTACCGGATGCACTGCTAAAACAGTACAGAACATACCGGTCTCCTGAAGAGACACGTCATACCGTATCCACCTAGGTGAACACGTCGGACCGGATCTGTGTACCCAAACCCGTCGGACCGGGCACAAATTAATGAACCCGTCTAGATACGTCTCAGCAACGGTACTCACCGGGAAGCAAAACTGAAGGCCTCGGACTGGACTGGACAGCTACGACGTCTGGTTACTGCTACGCACTACGCATGCGCCTCGGGCTTCGGAAACAGGTGGGCCTCCGGATACCTCGGACCTTGCTCTCTCGGCTTGGGCTCTGGTCGGGACGATCCGCCTTCCTCACCGCCTCGTCTGGATGCCGGACCGCAGTCTCCGTCTCCTCCGTGGGCCTGAGGGAGACTTGAAGCAGAAATATCTGCACGTGCACAGTAGGGGTCCGTCACGGCTGTAGAAGGGTCAGGGGGCCTGCGTTACATCGCCGGCGCGTGGGGAAGGGGCTCGTCCCTATTCGGGCGCCATTATGTGGTAAATAAATAAATAATTACCGGTACTATTTTTCTATGCATTAACTAAAAAGGATAGCTCAATAAATAAGAGGCAGAATCCGTGGTATCTGAGTCAAACGGGGTTTAATCAGATGGCTCGAGCCAATGGACCATCGGGTTCCATCACCTGCAAAGGTTCAGGAAGGGACAGACACAAGGAAAGGGGGAATGGCAGCTGCAGCAACAGGAACGGGACAGCTAGCATCTCATTAACATCATACAGTATATATAGTAAAACAGTACAATTGCATTGAATACAGTAGGCGTAACAAGTGACAAACGGAAGATAAGAACATATGGGCGTGAAAAGAAGGCGTGCACAGGGCGTGCACGGAGGCATGTGATGTAAACGTCACAGAAGTGTCATAAGTGGGTGGATACATGGAGGGGGCTACCTGGGCAGCTGGAACCTTTAACCTACTGGTGCGCGCAAACGGGCCATGACGTGTAACCGGGGAGAGCTGGGGGCTTTGACTTCTGGCACTAGAAGAGGAGACTAAAGTCTGGGATGTCAGGACGACCTGTACCTATAGCATATCTGATATCTCGTGTTTGGAGTACATGTTGCTTGAATCTAAAAGTCATCAGGGCAAAGGCTACTTGTCACTAAAGCTAGTGCATGCATATATTTCTTTATGTATTGCGTGTGCTATGAATCTTCTATGGATACTAATTCAGTAATTCTCTTGCATGGAGACAGGAAGACTAGACTATAGATGAAGATGTTTATGCGGTTCGTTAGCTAGGAATGTGAAACCGGGGAGCTGAACTGATAACTGTAAGCATAACATATTCTTGGCAGACAGGCAGGCAGGCCAGGCCGGGCACCGCTCTGCTTGGCAGGATGTAAGTGAAGGGTCAGGGATGCGGGAGGGGCTGCATCGCTCCTCGGAGTGGTTTCAGGAGACTTGAGACTTGAATCTGGTGTCCGGGCCCTGTGAGGCCTAGAAACGGGGACAACTCGATGATTTATCGTGCACAATGTAAAGACGTTGGCAACATAGGCCTAATACTTGTTGCTTTCAGGAGGGACTGGATAACTGACATACTATCGTTGGACACAACTATAATTGCGTCTTTATTCGGTCAAGGAATAAATATGCTTATTAATCATGCACATATAACATACGATGGGGAACACGTAGGGACACATGACAGGGCAAAATTCAATTTTCCTCAGAACTAAGATCAGACTCTACATTCATGACCAGGTCTGAATAACCAAGCACTTGTTCAGGATGGTTAGGATCCAATCTTATCATTAAGTCCCTCTGTTGAGGCCATCCCAATAAACAAGAGCCATCTTTCGCCACATAAACCTTGGAATTGATGGTTTTACCCTTGAAACTTAGGGATGTTGTAAAAAAAACAAGAATTTCAATGGGTTCCTTCCCATACCCAAGTAACTTTATGTCTGGAGGAGATAATTTTAAACCTGGAAACTCTTTTACCCATTCCTCGCCAATGAGAGTACGTTTTGCTCCAGAGTCTGCCATAACACTGATATTCTTCCCCCCAATATCTACAGTACAATATGGGGAATCTTTATCACAAGCATTAACTTCATACACTGCAAAAAGAAATTCTTCTTCTAAATAATCGTCATCTATTTCATTAACATGCTCATCTGAACTCCTTTTTTGAACAAAACCCTTACTTTTAAACTTGTTCTTATTTTTACACATTTTACTAAAATGACCTTTCAATCTGCAATATCTGCACATTTGTCCAATTGCCGGACAGTTTCTGTCATTCGCTAGGTGATCCGGACTACCACATTTGAAGCATGCATATTCTTTAAGTTGGTTTCTGTTTCTAAATGAATTTCTTTCTTCAAAATTAGATTTTTTTACAATATTGACTGCAGCAATTTTTCTTTCCGCAAGTTCTTTTACACCCAGTTTCATGTTCTCAAAACGATGAGCAATATCTAACGCTTTGTCTAAAGTTAGATCCTCAGTGTCCAAAAGTTTTCCTTGAAGCTTGATATCAGCAATTTTGTGGACCATTTGATCACGCAACATTTGATCATGAAAGGTTGAATAATTGCACTTAGACGCTAAAATTCTCAAGTCATTCATAAATGAGTCAATAGATTCACTTGGTAATTGACCTCTACTCAAGAATTTATGACGGGAAACCACAACGTTAACTTTCTTTATATATTGTTTATCCAACTGTTTGATCGCTTCCTCGAAAACATCTATCCCTTGTTCAGTAGATGTTACACTGCGTGAATCCAAAGGTAAATGACTTAAGACATGTCTTCCTTCAGCACCTAAACAGTGTTTTAAAATAGCTAGTTTCCTTTTATCGGTGTAGTCATCTCCACCAATAGCTTCAATGTAAGCATAAACACCTTCTTTCCATCTTTTCCATTCAAGAATTGGTTCATCTGGATTTGGTAGAAAAGGTGGTGGAGCAGAAAAACTCTCCATCTTGATTAATAAAAATTTTAAATAACAGTAGGAGAATTTTGCAGTGTAAAATGTTGAAGTTAAAATATTGTTGTTTATTTGTTGATAATTGCAATGTCAAACTGTTTGGCAAAGATAGTGTTAAATTCGAGGCTTTTTATTGACATACGATGTTATTTACCGACATTTGTTCGTTAAAACGTTGATAATTGCAATGTCAAACTGTTTGGCAAAGATAGTGTTAAATTCGAGGCTTTTTACTGACATGCGATGCTATTTACCGACATTTGTTCGTTAAAATGCGTTTTAAATGGGTTTTCATTTAGATTTGTCCCAAAAGATGGCCGCTGTGCGTCAAAATGAGTGCATACACGCTGTGACGTCACACGCTTGCGCACGAGCTTGTCATGGGGCCATTAGACTCGCGCAGACGTACCATTCGAAATGCGCAAAGTGGTGAAAATTAAATATTTCAGTCACGGATGGTTACAAAATTGTGGCGATTTCACCTGTACGTTTCCGCTACGGTCCGTGACACAGCGTTGACAGCATTCAAGGCATTCAAGGACAGTTCGTGATCCTCCGCACAGCTCGACATACAATGATGCAGGTAGGGACTCCAGGCTCTTATCTCTTCGGTTCTTGCCCAATCGTCGCCAGTGAAATGATGTTACATCGAAGTTTGGAGGGTAGAAGTAGAGTATTTATTGCGAGGTACAATAACAGGTCTAATCATGAAGCCTGGGTCATAACCGTCTTCCCTGGAATCTGGAACCCAGTAGTGTTCCCGATTCCAGGCATGACACGACAACACCACAGAGTACCTCTGTTTTTCTTTTTTTCTTCTCTATTTTCTTTTCCACACATTTACTGCTCATTTACGCCGGCAGATCAGCTTAGCAGCCACCTCAAACTGGCCCCTCACGCTGTGATCACCGCTTCTCTTTCTTCACTTTTCCTCTCATTCACTGCCCATTAACTCAAGCAGATCGGTTTCATATTCGCCTCAGCTGTCGCCATCTCCTGTGGGTACTTTATTCCTTTTTTTCTCTCAGTCACTTCCGATTATCACCAGCACATTATTATCCATGCAGCTGTTCTCACCTTCCAGCTTGCCGATTTCCACGCTCTTCTTTTAACTCCGTCAGCTTATTATCATTTCCTTTGCATATTTCACTTCAGTTACTTTCAACCTTCAGGTCCTCTTTGTTCATCTCCGCACATTTACTTCCTGTAGCTCTCTTCACATTACGTTTCGTTTACGTTTCTTCACACTCTTCTTTCCACTGGTCCTGGGTAACAAATGGAGGGGATGTCATGCGTTGGCCTCCTCCCAACGGTCGTCGCCAGTATTGTAAATAACAATCACAACTTGTAGCTTGAAGTACTTTATTCAGCAAGCATGTAGATCACGACATCCATAACCCTGCCAGTCATGAACTGACAGGAGTGCGCCTTGGAACGTTGACAACACACAAAGGGGTCAGCCCAACTGGGGCAGAACAAAGGGGAGGTTGGAATGTACCAACTTTACGTTTTAGGTAATTACAACATAGTTCCTATATTCCCAATAGGCTCTGCGCATTGGAATAATATATACTATAGATTTGACGTAGGACTTAGGTCTACTAGGTCTCTATCGAATATACTAGACTTAATTGTGAGTGCCAGCTAGCTCAGACGTCACTAGAAACTTTCTCAAATAAACAAGAAGGGATTACTTTCTGACAACCGCATAAACATGAAGACTTTGTTTCCCAAGAATAAGAAGTAATATCTCTAGAGTCACAGAAACAATAGATAGATATATCGTGCATGCTTTGTTTCAACAGAGGTGCAGAGAAATAGAGAGACAGGCGTTTTCAATAAAAGGATTTATTGAACAGTCTTCTTTCTCATGCAAGTAAAGTGAACTGCTACAATCATTATGCAGGTTGAAAAATATAATGTGTACAACAAGAAGAGTATTATAAAATAATACTGTAAAAGCATTGTATGGTTTCTAAGCCATATATAAATACATACATAAATAACAAAGACTAAAAGTACTCAATTGGTGCTTCTAAAGTACGCCTACCCCGATGTACCTAACCTAAGTCTAGTACGAGGGAAGAAGTAAGTATGGTGTAGCCTAGGTTAAGTTTGTTTCTGCCAGGAATCTAACCAATATTTCTCTTAGGGTCTAATCAGCTCCGTACCTTGGTTTTAGAATGAAGGAGGTCTGGTATCTCTCTGTTTCTCGGACTCGATTTCCCAGCACCCCGCAAGGGGAGCTTGGAAACACTGGAGGATTCTCAGCAAGAGAAAGGCAGCCTCTCTGTCAGTGCGTCAGCTGGAGGGTCGGCTTCCTTCGGAACTTGCTGTAGCAAGCTGTGTCAGGCAAATAGATAGTCGAGCTGCTCCTGAACCACTGTGTGGTTGCTAGGGCAAGTGAAGGCATATTTATACCTTGAAGGTGCCTGGTTTGATGTAAAGTTGGACATAATAACGTCACCAAAGGACCCCAAGGGAATGGTAGTTCTTTGAAGACGCCATGATTTCTAGGACACATCAATATTCAAGCAAGGGGAAGTCCCTAACTGCTGAAGCCGAGTTTTCCAAGAAATCGTTGTGGCTTTTTGGAACTAGTGGAAGTAGCCATGCCTGTATTTGGACTGGATAGGCTATGTCTAAATATGGGTATGATTTCTATGCCTATATAAGGGCAAGGTGAATTGTACCTATATAATGGCATGAATCGGGAAAATTACACTAGGGTCCGAAAACGCTATACAACAATCACGGCTGTCATCCATTAAGGTCGGCAGATATTTCCCTCTCAGCCAATTTTATATGCATTCAGAGGAAGGCACCATTTCCTCATTGTAAAACTCTGAGGGAAAGAAGGCAGGCTTGCATGTCCGCTGATCTACTTGACTTCTCTCCGTTATCATTTATGATCAATTCATTAATGTTGTTCTTATAACGATCCACTTTAGGTTTGTATTTGTATTTGGTATTTATTAGGTGCGTGTATCACCCTTAGGTCTCGCAGCGCCAGCGGAATACCCAGAGCTTTCCATGCCAATAGAGTGCCTGCCTTCTCCCCGTACTCAAAGTTTTGCATATTTTTAGTCAGCCATTGGGTCCTGCACTTCTGATCCAATCTGCCCCTATACTCATGCTGGGCGCCTTCCAGGTCTCTCTGTACTTGTGCCAACCATCCTGAACTCACCTGGCTAAGCCGATCTCTCTCCACCTCTAACTGAAGGATTTTCCCCTCAATGATCTGTAGCTCCCGGGCATCTGCCCTATTTTTCACGCATATAAGACCGTGTAGCCGACCCCTCAAGTTGGCCTTAAAGGCATCCCAGACAAAATCCAAGGTCGTCAAGCCCATATTTATAGAAAAATAGTCTAGGGAAGAAGATTTATTGGCCCGGATAATCTCGGGGTCCATCAGCATAGTTCTATTAAGCGTCCATCTGGATTGTAGCTTATGTCTCTTCCCTGTATAGGAGAATGATTCAGGCGCGTGATCAGATAGGTGACTAGGTAATATCATTATCCCCATCACCCTATCCAGGCTAGACCTGTCAATCAAGACATAGTCTATTCTGGATGAATGACCATACTTCTTACTGTGGAACGTGAGTCCCTGGGTATTCCCCATCTTTGCCCTCCAGACATCAACTAATTCCAGGTCGTGCAGCAAATTCTTCATAGCTCGATGAACTCGAGGGGCACCTATATAGTGGCTCTGATTTGATCTATCTTTTAGTGGATCGAGGAGAACATTAAAATCACCTCCAATAATCAGGGGAGGGGCTACTTCAATTAATTTAGATTGTAACTTACAGATATGTGTCGGATTGTCGACATCTATTAACTTCAAGAGTGATCTGACCTGGTTGGTGGTTAACTTGCTCCTAATTGCTGTCACCGAGTTGGTCTAGGCGGTGCTTCATAGCATTAAAATTGATACCCGAGGCCTCCTTCAGCATTTTAACTGCACATTGCATGAATTTCAAGAATCTGGCTTTAAGCTGCGATGGTTGCAATGATAGACAGGCAGCAATTGCTTCCTGGCATGATCTCACATGTATTTGTAGCAAAACCAGGCATAGCGAGCAGCGTCTCTAAACAAGTATTGGCTCACAGATAATGTGCAATAGAGTCTCTGATGCTGACCAACGGGCCTGAAATCCAGCTCTGTTGATCTAGTTATCTGGCCAAAGCAGTACTCTTTCAGAAGAATTATGCTGCACCTTACCCATTGTAATTCTTTTTCCTGTAAAGCTTCAGCTGATAGTCCAGACCAACTTGTAATGCTGCCTTTGTTATATAGAAGCAGATATATGCTTGTAAAGGCAAGGCTGTTTAAGGCCTCTATGTTGAGATCTCTCAAAAATAGTTTTGCCTGCTTCAACATTTTAGGTGGTATGGAGCTTTTCCTGAGATCTTTAGCCTTCAGAATTTGAATCGAGGCTCTCAAATATTCGTGCTATCTTACATTTTCATAAGTAAGAATGTGCCAATTTGTGCGTTTCAATGGACTATTTTGTTACATTCTTTGCTTGCAAGCCATATGCCAAAAAGCACGCTTTTAGAATCAAGTTTGCCTGGATAGATTAAATGTTGATGGCAAGCAAGCACTGGCACAGCAATTGGAAGGGCAAATACTGAGTGGTAGTATTTAGTTTGAGCCTGATCTAGCCATGCATCAAGGTGGTCTCCATATGGAATTGCTCCATACATCAGAGTTGGCAATAGCTTACTTTTATTGACATTACAGAACGCTGACATGTTGGGGCAACTCATTTTTTGAAGCAGCTTGCAGAAAGTCAATACCAATGCTGCACAGGCTTTTTTCTGAGAGGAAAGATAAGCAGATAGCTGCGTCGTTCTTTGAAGCAAACACCCAGGCATCTGATGGTTTGTACTCTCCCAAGCTTCCTACTAGACAAATACCATGCCCCTTTGCTATTGATTTTCCTGCTTAATACTAAGATCTTACTTTTGGAGCTGTGATTTGAATGTTATTTAACTTGCTGTTATTTTCTAAGACAGTCAGGGACCATTGGCGACCTCCCTAGGTATGGTGAAAGATGATGGCATCATCAGCGTATTGAAGAAGTTAAAGTTCAGGCTTGTTATTTTTGGTGAAAACACTCGTGCTTTTGATAAGAGGTCATTGATGTCAGCCAAATACAAGTTAAAGAGTAAGGGAGCGATGATACAGCCTTGCTCTACACCCTTGATGTTACAATCTTGTCCGTCACATCCCAGTGGGTGCTATTCATATCCACACCCATTTTTGGGAGTAGAAACTGATGATAGAATTTAGCAATGGTGCCAGCAGTGCCCAATTTTGCAGCTTAGTCCATAGTAGACCTCTGCTCATGCAATGAAGGCAGTGGAAACGTCAACGAATGCTGTGTGTAAAGAGGTACAGCACCTTTTCCCATAGCTACTTCTGACAGCTATGTGTGCTTCAGTCACAAAGGTAACATCTCCAGGGCCATCGATGAGCCCACTTGCAGTTAAGTGAGCAGTTAGCTCCTGTCTACAATTAACAGGAACTATGTAATAACTCGAAGGCACAGTCAATATTTTAAGTAATAACTTTATTTAGTTCCCACATGCATGTCCGACATGTAAGCCGGATCGGTGTAAAATGGCCGGCACAAACAGTCAAGCCAACTGTCATACTGACGTGCGTGCCAACGGTCAGCACGAGACAATAGTTAAAGATGTCCACGCGCTGAGGGCGCGCGGCGGGCGAAGCCACTACATATATCTCCTTTCCTCAAGGAGAAGAGAGAAGGAAGAGGAAAAAGAATAGAGGAAAAAGAGAAGTGAAAGAAGAGAGAAGAAGAAAGGAACCAGTGAGGAAGAAACACAGAAGAAGAAGACCAAAGAACTAACGCCGGTACCTGACCGGAATCTTGATCGCTCTTGTGCTCCTCCGCAACACAGAGGGTGAATGGCAAGAATCTTTAACACTGCGATCTCTAGGAGCCTGGTTGTGTGACACATCAAATACATCATTGGGATTCTGCATCTCATTCATTATATTTTTGACTTTTACAACTTTGTTCAAATTCCACTAGTTGTGTCCACTGACACGAACAGCACTGCCACACACTTTGTCTACAACCGCAGTTTTACTGAACTTTGATTTTCCCTTTTTAACAAAACCGTGTTTCTTTATTTTGACACAGTCACCTACTGCAATCTCCCTGCTTTTGACCCGCTTCCGCTCGTCAAAGTATTCTTTCTGCTTGGACTGGACCTTTTTAACCTTGGATCTGACTCTTTCATCTAGTTCTTGGGGAGTAGTGTTGGATCTAAACCATTTAGACATCCATGCGGGTGTAAACTCAGTACATGGTTTCCTGCCTCTCAGAAGTTCGAATGGAGATACTCCCATAGATGAATGAGGGGTGGACCTGTAGAACCACAACATTGTTCTTACACTCTGGGGAACAGCTTTGTTGTGTTCAATGGCCCATTTGACACAATCACCTATTACTCTATTGAGCCTCTCGACCAAGCCATTGGTTTGAGGGTGGTAAAGAGAGCTTCTCAGATGAGTAATAGCTGATTCTTTAAGAAACTCTTCCCCATCTGCAGACACAAACTGTACCCCATTGTCGGAAATGATGGATAAGGGGAACCCCTCTCTCATGAAAGCTTCTTTCATAAAGTCCAGAACCTCCTTCGAGTCTACCCTAGACACAAACTTAACCTCTGGCCACTTAGTGTAATAATCCATCATCACTATGGCAAACTTACATTGATGGGGTAGGCAATGAAAAGGCCCTAAAACATCAATACCTAGTTTCTCCCACGGAGCTTCAGGGAGAGGTATGGGAGTGAGAGGGGGATTAGATGTGCGAAGACTTTTGTCACTGCAGGAACAAATGGTACACTACTGCACCATGGCATCAATGTCCTTATCCATCTGTGGCCAACAAAAGTATTCTCTAACCCTACGTTTGGTGAGAGTGGCTCCAAGGTGTCCCTCATGGGCTTTCTCTAGTAAGGTGGGTCTAACGCTTTCAGGAGGTATCAGTTTATCTAGCCTGAATACTAGACCATCCTCTATAGAAAGCTCTTCACATATTTTCACGAAAAGGTTGTAAGGTCACACTCACATTTCTTTCTCTTGGCCACCCCTGGGTAGTGTACTTCATCACCTCTTTTAACACTTCATCTTTTTCCATAGCCGCCCTCCAACTTCCTTGCAACACCGAACATACATTCATCAACTCAACAGTGGCTATTATACAATCTTCTTTTTCATCATAATCACAGTCGTCATCACACTGCGTGGTCTGACTAGGACTAGCAGGCAATCGTGACAAAGCATCTGCCCTCACATTTTTGCCCCCTGCTATGTGTGTTACTTCAAAGTTGAATTGTAACAGTTTTGATGCAAGACGAGCTATACGAGGTGTAGCAATGTGATTGTTTGTATTTCCTAAAATTGCTACCAAAGGTTTATGGTAAGTTTGTAAAGTGAACTTCCGTCCCCAAAGGTAATTCTTGAATTTTTCAATGCCCCAAGCATTTCAATGCAAGGAGTTCTTTTTCAATAACTGAGTAATGCGTTTCTGCCTCTCTCAGTACCCTGGATGCAAAACCAATGGTGTGTTCCTGATGTCCAACCTCCTGTGTCAAAACTGCCCCCAAGCCATACCTACTAGCATCCACAATCAACGTGCATGGTATGTCATGCACAAATGGTTTCAAAGCTTTGACAGTGCTCAGTTGTTCTTTGAGCCAAGCAAACGCTTTTTTGCAATCGTCGTCCCACACAAATTCACTTTCCTCCTTCAACAAACTAGAAATAGGACGTACTTTGGTGGCATAATCTTGAATAAAGCGAGCATAAAATTCTGTCAGCCCCAGTAGAGATTTAACTCCAGCTTTATCTTTATGCGTGGAAGCATCCAGAATGGCTTGAACCAGACTAGGCTTGGGCGTGACCCCTGCGCTTCCGATGGTGTGACCCAGATATTCCACCTTGTCTTTAGAAAACACACACTTGTCCCTTTTTAGAACCACACCATGCTCCTGAAATATTGAAAGAATCTTGTTCAGGACCAAGTCATGTTCATTCTGATCTTAGCAAATAAAAGGACATCATCTTGGAATATCGCTATGTTTTTTATGCCTTTAAGCAAGTTGACCATAACCCTTTGGAAGACAGAAGCTGCCGAAGCCAGGCCAAATGGCATGCGACAGAATTGGAACAACCCAGAGGGAGAGTTGAATGCAGTGTAGTGGCGTGAATCTTTGTCAAGTTCAATTTGATGGTACGCAGAGGCCAGGTCCAGTTTAGAGAAAACTTTGGTCCCTGCTACCACCCCCAGCATTTCAGATATATTGGGTAGTGGGTGCGAATCCACCCAAATCACCTTATTCAAACTGCGCAGGTCAATACAAATTCTCAGTTGGTCTTTTTTTTCCGAGTAACCACTAAGGACGAAGACCAGTCCGAGGACTCAATGGGTTAAATTACCCCTCTTTTATGCATGGACATAAGTTATTTTTCCAGATCTTCTCTTATACTGAAGGGTATGCTTCTGATTTTATGTTTGACAGGCACAGCATCCGCTCTTATCTTTATTTTATGTCTGAACCCTTTGATTCTTCCTAATTCTCCTGAAAATACTTTTGGGTATTTGTTGAGCTACTCTTCAACATGAGTATGGTCACGAATCGCCAAAATCTGTTCACTTGCACCTGGGCATAGCATTATGCTAAACAAGCCTTGATCGAACCATCTAATATGTCGAGACTGTGTACAGCTACATATATTTTTCCATAAATATGCCTGTTTTTGAAAATCAAAATATCCTCAAAATACCCTAGAAGCTCGATTTTTCTCCCTTCGTAGGATACTGGCTCACGATCTGGAGGTTGTAGAGGTCTTTTCCCCCATTTTTCTCTGAAAAGTGATTCCGTGATCATTGTGATTCTTGCACCTGGGTCCACTAAAAGTCTCAACTTTTTGTCACCAACATCAATGACCACATAAGGATCTGCACAGTCATTGGGATCTCCACTTATTACACCTCCATCGTTCACAACTAGTACCATGTCTTTTAGTTCGCTCAGCGTATCATCATTTTCACTATCGCTTGAGTCTTTTACACATCCTACTTGGATATTGTTTTTTTTTGGAGTTTGACATACTTTGTCAAAGTGTCCCATCTTTCCACATTTGCTACATACAGCATTACTAGCAGGACATGGTCTACCACATTTTGTGTGAGAGGGATATCTACACCTGAAACAGATGTCAGCTCTTTTGAAAAAAAGTTATTTTGTTGAAAATCCTTTTTTTTCTTGTAATTCTTGATGCGCACTAGAGTAACTATTTCTGCGTTTTTACATTCCAGTTCTTTGATAGAGGATTGTGAAGTTTCTATGCTCTTAGCTATACGGATGGATTCATCTAGTGTTGAATTTTCCAAAGACAGCAACTTTTGTCTGATGGCTTTGTCGAGACATTTACTTATGAATTGGTCACGAACCAACTGCTCACTGAAATTCTCAAACTCACATTCAGCCACCATTTTCCTTAGTGCTGTGATGTACGTGTCTACATCTTCCTCTATCTTTTGAGCCCTATTGAAGAATTTGTGTTTCAACACTACAACGCTTGGTTGATTGTCATATCTTTAAGCCAACTTTCTCACCGTATCTTTGTATTCATCTGTTTCCTCACCTGCTTCATCCACCACTTCTGGTAAATACTTGAGGGTGTCCCTGCCTTCAAACCCCAATGAGTGAAGCAGTAAAAACCTTTTTCTTTCAGGTCTAAATCTGTGCGCACCTATTGCCCCCAAATAATTCTCAAATGCATCAAACCATTTTCTCCATGCCACTGGAGGTTCTCCAGGGGTATCAAGGAAAGGTGGTGGAGGGTGGACAGATTGCATCTTGTAAATTAAATTAACAGTCCAATAAAGAATTTCTTATAGATTATGTAGATTATTTAAAAATAAAAAATAGAAGGATACAGGTGAAAACTTAACTTTCTTGCTTCAAGCTATAAGTGATGCTCAAAAGTACATAAATATTGTTTCACCCCCCACTAAATATTACATTTCCACTACCGGGCTGAGATTAATGTCCTCCTTACAGCCAGTGTACTTCCTTCTGTTTTAATCTGGACTCATATGTTTTACACAGCATAGGAACACCACATATGTAGTCACGTATAGTTTCTTCAGTTAGAAGAGATTCTTAACATGCTATTTTACTTCATACGTTGTATATATATATCTTTTTTTTCTTTTTTTATATATCCAATGTGAGCTGGCAATAGCACGTTCTTCCCCTTTAAGAAACAAAGATGTTTACTTCATGCAGGCAGGGGTGGTGCTATATTGATTAACATGGGCGGAGCCTAGACGCGCCAGTTTCTCTCTTCACCGAGTGCGTCAGCCTGTCTCCTCACCTCCAGCTTTTCTCCGCCTACGCCGCTATACACAGCTTCTGACCTGATGTTTCCGGTGAGAATACACAGTCCACAGCGACGCACGTACCAATGAAGATATCACTTTAATAATCTTTGCGGTCAGCTCCTCTCCAGCTTTCTCTGCCTCCCTCGCAACGCCACAACGTCACACAGGACACCTCAACGGTCGAGCTTACGAAGGTACATCTTCATTTTTCTAGCTATCCAGCTCTTCATATTATCATGGGTTCTTTGTGGGAACTAATGTGCCTCGTCGCCAAAATCGAGTGTAATAACTCGAAGGCACAGTCAATATTTTAAGTAATAACTTTATTTAGTTCCCACATGCATGTCCGACATGTAAGCCGGATCGGTGTAAAATGGCCGGCACAAACAGTCAAGCCAACTGTCATACTGACGTGCGTGCCAACGGTCAGCACGAGACAATAGTTAAAGATGTCCACGCGCTGAGGGCGCGCGGCAGGCGAAGCCACTACAAACTACTTGTGCCATATTTAAATACTGGAATTGAAAAAATGTAAAGCTACAGTGGGGTGATCCTTTTTAAAGGTTCAAGCTTGAAGAACTTACAGTTATAAATGGGTGCTTCCTATTAAGCTTTGGAAGATAAATCCTTTTCACCATAGACGTCCCCATGTAGAGGTGAAAAAGGATCCTTCGGCACATGCAAGAAAACAATTTAGGAGACCCATTAAATAAGTACCCGACCTAAAATTTTAATTTTGCCATATTATACTCTTCCTACAAATATAGCAGGACTGTCTATTAGACCAATATTAAATTCACAATGTAGGGTCTCAGTTCTCATATATCATCAGTAAGTATTGATGGGTTTTTGTTAGTTCACAGTACCCTATCCAACCCCTAAACCAACCACTGTAACAGATGTTATTGATAACCTCGAACATGACACTCTGATTCCCAAGGAACCAGTAAAAAAGATCTAACCGGAATCCGTGGAAACAAATCTAACACTCTCATTTGGTCACTCTTGTATGCCCAAGGTAAACACAAGAAAGATATGGCAATGTCTTTTCAGATATTTCTTGAAATGATCGTATTCTTGCAAAGAAAGCATGAGCTGCGATTATTAGAAATATGAGACTTGTTACTGTATTCATCATTATTAGAATGGTAAACAATGTGAACAATTCAACCATGCTAATGTTTGCTTACTCCTATCTGTGTCTAAAACTATACTAAAAAGGGCATAGCAGAAGTATCCTTCTGCCAGATCCCTTAGGGTAGCCTAACTCTCATACCTTGGTCTTGGGTGTCAGGAAGCTGGTCGCAGTGTACTGGTTATCTTTTTTAGCAGGATGGATATGGGAGCCAGCAGGGCCGCCTCGCAGTCACAGTTTGCATCGGTTCTGTGGTAATGCCAGCATTGAAATGCTCCTCTCAAAGAGCTCTGGCATGTAAGCTGTTTATATGACAAAGTACTGTTCTTATCAAACTGTGGCACAGCAGCTCATTTGCTTTTGGGCAGCTCAAATTAAGTGTCTCCTAGGAAGCACAGAAAGCAAGTAAAACAATGGCATTGTGTTCTTCATTCACGACCCTGGAACTAACTGTACAGATTACAGGAGGTCAGTGCCTATCAGAGATGCACATACAGCACATTCAGGTATTATCAGAAGCTGTGGCAAATGGCGCCATGAGAAAGAGAACGTTGGGAAAACATGGCGGCTGCTGGTTAAGCGGTCGCAGTGCTCCGTGACCGGCTCCTGGAGAGAGCGCTGCATAGGAATGGTAATGCCGAAAAAAATCCCGAGAGTGATGTATGCATAGCCGTGGAGTTTCTGGCGGTTCCTATTCTTATTCCTCGGCTTCTAAATCACTAAAAACAAGGAAATCGTTTCTGGATCCTCGGTGATGCAGTGTGGCTTTACAGGTATCGATGTAACGGCTCAGGCAGTCCGCTTTCTGTGTGCATGCGGAGCTGCGGCGGAGACCGAAGAGAGCACTGGATGCAGTCGGGCAGGGCGGCGTTGTTTGCTCACCTTCCCTGACATCCGCTGTAGTCTCGGCTTGAGTTGCCTATTAGGCAGAAGAGTTCGACGGCCGCTCTCTTTGGATTGTGTCCCGCGGTTTGAGCGGCGGTGGTCGCTCAGTGAGGAGGCACTCATGGTTTTTGCCCGTGAGGAGGAGGGTGTCTACGGCGCGGTTTGCCCTCGCAGTGCTGAGGCCAAAGACGGGGTTTTGCATTACCACCCCACACCGAGGTCCCCTGATTATTACATCGATCCCAGCCTACAGCATTTTACACAGGAAACAGCGTTAAAGGGAAGACAATCACCACAATTGCGTCTTTGGACAGCCGCGCTGGAGCTGAGGAGAGGGAGGGTTTTAAGGAGCCTGGGGCAACCTTATCAAGCTGTTTCTTCTGCTTTAATCTCCTGTGGTGCCCCAGGGAATACAAGCTCCCAGGTAAGACTTGGCCATTCTCTTGCACCCACAGTACCAATAGTGGAGGTGGAGGCGGGTACAGACGATACTGTGGATACTGTGGAGGGGGTACCGCCTGGGGGGGGGCTGTAAGGAGTCTCAGGATACAATAGATCCCCTCACTGTTACATTGTCAGGGCAAGAGAGTGTAAAACTGACATCAGCGGTCCCTGAGACATCAGAAAAAGTGCTGCCCTCCCGCAGTAAGGCTTACGGCAAGAGTTACGGCAAGAGAGGACGGAAGAAGCAAGCTGTGTTGCAAGAGGGCGCCCTTACTACAGCAGTGGAAGAGAAAAAAAATCATCTTCTTACTTAAATACAGAAGTTAAATCCAGAGGCACGAAGCGCAGCCCCAAATCCAAAGCAAAATCTAAAACGCAGTTATCTGTGTTAGAGAAAGGCTCTAAAATTACTCCATCTCTACGATCTTATTTCAAAGCTATCCCCCAGATACTACATCTTTCAGGAGATCAAGTAATGTTTTCTGAATCCGAATTGGAAGCCTCTCCCTTAACAGAAGTATGCAAAATGGCCTCTTCTCTTCTGGGACTTGATGTTGAGGTAGATCATGAAGGCATCGAAGAAGGGGTCATTGAGCATGAAGACTCTGTGATGGATTTAGGAGGTGGGGGAAAAATTCAGCCTCCACAGCCTCCCCAACCAGATAAGAATAAAGGATCATATCCACAGGCTTTTTTCGTTCAGGTGGACTCAGAGCGGGGGGCGCTATCGGTCACTCCTCTAGGAGATTCAGACTCAGATGTCCAGGGTGATACCAGGGTTGCTGTTAGAAGATCCAATGAAGAAGCAATGGCCGTCGGGGGAGATCTCATTGATCAGATTGAACGTCCCTCTGTATCTCATACGGATCAAACTGAATTCAAGGCCAAAGGTGATATAACTCCAGCTTCTATATTAGGTATGTTCTCAGCCCTCACGATGGAAATAAGGAAGGGGTTTGCGGAGTCTTAAGCGAATCAAGCTGAAATAAGAAGTTATTGCGAGTCCCTGGACAACAAAATCGATGGGCTCACTATTAGAACTGGAGTCCTTGAAGAGACAACTGCGTCATTATCGGTCCACTTGGACCAGGCGAAAATTGATATCCAGAGGCTTTCCAGAGAGGAGCAAGCACTTACCGATAGAATGGAGTCATTAGAAAACAACGCGAGGAGGGGGAACCTCCGTATATTGAACGTACCAGAAGGCTCTGAGGGTTCAGATATAAAGCAATTTACAGCAGTATTGTTGAAAGAGTCCTTGAGTTTAGATCAGTCATTGGAAGAGCTAGCTTTGGATATCCAAAGAGTACATAGGGATCCTTTCAAACACAACGCTCAGAGAGTAAAACCACGCAAAATATTGGTTAACTTTCACACGTATGTACTGAAAGAGCAAATTCTTAACTTGGCGCTTAAGCAAAAGTCTCTGGCTGGAAAGGGGTTTTCTTTCTTAATAAGGTCAGATCTCTCAAGAATTACCTTGGAGAAACAATGGGAGTTTGGGAGGCGCCTCGAAGCCTTTAGAGCACTGGGAGCCACAGCTCAACTTACATTCCCTGCTGCCATGAAAATCATGTACAATAATAAGATGATTAATATTAGGTCAGTTCAGGCAGCTGATGATCTCTTGATGCAGATGGGAAGTAAAAATAAAGCATGAATAGCAGCCTAGTTACCTGATTAGAGAGTGGCTTTAACTCCTAGTTGCAGTAATAAGCCTTAGGTCTAAACATGTTATGCTATCTTCCTCAGATCTAATGCATCCAAAACATAAATTCAGAGCAAGTTAATGTTAATAACCCTTAAAAGTTAGAAAGGGAAAATGTAATGATTATGTATCACCAGGTGTCTCTTTTTTTCTGTCTTTCACGTATGGAGGGTGGCGTATCTTTCCGGGAGTTCGCGGAGGGGCGCTATCAACCGGACATCGTTCCGGTTAGATATCGCAAGGGTTTCCGAGGGTGGGGAGGAGGGAGGGGGGGGAGACACGTAGCTAGGGTAGGTGGTGGGGGGTGGAAAAATGAAAAAAAGTCCTCAGTAAGCCAAGGTATGTTAGAAAGGAAGAAGGTCTGTAGTTTTATGGAATTATTTTTGGGCAACAAGGGGCTCTTTCAACAAGATCGCCTGTATCTCCTTTTTTTTTTTTTGAACAGTTATGACAAAGATGGTTAATATAAAATACTTCTCCTGGAATATTAATGGCCTGCGCACCAAACCTAGGGCAAATAAAATCATACAATACCTGCGAGATATTGAGGCGCAGGTCATTATACTCCAGGAGACCCATTTAACCCATTTAGAAACGTCCGACTTGATTAAGAGAAATAGATGGATTGACTTCACAGTTTCAACTACTCAGAGTACAAACACTAGAGGTGTCTCTATAATTTTTAAAAAAGGGGCCAAAGCCAGGCTCTTATCTCAACAGGTGGACCCAGGTGGCAGATGGGCCATCGCATCAGTGATGATGGCTGGCTCTCAAACTACAATCTTGGGTTATTACGGGCCGAATCAGGATGACCCATCTACACTGGAGGTCATGTTTTCTCAGCTGCTGTCTTTCCCAGAGCCAACTATCATAGCGGGCGATTTTAATGTGGTACTGGACCCGATCTTGGACAAATCCGCCAATAGTAGATCCTTAGTCCTATCTAAATCTAGGGTAACGCTACATTCTGCAATGAAATTATATGGATACCTAGACATATGGAGAGAGAGGTCCGGCAGCCAGCAAGGGGTGTCTTTCCGGAACTATAAGTACAAACACCAGTCAAGGATTGACTTTGTTTTAATTAGTCGGAGGCTGGCTGATCATGTTAGATCCATTGACTATCTCCCGATACATCTTTCAGATCACTCTGCAGTAGTAATGGATCTAGCTCAAGGAACGGAGAGGGTGCTCTCAAGATGGTCCTTCGATCAATCACTTCTTTCTTCTCCTGAGGACATGGTATACCTTAATCTTGAGTCACACAATTTTTTTTGGATAATAACGACTCAGCAACTACTAGGATCATCTGGGATTCGTTTAAAGCGTTTTTGAGGGGGCTCATAACAGGGAAAGTATCATATAAAAGGAAGCAGTATAAGGAACAAATTTCTTCGATTGAAAAAAGTATAGTTAATCTCCAAAATCTTATTGACACTAGTAGTGGGGCAGATGAGTTCATCATCGATACTCAAAGAAGGGAAATGGCATCTCTGAAAGCCAATCTCGGTACAGTATTAAATCTTAGATTGCAGCAGAGATGGGAGGCAAGTAAGTTGGCCCACTTTGAATATATCGCGAAGGTGCAGGTAAACTGCTTGCTTGGAAGACCAAAACAGACCAGGCCCGGAACAACGTAGCCACCATCAATGTGGGTAACAAATCTTTAACATCAGATGTTGAAATAAGGAAGGCCTTTCAGGAATTCTTTGAAACTATATATAAGGAGGAAATTGTAACTCGCCCTGAGGAGGTCGTTGACTGGCTAGGCCGTATCGACTTACCCAGATTAACGAATGAACAATCCCAACTCTTGGATAGCGCCATAACTGAGGGAGAAGTTAGGGCCGCCATAAACAGAAGTAAGAAGGGGAAAGCTGCAGGGCCCGATGGGTTACCTGCAGAAATTTATAGCATCCTAGAAGCTGAGATAGTCCCCTTTCTTACTAAGCTGTTTAATCAAATTCTCCTTGAAGGTCATTCTCCCCCGACAACATGGGATAATGCATCAATTACGCTCATTCTGAAACCCGGGAAACCTAAAGATGCCTGTGAATCATATAGGCCAATATCAATTTTAAATGTGGACTACAAGATCTTTACCACAGTATTGGCCTCTAGGTTGGCCCTGGTGGCTCCATCAGTTCTTCATGCAGATCAAAAGGGATTTGTAAAGGGGCGACAGTTATACGAACTGACTTATGAGTTAATAGGGGCAATAGATACAGCGGTTTCACAGAACTTGCCCCTGACTGTCCTCACGCTGGATGCAACCAAGGCCTTCGACAGGGTCAATTGGGTATACCTGTCGGGGGCCTTGGCCAAATTCGGCGTGGGTGAGGGATTCCGCCGAACAGTTGGTCTGCTGTATCGTAATCCAATGGCGTGCCTACTGATCAATGGGGAGTTGTCAGATCCTTTTTCTATAACCAGAGGGACACGGCAGGGTTGTCCGCTTTCCCCCCTGCTGTTTGACTTCTACATTGAGCCTCTCGCACAACAACTGAGGAGAGAGATTACCATCAGATCTTTTTGTCACAGAGGGTGGGAGAGAAAGGTAGCTCTATATGCCGATGACCTGCTTATCCTCACATCAGATGTCACCACGGCTCTCCCTGTAATATTTGAAATCGCTTGGCGTTTTGGTCAGATATCGGCGTACCAGATCAACACTTCCAAGACAGAGATGTTGGTTTGGAACGATGATGTGAGTGCATTGGAAGTGCAAGCGGGTCAATCAATGCGTTATCTGGGCTTAAATATAATAAAGGATCTCAACAAACTTGCCATAGTAAACCTCACAGCAGTCGCTAAAGAATGTAGAAAATGTATGCAATCATGGTCCCATCTACAATTGTCCTTAATTGGGAGAGTAAACTTGATTAAAATGTCCATTTTGCCCAAAATCTCATTTCTTTTCAATACCATCCCTCTTTATTTTGATCAGACTTATATATCTAAATTACAGTCAGATATCACTTCTTTTATCTGGAATAAAAAACTTCCAAGAATTGCCTGGAAGAAGCTTAAAAGGCGATGGGAGAAGGGGGGCTTAGCTGCCCCAGATTTAAAACTATACTCTTGGGCATTTCAGCTGTCGAATGCTCCTAAAAAAAACGACAGACCACGGGGTAGGCCTGATGTTTTCAGCCATGCTGGAGGGGGAAGGTCTTAGCCAGTCGGGGTACCTATTCAAATTTGGCAACTCAAAATTCTTTAAAAAGATTAAATTGAAGGTCCTATATGGATTAGCGAAAATGTGGAATGAGTTAACAAACTCAATCAAACAAGGGTATTTCTGTGATAAGACACCGCTCTGGGGGTTACCTGAAAGCCCGGCCTGGCTAGAAGACACTCTAGCCATCCCTCTGAAAGAGGCAGGCCTTAAAGTATGGGGGGATCTCTTCTATGAGGGGGATTTGCTTTCGTGGGAGCACCTCCAGAATAGGACAGGGTCAACCATTTCGAGGTTTAAATACCTACAAATGAGTAACTGGACACAGGCTTATAAAACTATACCTTTAAAAAGGAACAGGTTAATTCTTGGAGGGTTCAGTCAAGTAATATCTAACTTAGTGAGTACTGGTCCATTTAAAAATGAGGTCTCAAAATGGTACAGATCCCTGCTTGAGGAATCTGATGGGGAATTTACGCTACCAGTCCATCTGTGGGGAGCCTTAATTACGGGTCAAGATCTACAAAAACTTTGGTCATCCTCATTTGAGCTCTTAAAGAGTCTAGTAAAGCCCTCATGGCTTCGCAGGAACCATCTTTACACCCTCCATAGAGTGTATTACTCCCCCCAGAGGTTATCTAAATTTGCTTTAGTGAACCCAGTCGCATGTCCAAGGTGTGGACTGCAGGCAGCACCAGACACTCATATGTTTTTTGAATGCCCTCGGGTTGCTACATTTTGGGAAGCTATTGGGAAGACCCTTACAACATCGTTGGGTTTCCCAGTTATCATTGATCTATCCTTAGTAATTTTTGGGATCCTGACAGGAGCGCAAAGAGCAGCAAGTAGCCTAGTGTTCTACACGGTCCTCTTGGCAAGGAGGGAGATCTGCAGGAGGTGGAAGGACCCCCTACCTCCCACCCATGGGGACTGGCTGGCATCCATCCTACAGACGGCCAGAATGGACCTAGCTAGACTGGGGAATAAAAACAAAAGAGCCTTCTGGCACATGCTTGTTTGGGCACAATAAGATCCGGGTTTTTTTTTGGTTTTTTTTTCCCCCGGGTCCAATGATTACACTACTATGGTGCCCATGTTTCAGCCTGGTGCGCAGCAGATAGCCGGTCAAAGCCCGGCTCAGGACATGCTGTGGCCTTCCCCATTGGCAGCCAAAAATGAGACTAAGCTAGCAACAGCTGTGGGATGTCGGGCCCCCCCTCTCCATAGGATCCCATCCAGTATAATACTGAGACAGCGGTTCTATGGCTTGTTTTTAGATGGCTTTCTTCAACCATGGTGGATATGAGGACAAAAAAAAAAGAGAAAGAGAACGTCAACCTAAGGAGTTGAATCTAAAATGGGAACTACATGTAAGCCAAACACCTTCCCCATGGTCATAAAGGACACTTATTCACTAAATGCTAGCCACTCTAAAAGCATTTAAAAGGCATAGAATTAAACAATATAAAACATCAATACAAGCGTGATTAAAAGCCATTAAAAAATGACAATTGAAAAAAACAGCAAATTACAAAAAAATCAATCAAATAATTTGTTTAGAAAACAACATACTGAATTAAAAGTGTCTATGAGGCATATGTACATGAGTTCAGGCCACTTTATGTATTATTGTTTATCTTATGTATTATTTATGTTACCTATGTTTCCGAAAAACTCAATAAAAAAACCTTTGAAATTTAGAAATTGTGGCAAAAGGCACCTCGAGAAAGATATGTCACACTAAAGAGCAACACAGTAAATAAGAAATAGCTTTTTAACAATTTCCAAACTGGAGTATTTGCGGCCGCTAAAATGCTTAGTACATCTTGCCCATTGTTATGAGAAGCCTTAGAAGATATTCCGCTGTTCAATTTGTTAAATCGAAGCCGAGAACTGCAAATGATATGATGCTGTGTGTAGGATGTACCTTCATAGACAAGCAAGAGAATAGGAACCTCTTTTTTTGAGTGCGCAAGTAATCAAAAACCTAGTTGAGTGAAAATACAAATTAACAGTGAAGTTTTGTATTTAATATTAATTTACTAAACTATAGGTAACTGCTTTAAAAGAGAACAAAAGTGCAGCTCCCAAAGCAAATTGTTGTTAGGGAAAGATACTTTTATTATTAAGTGGTAAAACATAAGTAAGAGAACAGACTGATAAAAATAGGAAGGCATAATGGGGCAATTGCTAAGACGAGGAATTAGGGTATAGAAGACCAACCCTAACTAAAAGAAGGCGAATGAAAGAGCAGCCAAATAAACCAAGGTTACAAATGGTCAGAAGGAGGGTGCAAGGGGTGGGCTCCTTCAAAAAAGGGGGAAAGAGGAGGTTTTAGGATGAAAGGAGAGCTAGAAGGAATATATGAGGGGAAACAACATGGAGAATTAGGGAATGGGGATTTGATTGAAACCCCTCAGGAACAGCAAATTAAAAGAAATGTGAAACGCCACCAATTGACAGGAGATGAGGGGGTGAGGTGAAAGGGGATGTATGCACTCTTGAAAATTTAAGAGCATGTACGCCTTCATTAAAATGCATCAGAAAAGAAATTCAAATAAAGCATTCTGCGAACTTCTTCATACCAAACTGCAAAATACCTTCAGCTTAGAAATGTCGTTTAAAAAGCGTAGAAAAGTGGATTCTGATAACAGGTATTCTAGGAATTTGTTTCTGCCAGAAATCCCTGCCAAACATACTGTTGACAGGAAGTTACCTCTTACCCCTCTGCATGAGTCAGCTCAACTCAGGTAATCTGCGCTGCCTCGCTCACCCACTGTGCTGCCCAGCTGATGCCGATACAGCATCGCGATCGGTTTTCAAGCCTGCTACCTTACACCCTTTCACCTCACGAGCAGTGCAACACAACAGTGTCCGCCTCGAGAGAATGCTTGAGCAAAACTCTCCCGTGCATCACACAATGATGTATGCCACGCTAGTTTAGAAAAAAACAACGAGAGGCACTTGCCCTAAACAGCAACGACATTCGGTCACCACCACTTGCTCGTCTCCGTATCCTCCCAACTTCGGGTTAAGCGCAAAGTCATCCTTTCTCTAAGCCCTTCACCGACGGCAGCAACGATGTCTTCGCTCATAAAGTGACCCTCAGGAGCTGGTGACACACACAGGACGCTGACATCCCATCCTTCTTCTATGAAGAAATCTCACTTTGTTGTACGGTGTTGTACCGTGTTGGTTAATTGAATACGTGGGGGCGAAAGACGCACCTGTTCTTAAAAAGCAGTTCGGCATAATTTATGTGGCAATTGATGGGACATTAATTTAGAGTTGCCAGAATTTTCGCTCAGTCTGGAGCAATTTATCATGCCAGCTGATACTAATCAGGACATTACAAAATGACGAGGCACACGTCACTATGGAATGTGCTTGAAAGTATGTGGCATATGCAAAATTGGCAATACAGCGGCTGAACGAGGGCCCAAACAAAGATGCACATGAGAAGATATCTGTGTTATTGAAACAGATGTTGAAAATCATTTCTCACCAGCCAATATCTTTTACGTTGTGTAACATTAAAATCTGGGCCTGGCACTAAAGGAATAACAACTACCAAAGAGAGGATGAGCCCATACATATGGAGATCATAATATTTTTTTCATGTAACAATGGCGACGTAATGGGATTACAAGGCTTGTTTTTATAAGCGAGTGTCAAGCAGCTAAATCTGCAGTTCTGGGGTGGGAGTGATATTATTCAGCGCACAGAAGGCTGCCCCGTCCCACCATTTGCTCGTGGGCAAGAGTGAGCCTCTGCCTGTATCAAATGAACCAATAATACCATTTACACAGGGCGGTGTGACTGCGGTGCACTGACAGCTGTGCTTGGGTCCTAGCGCCTTGATAATACGAAGCATTACACGCACAACTGATGGGGCTTAGCTGTGCGGGTCCGATCACTTAAGTAATGCAGGGCGGTGCAGGTTAGAGTGAAGTGGATTAACAGAGCTGTTTTCGGATCTTGGCACTTAAAGAAGGGCTGCTACAGGTCATGATTAATTAAGGAGCATTGGCAAAGCAATGTGTGGATCCGAGTACTGGAATGGCAAAGGCATTGCAGGTCAGGATTGGGTGCCTCAGCAGAGCTGTGTGTGGGTCCCAGTACATGAGCAGCAGCGGCGCTTGGGCTGAACTGAGATGCACTAACAAAGCAGTTTGGCCAACATTTCCTCAATAGCCAAGGGTGGTGCAGGCAGAAAGAGGCGCAAAGAACAGCAGCGTGCGGGTCCTACCCCTTTGACAATCCAGGGGGCCATATGTCAGTACTGAGGTGCACTGGCAGAGCTGTGTGTGAGCCCTAGTACTGGAACATCAGGGAGCTCAGGGCCCGGATTCTAGTGTGTTGTCAGAGCCCCAGGCTCACACAGTACAGGAGTGAGTCCTGTGCTGGCCAGCACAGTAGGCGCAGCGGGGGAGCTGCATGTGAGTCAGTGCAGGTACTGGGACAGCATCCACTGCCACAGGGAACATTTCTGTGAATTCCTTGAGCTCTGCAAAGGTGGACACTGCTGTGTATCCTGACGGCGTGGGCTGTTCCGCCCTGAGGCGCTTTGTTTGGGACCTAGAGCCTGTGTGCTCCACTTCGGATTTTCGGTGTTAGCTCGGGGAGATTGGCATTACATCTGATTTACCGGGAGCGGGACTGCGAGGCCCAGAGGTGCTAGCGCTTGTCCATCGCGCGCACCTGGTGCCTCTTCCCGCCCCCTCCCTGAAGGCTACTTCACTTCTCGCGGCCCCCGCTACGCGGGCGCCGCTCGCATTTCTGTGAATTCCTTGAGCTCTGCAAAGGTGGACACTGCTGTGTATCCTGACGGCGTGGGCTGTTCCGCCCTGAGGCGCTTTGTTTGGGACCTAGAGCCTGTGTGCTCCACTTCGGATTTTCGGTGTTAGCCCGGGGAGATTGGCATTACATCTGATTTACCGGGAGCGGGACTGCGAGGCCCAGAGGTGCTAGCGCTTGTCCATCGCGCGCACCTGGTGCCTCTTCCCGCCCCCTCCCTGAAGGCTACTTCACTTCTCGCGGCCCCCGCTACGCGGGCGCCGCTCGCATTTCTGTGAATTCCTTGAGCTCTGCAAAGGTGGACACTGCTGTGTATCCTGACGGCGTGGGCTGTTCCGCCCTGAGGCGCTTTGTTTGGGACCTAGAGCCTGTGTGCTCCACTTCGGATTTTCGGTGTTAGCCCGGGGAGATTGGCATTACATCTGATTTACCGGGAGCGGGACTGCGAGGCCCAGAGGTGCTAGCGCTTGTCCATCGCGCGCACCTGGTGCCTCTTCCCGCCCCCTCCTCCTCCTCCTATTTAGACTCGGCAGCGAACGCGGGACGCGCGCGGACGGAAGCGCGGACGAAGTCCGGACAAAGAGCGGACCCTCTGTGGCCCTCAGTGGCTGAAGTAGGCTGGGCTGGGCCCACTCATTAACATTTTGATTATTAGTTCACTTTTTTTAATATTGTAATCCATTCATCCTGTATTGATTGTGGCAACTACTGCCCTACTAGTAACTCTGCATTGATTTTAAGATTTTATAACAGGTCGTTATATTTATTTCATATTTGATCATTGATACTGTATATAGTTTTATCTTTCACATCTTGATATTGCCTGTAACATGACTGCAAAAAAGCTTAGATCTGGGAGACTGTTGGGGGGAAGATCGGTAGCTAAGACCAGATCCAACCCCCTTCGAAACAAAAATATTTCCACAATCCAGTTAAAGGGCCAAAATCAGATTTTTCATCTTTGGGAAAAATCGGTGGATAAGGTACCTTTGGTAAATACTATTGTTAAGGAGGATATTTCCTTAACTCCAGCTCATAATCCATCGATTAACCAATCCCCAAATGAGGTAGAATTGGGAAATTCTACTTTAAATCCACATTTGTTTGCGGGCACTATGCCCATTGCCCCTACAATTTGTGATATAGATACCTGCTTAGTTCTTAATGTAGATAAGTCTCAAAAAATCAAGACCCCTCTAACATCTGTAGATGTCTTGCATATTGGCACTCCACACCTCCCCAAACTAAGGGAGGACTCAAATGAAGATTCACAGCCTTTGGAAATTGACCCAGTGCTATGTGAACGCTACCTGACGGATGATCCTATAGTATTACTAGATGCTGTTAAGACCCCAATTGGTGCTATCCCTTCTGGTCTATATCTCTATAGCAGTACCCCCTCTTCTCACTCCCATGATCTATCTTTTCAGACAAATGTGTCGAACAGCCCATTGCTCAATATAACAGGGATTGGGGCTATAAGTGATCCCAGCTTAAAATCCTCAGAGAAGCCTATGTCTGAATTTCTGATTTCCTTGGAACATTTACTGTCCTCAATTTTATCATTATTGAACAAATTTGTGGGTAGTTCTGACTGTGTTCTGGAATCTGTCACCCAAATCTTAAAGGCCCTACTATCTAAAACTACTGAAAAAAGTTGTGTACTTGACCCTCCTACTATTTCGCTACCTCAAACAACTTTAGCTAGGGTACCTTGTTTGTTATCTGAGAATATGCCTGTTGCACCTGTGTTAAAGGACTCTTGTCCTACTCTCAAAACATCTGCTTATAACTGTATAAGTGAGTTAGTTCCAGGTATTGCTCTAGAAGAAAACAGTGTTGTACTACCAGAGGTCAACGCTGCTAAGGCACTATATCCCATTTTTGATTCAGGATATAAGGGGCCGGATCTGGAGGAAAAAGTGGGAAAACAAGGAAAGCATAAAGGAAAACAAAAGAGGAAATGTCTCCGTAGATTTAAAAAGAGGAGGCGGAGACAAATCCTCTTTGATAACCTCCAAGTCTCCTATAATTCCCCCTCCGTTAAGGTTGCAGTGGACAATGGATCTTTGAGGCATGATTCAATTGAGTTGTTACCTGATTCTGGGGGGCCTCTCGCTATATCTGATGAAGTTATCACTGGTTGTTCTAACTTAAATCTAAGAGATCAGGGTGGAGAAAAAGAAAGGCACTTGGTCCCCTCTCCAGTGGTGGAAGTAAGAAGCTCCGTTCTGGCGATCTCTACTTCCCTCAATCCCACAGCTCCATCTTTCCAGATACGGGCAGAAAGGGGAGTCTCGGGTCAAATTCCTGTTCATTCTGGGATAGAAACTCGTACTGATTCATTGATCTTAGATTTTGTTCCATTATTTGACCTTGACTTGATATTAAATAGATCTTTTCTGTTGAAATGCTGTAAAGACATCGAAGGTCTGAATCTAATCAAAACTAATGATATTGACCTAGTAACAATATTAGGAACGGGGCCTATGTCTTTTATTAGGGTAAGGTTCTATTCAAATTTGATAGTTAATCTTATTCTAAATAAAGCAGAAGCTTTCCAGAGTCAGGGGATTGATGTGGTGCCCCTTACACCTCCATGTCCTGATAACCATATAGAGAATGTCTATAATAGGGGCTCTGGCAATGTTGGTTCTTCTCAACCCTTTGAAGACCTAAAGATCCGTGTCTCTAAAACTAAAAGGATAGTTACACACGTTATCCCCCCCCCCAATAACAACAAACAGGGATATAATTGAGAATGAACAACAATGGAATTGGTTACCTGGTGTTTTATCTTCTAAGATGACAGATAATCCAAAACTGTTTTCCCACCTTTAGCAGCGTTTTTTCTGTTATCTCCTGGAATGCCGCTGGCATCAATAATAACCCCGAAAAATTATTGTATCTTTTTTCTTTGAATGCCAATGTAATTTGCATCCAGGAAACCTGGTGTATTGACAAACTGAATGTGGGGAGGGACTATTTTGTATTGGAGGTTGCGGCAACCACCGCTAATAGAGGTCATGCAAAAGGGGGAATTGCTTGTTTACTCTCCAATAGAATAAAGTGGAACTTCTCCCACTACATAGACCCCAGTAACCTTTTTCAGGCAGTGACCCTTTCCAATTTAGATACAACAGGAGAGAGGCATCCTCTTGTGTTAATAAATACTTATATACCGCCCGGCGATCTTTTCAATAATTTGTTGAAGCAAGTTTTTATTTTTATTAGAAAAACTAAGGAAACAGCTCCTCTCTCTAATTTTTTGTTAGTTGGCGACCTGAATTGTAAAGTCTCCAATTATAGTTTGGAGCTCTTCAGGAATAAAGTAAAAGAGGAAGTCATGTTGATTCCCCAAGCCCAATTCCCAGATAATATAAAAACAAATAAACGGGGTAAAATTTTGCTGGAGGAATTATATAGTACGGAGGGGCTTATAGTTAATGGTAGACTTCCATCAGATGTACCTGCAAACTATACACAACGCGCCCCCAATAGTAAATCTATTTTGGATTACATAATTGTTGATCACTCTATTTTTACTTTCTTAAGGGATTTGGTTGTTATAGAAACTACCCTTAGTGATCATAACGTTCTTATGCTAACTCTCCTAGTGGATACCCCAAATTCTGGCTCCTGGGTGCTTGACGGGGATGCGGTCTCCCTTCAAAAAACAGGAAGATGTTTCTGGGACTATAAAGCCATGAAGGGCCTGGAACCCATCCTTGAAGAAACTCTATCTAATTTAAACAATTGGCAGGGGGTGCAACAGTCCTCCTTTGAGGCTTTTATGAAGGAGATCATTTTCGCTGTAAAAAAATCGAATTTAACTAGGAAAAAAAATACCCTCCCGAAAGCAGTTGTTTCCCTTAACAAGGAAATAAACAAACTGGTGAGGGAACAATATATATGCGGTGCAGTAGAAAGATCTCGGAAAATATCTCTCCTCAAAAGAAGGAGAGGTAGGATAAAGAAAAAAATGAAAAAAGAAAAAGAGGATCTGTTATGGATTGGTTTGCGGGAAGCCGCTGCCCAAGGGAATTCTAGACAGTTCTGGACACATATCGGGGAGGGTTGCGGCACACGAGTGCGCCCCCTCCCAATCCCTATTTCTGAACTAACTTGGGTCAATCATATCTTAAGTCTGTATGCTAAGAATGATCTGCAAGTGGAACTTAGTGGAATTGGGGAAGATAGCAATTTTACAACTGAATGCCCCTCAGAATTCTCTATAGAATTAGCTATTAGGGACATGCGCCCATCAGGTGCTATGGGACCAGACGAACTCCCAATATCAGTTTTGAAACAAGATCCAACGTCCTGGAGTAAAATTCTATACCCCCTCTTCAGGAGGTGTTTTATTAAAAAATCTATTCCACCATCTTGGAAGGGGAGTATTCTGGTCCCTATGTTCAAAAAGGGCGATAGAAATTTACCAACTAACTATCGTCAAATTGCCCTTTTAGACGCTATTGGGAAGGTGTTTTCTAAATGCTTATTATCCCTAATTAACGATTGGGTGGTATCAAAACGAATTTTACCATTAGAACAAGTAGGCTTTCGTAAAGGCCACGGAACTCTTGATAATCTTTCCGCCCTCCAGACTATGATAGATAAATATATAGGGGTATGTGGCGGTAGAATTTACGTGGCCTTTATAGATTTCTCCACAGCATTCGATAAGGTCGACCGCCCGTTGCTGTGGAGAAAGCTCGCGGCCTTGGGGATGCCACCTCACTTGTTAGATATGATTCAGGTGCTACATACAGACACTTGGTGTCAGGTCTTGCAAGGTGGAGACAGGGGCCTTACCAAGATTATTCCTTCATGTAATGGCCTTAAGCAAGGCTGTCTTCTTGCTCCGCTTCTTTTTTCATTATATATTGCAGACTTACCTGCCTCTCTGTCCTCTTGTGAAGGTATAGCTCCAATTCTGGGCGGAAAACATATTTCATGCATGCTATATGCGGATGATATCATAATAATGGACCTCATGCCTAAAGGTCTTGCCAAACGCCTCCTTGCTCTACATTCGTATGCAGATTCCCATTACTTAAAAATTAATGCATCAAAGAGCAAAGTTATGTGCTTCACTGGCCGGAAAAAACATAAATTTTCGAATTTTTCCTGGTCTGTGGGAGATGACAAACTCGAGGTAGTAAAGAGTTACGTCTTCCTAGGAAAAGTATTTTGTGATAGCTTGAGTGCCAAACCCCATACCGATAGCAGTGCTCGGAAGGCCCTATCGCAGGGGAGAAGCTTAAGCGCACTGTATTCGGCAATGGGAAGAAGGCACTTTTTATATCTATTAGAGGTTTTCAGAGCAAAGGTGCCTTCCACTCTTCTATATGGATTAGAACTAATTGATATAAAGCATTGGGACTTTTTAAGCAAAGTGGAGGGAAAACTGTTAAGAAGTATATCCTCTGTTAGTTCAGCCTGCTCTGTAGCTGCTTGCAGACTCGAGTTTGGTTTGCGCAGCAGTTGGGTACAGGGCCTGGCAGCTGTTGTACGCTGGGTCGCAAGCATAGCCAGAGGAGAAGAGGGGACTATGAGGTCCCTTTTAAAGACAGAACTACTAGGAAGCCTAGGAGATCATTCCCTAATTCTTAGTAACTTCCGAAAGGCGGTATCGCTCTTGCAGTTGGAAGAGAGTACTCTCTTCTCCCTATCCATATCCCAGCTAAAGACGGTCTTGAAAGAAGCTACGTGGGATCTTAGCTACAGACTTGATAGTACTTTAATCCTTGCTAAGAAGGGTGTTAATCCACTAACTGATTCATTCACAAGAAAATTGGTGCAACCTTATGTAACTTGGAACTTACCTCATAGTATCCGGAGATTCTGGTTTTTATTGAGACAGGACTTGTTGCCTCTAAATAACCTTTTGTTTAAATGGTATGGAGTTTCTGCAAATTGTCATTTTTGTCATCAATCCATTCAAGATCGAACGCATGTACTTTTTATATGTCCTGTGCTGCGCCCTTATCGTTGTAAATGGTTAAGACAAATATGTATGCAAATGGGCATTGCAAATGCCAACTCTTTTATGTTTGCTCTACATAATCCCCCTAACGAGAGATTCTGCTTCTACATTTTTAATTTTTTTAAATGTTTTCTAGATATCTTTTGAAGATTGATATGTGTATTAATTGCGTTTTCTGGTATTGCAGTATTTGTCATAATTTATTTTTTCTTATTCTATGAATGGAATTTTGCATTTGTATTTTCTGGCTTTCTTTTGTCGTTTGCTTTTATGTTGACCTCCAAGGAGTTCCAAAACATAATAAAGTTTTGAATCTTGAGTACTGGAATGGCAAAGGCATTGCAGGTCAGGATTGGGTGCCTCAGCAGAGCTGTGTGTGGGTCCCAGTACAGGAGCAGCAGCGGCGCTTGGGCTGAACTGAGATGCACTAACAAAGCAGTTTGGCCAACATTTCCTCAATAGCCAAGGGTGGTGCAGGCAGAAAGAGGCGCAAAGAACAGCAGCGTGCGGGTCCTACCCCTTTGACAATCCAGGGGGCCATATGTCAGTACTGAGGTGCACTGGCAGAGCTGTGTGTGAGCCCTAGTACTGGAACATCAGGGAGCTCAGGGCCCGGATTCTAGTGTGTTGTCAGAGCCCCAGGCTCACACAGTACAGGAGTGAGTCCTGTGCTGGCCAGCACAGTAGGCGCAGCGGGGGAGCTGCATGTGAGTCAGTGCAGGTACTGGGACAGCATCCACTGCCACAGGGAACATTGAGGGGCATCAGAAGAGCTTTATGCAGGGCCCACTGCCGCGGTAGCAGAGGCCTTTGCTGATCAGGGATGCGGTGCTATGACAAGGCAGTGTGTGGGTGTCAGTACAGGACAAGCGGGTGCTGGACAACATCACAGTCCTGCGACACTACCCAACATTTCTGAAAATCCACAAAACTGTCTTCCCACCACCCTGCGACACAAAAGCAGCTTTTTCTTTAAAGAGAGGTAATGCCCGTCGCTGCTTCTGCCCTCCAACAGAAATGCTGTGAGTGCAAGCAATAAGGTACGGCCGGATTTAGTCTAACGCATAATTCATATTCCGTGGCTTTAGCAATTGCTTTTTCCTTGTATACGTTCTCCATTGTATTTTTGAAATTCTTTTTTTATTGTATTTGTATGTGTGTGTGGCAGAGCTCCTGTTCTGCTATTATGTTGAGCACAGTGGAAGTGGAATCTTTAAAGCAGACACAACACTGATCTTGAGGAAGTATTATACATTTATCAGAAAGCCCTCTCATCGCCAAAACCCCGCAGATTCAGAACAGTAACACAACAGTAACACAAATATATATATATCAATCTTCAGCTACTAAATAAACTATAAGGTTCGCTCATTTATGTCACCATTGATTCAACAGCCTTAATTAGTACGATACAGTTAGAATAAACCTGCATTCTCAGGCACGGAAGGAGCTGTACATCAGATTGTCGAAGCCTGGGTTGACGTCATGTCTTCTGGAGTATGTCCATATTCTCTCCCGCTTAACTACATGGACCCTCGTGTACATCTCCTGCCTCTAGCCTGAAGAAAGTATAACATTCCTCTAGCTGCCCAGCCCTTGCCTTAAATCGTAATAAATTACGAGCAATGTCCAGCGAAGGTAGCTACCTCACTATCCTGCGTTACTTGACGGACCACAAGCAGCCGTATGCACCTGGTACCACGGGTAATGCCAAACGTAAAATACGCAAGGCAGCTGCTTGCTACGTTGCTTGTTTTTGGTAGGCACGGGAGAAGGAGATTAAGATGTGCTCTCCCCTGTGTGCTTCCTCCCCACACCCCCCGTCATGTGCTCACCCTGTGTGCTTCTTCCTACTTTCCTCCATGACATAGCCCTCCACCCCCACGTATAGAGGAAACCAGCTCACCCTCCACTTACGTAGGACGCAGCCAATCACTGTGCATGTGACCTGCTGAGACGCAGAGTTTGCTTCACTGATGTCAAAATGTCAGCTTGGACGTGCGCTGGTTAAATATTGAAGTCAACAAAAGTATTGGGGTGCTTTGCATGAGTACCAGTAACATTAGGCACGTTCATTTTTGGTAGGCACAGGAGAAGGAGATTAAGATGTGTTCCCCCTTGTGTGCTTCCTCCCCACTTCCCTCCATGATGGGCTCAACCTTGTTTGCTTCCTCCCCACTTCCCTCCGTGATGTGCGAACCCTTGTTTGCTTCCTCACCACTTCCCTCCGTGAGGTGCTCACCCTTGTTTGCTTCCTCCCCACTTCCCTCTGTGATGTGCTCACCCTTGTTTGCTTCCTCCCCACTTCCCTCCCTGATGTGCTCACCCTGTGTGCTTCCTCCCCACTTCCCTCCGTGATGTGCTCACCCATGTGTACTCCTCCCACTTCCCTCCGTGATGTGCTCACCCATGCCTGCTTCCTCCCCACTTCCCTCTGTGATGTGCTCACCCATGTGTGCTTCCTCCCCACTTCACTCCGTACAGTGCTCACCCTTGTGTGCTTCCTCCCCACTTCCCTCCGTGATATGCTCACCCATGTGTACTCCTCCCACTTCCCTCCGTGATGTCCCCACCCATGTGTGCTTCCTTCCCACTTTCCTCCATGATGTGCTCACCCATGTGTACTTCCTCCCCACTTCACTTTATAAAGTGCTCACCCTTGTGTGCTTCCTCCCCACTTCCCTCCGTGATATGCTCACCCAAGTTTGCTTTCTCCCCACTTCCCTCCGTGATGTGCTCACCCTTGTGTTCTTCCTACCACTTCCCTCCGTGATGTGCTCACCCATGCCTGCTTCCTCCCCACTTCCCTCTGTGATGTGCTCACCCATGTGTGCTTCCTCCCCACTTCACTCCGTACAGTGCTCACCCTTGTGTGCTTCCTCCCCACTTCCCTCCGTGATATGCTCACCCATGTGTACTCCTCCCACTTCCCTCCGTGATGTCCCCACCCATGTGTGCTTCCTTCCCACTTTCCTCCATGATGTGCTCACCCATGTGTACTTCCTCCCCACTTCACTTTATAAAGTGCTCACCCTTGTGTGCTTCCTCCCCACTTCCCTCCGTGATATGCTCACCCAAGTTTGCTTTCTCCCCACTTCCCTCCGTGATGTGCTCACCCTTGTGTTCTTCCTACCACTTCCCTCCGTGAGGTGCTCACCCTGTGTGCTTCCTCCCACTTTCCTCTGTCATGTGCTCACCCATGTGTACTTCCTCCCAACTTCCCTCCGTCATGTGCTCACCCTGTGTGCTTCCTCCCCACTATCCCTCCTCCCCCTTCATCCTGCACTTCCAAGTCCAACCCCCCTCTCTAGCATCTCCTCCCCTGTACCAGGGCACAGTTTTACACCTCACATCCTCTCCTCTTTTCCCATTAGCTTCATTTCCCACAAAAATGGATTTGCTTCAAGTAAATAAAAAGCATTGTCATTTACAATGCCAATTCCTCAAACTCCAGTAAATGTGAGACATTGCATTGCAAATGTTTGTTGATATTTCTTGTGTAGTAAATTTTGCTCCGTCTTTCCATTTTTTTGTTTCTTGGTTTCTTTGCAGGAACCACCTGGGTCAGTGAAATAGTGGATTTAATTCTTAATGAAGGGGACATAGAGAAAACCAAACGAGAACCCATCTATATCCGGGTGCCATTTCTGGAGTTTGCAGCCCCAGGACTTCCTACAGGTACTTCCAAGAACCCCTTTCCATAACTACCTGAAAGTTCCCGGTTCTGCCTGTTGATCTTTGGAAATGTTTCTGACCATAGTCTCAGTCCTCTTTATGTGCTTCTGAGGTAATTGCAAAGCGTCCACAAATTTTCGGAATAATTCTACACACATTTTTACAGAGTTTTTCACATGCTTCTAACTATTGCAAAGGTGTTGTAATGGGATGTTACACCATGTTCCTTAGAGAAAGCATTTATTTAGTGTTCTTCACATTATTTCTATAGAAAGCGTCACATATTTTGTGAAGAATTTTTCACTCAGCAGTTCGCACTTAAAAAAAATATTATGAACAAGTTCTTCAGCAATTTAAATGTCATACTACTCATAAAGTGCTTTCACTACTACTTATAGAATTAGCCATGGTAATGGTGCTGACCTGAGCTAGGCCCATCCATGTCAGACTTTCGGCTTCTGACATCCACTGAAGAAACGTGATGCCAGCAACTTTGTCACCTTGCTCCTTTTGCAATCTAGATGTCCTGCTATGTCTCCGCTTGGCCGGTGGACATGGTAGGCTTGCCCTCATGCACAAGTTACTGGTAATGGCTAGGTCCGTTGGACCAGGTGGCTCTTCTGTGCTCGGTGGCATCCGCAGCATCAGACATCATTAGCATCAGGCTAATACGGATGTATGACGTTACAAGGCATGCTTTTACCACGCATGCTGTTACAACGCAGTTTTTACAACGCAAACCTTTACAACGCATAGCGCTTTGGGGTGCTGGATAGTGAATAGTTTAATTTACTATTCCAACTCCAGTCCCCGTGGATAGTAGGGAAGGTGTTGGATAGTAAATTACATCTATTCCCTATCCTAGAGCGCCCCCCAGTGCAATGCGTTGTAATGGTTTTCGTTGTAAAACCTGCGTTGTAACAGCACTGCGTTGTAAAAGTTTCGTTGTAAAGGATGTTCCCCGGCTAATACAGTGTGATTTAAACAAGCATTAAAAATGCAATAGGTCCCGCCTTTCATTAAGTTAAAGCCAGTTGCTTTGCTATACAATACCATTAGCAAAGCAAATGGCTTTAACTTAATCAAAGGCGAGACCTATTGCATTTTCAATGCTCGTTTTCCACTGACACACAGTCATGTGGCAGCCGTAGTCAAGAAGCCACTTCTCTGCAACAGAAAAGCAAAAACAGCAGAGAGGCTAACTCTGTGTGTGCTCCTGCACAAGTCTCTTTAGAGTGTTTGTGTCTTCTCCCATTATCTCATGAGATCAACATTGCGAGGTGACACGATTGCTCCCAGTGTTAAGCGCTGTATAAAAGAGCTACTTTCACTTAGGCATTGCTTAATTGTTTTTTTAGTTTAATACCAATGAAAGCTGTCGAGTGCTGTGGAAATGGTTCTCATCTGCCTTCATGGACAAAGCAAAGCCATGCTGGCTCCCCGAATACCATCTCGATAATAGATACGCCTGCTGCAAGGTCAGGTGTGGCACTTGCTAGAAAACAGGGGCAGATTTCATAACAGAAACAAAATCCAGCGCCCCCTCTGCAGAAACATATCAGCAGATGTAGACAAGATTTTAATGGCTACAGAAAGAGAAATGCATGACAAGCTCATTAGGAGGAGGATAAGAGCCCTTCGGGATGCTCGGAGGGGACAATATATATCAATGTCTGGTTTGTTACAGCTTCGCCAGGGCTGGAGTTTGCCTTCTCATAATCTTTCACTAAGTTTCTATTGACCTGGGGGCATATGTAAGTAATTTACTTTTTGCGATTCTCAAATAGCGATTTTTAAGGAATCGCTATTTGAGAATTGCAAAATGGTATGTAAATAATAATTTGGAATTTTTTTGCGAATCCCTAAAATTCCTTAATTGTGCTTAGCAAATTGCGAATCGCAATTAAGAAATGAGTGTCCCATTCATTCCTATGGGCCAAGAGGCCCATAGGAATGAATGGGGATACATTTTCAAATTGCGATTTTCTTTGAGAAAATCGCAATTTGAGAAACGCTTATCCAAGAGTGCCAGGGTGTCCAAAGGATACCTGTTTCACCCACAGAATGTGCCTGTAAGTACATGTGGCGCACATACATGCCCTAAGGGCATGTCCGTGCGCCACATGGCACTTTGAATTTGAAAAAAAAATGCATTTTGACAGGAAATCGCAAAATACCATCTACTTGGAGTAGGTGGTATTTTGCGATTCCTTATGCCCAAATCGCAATTTAAAAGGCACCCCTAAATAGCATTTAAGGAATCGCAAAATTGCGATTCCTTAAATGCTTGAGCAAAATAAGGAATCACAATTTTTGCGATTCCTTATTTTGCTATGTGGCACCTATATTCCAAAACGGCGTTTGCGATTCGCAAACGCCTTCCTACATATGCCCCCTGCTTTCCAGTAATGCTTCCCCACCATGGGCCTCCGGGCCTTCTTTCAGCTGCCTCACAATTGCTGACATAACTCACTGCACGCGGGCGATTCCGGCACGCTCGGTGACAGTAATAAACTAGTTTTGCAAGTATCTGGTTCTCTTCCCAGCAAACTGCATCATGTAGAATATGTGTAATTTGGGAGTTACAGCATAGTGTGTCACTGCCACTTGTATAAAATAAAATACCATTGTTTCACAGTGTGGCAGGGAGTCATGAATAGAGTACAGGGTTGGATTTGGATTAAAAATCGGCCCTGGCACACAAAAAAATAAGTTGGCCCACATTTGCATATTGCCTTTGCGCAAAACACTGCTTCGGTGACATTCTATTAACAAGCATTTGCAATGCAATAGGTCTTGCATTAATTAAGTTTGAGCTATTGGCATTGCAAAAAATTGCAACACTAATTGCAACAAAATTCTATAAATTGTAGGCCAAAAAAATGTGTATTTATTTTTGTAGCAATGGTGGCAGATGAATATGATTATGTACAATGTATTCTGTATAGTAGTCACAGTATGATTCCATGATTGCAATGCATTATTATTGTACCAATTAAGATGATGCATAATTGAAAAAAGATATGTCTATTTGAATATATCTTTGATATTCAGATAAACAATGAAGTAATTGTTCATTTCACAAATTGACCAGAAAATTGAGTTTAAAGTATTCTTTGAAAACATAATTTTGAATGTTTGGTGTTTGCTAAAAGTTTTTTTGAAAAATCGTGAAAAACATAGGAACTGTGTTTCCATAGGAACAGTGCAAACTGCATGTAGGCCTGAGTCTGCATCTTTAACCTAAATGTAAAGTGCGCCATACTGCGATTGCTACAATAGTTCATTGTGGATGAATTAACAATTGATGTGTGCACTGATGGCTGGTGTTGTGTGTGCCTGTAGAAATTGTGCACTGATGGGTGGTGGTGTGTGTGCCTGGTAGAAGTGTGCACTGCCGGCTGGTGGTTTGTGTGCCTGGTGGAAGCATGCACTGACTGCTGGTGGTGTGTGATGGTTCGTGTGAGAAGACATGAGAATCTCAGCATGTTTATTAAGGAATCAGAAATATTGTAGAAGCATTCAAACACCGAAACAAATAGACATGGTTGAAAAAGCTACCAGTTGTTAGTGAAGAGGACAGCAACAGGAAAGAAACTTCATAAGAACCTGAGAACACATTTTTATTTATTGCATACCCCAGCTGGGATGCTTGAGGATAAGGGTGGATATGTCTCTAGCCTAAGAGAATTGGGCCTGGGGGTTGCATAAGAGACACTTTTCTTTGCTTGGGGTACCGGGTGGAAAGGCAATCCGTGAATTCACAAACAATGTTTGGATACACAGGGGGAGACTGGGTTGTAGACAACTTGATGACTTGTCTACTGTGTATTTTGGGGAAAGGAATGTTGTAATAATTATGCAAATAAATATGCATATCAAATTGTGTGTATTTTGTCGTTATGTTTTCTAAAAGTCAATGCGGCCTGAGATCGCAAACTTTTCCCAAAAACAATAACGTGCGTCTTGGGCTATGATCCAATGATGGTTTTACCGAGGCCATCAACGTGGCCCCTCCTTAAGCCTTTCTCGCACTTACAACTGCTGTTGCTGTCTGACCTGCTCTTTTCAGCTCCATTAGGGCTCAGTGGCCGCCATTTTGCTGTAGAAGAAGGCAGTTTCCTCCACTAAAGGTCCCCTGAAGTTTACAGGCCTTGGATACACGAAAAATTTTATTAGGTGGCATTTGTAACGTTTGTTCTCCTGATAGAGGAATTAGTCATGACATAAAAAAATGTAGACAATGATGATGACTGAATGCTGTTTCTGACCTGTGCCTTCACTCTCTTCTGGCTCGAGGCAGCTGGGAAGCTGCGGCAACTGCCAGTAAGAATGTGTGCATGAAATCTGTTAAAGTGTAGAAATGTGGCACAGTGGCAGAACTGGCTGACCTATCTGATGGGTCACCACAGGCTCCCGAGACTGCAAATTGGACTACACTACCGAGACACACGTGGGGTCAGTGGCAGCGCCAGGCATGGCGTCTGTAATCAGAGCTCCTGCTCTGTCATCTGGTGGAGGGCCACCCTGTTTGCCTTAGTGCAGATTTGAAGGAAACCAGCAGAGACGCCATCAGTGCACTGCTGTGTGTAAAACAAAAGATAAACAAGGATATTGTCCTGGATAACTAAACATTTATGAGGTCCCAAATGCGAGACCTATTGGCTACGCCAATGCTTGTTCCATTTGTTATGTGTCCAAACACTCATTTGGTAGCAAGTAGAAGGTGTACCCCAACTGTGTGGTATTTAGTAAATATCAAAGGAATCTCTAGTGGGGTGCCAACTATAGGTGTCGTACTGAGATAGAGTGTATACACAGGCACCAAAAAAAAAATACTCAATAATCTTAGACTACTGCGTAGAATATCTGTGCAATGCAGTCAAAAAGTACATAGATATGTAATTCAGATTCAGAGGACTATATTAATTCTATGTCATGATCATGATTCTATATCATGCGCTGCACAAAAATTTTTAATGTGTACATATTCTCCCATGTTTCATTAAAACTCTCCCACATTGTTGTACTAAAATACATTTAAACCTTCCTTATTTATGTACACGAGGGCGTACATTGCTCATGTGCTGCTTATATTAGGTGAATCACGATTCATTGCCTTTAAAGAGAGGCATAATAGACTTGCAATGTCCCTCTCGGTGCCATGGCAGTATTTTGCGTGCTTCTTGAGCTGTACAGGGTGTGAGCATCTTGAAGGGCAGCTCCGGCTCTAGGCCTCCCCCTCCCCCAATGGCCGTGCTATGGCTTAGCAAAAGATACAGAAAGAATCTTATCTGAGCCTCTTGTTACCATACATTTAAGAATAAACAGGCTCACGGAAGAAATGTTGCAATAATGTAACAGACTCGCTCAATAATCAAGAATGACTCAGCGAGCCTGTCTGCCTTTGACGCTTCTGGAAAGTTAGGGAAGGATTAGCAGAACGAGCTGCTTTTACTCCCATGGGATTTCAGAGAGGAAAGGAGATGCAGGTCTGGCTCATCCCCGCCCACCCCGCCCCCTCCTCCCATGGCTGGACTGCAGAGCCTGAGAGGCAACAACGGAGGAACAGAACGGCCTCCAGCCACTGTCTGGAACAGGAAAGCAATGCCTAGTTGCAATGTAAACTCATTCTCAGTCCCAGAAAATAAATACATTTAACCTTTGAGGTGCGCTTGGGGGAAGTTACCATAATTAAGCAGTCCACGGTCTAAAATGCAAAAGCAGCATCCAGACAGGAAAGCAATGTCACGTTAAAATGTAAACGCGAGGTCTAGCCTTAAAGTTTAATATTAACAATACGTCTGCCAAAGACGAGCTGTGCCTCCTTTAAGCCCTCACCCAAAGGGAAACAAGCCCGGGAGTGGGAAATAAAAAAAACACGCGGGTATGCATGAGACTTTTGTAGCCCCAGCAAGTACCGAAAGCAATTACTTGCTCGCCGGACATTGTTGCATCAGAAAACAAGACGGAAAGTTGTTTCAAAACAAATGCATACCCCCACCCAATGTGGACTGATCAAGTTGCCACTCTGAGAAAGAGGGTAGGAGGGAAAATGACATATGAAATGTGAGTGAAAGGGCTAAAGACGGGTAAGTGGAGTGAGAAATCGTGACGGGCGGAGAGGAAGGATAGGAAAGGAGGGGGAGGGGCAGAGAAGCTGACGAGGAGGCGGGGAGGGGCAGAGCGAGGCGCTTGGGAGAGCGCTGTCCCTTGAGGCATGACGGCCTGACGGAAGGCGATACATTGTGGAAAGAGGTTCAGGGGGAAAGCGTGAAAAGTGGGAAAGGAGGAAACTAAGAAAACGAGAGGGAGAGAGAATAGAAAGGCAGACTGGGGGCTATGTGGACGTGGGGTAGATGAAAAGTGTGTTAGGAGTGAAAACTGAAGCTGGGGTTAGAAAGGAATGGGGAGGAAGAGGGTACGGAGGGCAAATGACAAATCAGTGAAATGGGAGTGAAAGGGCTAAAGACGGGTAAGTGGAGTGAGAAAATGTGACGGAGAGGGGCGGAGAGGAAGGACAAGAAAGGTGGGGGGGGAGGGGCAGAGAAGCTGACGAGGAGGCTTGCTGCACGCTTTCACGCGCCCATGCATGCAAGCTTTAGGTTGGAAAAGCTTGTGGGTAGGAGGGAGTGTGGAGGGGTGTGGGTCGGGGGCAGCAAGACAGAGACATGCTGGGCGGGAGGAGAAAGGGAGCGAGTGAAAGCACAACAATTGTTGCGCATTTGAAGCTCTCGGCATTGCTGTGGCGGGGGCGGGGGAGCGCATTCCTTTGAAGTCCGATGGGGTGGCGGGGGAGTGGCTTCCTTTGAAGTCTGATGCCGAGGCATGGTGTGGGATGCGGCTGGCGATGTGCACACGCCTGGCTCACATGAACTGTACCGAATCCGCAGTTTGGGGAGACTTTTCGGAAGCCTTATTATATTCTCGCCCACCATCCCTATGGGATGGATTAGACGAGACCTAAAAAAGGGAGGGGGGATAAAAAAATGCACGGATTAGTTTACACTAGAGGAACACACCTGAAAACAAGTGAGGCCACTTCTGCTCAGGCCCCCTACCCCGCGCACTACGCGTACATTAATGGGCCGGCCCAGCGAGAGAAAGTGAGTGACACCTCTGCCTGTTGATAAAAGGGAGGTAATGGATGCCCATCTGCCGAATAATGCAGAAAACACCCAAATCGGCACCCAGACTGCTACAAAAAGAAGCCCACATCTGGAACTGGACTCTGGCCCCTCGGGCATTGCCCGAGTGCCCGCGTTACCATTCCGACCCTGATAGAGTATCATCGCGTACATCATGTCAGAGTTGAGGTGCATTGGCAGACCTGTGGGAAGGTTTTAGGAATGGATTAGCAAATGATGCTTAAAGTCAGGAATGGGGTGTACTGAGAGTGTGTCGGTCCAAGAACTATATGTGCTGAACTGTGCAAATCTGCGTCTTCTGCATGCCCTGGTCAGAGGACAGAAATATAGTGGTGAGGAATGATGGAAGTCAGACTCGAGGTGAAACGGGATAGATGTCTGTAAGACCAAGGATTGTTATGGCAATGCAGCCACATTTTTGGATAAAGGGCAGTGACGATTGGGGGCCAAAACATGTTGCAACAGAGCTGCCGGGGGTTCCTTTTTCGCTGACTGTGACTACTATGTTTCATGCTAGAAAGGGGCGAGTCATTGGGTGTCAGATGAATGGGAAATGGCCAAGGCACAATGGTTGGGGGTTTGGGGTGCAGCCGCCGGGAAGAGAGGAGCGACATGTAGAAGACAAGCATTGGCATAGCCAATAGGTCTCTCCTTTGGGACCTTGTAAGTAAAAAAAGAAACTGAAGTATAAGACTTTACGTTTACATTTACTTCGTATTTAGGATGCAGTAAATGTACACGTGAAGTCTTACACTTCTGTTTTTTTTTTTTACTTACAAGGTCCCAAAGGCGAGACCTATTGGCTATGCCAATGCTTGTTTTTCCTTTTGATTGGTTAACTTGCATACCTCCACTTCTCACGTTTAGGGAAGTACTTTTTTTTTACTAAGCACACCATGAGAGTGCATGTGTTTTTTAGCTTTATCCCTCATCTAATTGGCCTCTGTCAACTACCCTCTCCCCAGGCACCATGTTGCTTTCTTCCTCATGTGCTACTCTCTTTCATGTGCTTTGCCCCAAACACACTCACACAGGGCTCTGTGTTGCTCTTTCCTTTATGCGTTTCTCCCCACCCGTGTTGCTCTTCCTCATGCTGCTTGCTGCTCATGCTCTCTCATGTGCTTCCCCTATCTCCTCACACGATGCATGTTATTCATATTTGTGCTTCTCCTCTGGACCCGTGTTGCTCTCTCCCTCATGTGATGCTTTTTTTACTCCTTCTCCCTCTTGCTCTTCCCTCCAGCTCCTATGCTGTCCCTCAAACCCAGCAGTCCCTTTTTTAGTTATATTTTGTACTTTCACGCAAAAAACTTTTGTTTTATTTACTGATTCAAGTGCCGTCTGCCATCTTTGATTGATAAATAGAAAAAAGGGGAAATGGTGCACGTCATTCTATAGGAATGCCTGCATATGATGCATACCCACAGAATGACATGACTGGCAAGAGCGGGCATATCATAGCACCTTTTTTCTGCCAATGCTGCACAGTAATGACAAAGCAAATAGTCCCAAAAGACAATACCTATTGTCTTTGTCAAAGCTTGTTTCATAAGATGGAGCAATAGCAGTGGAATACCCTTTATCGTAGAACAGGTGCACCTTAAGCGGAAATCATGCAAGCTTCCCTCCTTTAGAGGACAGGGACAGCTAGGGCAGAATCCCAGGACACATACATCAGGCTGCAGCAGAGCAAGCTTTCCTTCCTCGCAGAACAGGCACAGCATGGCTGTAGAAAAGCACGTTTTCATCTGTCACAAATGGCATCAAGTGCAATCTATGTATGTGTTAGGTAGAGGGAAGGCAGTGCCAGAAGTAAAACCATGCCGAATAGAGGACTTTGTCCCAGAAGAACGCGGTTCCGCAAGTAATTACCCAACAGGAAATTAATTAAATTCAGCTGGCACAATCAGGATGGACATTTCAGCTCTGATCGTTGTAACGTGACATTTTAAACTACCTCAAACTATGCAACAAATCAATGAGCTACTTTCTTCCATAAGTAAGTTGGGTGTAGTGTGATGATGCTTTATTTATATTGTACTAGCTTACCCGTCGAGCGTTGCTGCAATCTCAGAAGAAAGGAAATTCAAGGAAACTCGTTATGATAACATAAATTTACATTGTGTCATTGTTATTGAAACTTATTAATTTTATTTTTGAAAACATTTCTAAGTGTGGGTTGAGCAGTGCGTCCCTGATTGGCTTCCAATCTTGATTCTGGTTGCTTGTTAAGTTGAGAAGAACGAGCTTGAGCAGTGCGTACTCGATCGGCTTCCAATCTTGATTGTCGTTGCTGGTTCGTTTGAGAATTACGGGCTTGAGCAGTTTGTATTCGAACAGCTTCTAATCTTGCTCCCCATTGCTCGTCTGTTTATGAAGCTCGTAATGCCTTTTTCTTTCGTGCTTCTGATGCAGATTGACCAATCAATTTCCGTTTGGGGGTCATAACTGTCGAAGATGCTCGCAAATTCGCTGTCTATTTCAGTATTCAAAAGATTATGAGGGCCCTGGTTGGCCGATTTTAAAAAAAACAAAAAATTGACAGAAACCTTCGCGAGAGTGTACTCAACAACTTCCCAAAGTTTCATGGCGATCGGATGAATGGTGTAGTAATGCATAAAGGACAGACAGACAGACATACTTTTGTTTATATATATATATATAGACTAGCTTACCTGTCGCGCGTTGCTGCGTTCTCAGAAGAAAGGAAATTCATGGAAACTTGTTATAATAACATTAAATTTACATTGTGGCATTGTTATTGAAATGTATTCATTTTATTTTTGAAAACATTTCTAAGTGTGGCTTGAGCAGTGCGTCCCCCGTTGGCTTCCAATCTTGATTCTGGTTGCTTGTTCGTTTGAGAATTACGGGCTTGAGCAGTTTGTATTCGAACAGTTTCTAATCTTGCTTCCCATTGCTCGTCTGTTTCTGAAGCTCGTAATGCCTTTTTCTTTCGTGCTTCTGATGTAGATTGACCAATCGATTTCCGTTTGGGGGTCATAACTGTCGAGGATGCTCGCAAATTCGCTGCCTATTTCAGTATTCGAAAGATTATGAGGGCCCTGGGGGGCCGATTTAAAAAAAAAATTGACAGAACCTTCGCAGGAGTGTACTCAACAATTTCCCAAAGTTTCATGGTGATCGGATGGATGGTGTAGTAATGCATAAAGGACAAACAGACAGACAGAAATACTTTCGTTTTTATATATATAGATATGCTAGCTTACCCGTCGCGCGTTGCTGCGTTCTCAGAAGAAAGGAAATTTAAGGAAACTTGTTATGATAACATTTAATTTACATTGTGTCATTTTTATTGAAACCTATTCATTTTAATATGGAAAACATTTTAAAGTGTTGTTTTAATTCTGTTTATTTATTGAAGTGCTTGTGGATAGACTGTATTTTTAGTTTTTCCGTCTGGTGCATACACTAATAAATCAGAAGGTTTTCCAACGCGTGAGCTGGCCACATACAGTTGTCCATGTGAGAAGCACGGATTCTCCAAATCTAGTCCACACATTTGCAGCGATTGTCCTTGTGCTTTGTTGATGGTCATTTCAAAAGCAAGTCTCACCGGAAGCTGTAAACGTTCAGTATTGGAAAGATTATGAGGGCCCTAGGGGGCCGGGGGGCCGATATTTAACACATTTTCTTTTTTTTTGTTGCCAGAATCCTTCGCAGAAGTGTACTCAACAACTTCCCAAAGTTTCATGCCGATCGGATGAATGGTGTAGTAATGCATAAAGGACAAACAGACAGACATACATTCGTTTTTATATATATAGAAGAAGACTCATTCTCGAGTCGTTATCACGAAGGGCCACTCTTTATAGTTAGAAAATAGTCATGAAGTCCAAACTCCACTCATCCACGTTATGTTATGCGTCCAGTGACTGAGCTCGGACTAGCGGTAAAGTGAAAATCCAGCTGTGTAATCAGCTCATTGTCCTTCAATAATCACAATTATTTACAGCCAATAAGAGTAGGAGAGACAAGTTCTAACAGAACAAGGCAACAAGCTAAAAAGCATGAAGGATGTCCAAGGGCATTCCTCATTCCAATGCTCATGAACTGAGAAAATTCACACTGTTGTATTGGGTGTCAGCCATGGGAAGGCAACACAGAATGTAGGCAGTGAACACCTGAAGCTCCAAGAGGCAAGAGGCCGAGACTGCTAGCTGATGTGCCACAGCTGGCAGCCCAACAGCCTTGCTTCCTTTCTTCCGCCCTCTGATAGGCCCATGGCTCTAGTGGCGTAACATGGGCCCCTACGATTTGGAGGGTGGAAGCCACCTCCAGGGGGCACCCTCAGTACAGTACCCAGGCCTGTGAGCTCATGACTTTAGGGGAGAGGGGGCTCCTCCATGTACTGTTGGGGGGGGGGGGCGAAGTTACAGTACATCACTGCACAGCTGCAGTTCATCGCCCAGCATTAACTGCCCGAGACTGGCCCGTTCCATTTCCCACCCTGCTTGCACCACCGCCGTCTGACCAGTTTTCAAAGCTGACCTCAAATCTCTCCTCTTTCAAAAACACTTTCAGAACTAATACTTTAATTCTCAGGCCCCTCTTGGAAGCTCACTCATCTTTGTAAATTTGTATTTTTTTACTGTACATTCCTCACTCCTGCGTGCTTTGTTGGATTTTGTGTCTATGCTCATTTTTAGTCACCTGTTTTTCTCTGTAATGTTTTATTGTGTTCCACTGTTCTCTTGTAACACAACTGGCTCTATTGTACAGCGCTCTGACACCTTCGGGTAATGTCCGTGCTTTATAAAAATGCACTAAATACAATTTTTAAAAAGCATGTGTCCCCATGTGACCTGCCTAACCACCCACACAAAAGCGTCTTTAACCAACTCCGTCACCAAAGAGGTCAACTATCACCCCAGCGATCACAGTAAATACTTGGCGTCACTTGACCTCCGTGACACCCTGAAGGCGGGGACACCGCCATGGAACACAGAAGCCCTGTCTGCAAGCTGGAGTCGAGCCGGACGCACTCAGCTGCCAAGAGAAATTCACCACTCTGCTGCAGATTTAAAAATAAATACGTAAATAGTCCGGTTACAGAGGATTTTAGCTTCCATTAAAGGGCTCCTCGCTGTGCCGTGGCAAGCACGAATCCAATTGCATTTACAGGCAGATAGCACTACTATTTATATTCACTCACTAAAGTACTGTGTCGCCTGCAAGTGGTGGGTGTGTCGCGGGATGACACCAGCTCTTAGCACATAACTGCTGCTAATTAAGAGCAACTTAAGCCACTTTTAAATTGTAAGATTAATCAGGTGCTCTGGCTGGAATCATGCCCCCCCAGGCAGCTTTATGGTTCTTCTCTGTTGTAGCAGTTTTCCACGAGTATAGAGCAACTTGAGTCAGCTTTAAATAATTAGTTGCACTAACTGGAGCCATGGCCCCCACGGAGCTTTATGTTTCTTTATTGTGGCAGGTTTAACAATGGTTTTACATAGCAATGTGAGCTTCTTTTAACTTGTGAGCTCATATAATTGGCGCTAGTTGCATCCATGGCCCCTACGCAGCCTTCTGTTTCTTTTCTGTGGCAGTTCTATGAACGTGTTTATACAGCTACGTTATACACTTTTTATTTGTTAGAATAACACAACCTTTGCCCCTGTACCGAGATAACAGGGCCTCGCCACCTTACAATCACACATGCGGCTGCAGGCTAATGAACGCCTTCTGACATTTAGTAAACTTTTTACTTTACTGGATTCTTATCGAGATGGCACCACATGCTGTTTAAGGCTGATTGACGCTTTAGAGCACCGTGAGCCCAGACATCTTTGACCATAGTACCTGCCTCACTGTCAGTTTTGAATTTAGAAATACACAGCACATAGGCACTGTATTTTCGGTACTCTGTCACCAATTACGTCGCAGTCTCCAGGTTCTCACTCTGTTTTTTAACTGCGTTTTTTAATTCTTTTCACTCAGCTCGGTTGCAGTTGACTTTCACTTTTCACTGCATTGATGAGCGGACAGAGGGAGGGAGAGGGAGGGAGAGAGAAAGGTAGAGGGAGGGAGAGAGATAGGGAGAGGGAGGGAGAGGGAGAGGGAGGGAGAGTGAGAGAGATAGGGAGAGGGAGGGGAGAGATAGGGAGGGAGAGGGAGGGAGAGAGAGAGAGGGAGGGAGAGAGAGAGAGGGATGGAGAGGGAGAGGGGGAGAGAGAGGGAGAGGAAGGGAGAGAGGGAGGGAGAGAGAGAGAGAGAGAGAGAGAGGGAGAGAGAGAGAGGGAGGGAGACACAGAGAGGAAGGGGGAGATAAAGAGAGAGAGGGAGACAGAGAGAGGGAGACAGAGACAGAGAGTGAGGTAGAGAGAGGGAGAGAGAGAGAGAGAGAGAGAGGAAGAGGGAGGGAGAGGGAGGGAGGTAGAGAGGACGGGAGAGAGAGTGAGGGAGGCAGACAGAGAGACAGAGAGGGAGGGAGAGATAGAGAGGGAAAGAGGGAGGGTGAGAGAGAGTGAGGGAGAGAAAGAGGGAGAGAGAGAGGGGGAGAGAGAGAGAGAGAGAGGGGGGGAGGGAGGGAGACAGAGAGGAAGGGAGAGAGAGAGAGAGAGAGAGAGAGAGAGAGAGAAAGATGTGTGTATGCCGGGTCTGGTGGCTCAGTGGACGAAGGCATCCGCTGCAGGGGCCTGTGTTCAACCTCATGGTCACACTTTTTTTATGTTCTAGCCCTGCCCCTTCCCCACTGACCCCGCACCCACCTGTGCGGCCCTCGACGACATACCACACTGTCTACACTGCCTCACTGTGTCCCAAAATGATGCATCTCCAAAAAGTGTGTCACCAACATGAAAAGTTTGGAAAGCTGTGCACTAAACAAATGTAGAGTTCCTTGCGGCCTCTTCATCAAGAAAACATGTGACTGCCTGGGAGGCCCAGAAACGTCCGCTTCACAGCATCTTTGTTTATCTTCAGTCACGCACCACTGCTGCAAATTCTCGGAAAAATGCATAACTCACGAGCATTATGAATTGAGTTAACCTCGAGCCCCTTAAAGAATTACATTTAAGAAATATCTATGCATTATTTAAAGTCATATTCTGGACTCCTGCTTGAACCTGCATGGGAATGGTTTTCAGCAAATGGTGTTGTAAACAGCGAAATATTTTTCTCCATTTTAATTATATATAGAAGGAATTTCACCAAAAAATGTAAATCAGGTTGTAAAGTAAATTCACATTTTTCTTTTTTACATTTAAAGCAACATTAAAAAAACTTATTTTCCACGAGGTAGCAAGGTAAACCCCATGGCTAGGCTACCAAAAATAACACCACTGTAGCTCACATTTAGGATATGAACAAACCCACAGCCTTTGCCTTTTCTCAAATTGCAGTTGTAAAACAAACAAAAACAAACAAAAACAAAAAAACATCCACGCTAGTATTTTTAAGCCTGTGATTACTATTTTACTGTACAGTCAGATAGAGTTGTAGAAGAGGACCAGGTGCGCGAGCACACTGTTTTATACGAGTCTTGATGGCTGGGCGCAGTGCAGTAGTAAATTCCAACACTTAGGTGAGGTTTACCACGAACGGTCGAAGATACTTAGAACGGGTAGCTAAACACACTTTTCTGCCTGCAACCACCCATTTCCCAACAATATCAATTAATCAATCAATCATGGTATTTATAAAGCGCACTACATACCCGTGAGGGTCTCAAGGTGCTGGAGGGGGGGCACTACTACTTTTCGAAGGGCCAGGTCTTGAGAAGTCTCCTGAAGGTTAGGAGGTCTTCAGTCTGCCGCAGGTGAATGGGGAGGGTGTTCCATGTCTTGGCGGCGAGGTGGGAGAATGATCTGCCATCGGCGGTCACTCTTCGGATGCGGGGGACGCTGGCAAGGGCGCCGTCTGTGGAGTGGAGCTGAGTCGGCTGTTGAGGTACGCTAGTCCGGTGTTGTGGAGTGCCTTGTGTGCGTGGGTGAGGAGCTTGAAGGTTATCCTCTTGTTGATGGGGAGTCAGGGGAGGTCTATCAGGTGGGGTGTGATGTGGCTGTGGTGAGGGATGTCGAGGATCAGGCGGGCGGAGACGTTCTGGAAGCATTGGAGCCGTTTCAGGAGTTTGGCCGGGGCTCCTGCGTAGAGTGCGGTGCCGTAGTCCAGCATACTGCTGAAGAGGGCCTGGGTGACTGTCCTTCTCGTTTCAGTGGGGATCCACTTGAAGATCCTGCGAAGCATGCGGAGGGTGTTGAAGCAGGAGAAGACGGAGTTGACCTGCTTATTCATGGAGAGGGTGGAGTCGAGGATGACCCCTAGGCTGGGTGCGTGGTCGGTGGGTGTAGTGGGTGCTCCTAGTGCAGTCGGCCACCAGGAGTCGTCCCAGACAGAGGGGGTGGTTCCGAGGATGAGGACCTCAGTCTTGTCTGAGTTCAGCTTCAGTCAGCTGTTTCTCATCCAGTCGGCGATGGCTTTCATTCCTTCGTGGAGGTTGGTTTTGGCATTGTGGGGGTCTTTAGTGAGGGAGAGGATCAGCTGGGTGGCGTCAGCGTAGGAGATGATGTTGAGGTCGTGTCGTCGTGCTACGTGGACGAGCGGTGCCATGTAGACGTTGAGCAGCGTTAAGCTGAAGGATGAGCCTTGGGGGTGCCGCAGATGATCTCAGTGGCTTTGGAGCGGAAGGGGGGGAGGCGGACGCTCGGAGTTCTGCCTGAGAGGAAGGAGGTGGTCCAGTCCAAGGCCTTTTCTTGGATTCCGGCGTTGTGGAGGCGTGTTCTTAGTGTGCGGTGGCAGACTGTGTCGAAGGCGGCTGACATGTCTAGGAAGATGAGGGCCGCGGTTTCTCCGTTGTCAAGCAGGGTCATGATGTCGTCGGTGGCGGTGATAAGGGCAGTTTCGGTGCTATGGTTGCTGCGGAACCTGGACTGGGATGGCTCCAGGATGTTGTTTTCTTAGAGGAAGCTGGTCAGTTTTGTGTTGAATGCCTTTTTGATTACCTTCGCTGAATACGGGAGCAGGGAAATGGGGCGGAAGTTCTTGAGGTCCTTGGGGTCTGCCTTGGGTTTCTTGAGTAAGGCGTTGATCTCTGCATGCTTTCAGCTCTCCGGGAAAGTCGCTGTCCCGAAGGAGATGTTGAAGGTTTTCCAAAGGTGTGGTGCGATGGTGCTGCTGGCTTTGTTGAAGATGTGGTGTGGGCAGGGGTCTTCCAGGGATCCGGAGTGGACGGTGCTCATGAACTTGATGGTGTTGTCATCGTTGATGTTGGTTCAGGCCAGCAAGCGGTTGGTGCGGGTGGTGGTCGTGGGAGCGGTTGCTGGGGTGGTGATGGCGTTGAAGCTGTTGTGGATGTCTGTGATCTTGCGATGGAAGAAGGTGGCCAGCGAGTCGCAGAGGTCTTGAGACGGTGGGATGACGCTGGAGCTGGGGTTGGAGAGTTCCTTCATGATGCTCTTTGCTGTTGTGTGCGTTGTTGTCTAGGCGGTCTTTGAAGGAGGTCCTTTTGGCGGATCTGATTAGGTGGTGGTGTCTGCGGGTAGGGTTCTTGTGAGCTGTGTAGCTTTCCGGTGTCTGTTCACGGGTCCAGTTCTTTTTGAGTTTTCGGGAGGTTTGCTTGGAGGCCTGGAGGTCTTTGGTGAACCAGCTGGCTCTCTTGCTGGTGTGGGTGTTGGGGGGTTTCTTGAGCGGAGTGAGGGTGTTGGCACAGTCGTCGATCCACTGTCTGGGGCTGAGGGCTGCGGCGTTGGGGTCAGTTGGGTCAGCAGGTGGGCTCAGGGCGTGGGTGGTGGTAAGCTGGTCTTCGGTGACCTTGCTCCAGTTGCGGCGATGCATCTGTTGGGTGTGGTGGTGTGTGGTGGGTTTCCGGAAGGTGAAGTGGATGCCGAGGTGGTTGGTCCAGTTGAGTTTGTGGTGTGGTTGAAGGAGACGTGGCTGCTTGCTGAGAAGATGGGGTCAAGCATGTGGCCGGCGGAGTGGGTGGGTGTTGTGACGAGTTGTCCGAGTCCTAGGTTGGCAAGGTTGTTGATCAGGGTGGAAGAGTTGGAGTCATTGTTGTTCTCGAGGTGGAAGCTCAGGTCCCCGAGGAGGATGTAGTCCGTGGATGCGAGGGCGTGTGTGCTGATGAAGTCGGCGATGGAGTCGCTGAACTGCGGTCTGGGTCGGGGGGGTCTGTAGACGAGGGTGCCTCTGAGGGTGGTGTTGGGGTCGGTGTGGATCTGGAAGTGCAGGTGTTCGGTGGTGCTGAGGGTGTTGTCGGTGTTGGTTGAGACTTGAGGGTGTTCCTGTGGACGATGGTGATTCCTCCTCCTACTCAGTTGGTGCGGTCCTTGCGGGTGATCTTATAGCCTTCCGGGATGGCTATGGTGATGTCGGGTGCCGAGGAGGGGTTCAGCCAGGTCTCCGTCAGGAAGGCGACGTCTGGGGTGTCGGTGCCGGGTAGGTCCCAGAGTTTGACGGCGTGTTTGCAGGCGGAGCGGGTGTTGAGCAGGATGCATCTGAGGAAATTGGGTTCTTCAGTGGTCGGGTTGGAGGGCCGGATGCTGGTGAAGCTGCAGTTCCGGCAGGTGAAGGGTTCTTGGGTGCACTTCGAGGCAGCCAGGCAGCAGGTGCATGATTGTCCGGCGTTGAGTGCGTGGAGGGTGTTGGAGTTGTAGCGGAGGCGGGCGTAGTGGTGTTTGCGGGGGCCAGGGTTCCTGCCGCTGGGTGCGGTCCAGGTGCAGACGGACGCAGATGGGCTTGCCTTCGGTACGCCAGCTACGCGGCCGCTGCTCGCGGCGGGCCTCCATATGTGGGGCTAAGGGAGGGAGGAGCAGCTGGGAGGCAGGAGCGGGGCAGCGAATGGGAAGCAGGGGGGAGGCTGCAGGGGATGCAGCGGTGGGAGATACGGAGGGGGAGCGGGTGGGGGTCAAAGAATGCAAAAGGGGACACTGAGCAAAATGGGGGCACAAGGGGAAGGATAACAGTGCTGGAGACGGTCATGGGCACAGAAAAACTACAGAGGAAAAAAGATAGTGGTTAATACAACAGATCGGAATGCAGGTGAACGAAGCGGGACACAACCAATGCGAGCGGCAGCAGCAGCGGTCTCAGGGCACATGCAGTGAGGTGAGTGACCTGCCTGGTGACAGGGTCAAGGGTCGCTCTCTCTACCGCTGCGCGGCCTCCATATGTGGAGCTGATGGAGGGAGGAGCAGCTGGGAGGCTGGGCAGTGTATGGGAAGCAGGGGGGCGGACCGCACGGGACGCAATGGTGGTAGATACAGAGGGGGGAGCGAGTGGGGGTCACAGAATGCAAAAGGGGACACTGGGCAAAATGGGGGCACAGGAGGGAAGGATAACAGTGCAATAACAGTGCAATAATGCCAAGCCACACCATTCCCTCCTTGAAATGTCACAACCCACCATGTCAAGAGCCGCACTTCACTAGTAATTGTAGAGAGAAGTAAATGAGGCAAAATTAAAAACAAAGTAAACTGTGAAATTATTCCAGACATCAGAATCCGGTGACTGCCTCATTCAGCAAGAGCCCCTCATTCATGGCTGCAGCACATTCAGAGGCCACTGGTACTCACACATGTAAATCCTCCAAGCGTGGCGATTCCGGGTGCATTTGGGGGCATGGAGACCCTTCATCAGAGAAATGCAAAATCGTAAGAAGCAATGTATATAACAATAAATAAACGCAGTTTTGGGACTGCTTGGCAGATCTCTGCTATCAGCAGATTCAACGGCCATAGCAGTGTTTACCAGACAGAGAACACATCAAGACATGTTCAACATTAATGAGGTTCAAGAAATTGGCCGAACTATGAGTGCATCCTACGGACTTAGCATAGATTGCACCTCATTCAGAAACATAAAGTCTACGTGTTGGATGCATTTCATGAAAGTAGAGAGCTTGGACAAGGGAGCGAAGCGGAGAAGGGCTACCATGAAATTAGGAGACCGCAAGATAACATTTGTGATGAAGAGTTGAGGGGCTAGACCTATTCCACTACAAGCCCCAGTGACAGGAAACGTGCTCATGCCACAGGAGACACCACCCTCCCTTCAGGTATCCCATGGACTGTGCTACGTGGGCATGGTATATGTGCACCAAGGATCACGAGACGTTTCCCAGTACACTTTCCATTGCTGTGTGTACAGGAGAGCCAGAGTGGTCATTCCATTACAACACGGCACCGCCACGGCTGCTGGAAAGTTTCCAGCTTTTTTTGCACCACGGGAACCCCTTACAGTGTTGGTGTGGCCACTACATACCTGGAGCGTGACCATGCGACTGTAAAAGGAGTGAACACGCCTACTTAGGAGACATATCATAGCATGAAACCAGACTGTGCTAGTTACTCACAGGCAAAATGAAACCTTGCTATGCAGTCAGAGCCTGTGTCCGGGGCTTTAAGTGGGACTAGTCCCTTCAGGTTTCAGGCCTGGTTGTAAATGAACTTAACAATGAAACAGGTCCTTATCGGACTCTAATCATGTCCTTTGAAAAGTCACTGGTCACTTTCTGAACATTGAGTGTAACACGCGTTAAAGTAATCCAAGTCAGCAATTTAGTTCTCATTTTTATTTCACGTTTAACTTGTGGCTTGCTTACCGCCATGCTGACTGGCTATGGGGCACTGGGCTGTCACTATGCTCTGGTCTGCCTCCCTCGATATGCTCTGCTCGGCTAGGGCTCTGTCACGGACAGGCCTCCTGGCCGCCAGGGGCAATGCGCTGCTAGCCTGCAGGAAGCAGCGCGTCCCGGGAGCAGGCGGGCTACAGGCGCAGACGGCCGTCCTCCAAGGCACTGCTTCCAGTTCCTGCATTTGGGAGAGCCGGAGAGTGCCAGTAACGGTGCTGGCTGGTGCTCCCAGCTTCTCTAGGGGAAGCGCAGACAGGAAGACCGAGCCGCAGCTGACGGGGGTCAGGGCTGACGTCTTCTGCCTGGGGGGTCTGCAGCGTTGGCCAGCTTACAACAAGCGCTCGCGTGGCAGCCAGGGGAGGGGGTGGCCTGCGCGAGTCACTTGTGGGAGCGATAATTTGTGTAATATGGTGGCGCGCGCTCCTGCAAGTGAATCTCCAGACATGCACGCGCTGCCATTGGCGGCAAAGTAACGCGTGCACGTGCTTGGCTGAAAAGCCAAAGCGATTGCAAAATGTCTTTTTGCCTTTGTAGTGCATGCGCGCTGTGTAGGCAAGACCTAAAAAACAAGCATAGACAGAGAGCTGGATGTAAGGTGTGCGGACAGACGGTCGCACTGGGGTGAATGTGACATGTAGAAGGAATAGAGGCAAGGGAAGTGAGGTTATAACGGGGACAGGGGTGGGCGGAAGGCACAGAAGGGACTTACGCGGAGAGGCATAGAGATTTAACCAATCTCCGTGCCTATTCGCATATTTCTGTTACGCGACCCTGCCCGCCGTCCACCTCCCTCCTCCCGCCCGCCTCCCGCCCGCAATATTAAATGTGATTAAAAAGCCTTAAGATAAGATTTAAAATAAAAAGTACCTTATCGCAGGGTCATCCTGGGCCATCTATCCTTCTTCTTGGAACTGTGCATGCGTGGGAGCCTGCGCATGCGCATTCCTCGCCAAGAATGCGCATGTGCAGGCTACCGCGCATGCGCAGTTTCAAGAAGAAGGCTAGATGGCCCAGGATGACCCCGCGACAAGGTAAGTTTTATTTTTAATCTTATCTTAAGGGTTTTTATTCACATTTAATATTGCGGGTGGCGGCGGGCGGCCACTTCCGTTACGCCCCCGAGTGTGCGGAGATTTGCCCCATTTCTCCGCCTTCATTGCGAAAGGCGGAAGAGGCAAATCTCCGCACATCCCGTGGGCGGAACGGAGATGTCCGCCCACCCCTAAACAGGGAGTAGTTCCGTTAGGTAACAGCTCAAGGGATCCTTTTAAACAATGAATGTCTGTAAGATGTGACAGTCATGGGTTTCGAACTGCGGCGACGATTTTCGGCAGTCCCATGCTAGGCATGCGGCGCATCTCGCTTTCCTACCACAGACTTTAACTATCTCACAGCGACCAGTGATTATTTTGTATCGGGGCTGCAACTCGCAGTACATTCTCTGGAACTCAATTGCTAAATTTGAAACATATTGGCTACAAAATCCAACTGAAACAACCTTAAGAATGGGGCGTTTGTTCTGCCCTGCAGTCCTAGCTCCACTCCCAACAGATTGTAACTCTCTCCTTCCAGATGAGCCTTTCAGTAAACTGTGCTTGCCAAGGCAGACAGCAAAGCATGATTCTGACACCAAGCCGGACATGCGTGTGGTGTTTTGTAGTGCATGCGTACAATGTAAGGCATCGCGCGCATGCGAGACAAATAGTGCGACTGCACCCACGAATCAAATAGCAAACAAGCACTGAAAATGCAATAGGACGCGTATTTACGCGAGTCCTATTACATTTTTAACGTAAGTGGAGACGTAAAAGAAAGCACTAACAGGAGGGGGTAGGAAGGTGTTGGTGGTCGAAGAAGTCACGGAGTATGGGAGGGAACGGGGAGAGGCAGGGTAGCAAAACTGCTTATGAAGTAAAGGGGCCAATAGCCTCGGAAGGGTAAAAATTAGGACATGCCCGTCATGAGGCGGGATTAGCAAGCCAACCACCAATCAGAGTGCAGAAAATATGACGCAAGCCAATCAAAAATAAGGCTGGAAAGTGGGCGGAGCTTCCCCCACTATACTGTATACACCATCTCTCTACTAGATAGCGCATGCACTGCCTAGCTGAGACCTAAAAAAAGAAGAGTCGTTCACTGGATGGAAAGGAACAAACAAATGTGGCAGCAAAGGTGCCCTCAAGCAGGCTTCACAATTTATACAAAGATATTCTTCCCACTGCACCACCATGATGTGCAGCCTCAGGTGAAACAAAGCCCTGCAAGTTTTCTTTGACATTAACTTTGTCTCCCTTCCCCATTATCTTGCTGGCCTGTCGACACAATGATTATACTGTTAACCATGACCATCCTCATGATAGTCATGTTTTACCACACTACTCTCCTTAACTTCAGGTGTCCATCTAAATAGTAGTTATCATGAGCAAAAATGTATTTCAACCTCGGAGTATAATGCTATAGGGTTACTTTGTGGACCACCACAAGTGCAAGGAGGGGGTAGGGAGATGTGCTCAGAAAGACAAGTGGAAAAAGGAGTGAGGAAGTTTGGCTCTGTTGGGATCTAAGGTAACAGTACTCCAATTTAGTAGGGTTATCATAGGCTTTCCCATTTAGTCCTTCCAATCCTGGACCATGTGGGCTCACTAGGTCTACTTGGCTTCATTTACTCCACACCAAGGTCTTGCCTTAATGTGCCACATAAAATCAACTTCCAAGGTGATGGATGTTGGACAAGACAGCATATTCCTCTCCGATGGCAGGACTCCTCATCTGGTCATCCAAAAGTGACCAGGATAATACATAGAAAAAAGAGGACAGAAAAAGTAGACCCTCCTGTATCGTCATCAGCACATTATCAGAGCTTTGAAAATGTAACTTTAGAGAAAAATAATGTTTACGTTTTTTTTAAAGATATGGAAGAAACATTCTCTAATGGTAAAAAGTTTAAGTTTAAGGCACACTTGTCAATATGTTGAGTCCATTGTTAGGATGCCACCCTGGACTCTGACTTTTGCAGAATTTTTTGTGGACTCTTCTATCTCTGCATGCATTACTGACATGTAATGTAATGTAAGAGCAAACTTGTATAGCGCAACTATCACTCCAGGGAGCATCTTGGCACTGATATGGAAACCGGAGGAGAAGGAAAAACCGGTATGCTGCTCATAGCAAGTAGGACTGAGGATTTCAGATCAGAGTTTTGCACAGTATATCTGGAGCAGTGTAAATCCAGGTTTTAAGGGCCATTCTGAGTACCAACTCAGAAGCAATCTGGCGGAGATGAGGTAGCGATTGATTCCATGCCTTTGATCCAAAAACTGCCAGTGATTTTCCTCCCTTAGACACCAGTCTAAAAATTGGAATAGTCAACAAATTTGCAGTGGATGCCTGTCCTTCAGGGCAAATCTTACATGGCTTCTCCCTCCTCCCACTTCAGCTACAAGATCAGCTTCAGATGACTGGTAGCCTTGACCCACCCAATTATAATCAATGACCTTGATATGAATTCCAAGCACATGCCTATGTTGCATCCACTCCAATCTATTTTTAATCTTATAACTCATTGAGCCCATGTTCCTATTGGAAATGACATGGAAGTCACATGACTATTTCTTTAGTCTGTCTGTATTTCATTCCCAGCTATATATTGAGTCCATTCCTCCTTGGGAAGTCATAGCATTCCTACTGACCTTGTGCGCTGCCCACATCCCATCTATTGAGTCCATATCCTCACTCATAGATGCATGTCTTCTAATTGAGCCATAGTGTTATTCATGGCCTATCACCAATCGGGCCCATGCTTCCACTGGGTGACTGTATGTCCTTTTTCTTGAACCCTGGTGCTATTTATTTTATGCAAATAATTGAGCCCATGTTCCCTTTGTCATCTCCACACCCTGCTTGTCACGGAATCACCCTTGTCTAGCCCAGGTGAAGATTCCTTCTTGGCCTCAAGAATTTCACAAATTCAGGAAAAAAAACAAATCGGTAGAGGTTTTTGCCTGGCGGACTAGTTGACAGCAGACTTGCCAAAGATGGCATATTGGAAAACCATACATACATTCCACCATGCCTTCTCATCAAAAGCTGGCTTGATGAGGGGAAACAGAATCTTAATTCATTAAATAGATGGAATTTCTTTTTCGATTCATATGTGATATGCTCTCAATTGCCCTACTTTGATTGTCTTGCATCATTGTATTGCAATATTAACTTTACTCCCCAATGTTGTACATATATCAGAAAGATTTATGAAAACCTTAAAGTCTGTATTCAGCACTGTGAATAAATAAAAATGTATGTGTTGAGGAAGTTGATGATAAGGATTCGTGTAGATAGGATTTGGCACCATTCTGCTTAATGTCGCAGGTCCCACTGGGGATACATTCACTTTATGCCTGCATTTTTATAGGTTATCTCTATCAAAAAAAGAGTCACTAAAAAGAGAATAAAAATAATATTTCTAATCCCTGATAGGGACGAAATGCGTTGGCTGGGCTGCTATTCGATTTTGGAAGGAATAATATTGTTTTGAAATATCATGCCTTGGCTCCTGCATTATTTTGAAATCCATGAGAAGAATCCCAGTTTTTGAATGATCACTACATCAAGCCAAATTTGCATCATTACTTGCTTGGCTTCCCGCACAATTTTTATGCATTGACTGGACTTGAAAGAAGAAGTTGCATGGTTAGAATAATAATTTGGACTGACATTGTATTGAGTTGACTAAAATGGAGATGAAATTATTTTTGGACTTTCCGAGTACTCCTTGTTACGTATATTTGTTAATTACATAGATAGCATTTCTTATTTGATTCATATGTGATATGCTCACTGTTGCCCTACTTCGATCGTCTTGCATCATTGTATTGCGATATAAACTTTACTCCCCAATGTTCATATATCAGAAAGATATATGAAAACCACATTGACTGTATTCAGCACTGTGAATACATAAAAACGTATGTGCTTAGGAAGTTGATGATAAGGATTCCTGTAGATTGGATTTGGCGCCATTCTGCTTAATGTCGCAGGTCCCACTGGGGATACACTCACTTTATGCCTGCATTTTTATAGGATATCTCTATCAAAAAAAGCGTTTATAGGATATCTCTATCAAAAAAAGCGTCACTAAAAAGAGAATAAAAATAATATTTCTAATCCTTGATGAAGTCCCTGTTAGGGACGAAATGCGTTGGCTGGGCTGCTATTCGATTTTGGAAGGAATAAGTTTGTTTTGAAATATCATGACTTGGCTCCTGCATTATTTTGAAATCCATGAGAAGAATCTCAGTGTTTGAATGATCACTACATCAAGCCAAATTTGCATCATTACCTGCTTGGCTTCCCAAGCAATTTTTGTGCATTGACTGGACCTGAAAGAAGAAGTTGCATTGGTAGAATAATAATTTGGACTGACATTGTATTGAGTTGATTAAAATGTAGATGAAATTAGTTTTAGACGTTATGAGTACTCCTTCTTACGTATATTTGTTAATCACATAGATAGCATTTCTTTTTTGATTCATATGTGATATGCTCGCAGTTTCCCTACTTCGATCGTCTTGCATCATTGTATTGCAATATTAACTTTATTCCCCAATGTTCATATATCAGAAAGATATATGAAAACAACAAAGACTGTATTCAGCACTGTGAATAAACATGTATGCGCTTAGGAAGTTGTTAAGGATCATACTTAATAATAATATATTTGCAGTGCTAGAGACACCCAATCACTTTACAGCGACCGGAAATAAAAAAAAACTGTGTGGCATATGTACAAGCACTGGCGATAACCATTGCTAACGCCAGTAAGCGGCAGTATTTTTATGGCTGAAAACTATCACCATGTTAGCGGCGAATTAACAAGGCATCGCTACATGGTGATAGTATCAGGGATAACATTAGCACAATGGTAATAGGAATTCCGGCGTTAGTGGGCGAAAACTACAGATAGGCCCATTAGCGGCAAAAAACCTCACATTATTCAGCCCAATGTGAGTTATTTTTTGTATCTAATACGAAAAATAGCCCATCAGTCAACATTCAATAGAAAATAGGCATACAAACCAATAAAATGCATAAAGGAGCAACCAGGGCCAAATGCAGCACACATTAACAACCCCTGCAAGCCACCCAACATCCAGGATGACCAGGATGACCAGGATGAGAGTCAGGATGCCTCGCTGGAGCTGGGTCTGGAACCTGCATGCCTCGCTGGACCTGCGTCTGGAGCCAGGATGCCTCGCTGGACCTGCACCTGGAGCCTGGAGTGGGATGTGGAGGAGCTGGGGAGTCGATGATCCATGGCAGTAGACATTGAGGCGCGACGATTGCCCGTACCTGTGGTGAAGTCTGGAAGGTTGCATGGAGACACGTTGCTGACCTGTGCGAGAAGCACCTTGGAGCTGTTAATAGTAGAGGCGCTCCTGCGCCCCAACGTAGGAGGTCTGCATTGCATACTACGATCCACCACTACATCGAGGTGCAAGGAGGAGATTACCAATGGTGGATGCCGCCTCTCTGCTTCACAGGTCAGATATTGTTGGGCTGGCCAGATGCTGTGGAGGTATGTGGCCCCTTAAACTGCACTGAACCTGTGTGGTAGGAGCGCTGCAACTTCACGCCTAAGGGGGCCCTGCTGCATCAACTGCATCTGCAGGTTCACCAGCGGACTTGGCAGCGACTGCTGCACCCACGCTTGTGAAATCCCACCTGGCTGAGGCTCCTGCTGGGTGAGTCACAGATTTGGAGAGAGTTTACTGGTTTGCGCCTCATTGTCAATGTCCAGGTAAGGAGAAGGTGGGACATGTAGCGGAGGAGGCACGGGGGTCGAGCCCCCCAGGCCTAGCTACAGTAGATAACGCACCCCCATGCCGGCTATGGCAGAAGAGCGTCGCCCCAATGCTTCCGAGCAGTGCAAGAAGAGGATCAATCATCACATGATGATAACTTCATCATGTTATCGTTCCATTCTTCCTTTGCGGGAGGGAGGATGGGTAGGGCTGCTCCACTCATGAAACAGGGCAGAGGCGGAGTGGCATGCCCACTCAAGTGTGCCGTGACTGTTTCATTGGCCCGCTCAGGCCGCACAAAGTTGTCATGCGCACTGTCCTGGTCGCAATGCAGGCTGCATTACAGCCTGCATGGAGATCATGCCCACACCTTCAGCCTCTGGCTGAATGCCTCGCCCCGACGCCAATGACCAATCCGAACGCTGCATTGCAGCGTTTTGATTGACTTAGGGGAGGGAGTCTGGCTGCCTACTTCCTGTCCCTTGTAGCAGACTCAGGGGAGCAGGAACAATGAAGACACAAGACCCAGCCTCAAGGTAAGATTTCTTTCATTTAAATATTTACAACATGCGCTCACACACACCACGGTCCACTCCCCATCCAGTGTTCTTTCTGGCATTTCCCACCTCTCAGCTGTCAAGTCCCCCCCGCAGCCCTTCTCAATGGCGGGTGTTGTGCGGCCATGGCAGCGTGCGTATCACTGGTGTGCCAAAAGCATATATATAGTTACGACGCATACCATTATATCGCATTCCATTACAATGCTTACTAATACTAGGCATATTGCAACAGCAGGGAAGGTGTTGGATTGCGGAGATGTATTCCCACTTCAGTGGGTGCAATCCATAAACTGACCCTTGCACCCCAAAGCAAACTCTGAACCCTAAAATGTGTCTTTGAACCCCCCCCAAAAAAAAAATTCATATTTAACCCAAATGCACACCCCACATTTCATATTTGACCCAAATGCATACCCCAATATTCAAACTTTACACCATAATACACCCCACATTTCATCTCCGACAGCCGAAACCCATACCAATCCTAAAAATTAAAAATACCCCATTACTGACCTCAAAATGCGTTGTGATGGAATGAGATGTAAAGTCACCTGCATTGTTGGATTTGCGTTCTAAAGGCAGTATGATGTAATGCCTGTGTTGTAATGGACGTCTCCCATGCCAAAGGCAAGCCATAGGCAAGCCAGTCTGCATCCGTCTGCCCCTGGACTACGCTCCACCCCTACGGCGCCAGCACCCACCTCGCCATCAACCCTGGATGCCACATTGCCTGTCAGGATCAACATCTGCTCCGGACCGGACATCGCCATCACTGACGGTTACTAAATCACCTGCAAGGACCACCCCGACCATCCAGGAGGAGGCATTGCCCTCACCTACAGGAGCCCACTCCGACTGACCACGCACTCTAATGACCCAAACGGTGGCCATGGAACAGCTCAACTTACAGATCCGGAACAACCCAACCCCATCTCTCTGCAGGCCCCCCGGCCCATGGACATCTATTTTCCGATACCATTGTAGACCTCATTGCACACCAGGCTCTCCCATCCACTGACAACATCCTACTCTGCAAACTCAAGTTCCACCTGGACAACCCCAGTGACCAGAACACTACCCCCTCCTGGGGTTTCTCCCCAACATCAGACTCAAGCAGCTAGTCACTGTAGCAAGCCACATAGCAGGACACACGGTCGAGCACGTCTCCTCCGCCATCAGGACCTTCAATTACAGCCACACCACCAGAACTCTCCTGGACCGACCTCATTGTATACATCACTGCTTCTGAAAGGCCCGCCTTACACAACCACCATCATCACCCTCGTTGCAGCTGGATCATGGCCACCAAAGTACGTCTCGTCAACTCCCTCAGCACCACCACTCCGCCAACGCTTACTGGCAATGACACCGCAGCGCGCAACCACCAGCCATGGATCACCAACTGCGCCGACACCCGGGCACCCCTCTAAAATGGTGCTGCATCAGTACCTTACGCCTGCATGATGGCATTAATTGAGTTATGGAGCGCTGTCCAGTAATTATAGCGCATCCGTGGTGTCGCAAGAAGGGGGTAGTGAAAGGTGTTGCAACGCTGTCTTGTTGCAGCTCTGCAACACTTTTCATGAGTGAGGCCTAGGAATGCGCACTATCTTATTGATGGTGCGCAGTCCTTCCATGTAGTTTTGTCGCAGGGCAGCGCTGCAACATTGCCTGCAGCACAGTCCAGCAACAAAACCTGCTGGGCAAGGCCGACGCTAAGTATTATGGCGGTCGGACCGGTCCCCGGGGCGAAGGAGGAGGTGGGAGCACTCCCACCTCCCCTGCGCGTCCAATAGGCGGCGTTCGGCGGGACATGAATGAGAAGCACTTTTGTGCTTCAGGTTCACACAGGCATCCAGCATTGGGGCTCGACCAGTTTAGACCGGCAGGCCCATGCCCCCCCCTTTAAAAGGGGGTGTGGGGAGCGGAACAGTCTCTTGATCCTTTGCTCCCCACAGGCATGGCACCCGGGCAACCAGCGGCCCGTAATTAATTTTCTTTTGTTTCCCTGCAGGCCTGTGGCGGCGTGGAACAGGAGGACAGGCAGCAGCTGAATTGGCAGGACCGGAGCGAGATCGGCGGCGGTGTGCAAGGAAGGGTGCTGCAGATAAACGGCTGCAGTCTCGGAGTCAGCTGTTTGTCTTGGCGGGAGCGGAGCTGCGGTGTCCAGAGCCACCGGGAGTATACAGTGTCCGCTGTTTTCCCACATGACCTGACCGGCGTTACCAGCGGTTTGAGGCATGCGGTGAGAGTGGAGAAAACACTAATGTGGCTGAGCAGTTTGTGGGACGAGGGTACGTTTTGGGATTGCATCATCCTCGCTCTCAGCGGGCCTTTGGGCAGCGGCAGAGACACGTGGAGCTAACTCGTCGGACAGCGGTTGTCTCGTGCGGTATCCCATAGTTGTGTGCGAAATCTTGGGTTTTGGAGCTGTTGGCGCTGGCATAGTTGGTCAGAGAATTTCAGTGGTTGTATCTCCAGTTGTATGCGTTGCACTGGATTTGTTTCCCATCGTATTCTGTACTATATCTTTGAGTTGTTGGCCAGCAGTCACTGTGGGAGATTCGTTGTCGTCCAAGAAGGTGAGGTGCGGGATCTGCTGCCAAGGCTCATGTTGAAGGTCCATTACATCCGCTACGCCTCTTCGCCACTGGGAGTAGGTAGGGGTGAGCACGATTGGGGGCTTGTTTTCAAGTTTGGTGTCATGGCAGGGGGTGTCAAGCATGGTGTCATGGCAGGGGGTGTCAAGCCCGTTTCTGGCAGTGGGTGAAGGTTGTAGTGGCTGACCGTGACTGGCTTGATGCAGGAGAGGAGTGTCCACCCACCTGCCCTCTGCGGATAGATAGAGATTTCACATTTACTTTTTCAGCCGGGCTTCGTGGTACGTCAGAAATCGGGGACAATGTTGTTTTGTCTGCTCATCAACGTTTTGAAGCTGCCAGGCCAGGACGGCGAGCCATTTTCAATTGCATTGGAATCGGAATGATTTTGCAATATGCGCTGCACAGTTTGGGTCATCGTGAATAGTTAGTCCCCCCTTTATAAAAAAACTGCACATCTTTTCCCCCTGCACTGGCTGTGCTCTTTCCCCCCTGTTATGTCCTGTTATTTCCCTCCCATGCCTAATTGTCTTTGTATGCAGTTCCCAAATTGTGCCCTGCCGGCACCCTAGCGCCTAGTGGGACTATTCGCCCAATTACCAGAGGAAAAGAGCTATATATGGCCCTTTCCAAAGAGAAGAGGAGAGCTGTCTTGTGTCCCTGAATCTCCTGGTGGGGACCTAGCGCCTTGGGGAGCGCTAAACTGGACTGGTCTGTGCTTCCCTGTCTGCTATCTAGCACTTGGTGAGGGTGGCGCTCTATACTGATTGCCCAGGAGAAGAGGAGCGTGGGCACCATTCCCTTCATGGCCAGGAGGTGAGGAGTGCCTGTTCCCTGCACGCCTGAAATTGGCAGGAGCCCACCCCACGCTTGTACCCCCAGGTGGAGGATCCATAATCCCAGTGGGGCCCACGTGTGGCAGGGAGGGCCCCGCGATGCAAGGGAGAGCGGGTGCCCACTCCGCATATTGCTGCCCTTTTGCTGCCTTCAAAAATGGCGGGAGCCTACCCCGCGTTAGTGCGCTGATTTAACCCAGCGGGAGCGCACCCGGCATATGGCCGCCGAGAAAAGAATCACCGCCGCAGCCCGGGTAACTGAGGGTGGACACTCTGGCCTGTAGAAGTGCCGTTTGCCGAGATCCTCCCCACTGCCCAGGCCCCGAGAAAAGAAGGAGCGCTGGGTCCCTGTGCACCGCTGTGGCCCCCGAGGCCCAGGGAGGGCCGCTGCGCCATCAGCGAAGGCCGTGCTAGGCCTGGAACGCGCGAGCGAGCATTGCTGGGCAACCGGGGCGCCGGCCGCATCATAGGCTATGCCCCCCTGGAAGCCGCACTGTGATTGGTCCACAGGCCCCGAGATGAGCCAGGAGCTCGGAGCCCGCAACCGATTCCCGCAGAGGTGGTCTGAGGAGCGAGGAAGGCCTGAGAGACCCCCGGCCTCCCCCTACCCATGGGAGAAGTGAACCGCCCCCAGCCAGGCCCAGAGAGAGGAAGCAAAGGCCGACTGGGAGCAGGGGCCACCCGCACCTGCATGTACTGGCACGGAGGATACCGGAGGAGCCGATTCCACAAGAGGAGTCCCGGTGAGTGGGGGCTGGCCGGGGAAGCGAGCGGGAGACACCCTGCCGGTGCCTGTATGACTGAGCGGCCCCGCAGGATTGCGCGCCGCTCTGACATTGAAGAGGGAGTGTGGAGGGGGCACCAGGGTACATTGCCGGTGCCCGTCTCCTCTGTTGGTCCCACGGAAGGGACCCCAGCTCTCGCACTAATCTGGGCAACACTGCTGCACCGCCGAAGCGGCAGTGGCAACGAGGATCCCACTATATCTACTTTGAGTCCCCGAGAAAGGGGGGCTCCAGCCAGTGACAAATTCGCCTGAGCGGTTCCGCAGGGGGGAAGGTGGGCTGCTCTAGTAGTGGGGGCACATTTTGAGTAAAGAGAGGCCCAGAGCGGAGCCCCTAGAAGTGGCATGGCAGTTGAGGGTGTGTCGGGGCACACTGTCGGTGCCCGCCCATCGATGCTGATTACACAGCTGGCCCCGTCTGCAGTGGGCAGCCGCACAGTGTTGGGGCATTCGTGAATTTAGAGGCCCCTTGGTGACTGCGCAGTGGCGACAGAATCTCATCTGCAGCGTAGGAGGCAAGGACTGACGGTGTTACCACATGTGCACTGCAATGTTGAGATTATGCAATAATGGTTTCCTCCCATGCCTACTGCTAACGTGTTGGGGAGTGCATTTATTTACATGAATGTGTTGCTCAGGGTCCAGGCCTAATGCTCCCCCCCAAGGCTTACATGGCTGGGTTAGGTTTATGCCTTATACTATTGTCATGCCATGATGATGTGTATTCATGCCTAAGGCTTTTCCCCTTAGTGCTGCCGTGCTGATCTTAGGCTTCATGGACCCATGCTGACGTTTTGCATAACATGTACTATGTCTGACTGGATGTGTTCATTTTAGGCTTCATGTTTATGCCCACAAGGACGTCTAGTGCATATGATGATGCCACTGTGCAAGTTTAATGCTTTCAAGCCACGTTATGAGGCTTTATGTTCCTGATAATGATTAATGCCAACTAATCTGCATTGCCACCTGACCTAATGTGATTATGACCAAAGCTTCCTGTGTAGGTCCACTTGGTTTATGCTACTGATTTAGTGCTAATGCTTTTATGCGTAGGGCATGGTTGCTAAGTTTTATGCTGATGTGAAATTATGCTCATGTGTTCCTGCCTGAGCTAATGTGGCTGATGTTACAGCAGTGTTGCTAACCTCATCATTTTACTAGTAAGTACTGGCTGGGGCACTTTTAATCCTGTTGGTTTTACATTAATCTTTGTACCTTGTGAAGATGCTGGCAGCGGCCCGATTGGCCCTGCCTTGTAAATAGTCCCATGTGAATTATTACCTAGTGCTGGCTGGCACAGTTTTTCTGCACCTGTGATTCCCTTCTGATGTGTTTATTGTACAATACACATACTGTATTTCACCTAACCTGGTGTGGAGTCTCTTTTTGTAGTGTGCCTTATGTGTCGCCTGTGTGTGCTGCGTGGATACTTTACACATTTCCTCTGGAGTTTGGCCCACCTGCTCTGCACCACACTACCTGTTTCTAACAGGCACACACCAAAAACAGAAATCAACACACTTGATATGACTATTGCCGCGTGGCAGGGGATAGGCGATAGGGCACAAAAATTACCATTATATGCACCCGCACTGCCATTAGCCCATCATGCCACTTTATCAGTCACCCAAGAGGTGGGACCTCTAAAATTGTTGAAAAAAGCTGGCATTGCCCATATGCATGAGCTGTACCAGGAGGGGCGCTATCTTACACAGAGTGATCTGAACTACATACAGAACCCCACGTCCTTATTTCAATAACTTTTTATCGCCTTAAACGTGCCATGTGAGATCATTACCTTGATTTTCCGGATGAACCGCCGACACTACTGTCCCTACAACTGCTGCTGGTAACACCAACTAGGAAAAAACTGATAATTGAATTATACAGGGCGGTGCAGGATGAAACGGTCAGAGAATCAGATAAAAGTCTTGCGAGGTGGAATGACATATTAGACCATCAGTTTACTGTAGAGGAATGGGAGCGTGTGTGTCAGCTGACAGGTCGTCTCACACCCAATGGGAATTTGCGTATTATTCATTTCAAATTTCTGCATCAATCATATTACACCCCATCCAGATTATACAGAATGGGTTTGAGGGA